>NC_068969.1:78442880-79080693 GCF_026419915.1 Harpia harpyja | reverse complement strand
TACAATTTTCACATGCTTCTCAGCAAACCGTCTGACTGACCTGCTGCTGTTACTTAGGCCAGCATATAAACTTCAGCCTCTTTGGTTAAAATGAGGTGCGAGAACCGATGGGTAATCAGTCTCAAAACTTAAACTAGACAACAACAAATATAAGCCACATTTTTTTGCGTTAAAGATCATGATTTTGTTATTTCATACTTTATCTAAATGTAGTGGCTTGCTTTACGGGCCAGACTTTGCTCACTCAAAGAAGAAATTTAGCTTTTAATTTGTTTAAACTGGGAAGGAACAGTCCCTAAACTGTCACAAGTGTTCTTCCAGCCCTTGGTAGTGTTTCAGAACTTCTCTTTCAGCAATTGAGTGACAAGTATTTCTGCTGATGAACAAATTTTTTTCACCTAGCTCTACAATTTTTTTCAAACTAATTTTCCTTATTCCAGTACCATTAAAACCATTAAAAGCTCAAGTGAGAAGAGATTTTTTTTCTGCAACTGGCTTTATTTATTTCAATTCTAGGTATCACAAGACACAACCCCAAATTTCTTGTTGAATCCTGTTATTTATCAGATATTAAACCACTGAAAATAGATAGCACTAATGAGTTCCCAATGTTGTTACTATTGATAGAGCTTTTCAGACCTTACTGAGAGGAAGAACTATTTTAAAACAGTATTTATTGCCCAGGTCAGTAGGCACTATGGGCCATGTTGCATGCTCAAAATGTCTCATTATATCTTCTATATACTAGTAGCATCTCTAAAGCTAGCATGCTTCTCCAGAATTCATGGGCTCCCCTTATCTACTCAAGGGTATTTTTGAAAAGAGACAACTTTGGCACTATTCATGACATTCTTTCCCACAGATGCTGCCAAGTAGGAATGTATCAGATTCAGCCTCTGCAGGGATCTCATGGCAGGGCCCAGGCTGCAGTGAGAACACAACACTCTGTAAGATTAGTGCTTTGTCTTTAGGGCAGGCATTCCCCCTGTGCTGGCTTTGGCTGGGTTAGAGTTAATTTTCTTCATAGTAGCTAGTATGGGGCTATGTTTTGGGTTTGTGCTGAAAACAGTGTTGATAATACAGGGATGAATTTGTTATTGCTGAGCAGTGCTTACACAGAGTCAAGGCCTTTTCTGCTTCTCACCCCACCCCACCCCACCAGCAAGCAGGCTGGGGGTGCACAAGAAGTTGGGAGGGGACACAGCTGGGACAGCTGGCTCCAACTGACCAGAGGGATATTCCATACCATATGACGTCATCCTCAGCCTGTAAAGTGTGGGAACAATAAGGAAGGGGGGGGGAAGCTGGGAGTTACAGCGTTTGTCTTCCCAAGCAACCAGTACTCATGATGGAGCCCTGCTTTCCTGGAGATGGCTGCACACCTGCTTGCCAACGGGAAGTGGTGAATGAATTCCTTGTTTTGCTTTGCTTGTGTGCGCAGCTTTTGCTTTACCTATTACACTGCCTTTATCCCAGCCCACGAGTTTTCTCACTTTCAGCCTTCTGATTCTCTTTCCCATCCCACCGTGGGGAGTAAGAGAGTGGCTGCGTGGGGCTTAGTTGCCAGCTGGGGTTAAACCATGACACCCCACAAACAAGCAAAAAAAATGCTGTGCACTGACTCAGTGCAGCAGGAGAGGGCACAGAAGTGTTTGCTTGCACTGCATTTCAGGTCATCTCTCTGCTGTTATGTAAGGCTCTGAAAAGGTTGCCGATATGCTAACACATGAAGCTGACATGCAGGGCACTTGGAAGTATCCCTATAAGTCATCCCCATTTTCTTAAATTAAAGCCATGAAGAATGTTTGTAAACCTGTAAATTGTGATGAAATTACTTTTGCTGCCCACAGTACTTACTAGAAGTGTGTTGCGTAGCTTACATAAACTAGGTCATGCACTACCCAGTATTTTTGGAAATGAGTTGGAGTTAAGTTTCACATTGGCAGCATCAAAGCTAAAGTGTTAGTCTGAGTGTTATTTCAAGATACTGTTCTGTGTGTGCAGTGGCACAGTCTCTTCTATTTCTAGCCACTATATGTATCTGCATAAACCAAAGTGATTAATGCTTAACAATATTCATTCAGTCTCTCTCTGTTTTGAACTGTCATCTAGAATACAACAGTTTCCCTATTGTAATTGTTACGTGAAGTTGTCTCAATAAGTTACATGTATTTACACAAAGTTTTGAATTGCAGCCTATTTGCGAGTGGTTTGTTTCACATATTTAAAGATCTTTCTTGAGATTGGACTTGCAGGCCACACAATGCGCATTCCAGTCTGAACAAAACAGCTCTTGGTATCACGCAGCGTACTCACACAAAGCATGTTACACGGCTGAATTCAGCAGAATGGCCTGTGTTGATGGTGAGTCCAGCCACTTGCCTCATGCAAGATGCCAGGAAGGGTGGTCCTGCGGCAGCACGTGCCCAGCCGAGATGGGTTCATGTGAAAGACTGAACTTGTTTGCAGTTTTGTGACCTGGTCCAGCAGCAGAGATGTAACATCGCTCAGCTGATTTGCACATTGGCTCCTGCTGTTTACAAGCCCATGCTGAACAGTGCAGCTTGAGATATACCACAGGCCCACTGCATGAGCTTTGGAGCAGTGATGCAGTGGTGCTCATAGTTGTTGCTCTCCCTTGTGCTTCCTCCTGCCCTAGCAGCATCTTCCAGTCTCAGTATTGTAAGCTAGATCATGCAAGGGATGGCTTGAAATAAAACCTTAACCAAAAGATTTCTTAATTTCAAATCCAGGGCAGGTGCCCTACTGTACTGGTAGAGCTGAGGGGGAAGTCACTAGTAGGAGGGAGGAAATCTTTATGTTACTATCACCCCTCTCTACCATCAAACTACAGCCTCAGTCACTTTCAACATTATGTGCAACTCCCTGGTCATGTGGTCGGCACGGTTTTGTTAGTAAATCTTTTTTCAGCTGCTCGGTTGCTAGCAAAATACAGACTGTCTCCAGCCTCTCATTGCAAGTGACTGCATTTGATAGTGAAGTTGTGCTTCACGTTCAAGCTTTCAAACAACTGTGCTCCTGCACTGGGCAGCATGCAGGTATCCTGTAATGTGGAGGGCACCAGTGTCTAGGCAGGTCCTGAGCACAACTATAATCCTTGGAGAGCTTCGCTGCTTGCAGATGTCTGGGCAGAAAACCAAATACAAAAGGTCAAAGCTCAAAGAAATTCTGTCTTGGAGTCAGTTCAGCTGGTTTATAAAGATCTGCCAAATGTGATCTACCTGACCTCTGTTTGCTCTTTGGAAGACCACTGTTACTATCAAGCATCTGATGATGATGAAGTAGTGAAAGACTGTGAGGAACATTTGTTAGTCTCCTTCAGCTTTTATTCCTCTATAGCAAGGCTAATGCTAGAGGTAGCTCACAGCAATAGCTGATGGATTATCTGACAAATTGTTCAAGAGATTTGGAAGGGATCTATTAGTCCAAAGCCAGTGTACACTAGAACTAGACAAATGTTCCCATATGCCTCTTCCCTTCTAGAAGCAAATGAGTTTGTTATGGAGGTGAGCCGAGAAGTATCCTGAACAGTGCCAAATATTTTCCAGAGTAAGAAACTGCTGAGAATAAAGCTCCTTTCTACCGCTGAATATCTGAGGCCAAAAGGGAACATGGGTAAATTTAACCATAATAGAAGAAAAATCCAGCAGATGTGGAGAGAGACATTTGGGCCAGAGTTGCCTGATGGGTACATGATGCCATGTGGAACTGGAGTACATGCTTCTTTAGGCAAAGTATGGTAAGAAACTACAAGAAAAGAAATAGATTGCAACTCCTGATCATCACCTCATTAGCCAACACTCAGGGAGAGGGGTGAGGAAGAAAGAGATGCTGGGAAGTTAGAGTTCCTCCAGATTTCAGCTGGCTCAAGGAGGACATACGTTATCCAAATTGCTAGATTCCACCACATGTGAGCACTATTTATCTGAATCTGTGAGGGGATCACACAATAAATCATTCACAGCACTAGTTGGCTTCTCCCTTGGTGGTGTCTCTGCAAAAGTCAAGGTCTCAGTAGAAGTCCTTTTGCCTCCTCCCCAAAGACAGGCTGCTTGTTTCACCACCACTGGGGTTCCCAAGCACCCCTTACAAACAGTTTTGGTCACCTCAGCCTTCCCTCTCCTGAAGTTTGGATTCATTAGTGCAGCCCATTATGCCGTGCCTCTTGATGCCCGTGAACCTGGGCTGCTGTCAGGCCAGATGCTTGGAAATGCCACCATTGCCGCCTCTCTCCAGAGGCCATGAGGAAACAGTGTTTCCTGTATCTTTCACCCCAGCATTCACACTTCCTTGGGCATTCCTCCTTCCAGCTGGCCACAGCATTACAGCCCCAGTGTGCCAGCTTCATGCATGCCCTTAAGATGCATGGTCAGCTGGTGACCCAGCCTGATGCCAAAGGTGCTGTCTGTCACACATTGCCTGCATAAGGCTGCTCAGTAAAATGCTCTGCCTTTTTATTAAAAATACCTGGATTAGAAGTTGCATTTTAAGTTTAATAGCTCATTCATTCTCTTAGAAAGGGAAATGCTTGTACACATTTTTTATGGTCCATCTGACGACACAAAGCCTGTTATTGTGAGGACACCCAGAGTCCCTTTGGACACTTAATAAAGAAGTGAATCTGCAGATGATTATGGGTGTGTCAGGCCCAGGTCTTCCCACCAGGTTAGTCATGGCTCTTTGTAGTGAATATGGCATTTGTCCTCTTGATAACTAATAAACAATAATTCATGGCAACAGAAAGATAATTACAAGTCAAAGTAATTATATTGTGTAGGTAAATATATCTAAACCGAATAAAAGCACTGTCATCAATGCGAGAGCAGTAAGTACAATTCAGCCATCATTAACTTTCTGGTTATATCCTTTAGGGATGACTAGTTACAGGACAAGATAAGAGCTCTCTGTGTAAGTCAGTCACAGACCTGAGTCAGAATCAGTTAACGGGGAGCAGATTTTTAAGTACAGAGGCATGACCTTGCAAGACTTCTGGAAACATCTAGGCATATACACGAAGATGTTATTTGCTTGGACAATATGGAAGTATGTACTTAGGCACCCTAGTCTAGCACAAAATAGATATTTAAGCCATATACTAGTATGCTATTCTGATGTCCTCAGACATCTCCTGGTGAAGGTCACCGTTCCATGCAACATAATGAGTTTTAGAGTTAAATCCAGTCTCACTTTACTCATGCCCTGACTTTAGATGTCCTTTTAGATAAGCGATCAGTTGTAAAACACCTTGAAGCAGCATGAACTCATGGGGACAGGGCTGGTCTGGTACTCAGAAAGCTCTTGTGGTACTCTTGATGCTCTGCCATCTGCCTGGCAGGACGCCTTGAACAGAACATTTTCTCTTGTGTATGCCTACTCTTCTGTAGTGGTAGCTCCAGACCAAAAGCACTGCACAAAACCAGAAAGGTACTCTTTCCAACAATTTCTTTTGGAGCAGGTTTTCCCAATCCTCTGTTGCTCTGTCAGCTTAGAAGAATAAGGCAACTTTTTTAAATGGAAAAGTTTGACAGCTAAAAGCATCTGCAACAAGTAATGATGCCAGAAGTTGCTTTTCTTTGAAGAACAAACAGAAGCAATAAAAATTTAGTACTAAAGTGGGACCTTCCAGCAAACAGGCAAAAAGAGCAGAGAAAGCAGGTTTTCTCCCCACACAGGACATGGGGAAAAAAAAAAAAAAAAGAAGCAGATGTAACTCGTAGTGATGAGAACTTTTGCTTAGGGTGGCTATTGTTGGAACTTCTCACTGTCCAGGCAGAATGGCAGCAATCTCGCATGAAGGAGACTTAGGGTTGCTCTGACGCATTAGGAAGATAAAAACCTTGCTTTTACATAGCGCAAGTAGAGATATTGCCCCTGAAGAGTCCTTGTAGTCACTCATTCAGTCAACACTTTGCTGGGATGTGTAAACTATGTCCTAAAATGTTCTGGGCAACCTGCAGTCTGGATCTTTGGGTCTGTTTGGCTCCAGAAACCTGGGTTGAGCTTTCTCCCCTAACATTTTCTTTTGAATACAGATATGACAAATACCTTTTAAAAAAAAACAAAACCAAAAAAACACAAGCCCTTAAGCAGGTACACAGGAAGGAATTTTTTTTAAAGGCACAACAGAAGGGTCTCACATTTTCCTTATTTGTATTGCTCACCTTACCTCCATCTTTTGAAAACCCAACAGAGATGCCACGATGAAGGTAACCTGTCTTCCTTCCCCTGTCCCTTCTTCTCCTGTCTGGGAGCACCTCCTCTCACTGGCCCTTTCAGTGCTGGCTCAACGGGGCACGAGAAGAGCAGAAAAGAAAGGTCCTCAAAAAGAGTCAACAGATGGCCCTGGAGAGCAGTAGAGACGGAGGAAGAATTCCTCTGACCCACAGTAAGGCAGTCTGAGCAAGGTCGGGGTGTGAAGAAACGTGGCCAGCCAAGGAAAAAGCAGCTGCAGCAAGGAGGAGAGCAAACATGCACACACCAGTCTTCTGTTTCCTACCAGAAGGAAAGGCTGGGCAGCTATTTGTCTCTCTTTCCCCTGTCTCTACCACCACCCCTTTCATTTATTTCTTGTTGCTCCAGCTAATGTTTAATCTTCTGCTTCAGTCATTCTAAACTGCCTGACAAGAGCATTTGGGCTGTTGATCTTAGAATTGGGATGTTTTCAGGTCCTTCTGATGGTTATGGGCTAACAAAGAGTGCTTCGGAAAAATATAACAAAACAGAACAAACCAAGCAAGGTTGCTTCACATGGAAAAATATTAGGCCTCAGAAATGGAAATATTTTTTGGACATGCCTTGGTTTTTAAAAACTTTCCTGTTGAAGACTTTCCCAGTCTAAAACAGATTTTTGGATAGAAGCTTGTGGAATAGGTTTAAGAGGAGAGTCTGACTCTATAAAGCCCTGTCTGTGGTCAGCACATTGAACACATGGCTATACACTGCAAACATATCCTTTGCCCTTTAACCTTGTCTCTTTCATTTCTTCCAGAAAAGTTTCATTATGATTCTGGTTGGCATTTTTGAAGAAAGGGAATTGCAGTTCTCTTACCAGTGCTTGATCTGGTTTCAGCATCAATGACACTGGACTTACTTACAAATTCTCATCTGCACATGCGAGTTGCCCACCAGATAGGCATGTCATTGTTCATTGTTGTGAGGAGAAGAAGGAGGCCACATACAGAGAGTACTGGACTGATCAGGAGAAAGTGCAGGCATTAGAAGTCCACTAGCTTAGCCTAAGGATCAGTCTCCTTTTCACTGGGAGAAAAACATGCCTTGTTCCTCAATCTCCTGTCCATTCTCACATGTTGCTCGACAAGGAGACTAAAGTTGTCGTGCTGACTCCAGGTGAGACTGTGGATTGCCTGCTTTCATTTGTCTGACTACCTGCAGCCCCATATGCTTGCTTAGCTGAAGCTACAGTAATCTATGGTGACCTCTGCACCTAAGCTTGTCCTGAAGTCCTGAATACAGGCGAAGCTGAAGTAGACAAGAATGGCCACCAGTGTTTGGTGTGAACAGATTTGGTTGGCAGCTATGGAGGTTTTGCAAGGAAGGCTGCATCCAGCCACCTTAAGCACAGGTGCAAGAGTCAATGGTGTTTGACTGTAATTAGACACCATCAGTTCCTGTACAGTTCTAAGCACACATGCTGTACGGCCTATTTTGGAGACACTCCATGATCCATCTTTCCATATTCACAGCACTGAAGGTTAAAAAGTTGCTGTAGGAAACACCTTATGTCATTGTACCTAGAGGTAAATGCCTACAGTCAGCTCTCTGCTGTTGATCCTCAGAGATCTGCTGATGCAACACAAAGGAACTGAACTGTATTTTGAGGTGACAGGCTCTGTAAACATTGAATAATATGTGAGCACAATGATGTGTGCTGCAACACCATCACTTATAGACTCTGAGTGTTGTAAGCCCCACCTCCCCTGACCACAGGTTAACCCTTGCCCACCAAAACCAGCTTCTTCCAAAAGGAATTGCTTTCTTTGTGCAACAGCTGAACAGTCTGGCTGAACTTTCTGCCAAAGAGGTTGTGAAAAACAAAACTGATGAACACACAAAAGGATTCCACTTGAGAGGCAAGGCTAAATGCCATCAGTGTGTGAGTGTAAACCATCCCTAGTGGTATATGTTACTAGGTAGCCCCTGTAAATGCACTGATTTTACAACCAGAAATTTATTTAGAAGGATCTGAAATCTAGTCCTGCAAACCCTTTTGGATGTACATGTGTTAAGAAATGCTACATTCAACTATGAAACTCAACCTGAAGGTGGGTTTTGGGTGTCCAGTTGCAAGCCGTGTGCTCATATCTCTTCTGGGAGACTTGGATGCCTCCTTAAAATCCAGTTGTGGACCAGACTTTGAGCAGCACTGCTCTCCTGCTACAGCTCAATGCTATAGGTTCAGTAGGACTGTAACATTTTGGAAAGCATGTGTTCTGTAAGAACACCTGTCTGCAAGAAATACCACATCTCTGCTTCCTACACAAACTGATGTCCACATGACTCGCACGCATATTCCTTTTAAATGGCAATGGCTTCAATTCTCCCTTATTTTGATGACTAAGCATGTTACAACATCCAGAAACAATTAAAAATACAAAAATGGCAGAAACAATTAAAAATACACAAAATGGCTACAAGCAGCGGGAGACCAGTTGGAAAGTTTGCATTGAAGGTAACAAGGGGAGCTTTTTAAATCCCCAGCTGCAGTGACTCACACAGTGACACCACTTGCTGCCCAAAAGTCACAGGTGTATAGCACACCAGCAGGTGGATGATTGTGAGTGGATAGGGGGGAAAAAAAGGGTGTAAGTGGCAAGCTTGTTGTCCATAATACATTTACCCAAATACATTTTCTGCGTATCATAGACATTCAGCTAGTGAATTTGCATAAGCTGTATTTTAAGAGATTTAATTAGGAGAATTTTATTACTAAATTGTTACATGAAGGGCTGTGGGTGGGAAGAAGAGAACAAGAAGCCCAAAGAGCTGATCTGAAGCAGATCTGAGAAATTTCTCTGCATGCGCAAAGATAATCATTTAATAAAAGGGCACTGCAGTCAAATATACTTTTGTCTTTCAAATGGCTCAACCTGGCATTGCCCCTCAGCTCAAGCTAAAGATTTTTGGACCCAGTAAGCAAATGCATTAAAACCAAGGATTCTCCATAGACACAAGTTCAGATTTAGGTTGCAAAGTTCCACTTTCTGTATAAAAACCTCATCTACAGTGAAGCACAAATCACAAAAAACTATGATCATAGGAGGTGCTTCAGGTACACACCTACAGTTGGTTGCTATAGTTTTCCTTCCATGTGGAACGCCCCCCTCAGCTCTCCTCCTCCCCTCTCCCCACCCTTCAGGCACTGCATGCAAAATACAGCCACTCTAAAAAAGCCCAAGGTTTTGCTGCACCAAATGGGTATTTCTCATCTGTTCAGAAGACTGACCAGATTGTCATAAATGATACGGCTGTGCCAGCCAGGTAAAAGCCTACTCTCAGAGGGTATTTTTAGATCCACTACAATACTTTTGATCAGTCACACCCCCAGTTGCTTGCCCTTCCCTAAAAGCTTTTCCTTTTGGGCCATATGTTAGGAAATGTCTCAAGTTGCATCTTTCTTCCACAATGTCAAGTGCTGACAAGTGAACAGCCACCCGAAGTGCTGTGTTATATCAAAGGAGCCATCCCAAAGCTGCACTCCAAATGGCTACAGAGGAAGCATCCTGGTGCTAATTAAAAACAGTATTTAGGAAAAGGAAAACTAAACATTATCTAACATCTCTCTCCATCATCTGCCAAAACATTCATTACTTCCTTCATTAGTTTTGCTTAGTAGGCCCCCACTTTTGAGCCATTACTATCACATGGTCTGGTTATTGTTACAATACATATAAAAGTCACTTATTTTGCTAAGCAGACTGAGTGTTATTTCACTTTTTTTTTTTTTGAGTCACACATCACACAAACCACTGGGGTTTGATCAATTTTTTCTTTATTGTCTGAAAAGACAGAGCTCCATTGAGTGCAGGTTTTAACATCTTCTAACCCGTTCTTAATTTTATGAGGTGAAATCTTAATTATAATAGCATCCCTTCCCATTTCCCAGTGTACACACACTCTACAGGTTTACAGCTCAACATTACTTTCTCCAATGTATTTACAGTCTTCTGAATTAAAAAAAAAACTAATTAAAGAACAGACTCTCAACTAGAATAAATTAACCTAACTTCACTCTCTTCTGTGTATTGACATCAGTTCCAACAGCAGGAATCCAGTCCTTGAATGGCAAAAAATGTCATTCTTTCTCCCCTTTCCCCATTATATTCCAAAAGAGAACAAATAAACCATTCTGCAACTGTAAGGGTATCATCACAAAGGCACTTACAAGACTCATTGCTGCTTACAAAACCTTTCCTTTCATTCTGGAGAAACTCACAGTCATTATTTATTATTATTTTTTTAAATAAGGAAGTCAAGTTAGGCAAAAGTTCATAAAAAAATGCAACCAAACCAAAAGAGCAACAGCAGTGGCACTGGGGCAATAGAAATAAGCGCATTTGGACTTTCATTACAGCCTGGAGGAAAGTTTTGTATTGAATTCATTCTTTAAAAAAAAGTAAAAGAAAAAAGAAAAGAAAAAGAGGGGGGAGAACGAGAAGAAAGGAAAACTGAACAAATGAGAGTTTTGTTGTTGTTGGTAGTTTAATGACTTCCCTTTTCGGTGCTCTTTGACTGCTTTCCAGTCGCTCCCCTCCTAGGCTCATTTTTGTGGCACGCTGGGCTTGGCTGGGTGCCAGAGTGACAATCAGTGCCTGAGCAGCCTCTTCAGCCAGAGATTATTCCTTGGGTTCCTTTGTTTTACTAGTGGGGAGCTGGAGGGCCATGGGGGTGATTTCTAAACTGAAACAGGATGTCCTGCTGGCGTCCCAGGCTGTGAAAGACTCCGTTTCATCGGCCGTGCTGGTGATGCAAGATGGCTTAAGTTAATCCAGTGAGACTAGGCTGCAGAATTCTTCTTTAGCTTTTTTCCTTTAAGACTCAAAAACCTCAGAGTGATGCCAGCTTAACAGGCAGCTCTAGGGATATGGTTCCTCAGGATAATAAGCCAACTAGAAACTATCATGCTAAAACATATATCTGAATATACCTGTTATCCACAGACAGAGCCTTCTGAACTAATTGTGATTCAGCCCTCCAGACAATTATATAAAATGCTGCATGCAAGCAAGTGATTGTGCAGGTATGCAAAATCACACACAAACAGATCTTAGTCAAATAGTTCTCAAATTCAGGTTTTTAATATTTCTAATGCCTTGTGCAGCAAATGACATGCCAGGAGGTTAAAAATCACATAATACTTAGTTTATCAGAATTTAGTTGAGCATCTATTGTTTTTGAATAGTATCTCCTCAAAAAAATTGTATGGTTGTTATGCATGAACAGCAGCTACGAAGTATATTTGTATTGTCCACGGTTTTTATTAGAGAGAGCAAAGAACAGAGCACTGCATTAGAAAATATCTGTATACAACATTGTTGAGCTCTTACACATCTTTACAGAAAGCCTTTTCAAATAAATAAGTAATAATTTTTCTGTATATCCTGCTGATACAAAAGATCTGGTACAGGCAACAGCTACCTTAGGCCATCTTAGGTAAATTATGGCATCTGTCCATATTAGGAACAGAGTTTCTTTACTGTTGCCATCAGCATTTGTAAACATAGTGTCATATTTTACAGTTCACTTCTGTTTACTGAGCTACATTAATATACAGGTAGTAAAAGCTGACAAACTATAAAAGACTCATCCTTCAGTCTCCCAGCCGTTCTCCAATCCCTCACCAGGAGAGAGAGCACCACACCAAGCAGAGATTTAACCCCTTGCACAAAATTGGTCACACTGAGTCCACAGCAAACCTGACGTTGAGCACCAGCCTTCCTCAGACTCAAACCAGCAGCCAGTGTCCTGCCGTGAACTATTCTGGCTATGCACCCTGACAGTGGCAGCATGCCAAAAAAAGCACACCACAATAACACATGGTTCGGAGTGCCTCTCTTACAGCCCACAGTAATCCCTCAGAAGTTTTGTGGTAGTAATAATCATTATGCAGTCAGTCAGTTATTGTTATATGAAACTGCAACTCCAACATCTGAGAGAGACATAAACTTCAAAAGTAAAATGGCACTTTTGCTGAAGACTTTGCCAAAATCAGAGTACTGTCTTGTTTCCCACATTGCCCAATGGATTTCAAACTGGCTACTACAGGAAAGAGAAAAATCAGTGCACAATTTATGTCCATACTTTGTAGAGACAAAACCTAACAACATGGACAAATGTAGAATTCTCAGTAGAAAAAGACAAAAAAAAAAAGAAAAGAAAAAAAGTCAGGTAAGCAATGACTTGACCTCTCTACCCTTACATCCTGGAGAGTTTAAAAAGCAAAAATAAGAATAAAAGAGAAGGTTCATCAATCCAGAGGGGCTTAATGGGCAGGCTTTGGCCAGTTCTGAAACATGTTGCAAAACACAGTATGCAGATCTTAATTCTTGCTTGAAACCTTGGATGCTGCTCACAGACATTATAAGATTAGGTATTTCCCATGTATACAAGAGCTGCATTTCACAGTCACAGCTAGGTGCCCAGGCAGGAACAGTGAATTCACAGGAAAAAGAGCCTTCTGTCAGTGAGTTTCTTCCATCCACAGAATGGTGCAGACACTTGGCTGTCCATGTGATGCTGACTGTCCTGGATTTTCCTGCTTCAGCACTAACGCAACTCTAAAAACACTTTAACAGGAATAATGTTCTACCAAATGTATAGCTACTGTAGTTGCCAAGGGGACATTGTAAAACTCTGATTGGGAAAGGAGGGCAGCAATACCAGTACCAATGATGTGACAGATGGCCCAAGAGGCAGCGCCTAGATTAGAGCGTAAACTGCCCTCAGTCCAGGCATGCTGGTCTCTGAAATCCAGACCAGCTTCCAAGGCAGTTGAACAGGATCACACCCTGTAGTAAGGATCTCACACTCAGCAGATTGGTGAAGAAGAGAAAAAACAAACAGCATCAACATGAATATCTGCATGTTTGAATCACTCTGAGATTTTCTTATTGCTTGACAACAAGGAGGCCATGTGTACCTGCCAAGCAGATGCTTCAGGAGCTACTAACAGTTGGGTTTCAGACCAGGAAGAGCCCAGAACGAGGCAGCTTCCATCTATCTTCTGGTTTCTTTATTGTCTTATTTCCACACACCATCAGTTACACTCTTCTGAACTCCATTTTTATTTTTATTTTAGAAAGAGCACTAGAGCTGTAAGATACAGTGGCTATAGTTAATTAAACAACTTGGGAAGCTAATCAGGATTTAAAGCAGCACAGAAGACAGCCACTTTCCTTACACAGTCAGGGTGAAATGAACTGTTTGTCTCTGGATGAAAACTCAGACTCATCTCACTAGGTTCAATACCCAGCTGTCTGGGAAATCTAGATAAGGAATATCAAGTGTACACAGGTGTACATCCACGGTATGCTCGCTGACCATGAAATCACTTGTGAGGAAGGAAGAATGAAAGATGGCAAAAGTGTTCAGGAGGCACACAGCTGAGTGTTGCAAACATCTTTCACCTTCATTGCCATGCAATACATCTGCTATTTATTTCCAGCTATCAAGCAATATAAAAGATAAACATTTGTTGCCTTTATGACCATATAAGTATGTGGGGTGATGACCACCCCACTGAGCTGTGGCTGCACTCAGAGCTGAAAAGGAAACTTGGATGTTGTCTTGGGTTCAGCTGGGATAGAGTTAATTTTTACAGGAACCTGGGAGGTGGGGGGGGGCATAGCCGGGGCAGCCGACCTGAACTAGCCAAGGAGCTATTCCATACCATGTCACATCATGCTCAGTATATAAATGGGGAGCGGGCCGGGGGGAGGGCTCTCGACTTTCGGTGGCGGAGCGTCGGGTTCCGGGTGGTGAGCAGTTGCACTGTGCATCACTCTTTTTGTATATTCTTTCATTAGTACCGTTGTTGTTGTTGTAACCTTTTTTTGTGTTGTCCCAGTAAACTGCCCTTATCTCAGCCCTCGAGGTTCCTGGTTTTTTTTTTCTTTTCTCTCCTCCCTCTCCTCCCTATCCCACCGGAGGGGGGCGGGAGGAGTGAGCAAGCGGCTGCGTGGTCCTTTGTTACCGGCTGGGCTGAAACCACGACAGATGTCCATAGGTCCCTATTCAGCATTGTTCCATATATCCCTGTGGGAAGGCACCATTTCAACCACTAGTAATCCTATCAGCATTGCAAACAGTCATCACCATCCCTTCCGTTCTTTGGTGGGACTGTTTTTCAGTTCGAGAGTAACATGGGTGCTCATACAAGCACAGATGTTTATATGAGCACCAATTTTAGTGGCGGGCTGAAACAGCATGCACAGAGTACCTGAGTGAGAGTGCACACAAAACCTTTGGTTTGAACTGCACTGCCCACAGAAGGATAAGAAGTAGGGACAACTGTCAGCCATGCCCGGCTTTTGCCTGTAACAACCGACTGTACCCATATAATAGGTAGGCACAACAATTTCAAAAATTCATATGGAAATGAGCTGCAAATTGCCCACATGTCCTGGGACACTCTCTGGAGTTTCCCGCTATAAGTGCATCAGTCATCGGGTATGCTAGTGTCATATACTTCTTATTCTTCTAGAGCTTTCCAGGTGCTAGTACAGCTTTGCCTCCCTTCCCACCACCACTCAAACCAGGCATTCAGTTCTCTTCAGGCCTTTGCATATAAGAAATCACTCAAGTTTAAATTAGTGGGGAAAAAATCAGTTCCTAAACACATATACACCAACAAAAGATACAGACATTGAAAATATCCTGTCTTTCTGTGCTGAGCACACTGACAATTCACAGTGGAAGAATACAGAACAGACTTATTCCTTTCCTTATGATCAACTCATTTTACAAAATTATTTCTAGTGTTAGATCCCAACAGCCAAGAAAAGAGAACTCTGCTGCATAATGGAATTTCTTTTGCAGGAATGTGATTATACACACCAGAACAAAATGTTATGATCTATGGGTGTGCAAAAGATTGTTCTGGCTACTAAAAAGGGAGCAAAAGTTACTGTGCATCTTAGCTTATTAAAGAAAATTTTGTGGGAGTAACTGGGATCAAAAGCAGATGGCTTAATTAATCACCTGTTAATGAAATACTGTGATTTGTTAAAGTTGCTGTGATTCTGCCAGGTCAGAATTTGATACCATGAATTGTATGTATATATGTGTGTATGTCTGAAGATGACTGCACATTTTGCACCAGATGCTGTCTAGGGCTAGATACAGAGCCCTGCAGTAGAGGTTACTATTTGTCTCTGATTTTGACTCTGCTGAAACCCAGCCATGCCAGCCTACTCATTCGTAAGTATCTCTCCAAATCTTGGGCCTTCTTCCTCTCTTGCATTTGAGAAAGCCTCTCGCAAACTCCATTTTCAGCTGGCACCTCCTGCTATCAATTAAGCCAGAGGTCCACTGATAGCAGAACCAAAACCACAGTAAGAGTTCAAGGCTCCAAGCTTAGTCTTAGCACTGCAGCTGATTCCAAGGTACTACAGAGCCTGCGTGCAGAGAAGATAGTGGGGATTAGTTCCCCACCTCAGGTACCCTGGAGAGAAGGTCTCATTGCGGTAACCTGGCCTACTGGTCTGTGCCCCCACTTCTTTACAATGTCAGATAGCTGCAGCAATGACACATTACAGCCAACGCAGCCTGCACGCCACTAGTAGTTTTTCATGGCTTTGTAGTAGGCTTTATAGGCAACACTGTGTG
This sequence comes from Harpia harpyja, assembly GCF_026419915.1. Lineage (NCBI taxonomy): Eukaryota > Metazoa > Chordata > Aves > Accipitriformes > Accipitridae > Harpia > Harpia harpyja. Next base: position 79,064,829 of record NC_068969.1, on the reverse strand, counting down.
TGTGATGGAAGTGAGGGAAAGACTGAAGAGGAAATGTGAGGTGTTATCAGCTCCCTCCTGTCTTTCAGGATCAGAAAGATCAGATAAGCCAACATTCAGGTTGCACAGACATCAGTGCAATGAACTGCATTGAATAAACTATTCTTACATCACAGGGAGGAAGGACGCTGTCTGGCAGTGCTGGTCGGTGTGGTTTTCCACAGGTGGGAGCAATCACTTTTACATTCTCACCTACAGCAACAGAAAACAGTGGTACACACATCTCATTTTCCTGCCAGAGAGCAGGGAGTCCATAACATCTGAACCAAGTCCAAGCCAGCTATGCCTCAAGTCACAGCATTTGCTGGTGCTTCCCCCAGGCTCCCTAGAATCAAAGCTAACTGCACACTGAGGCCTACACATTTGGGGTTGTTGTCTTGGTTTTTTCCCTTTTTGATTCATACTCAGAGCGCCGATCATTTCCCAGTGATGGGGCAGAACTGCTGGCTACCTGTTCTGTTGACAGCCACAGCATGTCAACTGCAGCAAGCAGTCACTGCACTGTGCTGAAAAACAATGATAGAAACACAATGCTGCTTTGAACAGTTAGTATTGCTGAAGAGGAAATGCAGAGTATTACTCTGCTAAAGGTGGAGCGAAGTCACAATCAATCTACCTCTTATTTTATAGACAAAATGCAGTGAAAAATGCTTGCACTTAAGTATTCAAGAGCTCACAGTGATGGTAAGAATCTCTTTCTTCTTCTCTGAATATTTTTTTTTCTTTTGTTAAGATTTCTGCTCCCTTTCTTAGTTGGCAACATCCCAGTCATCTCCAACTGAAATGTTGACACTACCTTTTTGTTTTCCTGGGTTTTTTGGTATTATTTTCCAGGACTCTGTTTTCCCACCACACTGTCTCTAAATGTGCACGCATGTTATACTGGTGATTTGTAGACCTTTCCTTTCCCCGCAGGCTCTGTAAAGAGAAGCACCAAGCTAATCGTCTCTTCTCAGCTGTGTCATTGCAAAGACTGTGTATGTTGTATTCTCCACAGCTGACCTCAACTAACTCCATTGGCTTAACAGCGCTGAGTGACTCATCAGAATCGTAAATAGATTTAATAGGAACCAGTGTTAACCACACTGGTTACAAATAGGTTTGTAAACGTTGTTACCTAAGAAGTGGATCTGATTTCCAGTAACATTATCTCAGACACAGCTGTTTGAGAAAGCTTGGAAAATGCCTTTTTAAATCATGACACCTACACACTTCACACTGTGTTTCCATTATATTCATTAATGCACAGGTGGCATTTACCTACCTTCATATTTCCTGTAGTCATCCACTACTTTCAAATGTGGATATATGAATGATACAGCAATGCCTTATTAGTTAGCCTGAACACCCATAAAGATTTTCCTTTCAACTGCCCTACTGGCCTGTTCTGAAGGATCTTGGTATGTTTTGTTTCCCTCTCCTGCTGTTGTGCAAGACTTCAGTTGCTGTTTCTAATGTGGAACCAGGTGTCATGGTTAAGGATTTTGTCTTCTCTTCCTAGGAAAAAATTAGCAATGAACAAACAAGAACATAGGATTTTTCTAGTTAGAGAGAAGCACATTCCTGTAGAACTGCTGCAACTTTTCTCCACAGCCCATGCCTTTTCTTGCCCTCAGCGCTACCTTAAAGCTCTCATTTGAATTGCTGTAGCAGTAAGAATGCAGCAATCAGATTGCATACAGCCCACAAGAGACACACAACTATCACAGTTATTGCTACAATGCTATGAGTGAAACTGGCGCAATGCGGGCTCTGCCTTTGACTCATGCAACTGCAGTAGTCTGCTGTGAGGTAGAACCCAAGCGGCTGCAGATGAACAGAAAGGATCCCATATATTGCCAAAGGCTCAAAATTATCACCTTTCAAGCATTCAGTGGCCTGATACCAAGTTGGTACCTCATGACAATACTTTGTGTTGTGTAAAAAGACAAACAGACAGAGACAGAGCAAAAGGATGCTTGCAAGGATGATGACTTTCTCTGTTTGAGGCAATGAAAAAGAAGAGAGGAATTATGAGCCTTTATAACTATTTTAAAGGAAAAGAAATTGAGATCAGCATTTCCAGGGCTTGTTGTTTTTTTTTTCTTTAATATGGTGACTCTCATTCATTTCTTGGTTTTAGGAAGCAGTAAAGATGGCACTGAAAAGGTCTTGGTCATGAAACTTGCATTCTGGTTCCTTTTCTGCCACTGACCTTGCACATGACCTGGAGCAAATAATTCTAAATTTGCCTTTTTCTGTACTCAAGATAGTTGGTTGCCAGTCCACTCTCACAGATAATAACTAACTTCAAGGTAAGGGTCCTCCAAAGGTTTGAAGATGTTCCTCTGTAATGCAGCAAGGGGCAATATTATGAAGGCGAAGTCATGCTTAACCAATCTGATAGCCTTCTACAAGTTGACTGGCTCCATGGATAACGGAGATCAGTACATCTTGTTTATTGCTGACTTCAGTAACACTTTTGACACAGTCTCCTGTAACAACCATGCAGACAAGCTATTGAAGTTCAGCTCAGATAAATGGACAGTGAATGGACAGCCAGAAAACTGCCTGAACTGTCAGACTTAAAAGTGTTGTGGTCAGTGGCACAAAGTCCAGCTGCGGGCTGATCACCAGCAATGTGCCCCAGGGGTGAATACTGGTGCCAATACAATTTAATATCTTCATGAATGTCCTGAACAATGGGACAGAGGGCATCTTCAGCAAGTTTGCAGATGACACAGAACTGGCAAGAGTGGTTGCTAGGCCAGCTGGGTGGTTTAGCCATCCAGAGGGACCTGGACAGGCTGGAGAAATGGGCTGACTGAAATCTCATGAATTTTGACAAAAGGAAGTGCCAGGCCCTGCATGTGAAGAGGAATTAGCTCATGCACCAGCAGATACTGGGTTCTGACTGGCTGGAAAGAAGGTCCTGGAGGGTCCTTGTGGACAACATCCGACCATGAGTCAGCAATGTGCCCTTGCAGCAAAGGCGGCCAACAGTCTCCTGTGCTGCATTAGGAAGGTGTCCCCAGGTGGAGGGAGGTGATCCTTCCCCTCTGCTCAGCACTGGTGAGACACAACTGGGTGCTGGGTCTAGGTCTGGGCTCCCCAGTACAAGGGAGACATGGACATAATGGAGCAAGTCCAGTGAAGGCCATGAAGATGATTAAGGGACCAGTCTCTCATACAAGGAGAGGCTAAGAGAGCTGTGACTGTTCAGCCTGGGGGAGAGAAAGCTGAGGGGGACCTTATTCATATTTATAAATATCTAATGGAAGGATGTAAAGAAGACAGAGACAGACTCTTCTTAGTGATGCTCAGTGAAAGGGCAAGGGGCAATGGCCACAAACTGAATTTCAGGAAATTCCACCTAAACACCAGAAAACACTTCGTTTTGGTGAAGCTGGTCATGCATTGGACCAGGCTGCCCAGTGAAATTGTGAAGTCTCCATCCTTGGAGATTCTCAAAACCTGACTGGACAATGACCTGAGCAATCTGCTGTGATTAAACCTGCTCTGAGCGAGGTGGGGTGGTCTAGATGATCTTAAGAGGTCCCTTCCAACCTAAACTACTCTGTGATTCTGTACATGTTGGAATTAGCCTTGCAAGGCAGTGGCAGAGATGTCCTCCACTGGTTAGGCAGTGGTAAGATTTCTTAAAACTTCTAACAGAAAATGTACAGAAGCAAAAATATTTTTTTGTTGTTGTTGGAATAGCTATTCTGCTCTGCAGTTTGGTGTTTGTTTGGTGGCTTTTCTTCCAGATTATAAAAAAATGGACAAAAAAGCTTTTTTGTCAATGATGAAACGAAAATTGCTAAACCTCTGATAGCTTGTACAATTACATTATGTCTGTCACAGATATGCATATATCATGCACAGGTCCCTGTGTTCACCTGCTGTTGCTTCCTGAGCTTGACTCATCTATATGACTGTAGCACTGCCACTTCCAGCTGCCAGGGACATGGGATGATTCTGCCCTTTGGTCATGAAAAGCACTCCTGTGTTTTCCCCACTACATAGAACCTGCATGATATAGGTCTACTTTTGAGACAAAGACAAAATACTATGCTGAGAGGATTGTTTCTGTGGGTTCAGGTACACCAGCACTAAAATAGGTCTGTAATCTCTTCAGTATATTTTTCGTCATGATTTCAAAAAAAGTAGCCAACTTAATGGCTCCTCAAGAAAAATCTCTCTCAGCATGCTTGTTCGTGTCAGGATGCAGCTGAAGAGAAGTATCCCACACAGATTACAACCAGTCATCTTCCTTTTCCAGTTGGGAAAATACCTGGAAATCAAGATACTAGAGCAAAGGGATTTCCAGCTGTGGGTCACTTCTTAAGCTAGACTATGTCAGTAGGATGTCATGGAAGAGATGAAAGAATTGACGTGAGTTGGGATAGTCTACTTTTTTTCTTTGTGTTCTTTTATTTAATCAGCCAAAATTTAGAGATACTAATTCTGCACTGAAATATGTGTAATGAAAGCATTTCAGTCATGCCTGTGATGGAAGCTCTAAGTTCACCCTGAGAGAGGAAACAATACCCTGTTTCTACATGGCTTTTTTATTTATTGTTACTACATAGTTGGTATTGGCTTTGGCATAACAACAAAAAATAAAACATTCCACATTTCATTTGCCCTCTGCAGTGAAGAAAAAGGTAATATAATGTATTCTCTTTCATCTTCTGGTACAGCAGGAACGTGGGTTATGACAACCAACTTAGGCTTCCCAGCCCTGTTGCATTTGCAGCTCAGTGTAGCTCCATGCAGAAATAAAAGGCAGAGATCTTTTTTTTTCTTGTAACTTTTGACAGTGATGCAGTGTAAGACTAAACTCCGACATGCAACATTTAAGCATTTAAAAGTGGTATCAACACTTTGATGGGCCCACTTTTAAGATAAGCACTTTAAATGGGATTTCAGCTATGTAACATCCTAAGCATACCCATCTGCTAACGAGGCACACAGCTGTTTCAGTTACTTAAGTAAAGCTTCTTGTCAGTTATTTCAAAAAAGAGGGCTTAGAACATATTTTATGCATCAGTTTATTCTGATCATAGCGAAAGTTTAGCTCAAAAGGCACCTGCATTTGTAAAATTGTCTGCACAAATTTGTATGTTCTTCAGCACTAGTCCAGAGGACAGGACAAGCAAAGGCAGTTTACCATTCCATGAACAAAATGAAGACCTAGGTTCTCAAGGCTGTCATAACCTTTTCTACTGAGGTTTACCAAGGCTTTTCCATAGATTAAGGAATTAGAACACAATATCCAAGGTTAAGACATCTCCCCGCACGCCAGGAGGCTGGGACTGCAAAAACACTGGCAACAAAACAGAAGAAAATTCTTCAGCTAAATTAACAGATGTGATGTATAAAATTCTTTACAAGTATTATATTCCAGTGTGGAGATGAGCTTGTTATCAGGGATCTCTTTTTCAAAAGTGAAACATTGCTGGTTAAAACTATCAAAATGTTTTGCATTTAAATAAGGAATCTGGGCATTTGACTGCTCCCTCTGCATGAATATTCTACCATGAGGGCTGCAGTTGTTTCAGATTTCCTACTTACACCAAGTGGAATTGATGCCAGACAGCAGGTTTGCTTGTACAGCTGAGCTGAGTTTACAGCCCTCCTCAATTTTATGGATGCAAAGAGCTGACTGACTTGCATGCTTCATCCACTTAAAATACAACCAGGGCACAGTGTGGAGAGGAAAACTGTTGCCGAAGTCAGAAATTATTAGATTTTCATCAGTGCATTTCAGTAAAGCAAATAGTGTTCCCAGACTGTTTTCAATGGACTGCTGTCAGCTCTTCAAAAACATTTATTCAGTTCATCATGCTTATAATGCAATAGTTCATGAGTGTGACTAAGTGTAATGCTGATAGCTGGGTAGCTAAAATTAATGCAATATCTTTTTATAAATCGCTGAATTTCTGCATCTTCTGTTATCACAGGAGTTAAAGGAAGTACACTATGGAAGAATTGTGTCATCTTTAATCTTATGACTACTTTTTAAGAAAGACTTGTATTATAGGAAAAAGCTCATCAAACAGAAACGAACAGTTAGGAATTTCAGCATGAGTCCTGAGAAGTGTTCCAAAGAGCACAAAGTTGAAGTCTGACCTCTTGAATTTTTAATCTTAAGAACTAATAATAATCATGATCCGTTTTTCTTCAGATAACTGGAAAACAAAGATCATACTTTCTTTTTTTTAATAAGGAAAATATTGATATGCTCTGAACTGTAATGTCTTAACTTTTAACACACTACCCCTAGATTAAAATTTTTCACTGAAAAATCTCAGCTTCTTAAAACAGCAATTATATTCAAAAGGTATTATAAAAACATTGCTACTTATTAAATCCCAATTTGAACACAGTAGCTCAACAGAGTAGATTTTTAATCTAATATTTTCTTCACTGCAGTTCCATTGAAATTCCAGAAGTCATCCTGGGGAAGCTGTAGGCTGCAGGAAAATCAGAACTGGCATATCCAGTCTGAGAACCAGAAACCAGAACTCTGTATGTAGCTGACAGACAGAGTGGTAGCAAGCAGCCTCACACAGTTTGATGCAGCTCGTGACCAAATCATGCTAATCCTACCCGTGTCTTGCTCTGATTCTTATACTGTCACCAGTTGGTAGGTAATTTATTCAGTCTGGTCTAGTAGTTTCAAAATGCCTTACTGATTTCTCCCCTTTCCCAAGGCACAGGAGATGTCTGAGTAAATGCTAGTAAGAGTTGCACTCATTTGCCATTGTCTGGGTACCAGCCACATTAGTGTGCTTTGGCTTAGGAGTTTTGAGTCATTTCATCCAGCGTTTGTACGTGACCAAATCTGGGATACAGGATTTCAGCAGCTGAACAGTGCACAGCATCAGAGAAAAGCAAAGCATATCATTTCCCTTTGAAGTGCGATAGGAAATTGTATAGGCAGAACATAGACAATCTGACACTGGTACTTGACAGAAAGATCCAAACGCAGCCTTCAGTTATGACAGATGTCCAAGACTAGGTTTCACTGCACATCTCAGCAACTGGAAAAATATGTTTACACAGACTGTATATGATGAGAAACCAAGAAGTAAATAAAGCAGCACTTGCTTTTGGCCTGTAGTTAAACTATAGTTATTTGGCACAGCCCATTCTGAGGGTTATTGCTGCATGATGGTTATACTTTCCATATGCAAAAGAGGATGGACAATTTATTGCTGAATTGTACTGCCTAGGGTATTAGAGGTAAAGGTTTTGATTTGCAGTATGCGTGTGGGCTGGGTGAGCAGCAGGTGACCAAGGGAAGCCTTGCAGGGCCTCCTGCCAGGAGGAGAGGGTATTCAGCATCAGTAAGAGTCAAGAATGTCACAGAGTGGAGAAGGTGCATGATGGACCTAAGTATGAACTTTTCCAGTATGTCTAGAGAGACCCATTCTGAATCGCCATGTGGAAAAGCATGAGTTTGCAGATGATTTTGTAGGAAAAGATGTTCAGCGATAACTGCAGGTGTGGTGGCCCATCATGCCTCGCCATTTCCACACGCCATTGGATGGTATCTGATGCATTCTTTCAATGGCAGCAGCACCATATACTACCAATCCTATTAAACATGTATGGACAGAAATTCACACAGTACAATGTATTTTGCAGGTTACTGCTGTCTTGTAGCTGTGCCAAAGACAGCACTGCACTCACATTAAAGAAAGTAACATGAAGTGCACTCATTTGTAGAAACACTTTCAGCCAACAGAGTCTGCACCAAAGCAGGAAGCAAATGGCAATAACGTAACTTCGCAAGTCACCTTTAAAAGAGATAAGATCTCAGAAGAAACCTCCAAAAGCTAAATTAACAAGGATTTAAAAATTATCAAAGGCCTTTCTGAAAATCCCCAAGTTTAGCACTTGTATTTGTTTCAACAATAAGCTTGTGCTTATTTTTAAAACAGACTGTATTTATATGAAGTCGGGAAGCATTCGTAAGGTCATATCATTTCACCATGCCTTATCTGTATTTTGTAGAGCACATTGCATAGTCTTGCTTTTCATTTTCGCCTTCTAAAACAGATCAACGCAAATCAAGACGTTGAAAGATAGTTCTGTGCTTTGCCAGAAGATGTGGTGTTGTATTCTCTGTTAGATTCAGTTCAGAATTAACTGGATAAAATTTTCATCCCCCGTTCACCAGGGGATCAGACCTGGTGATTTAATAACTCCTTCTGGTTCTACAAATGGACTGACAAACAATTCAGCTAGCATCCAAGACGTCCATTGAGGAGAAGGCACTAACTGAAATACAGAGAGTCATTTCTAGACACCACATGGTGTTGCCATGTTGAAGAAATAAGAATTACTTTAAACTTGTGAAATGTGTCTATCTGTACTACAGCTACAAACAATCATCTGGAACGTCATATGGAAAGTAGCTTACTACACAGAGAACATTAAAAAAAAGAAATCTTTAATAATGACAAAAAGACTCTGTCCAAACACTTTTAATTAATACCCTCGATTAAAAGAAAATTATTTGTTACTCAGGCCTTAGATGTTTTAAGGCCAGGGCATCATTATCATCTTTGCATTGCAGATCAAAAACTGAAGTGTGGCTTAAGATGTATTTTTTTAAACCAGAGCTTGTGGTACAATGTCTGCAAGATACTTAGGATAAGAACACAATAGGAACAGTGTTAATTTCTATTTATTCCTTTAGAAAAGCAATTCAACTTTTAAGAATGGGGGTTATGATAACAGAAGAAAAAGAGGTTGAAAGGATACTGTCTCGCACTTCCAAATTTTGATCTACATTTTGATTACTGTTTGATTATAAGTTCCACTTGGCCTGCTGAATCCATACTTTGTGCTGACCATAAGGTGGTAGCTCAATGAATAATAACCTCAAAGATATCTTAAGTGACAAGGTAAACATTCTTTTGAGACTATCTTTAAAGCATTTACAGTAGGAGGCTACTGCCTACTCACCTTGATTTATTATATTGTTTCCTAGCATGAAATTATAAACCATTCAACTGTTCCCACATTTCAATAAATATTTATGGGTTTCTTTATTTGCAAATAGAAAAAGTCTATCGGGGAATGGATTTATCAGAAGACAGTGAGTTCATGAGCCAAGTATTGAGAGAACTGCTTATAGTAGACACTCTTTACACTCTGATCTGGTAGAGAGACTCCATGGGGCATGAGTGCCTGGCCTTGCTCCTTCTTGTCACTGCTACCTGTCTACATGATCTTCAGTCTGCTATTTTTACAGAAACATTGACTATCTAAAGCTTGATTTTCAGATATGCTGAAAATTTACTACAGCAACCAAAGACAAATGTTCTCTTAAGTTCTGAATAATATTGGAAGATCTAGCTCTAAGACAATATTACACCTTCTACAGTTGCTTGCACCTGTTTAAAACTGAGGTGATGAAAACTATCACTTGAGCTGAACAGTACTTTGTACTCTATCCAAAAGTGGTGGAAAGCCATGAAAATACTGTCATTAGTTTCACTGAGCTTATGAGAAAATGCTTTGAGGCCAACAGTTACAGTAGAACCACCAAAACTATTCACAGGGGTTTTATTAATCATACAATTCCATGCTGCTTTGGTGATCATTTTCTGTGGTGTTTCTAGGTGGGTTTTTCACAGGCTTTTGCATTTTTGTTGTGGGTTGGGGGTGATGCTTGTCAAGCAATTGTCTAACTGTATCACATGCTCCTCAGTGCACAATGATTTCACAAGGCATAATAGACTCCACGATGGTCTCAGCTAAATTCCATTACATGTTATAAAATAGTTCCATGGATGAATTTTTAGTCTTGGGTTATATATGTATCAGTGCAAAACCATGCAATGCTGTCATGACATAATATAACAAACCATAGAAGTGATGTACCATTTAACCTTTTTCCTCCTGGGTCTTTGTACCCTTAGTGTCTGAAATACGTATCATTTCCCTGTGGCCTTAATTGAGTATCACAGCCTTTCTGGCAGTACAGGAACATAAAACATGCCACACCAGATTACAGTAGCCTTCTATTATGGAGCAACTTTTCTTTCTTTTTTTATGCTGCTTCCAGAATTCTTGGTGACACTATTAAAACTGTAAAAATGCTAGTAAAATAAACTACATAAATAATAAATTTTTAAAAAGTATTCTGTAGAAATTGAGCAAGTTTCACCAGCATGTCTGCAGCATACAAGTCAGTTGACATGAAATGTGTTATTTGATGAAACAGCGGAGGAAATGAGAGACTAGCTAGGAAACCTGTGCACTATCAAGGTCTGATGCAAGCCTCCATTGTGCCTTTTTAGCAACCCTAAGGAAAAAGGGCTCAAATGATCATGCCATGTGTGTAAATACTCTGCCTCACTTCCTGCATGAGTAACACCTGAGACCTTGCTGGAGGAAGAGGAATCATCTGTTAAAAGTGGTGTTTCTGGGACCCTGCTCAGGAAAACGGAGAGCTGCCAAAGGATGACACCTCTGCCTCTGGCCATGGGTGTGCTGCAAGGGCTGGCTGAGTGTGGAGAACTCCCAGAGGAATGACGCAAATGCCCCAGGAAAGACTTCAACTGCAACACATAGCTTACATCAGACATGAGAGAGGCTTTCTGCAGGACAAATCCACTATTGCATCAGCTGCTGCAGCCTCCAGCTAAGCTTTTGTTTGGATGATTGACCAATGCTCTTCTGCATTGCCAGTTACTGGTGGCCAGATCCATAAATGCTCCCAATATTCATTTTGTAGTGTAAACTCCCACTGACAAAAGAAAGTTGAGTTCCCCTTGAAACATCTTCTCCGTTGATGCCCTGCAACCTCTTTGGCCATAGCTAGCTTTCATGACTACTAAGCCACCCATGAAGCATCTCTTTAGATCTTAGCCACTAGCACTAGAAACATTTACTTTTAACTCTGAAACAAGAACTGCCTCCAAATACATGAGATTTACACTTCAAGACACACAATTCCCATATCTTTGTGTCAACAGCTCATTGACTGTTTAAAAAAAACCCAAAATGTTTAGAACTCAGACTTTAGTTAATATTTTATCTTCAGGATCCCCATCTCCCCCCATCCTTCTGAACTAGACATGTAAAACATTCATAAATCAAAGAAGGTGAACACACCACTCAAGTTTTACTAGAAAAAAAAAAAGAATGTGAATTTTTGAAAAGGCAACTCAACTCTACATTTCTTTGGGAAAAAAACCTGTCCAGATGTCTGCGATCTTCTCCTCCAGTTCCATTAAATATGAGGTAGTTGAGAATAAGTCAAGGGGGATTTAAAAACTGAGCAATGTTATTCACTGTGCAGATGTCTATTTTACCCAATGATTTGCATTATGATCCATAGCAAAAGAGATTCCTTCACCTTTAAAAACAGAAAAAATAATATGTGTGAAGCTAGATGCTGAACACAACTAACAACCCAGTGCAGGTGCATCTAATGGGGAACATTGCCAAGAACTTGAGAACTTTGACATTTGGTTTTATAGGAGTGAGGGCCTGACCTGTGCAAACTGATCAGCCAGTCCTTTAGCAGGGATGGGGGCCCACTGGCTCCTGGACATGAGAGTGGTCCGAGACAGCCACTTTTCATTAGCGTGCTTTGTGTATTTCATTGCTCTTCACAGAGCTCTTTCAATAAAGGAAAGCAGAAACCATGTAGGTAGAAAGTTTTCCCTGTTCATTTTACTCACTCCATCTTGTTCACTAACTACAACAGGAAAATAAAGACAGATTCACATTCTCTTCCTCCTTTTAGTCTTATTTCCCACTCCCCAAATGAGTCAACAAACCATTCTGTGCATAGGTAATGGTTGAGGAGAACAACCACCTTGGCTAGAGAGTCAAAAGAAAGACTGTGTCCTGAAGTGTGGGGTTCATAAGCCAACAGATTTCCCATAAAAACTAGTTAATCCTTATTTGTCAGCTGTGCAGTTTTCTTTACCTTCTTCTCAGGGATTTTCAGTGGCTTCTGTGAGAAACAAGGCATTGGAGTATAAACACCTCAGCCTGACAGGGATTTCAATATCTTAAGCAGTTAAAATGAGTAGTAGTATAATAATTATATACTACCCCTAGTCTCATATATTAAAACTTGTAGTTCCCTTTAAGCAAGAAATGGGGGCATTTTCACCTCACATTATTTTTAAGAGGCTGTGGTGAAAAATTAGCTTGTAACCAAGCAAAATATAATGGATGTTTACACAAATATATATATACACACAAAAAAACTGTAGCAATCTCGCTTTCAAGATTGCTGTGGGGCAGCAGCAACTGGCAACATTCAAGTGGTTGTTTTGCTTATTTTAGCATTTATACGCCAGAATCTCAGTGCAGGGCTGAATCTAATTAGCATACATGCAGCTACATGGAGATCAAAAACCACAAAGGTGTTTCAAAGATTGCAAAAGCTGGAAGAAAAGGTTTAATTGAATGCAACCACACTGTTCCCTTAGTTTGAAGAGAAACATAAACAAACTGCAGGCTTCTAGGTATCTAATTCCATTTTAGGAAACCTAAGACCGTGAACTCTCACTTGCTCTAAAGGGAATAATACAGGAACATAAGACACTTGCTGGCATAGAATTACTCACACTATTCAAACTGCCTATAAGTAGATTAATGTGTTTTGTGCCATTAACTTCAAACATCCTGATTCTCCATATCTCACAGTGTTGATACACTATCCATAGCAAGACTGCCCAGTAAAACAAAGCTAGAGGACAGTAAAAAAATGTAATCAGCTGAGGTAACTTTCCTTTATACCCTCCATATTTATGCATCATTTGTTTTTAAAATCAAATTTCACTCAACTGACCACCCACCTAGTTTCCTACTGCAATTATATTTTATTGCTCTTTGAAAGAGTGGGGTCATCATTATTAGCCACTAGTGAATTTCTACATCTCTGCCAAAGTCAGTGGCAGCCTATGAGAGACCTTTTTTCCCCTACCAAACCATTGCATCTCTTCTAATTTAAAGCCTGGTGTCTATATCTTCTTTCATTTTTTTACCCAGGCTTTAATTTTGGCCCAGTGTTAGATGTATGTGATGGCATGGTGTCATGGTTTAACCCCAGCCAGCAACTAAGCACCACACAGCTGTTCACTGACTCCCCCCCCCCCCCCAACAGTGGGATGGGGGAGAGAATCAGAAAAAAAGTAAAACTTGTGGGTTGAGATAAGAACAGTTTAGTAGAACAGAAAGGAAGAAAATAATAATGATAATAACAACAATAAAAAAATGACAATAATAATAGTAAAAGAATTGGAATATACAAAACAAGTGATGCACAATGCAATTGCTCACCACTCGTCAACCGATGCCCAGCTAGTTCCCAAGCAGCAATCCCTCCAGGCCAACCCCCCCCAGTTTATATACTGGTCATGGTGTCACATGGTATGGAATACCCCTTTGGCCAATTTGGGTCAGCTGCCCTGGCTGTATCCCCTCCCAACTTCTTGTGCCCCTCCAGCCTTCTTGCTGGCTGGGCATGAGAAGCTGAAAAATCCTTGACTTAGTACGAACACTACTCAGCAACAACTAAAAATGTCAGTGTGTTATCAACATTATTCGCATACTGAACCCAAACCATAATGCTATACCAGCTACTAGGAAGAAAATTAATTAACTCCATCCCAGCGGAAACCAGGACACACGGAGCAAACATAGAGCCTGCCGGGGTGGCAGGGGAGGTGAGGAAAACAGGGAGGGAGAATGAGAGAAGCATGAGAGCACTCCTCAAATTACAGATGGGGTTACAATGTCAGACACAGCAAAGCAAGCTGATTGCTGTTTGGAGCTGCAGACCTGAGGACACCAGGACACAGGACTGGAAGGTGACACTAGTTCTCCAAACAGCTCTTTGGACACCTGCTGCCGGCGGTGGGTCATGCGTGGCTGGGGGTTCTCTGGCACGGGTGAAGCACCTCTACACAGAGGAGTGAGCAGGCTGGAAGCCACAGCTATCCAAGGACAAAGTCTCTTCAAAGTCTGAACCACCTTCAGGTCTGCACTCAAGTACCATTAGCAGTGTCAAGAGAGGGTGGTGGCATTTGTTTTGTATAAACTCACTATCTGGGACACTGCAAGGCAGTATTTTCAGTCTCCTTTAGGCAACTACTTTCCTTAAACATCAACTTTAAAAAGCAGTAAGCTGCAAACAAAAGTCTTACTGTTCATTTTATGTCCACAGACCACTGCTGCTGAAGAAGCATTGCAAATGCCAAGCTGACCTAGAAAGCCACACATCCCATCCCACCTCACTGTTACTCTGCTCCTTGACAGATTCCATCCTGCTCTTTGAACCAGGAACAAGACGTAACAGAAAAGACAGGAATCAAAGGAAGAGGGAAGAGAAAGGAATCAAGGTTGAAAAAACCCAGTGTGCTAGAAGAAAGAACTTTAATTTTTTTAAAAGCCAGTACATGATTAATGTTTCAAAGAAATTTTAATGAATGACAAAAGCCTTGAAACTACTTAATATTCCAAATCAGTAACAGACTCATGTTTGCACAAGCATCTGTATAAATAGTATACACATTTACTCATGAGCTCTTACAAAGACATTTAAATATGATTTAATTGTTCTTTTTTCTTCCTTTTTTTTTTTTTAACTACTGAAACCATCTTCGTTAATTGCATGCGAAGGCCTGAGAGAGTTTAGTGGCACTTGAAAACATTGCCCAAATAAGCCAACCAATTAGATTAATTGGCACCAGAGGTACTGTGTGCTTTTGGATAGTACACAGATGGAAAAACACCCTCAACGTTTATTAGTTTTAAAGCTGTGTTTGTAAAGCTTTGTTTTCTTTAAGGATTGTGTCTATGTATCATGTTGCTATTGATTTTCACAGAAGAAGAATGGGATGTACACAACCTGTCATAATGTGCATCCACAAAATATCTTCCAGACCCAGAAATACAGACTCTGAAAAATATTTATTGCTTCCCATTTTCAGTCACAAAACAACTCAGAAAATGTACCGTGCAAGCTTCTGGAGAAGAGAGAGTAGAGGAGACACACACAAAACAATCCCTCAAATAATTAGCAGATAATTTATATTCATATTTCAGCAGTGCCATAAACAAATAAATGCTTAGGCTTACACACAGGTTCCAGGTTCCAACTTCCAAAAGTTCTCTACTTTTTCAATCTTTTTTTTCTTTAGTCCTCACCTTGCAGTACTGTAGGGAATTTCAGTAGAAATTTTCTTTTGGGGTTGGCAACATATAATCTTTAAAGGTACTCAACATTTTACAGCATCACATGCCTTCTACATTCCTGTGTTCCTAATTCAGAGTTCAGACTCTCTGCATCTTATGCAACAGTCACACTAGGCAGCTGCAAGTGCTCAAAAGACTTCTGCAGTTGCAATATGTGGCTGGGCATCATGGGATGAAATAGCTAGCCCAACAGCTATTCCAAAGTTGGTGGCATATTTGAGAAGTTGCGTAATTCTTTTGAGCACACCTAATACCTCTGACCTCACTCTATTTATCTGAGAAGCAGTGAAAGAAAGGACTGACTGTAGATTAATAATAAAACCAGCTTCAGAAGTCCCCTGTGAGGTAAAGGAATATTCCCACTTTACCATACTAAAACTAGTACTGAAAAACCAAGAGTCTGATGACAGCCAGAGAAGAGTGCTTTGTGGAAGCAGTGTTGTGTTCCAACAATCCTTCCCACCCAGTGCTGCTGTGCATAAATTTGTGTCTCTTCACCAAACTTGCAGTGAGCTGGGAACATACTGTCAGCTCAGCAGGACTGGCAACTTGGTGGTGAGCAGTTAGCAAGGATAAAGTAGTTGCAGTCCTAAGGTTTCAAAATCTTTAAAAAAAATTTGACCTAAGTTGACTACATAAATGATCCATGACTTTGGTCCCATAAGGGAAAGGGGAAAAAAAATGCCCAAACCTTCCCATGATAGCTGTTTTTTTGCTATAGCAGAGGTTTGTAGCATCCAGTTTGTAGTAACTGGATGATGAGATCACTGATCATGGGCCCTGCACACTTCAAAACCCAGGCAGATCTCCTACTTTGATGAGGACTTGCTATGAGACATAAGAACAGGTTATGGCCCATGTACAAAAGAAAGGGGATTATTTTGATCACATGTGAGATAAGCCTTCCCAGAGGGGTGACAAGAGAAGATGTCAGGAAAGATGAGCTGAATTTCTTCATTATAAGATCACTAACCATCCTCTGCTTTCAATCTCAGATGTGAAAACATTTACGTTTCAGACCATTTCAATGAATGCACTTTTGCATTCACACTTCCAGGCCAAGGTCTGTGATGGTACGGCACTGTCTGGAATCAGACCTGGGCTATCTAGCCAATGAACAATGAGCTAATGGAGACTCATTGAAAGATAATAGTATTTGATTCTGTTTCAATCATTTGATCTATTTGTTTCCAAAAGCACAGTGCACAGATTGAATAGGTTGGTGTTGTTAACTTTCCCTGGTACAATAGTGCTTTTGAAACTGGCACATTGCCTACAACAAATTCAATGCAATTGCTCCTGGGCTTCTCAATTTTTTTTTTGTTTTACTAGCTGAATTATACTTTACTTAGATGGTAAACTTCTCCATGATGTTCAGACACCTGTGGAGTGCTGTGCCTACTCACAGTGCTGTGTAAGCAATACTTTGATCTCTAAAGCATTATAAAAGTGATTTACGGTGAGTGAGAATAAGTGATTTAATAACTGTTTCAGTTAAGGCTGTAGGGTATATAGTAAACATCTTTTCTGCAAAATCTATTTCAGCTACTGCGGCTCTCTGCAGATCCATAAAAACTCATGTGTTTAGTTACTTAAATTTAGAGACAAAAAAATTCTCCTGAAAGTTTCAGATGCTGTAAAGGGACCACACTATTAACCATTAATTTAACTATTAATAACTATTAAATTTTCATTAGAAGATTTATTTCTATGCAATCAACAGTTAATGCTTTCAGCAATAGTAAGAAAATCGAAAGTCAAAACCTCAAGTGTTCACTAACAAAGGATAGTGGTTGGGCTTTGTGTGATAAGAAAAATAAATAAAAAAGCCAAACACCCCAAGCCTTTAGGCAAAAGCAGCAGACAAAATACTTACATATTCTCAGGTGCATTACATTTCAGACTAGTATTGCAAATCCAGTATGCAGGCTGTACAGAAAGTGCAGCAAATTGATTGAGTTCTCTGTATACTCTCACTGTGATACATAAAGAATAAACATTGACATAACTTTAGCCGACTTTACTCTTCGGTTTCACAGTTTATCAAACCTCTCTGGAGGCTGTTGTGAAGATTATATATCAAATGTATAGAGACCTACTGCTGTATCTTTGTTGCTAAATGTCAGAGCTCATAGTCCAATATAAGCTCATGGTCCAATATTGTTACATACTCAGGCAATTTACATTCAGTAGGAGGCACATGGGTGTTATTCTATAGGCCCCATACTGTGGTACACGATTTGGGCAATACCAGAGGATACCCACTGCAATGACAAATACAGAAAATACTTATGCATGTGAAGAACAAAACAGAGTAAAAGCCTCAGTGACTGTGGGACCCTTTTGAAAAAGTGGTGTTAACATCACTCATATACTGTGGAAAATTTGACCATGTTTTGGCAAAAATCTTCAAATGGTTGTTAATCCTGGGCACTTCCAGAGATTGAAGAACAGTGAGGTACAAAACCCCTAGTGCTTTTCATTCATCTCAGGAAACAGAGTGCAAGCCCTGACTTTGCTGCTTTTAAAGCTAATATTCCATACAGAATATGTTAGACTGGTTAAAAAGAAATTACTTGTCTCACACATTTCAGCATTTGGGGTTGAAATACAAGGCAGAATGGTCTGAGTGCTATTTTTTGTTTCTGTTGTTTTGACAGGAAAAGAAAAAAGGAAAAAAAAACCACCACTGATAAACTGGAGGATTACCAATAGACGTTAAGTAGGACACAATGAATCAGTAGCTCTGCTGAGAGTTTAACAAAGACACCATTGTTCTGCCACACAACAGGGGCGAAAGGTTAATCAGAGGTAAGACCATACGAAAATTTAGGGACAGGAAAAGTTATTAAACCTTCTGAAATATATCAAAAGCTCACTTTTGAACTTTTTCACCCTGCTTCTTTGGCATCTTCACCTCCCCTGGAACAAATCAAGATATCCTGATCCCGTACAGCCATCATTCACCAAGTGAAGAAACACTGTCAGTTTTCTATATTGACTCAATTTCCTAGGGTACAGCCTGCATCTGTGTTTCAGCTTTTAAACACCAGAAAAAGTTGCGGTAGTTTCACATTTAAAGCCACTGTAATGGGATTCTGAAAGTGTCTACAAAACTATGCCTGATATTCTTCAACTTAAAAATACTTTCTGAAGATTAGCCCCACAAAGCCCCATTTTCTTAGTTCACATCTTCCTCTTTCTGCTTCCCACTAGTAAATTAATATGCCTTCATCCACACCAGCCCTTTGATTCTTCTTCTAATGAAAGTAAATTCTAACACTAATGTTAATGCCTCATCCTCCCTTATCTCAGTTGCACATCTGTCAACACCCTGCATTCCTGCCTCTCTGTATAGCCCAGTCTCCACCCCTAGTGATTTCTTCTGGTATTCCCCTAGAAAACAATTAGCAGCACAAAAGCTTATTCCCTCCTTCCTGTTAGCAGACACACAGTACCTTTCCTTTCAGCCTGTTTCCCTGCAGGTAGGACAGTTGGGAAGACAGTGTTCCCTGTTCTTGTCACAGCTCCTTGGCGAGGGAACTCCATGTACCCTGCTTCTCTCCAGGAGACAAAGCCAGTAACTTCAGGTGAGAATTATTAATCAGGTTTCAACTTTGGTGTTACAGCTGTTCACACCTTCAACTAAAGCATTTTCCCCTTCTTCATGTATGTATCTGTACCCTTCCCATGGCACCAACACTGCAAATGGGTATCTTAACCGTTTATTCTAGTCTCTCTGATCAGCCTCACATTTGAACAGCATTTGTTAAATGTTTCACCAGTTTTCTAATGGTCCCATTTCCATTGGCTTCTTCTCCCAATTTAGAGGAAATGAGACATTTATAACTCCTTAATTTCAAACACGTTTCAGTTGAGTTCTCAGTGCTTGAGGGCAAGATGGTTTATACTGGTCAATTTTGAAATACAGTGACTACTGAGTGCTCTCTAAATGGTTATTTGTTCTGGCTTCCATTGAAGTTTAGAGGTCAAATTTGGACGTATCTTTTCAGACCTTCTGGACCATTCTGGACCATGCTGATCTCCTCTCTCTGGTGACCAGTGATAGGACATGTGGAAACAGAACGAAACTGTGTCAGGGGAAGTTCAGATTGGACATTAGGAAATGGTTCTTTGCTGAGAGGGTGGTCGGTCACTGGAACAGGGTCCCCAGGGAAGTGGTCACGGCCCCACGCCTGTCAGAGTTCAAGGAGCATCTGGACAATGCTTTTATGGTTTAGTGTTAGGTGGTCCTGCAAAGAGCAGGGAGTTGGACTTGATGATCCTTATGGGTCCCTTCCAACTCAAGATATTCTGTGATTCCTGACAAACTACTTTGGTAAGATGAACAAATATCACACTAGAGAAAAGGAGGAGAGAGCATATCCATACCCCGTACTTCATGCATCTAGATAAGCACAGAACAGATAGTTAAATTAGAAACTTAAATTAAGTTGCAGTTAATGGAAAAAGACAAACATGCCCTGCAGATAGTGAAGGAAAAGTGGGGTCTGATTCAGAGGATAAAAGTTAGGTACTAACTAACTAACTTTGCTAACTAAAAGTACACAGTTTAAATAGCCCAAACTGGACACTTAAAAAGAAGGAAAGGTTAGTGATTTTAGGGACAGGGAACAAGGTACAATTTTCTGTCACATAGCATTCTCAGATTAAACCCAAATGTCATTCAGACATGAGGCTGTAGTTCAGCTACTCACAGTTGGGAACAACCGCAAGGAGAAATTCAGCATTATGTTATGGAGATGGACAAAATAAATGATCACAAATGACATGTTGGGCATGAAAACTCATTCACCAGATCTCCTGGAGCCAAACAGATACTTCCCTTGGTTTTTAAGTTTTCTCCTTATCATATCATCAGCCTAAATTTCTTCAAGTCTTTCTATAGCTTGACTCCAGTTTTACATTTCATCTTTTATGACAAAAGCAGTCACTAAAGGAAAGATTCTCTCTGGTGAAATAACTTCCTAGGATAAGAAACATATTGCCCAGGAGTTTTCTGTACCACCTCTGATAACTCCTTGATCTTTTTGTAGAAGTTCGAAGAAGACCACAGTCCTCTCTGACCCTTTATGTTACACAGCATTCATTGCTAAGCAAACTTAACATTTGATTGATTAGTTTAAGTTTATATTTCACTGTGTTCCTTGCTTTGTTTCTGAAAAAAAGGATATGTGTGGCCCAGTTTTCTGGCATCTACCTTGAGAGAGAGTGGGGGAAAAAAACCAACACAAAAACTCCACAAAGAATTTATCTGTTTATTTATCTTCAGATAAAGGATGTATCCTTAGGTCTCTTCCAGACCCTTTGTGCTGCTGTGACAATCGGAAGAGCCAGAAAATCCTTGTAACTCCTACCTGGCATCCCCATTTAAGAGAAGAAATCCCCCAGACTGGATGACGGATGCTTTTCCTACTCTAAACTGCACAGCAGCCCCAGGTCAGACTACATATGATCAAACTTTATAGTCTGGTAACTGTCCCACTCTTAATTATCCAGATTCTATTTAGTGACCACGGACACAGATAAGGCGGTGGGATGCTCAGTGCCTTCTTCACCTTGGCCTTCACTGAAAGGGTCTGCCAGGCCTCTGTGCTAGGGACAAGGTTAAAGGAAGAAAGGAGGTACTGGCAGTGGATGAGGATTGGGTCTAATCTCTCTTGAAAAATCCTGACCCCCATGTGTCCATGGGACCTGAAAGGATGCATCCAAAGGTGATGAGCAAGCTGCCTGACATGTTAGCACAGCTACTCACTAACATCTTGGACAGGTCATGCAGCTTGAGGGAGTATCTTCTAATGACTAGAGAAAGGAAAATGTGGTACCCATCCTTAGAAACAGCAAGAAGGGTGATCTGCTGAACTACAAGCCAGTTAGCATCTTTTCAGCCCCAGGGAAATTCATGTAGTGAGTCCTCTTGGAAATCTCTTCCAGGCACATGAAGGTGGTGGTGTCAGCAGGTAACGGACAGCATGTATTTACTAAGAGTAAAAGGGAGTGCAGTGGATGTAATTTACTCAACTTTAGCAAAGGTTTCAACCTATTCTCCCATAATATTTTCATATTCAGGTTCAGACATTATGGTCTGTGTGGGGAGACAGCTACATGAGTAAAAAACTGGTTGGGTGGTCAGGTTTAAATGCTGGTGACTAATGGTTTGTGCCCTATCTGGAAACCAGTTACAGGTGTCATTCCTCAAGTCTTTGTTGGGATCTATACCGTTTCACACCTCTATCAGTGACCTAGAGGAGGAGATGGTGTGCACCTGCCTCAGCTTTGCATACGACACCAAGCTGGGGGGGCCTGTAGTCAAATACTTGAGGGCAGGGCTGCATGACCTAGACAGGTAGGAGGAAGAGGATGACAGTGACCCTGTGAAATTTAACAAGGATGAACACTGAGCTCTGCCCTGGGAAGGCAGAGCCCTGCAGCGATGCAGGCTGGGTCCAGGGAGCAGCTCTGGGGGAACAGCTAGGCAGCAAGCTGAGCAGGTGCCAGCCATGTACCCAGGTAGCAATGAGGGCCAGCAGCACCCTGAGTGGCGTGAGTAGTATGTGGCCCTGAGAGCCAGGGGAGGGATCATCCCCTCTTCTCTGCACTCAGACCACATAAGGAATACTGCCTCGAATGCAAGAAAAACATTGACAGACTGGTGGGAGTTGAAGGGAGGTGACCGAGATGGTGGGGCTGGAGCTCTTGCCCTGTGAGGAGAGTCTGTGGAACCAGGGCTGGTTCAGATGGGAGGAGGAATGTCTTTGGGGGCACCCAAAACATCCCAGGCACTGACAGGAGGGGACAGAGGAGATGCAGCCAGGTTCTTCACAGCAGTGCATAGGGCAAGGGTGAGAGGCAGCAGCGCAAGCTGAAATACAAGAGGATCAGACTGTAGATAAGGAGAAGCCTTTTTCCTATGGGGACAGCCCAACAGTGGAGCCAGGGCCCGGGGAGGTTGGGTGGTCTCCATCCTTGGTGTTTTTCACACTCTGACTGGCTAAAGCCCTGAGCAGCCTGGTCTGGTCCATCCAGCTGAGCCTGCTCTGGGCAGGGGCTGGGACTGGACACCTCCTCAGACCCCTTCCTATTTAAAATATTCCATGATTTTGTTTTTTTCTGCTAACCTACATGCTATCCCTCTTTTTCGCCACTTAGACAGATTACAGTCTTGGATTAGAAAGAAATTAAAACCATCAGGCCTTGGTGAAACAAAAAGTATTCAGGAGCTTTCCAGGAAAGTTAACAAGTCTTACATCACTACATCAACCCTATTAACCAAAACACGTTCTTAATAAACTCTAGAAGAAGCACTCAGTTCCTCCTATTTCCTAAATTTCCCTTTTAGAAATCACAGATTCATTCTTTATCCAAAGCTACCATAACACAAAAGTCAAAACCATTACTTGCTCAAGCTTTCACAGTAATCATTGTGGTAGGACAGTCAGGTTTTATATTTGCTCTCCTTTAAGAAGTAACCACTGGAAGTTTACCATGGTATTGGAGAGACTCACTGTCCAGTCAGCTGTGGTGATTCATCAGCATTATAGGTTTTCACCTTAAGTTTCTCCTATTCTACATACACTAGAAGTTTGGTAGGAATCCTGAGAGCTGCCCCATAATTCCCCCATTAAGACTTTGATCCTGCAAACAAAGACGCCCCTGACATCCATGTAAGTCTCATAAGCAGACTGCAAACCACATGTATCTGTTTTCACAAGCTTGGGAGATTACATAGCATCATCAACTCTTTCAACAGATATTTTAAAATCAGTCTCCATACAATAATGACAGAGGCAAATGAACCCAGTGAAGCATGCTGCTGAGCTGGGACTGTTCAGCCTAGAGAAGAGAACACTCAAGGGTGATTTCATGTGTACAAATACCTGAAGGGAGGGTGTAAAAACAACAGTCAAACTCATTCCAGTGGTACCAAGTAACAAGAGGCAGTGAACAGAAATGGAAACACAGGAAGTTCCCTCCAAACATCAGGAAATACTTTTTTCCTGTGAGGGTGACTGAGCACTGGCACGGGTTGCTCAGGGAGGTTGTAGAGTTTCCATCCTTGGAGATACTCAGAAGCCATCTGGACATGGTCCTGGGCAACTGGCTCTAGGTGACCCTGCTTGATTATGGAGGTTGGACCAGATGACCCCCAGAGGCCCCTTCCAACCTCAACCATTCGTGACTCTGTGACCTCCATTCTGCTAGATACCATTGATCTATATCGCAGACGTATAAGCTTTCTCATCACTGGAAGAAGAGAGGGCAAGATGAAAATTGTGCTAGTCTCTTACTACAGCAAAAGAACTGAAGCAGCAAAGTGGCATAATGCCTTGTTGAAGGTCACACAGGATATATGTGTGAAACTAACCAGTTGTTTGCTTCATAGTAATGAAGTACCTTGAGATATGTGATCCATTCATAGGGCACAGGCATACATATGCATGAGAGCAAATTACAATAGCAAGTTTGCTTGCCTCTCAGCTACTTTCTGACATTGTGTAGCACAGCAGTGAAAAGTGCAAGGCAGCCATACTCTTTGCTGATAAAATCTTAAAAGATGCAAGTTTCTGAATAATGGCACAGGTAGGTTATTGAAGATAGGTGACTACACCATGACATGACTGTCAGGAGGAAATAAGTAGCCAATCTAAGATAATTTCTGGAGCAGTATGTTATTTCTGCCAGGAAACACAACAAGGAATGCAGGCATACACCTGAAAAGGCTGGATTCTGTCCAAGCTGAAAAAGAAGGCAACCAGCCAGTGACATCCAACAGTTTCACTACATCTGCAGTCGAATGGAGTTCTGCAAAGAAAGTCCGTAACACCACCAGTGTAAAAATGGGAGGCTCCCATCAGATATGTTTGGGTGAGATCTAAGGACAACTGATTCTCACAAAAAAAAAAAATCATATTTACAGAAGAATACCTTAACACTGGTCTCTTCAGTCTTAGAGGTGATGACTACCAAAAGGGCATTTTTCACTAATCAAGAGCAAAGGCTATCTTAAGGGACATCACCAGTCTAGCCACTAATAATGTAAGAGAGGCATTTGGTAGCTGGTAAGACACTTCAGTGAATTCCTTTTAGAAACCTTATGGCTAGTATGAGCAGATTATGTCAGCCAAAAGTTAATCAAACAAGCCATTTTTTTCCCAAAGCACTACAATAAAACTGACCTACAATTCCACGGGTTGTAGGGTGAAGTTTCCTAGTGGAAACCGAAGCCAAGAAAGATGAAAAGGATTACTGACCAACCACAGTAAAACAAGCTCTTCCAAACTTCCCTTCAGGTTCATCAGAACTCCTGTCTCTGTTTTGGTGTGCTAGCCTTCTTTTTTGCATCCACCAGCAAAGATGTCCCTTTCAAAGACATTTGGTCCTGGCAGAAGAGAGAGAGATTATTCTCAGATATCAAAGTTCATCAAACTCATGATGAGTTCAATGACCCAAATTAAAGTCATCTATCCCATGCCAAAGTGAGATTATGTTGGCATACACAGTGTCTTCCAAAATACAGAAGAAACCAACAGAAGACTAGGTCATGGAGTGAAGAAAATATTTTAGTTATTTTCTCCAGAAACAGAAGTATTTTTCTGCTGCTATATCATTGCAAATGGACTAAGAAATCCCTACCAGAAAAATACTGTAGTTTGTTTAAGGCCAGGATAACTCTCTATCAAATTGGTTCTCCAAGCTGAGGAGAATTCTGGCATGCAGTAAAGGTGGCTGACAAAACAGTATGAGCAAGATTTTCACAAGTTCCAAGGAGAGATCCAATATTGAAATGGCACAAAGACTTTATGAAATCTCTTCATTCAGCGGATGACATAGTGGGGGAAGAGGATGGAGTTTTGAGCAACAGAGAAGAGCCAGGGACTGCTGATATATTAGGAACCAACAGGGAAACACCTCTGAAATGGCTCAAAGGAATTAGGGCATGTTCCTCTAAAAAGGTGACACGGTCAGTTGCCCAGCTGAACTGCCTCTACACCAATGCATGCAGCATTGGTAACAAACTGGAGGAGTTGAAAGCCATTGCGCAACTAGAAGGCTACCATCTTACCATTATCACTGAAACATGGTGGGATGAATCCCACAATGAGTGCTGCAGTTGATGGCTATAAACTGTTCAGAAGGGACAAGGCAAGAAGGAAGGGGCAGGGTAGTTGCTCTTTATGTAAAAAAATGAATTGACTGCACAGAGCTGTCTTTGAAAAACAGCAATAAGCAGGTGAAAAGCTTATAGGTAAAATTTAGGGGCCAAGCCAACAAAAGAAACCTCATGGTTGGTATTTACTACAGGTCCCCCGACCAAGGGGAGCCTGTTGACAAAGCGCTCTTACTTCAGGAAGCATCATGCTCGCAGGCTCTAATCAAGCTGAGAGACTTCAATCACCCGGACATCTGCTGAAAAAGTGGCACAGCAAGCTGTAAGCAGTCCACAACACTCTTAGAGAGCATTGAGGATAATTTCTTAATCCAGGTGATAGACAGCCCAACCAGAGGAGAAGTGTTACTAGACCTGTTGCTTACCCACATGGATGAACTAATTAAAGATGTCAGGACTGGTGACAGCCTAGGCTCCAGTGATCATTGCCCTGTCAGAATTCACCATCTTGAGGTATATGGGTCAGATGAAGATTAGACTCAGGACCCTGAATTGTAGGAGAGGAAACTTCCAGTTTTTTAAGGAATTAGTGGATGGACCTCCTGGAAAACTGCTCTCAGTGACAAAAGAGCTGAACAGAACTGGCAACTCTTTAAGGACATTTTTCTTATAGTGCAAAAACTCTCGATTCTCCCATATAAGAAATCAGGAAAGGAAGGCAGGAGACCAGAATGGCTGGGTAAGGACCTCCTAGTCAAACTGAACTGTGAGAAGAAAATGCACATGCAGTGGAACCAGGGAGATATACTCTTGGAAGAATATAGGGATGCTGCCTGGATGTATAGGGATGGGATCAAGGAAGCTAAGGTACAGTTGGAGCTGAATTTGGCAAGGGATGTAAAGAATAACAAGGGCTTCTGCAGGTATGTTGACCAGAAAAGGAAGATGAAAGAAAATGTACCTCTCTGCCCTTCATAGATAATACAGAACTAGTGGATCTAAGAAGGCTGAGGAATTCAACAATTTTTTTGCCTCACTTTTCAATGGTAATCTCTCTTCCCACATCTCTGAAGCCTCTGAACTTCAAGGCAGGGACTGAGGGAATGAAGTCCCTCCCATTTTAAGTGAAGATCAGCTTCAAGACCAGCTGAGGAACCTGAACATACATAAGTCCATGGGACGCAAAGAGATGTATCCCAGGTTCCTGAGGGAATTGACTGATGTAGTTGCCAAGCCGCAGCCACTTTCCACCATATTTGAAAAGTCATTGGCAGTCAGGTGAAGTCCCCAGTGACTGGAAAAAGGGAAACATCACACTTATTTTTAAAAAGGGTAAAAAGGTGGACCATGGGAACCAATGACCAATCAGCCTCACCTCTGTGTCTGGTAAGATCATGGAAGAGATCCTCCTGGAAGATATGTCAATGCATATTGAAGACTGGGAGGTGATTAGAGAGAGCCAACATGGCTTCCCCAAGGGCAAATCATGCCTGACTAAGCTAACGGCCTTCTACAATGGAGGGACTGTATCAGTGGAGAAGGGAAGAGCTACAGATGTCATTTACCTAGACTTCTGTAAGGCCTTTGATGCAGTCCCCCCCAACATTCTTGCTGCTAAATTGGAAAGATATGGGTTTGATGGGTGGACTGTTAGATGGATAAAGAATTGGCTAGAGGGCCACATCGAAAGATTTATAGTCAGTGGCTCAATGTCCAAGTGGAAACCAGTAATGAATGGTGTACCTCAAGGGTCCATACTGGGAAAAATACTATTTAATATCTACATCAACAACATAGACAGTGCGATTGAGTGCACCCTCAGCAAGTTTGCAGATGACACCAAGCTGAGTGGTACAGTAGATTCACTTGAGGGACGGCATGCCATCCAGAGCGACCTTGACAGGCTTGAGGAGTGGGCCCATGTAAACCTCACAAGGTTCAACAAGGCCCAGTGCAAGGTCCTGCACCTGGGTCAAGGCAATCCCCAATATCAGTACAAACTGGGGGGTTAATTGATTGAGACCAGCCCTGTGGAATAGAACTTGGGGATACTGGTAGACAAAAAGCTGGATATGAGCCAGCAATGTGCACTTGCAGCCCAGAAAGCCAACCATATCCTGGGCTGCATAAAAAGCAGCATGGCCAGCAGGTCAAGGGAGGTGATTCTCCCCCTCTACTCTGCTCTTATGAAACCCCACCCGGAGTACTGCATCCAGCTCTGAAGTCCCCAGTAAAAGACAGACAAGGACCTGTCAGAGCAGGTCCAGAGGAGGGCCATGAACATCTCTCCTATGAAGAAAGGCTGAGAGAGTTGGAGCTGTTTATCCTGGAGAAGAGAAGGCTCCAAGGGAGACCTTACTGTGGCCTTCCAATAGATAAGAGGGGCTTATATGAAAGATGGAGAAAGACATTTTACCAGGGTCTGAAGTGACAGGACTGAAAGAGGGTAGATTTAGATTGGATGTAAGGAAGAAAATTTTTTTATGATGAGGGTGGTGAGACACTGGAACAAGTTGCCTAGCGAAGTGGTGGATGTCTCATCTCTGGAAGTTTTCAAGGTCAGGATGGACAGGGCCTTGAGGAACCCAATCTAGTGAAAGATGTCTCTGTCTGTGGCAGGGCGTTTGGACTAGGTAATCTTTAGAGGTCCCTTCCAACCCAAACCAATCTGTGATTCTATGATACAGTGCCTTAATAATTATATAAAAAGAAAAATTATCCTTAGTACAAAATCCACTGGCAACCAACTGCATTTGGACTGTAAAGGTGGTATATCTAAATTGTTGAAAAGAGTCCTTTAAAATAATTTCCATTTACTGTTAATAGAGGGACATCTGTAGCAGCTTTGGTCCTTGGAGAAAAACTCCTTATCTAGGATGAAAACAAGCCTGTTCTTAAAGGAACACTGACATGAGGTTTATAAGAGTGTGCCTGGATGCTCAAAGCAACATTTAGTTTACTTCAACTCTCAGTGCATGAGAAAGGCCCAATACCAAGAGCTTCCCGAAGGGTCTGGCAAAAGCCCAATGGGACTTGCATGGAGAAACCATGGGGCTGGACCAGATGACCTCCTGAAGTTCCTTCCAACCTCAACAAATTTGTGAAACAGAATCAATGTTGCTTTCCTTGCTTCAACTGCTTTGGAAGAAGAAACTGTAGATACACTGTTGATTTAGGCCATCAAAGTTTCAGCAGATGTCTAATGCATCACATTGTCAAGGGAAGAGCTTGAGTCCTGATGTTTTATTGTCAACTATTTTAAGAATGTGAACCAGGAAGGAAGACATTGCATAGAAGGAGAGAGAACAACTCTCTCTCCAAAAATAATAAATGTGCAACTGCAAAAGAGTAAGGGATAAAGAAAAATTATCTGAGCAACCAACATCATGGCTAATCCTCAACATAACTCAACTTAAAGCAAGGCACTGCAGAATGCTGTTCCATAGTTGCAAGACAGTAGCAAGTGCCTATTCTAGCCAGGCACTCCTGATAACTGTGATAATGCAAAGAAAAAGGGCTGTTCAGCACAGAAAAATCCCAGCAGACACTCATAATAATTCACTTTTTACATAGGTGGTGTGCAGATGTCCAAGGAAGCTTAGGCAAGAGACAGTAAAAAACTAATTGTGTACCTTAATCACATTTCTATAATATTAATAAAAATAACATCGCTAGGCCACCTTGCTTGCAGGTCCAACAGACCATCAAGCACTCCATCAAGCCTAATCTTAGATATGTACACTTTCACGGAAGCTTCATCTTAATTCATCCTCTTATTATACACTGTGCTAACAAAAAGTGACACTAATGAAAGCAGTATTAGCTTCTTCCCATACATAGGAGAATTTTGGGGGGAAAACATTTCAGAGGCTTATATTTGTTGGACAGAAGTAGAAAATAAAAAAGTCACTACCATGTTCCACTTCTATCTTCTCATGCCCTGCCCAAGGCAAGTAACAACATCAAAATAACCCCACCCCAAACCTAACCAGGTCCCTAGCAAGCACGAAACTTCTGAGTGGGGACTAATATAGTTGCAAAAAAGAAATAAAATATTTAGATGAATAGGCAAAGTGAAAACTTAGCTGCTCATGAAAGCTGAAAGAAAACTGCTTTATCTTGGATAGCCTGGGAGGTGCTGGCTGAGCCTATCGTGCACTGCTCAAAAACTAAGCCCTCCTGCGGCACTTCGCACTGTTTTCTAGACCACCCACTCAGACGTGGATACACAAACCACATGTGCTAGGAATGTCTGCCCTGCACTGAAAGCAATATCAGCATTACGACCTTATTACTTGCATCGCCAGGCTTTTAATACAACTTACGTGTTTTATCTTTTCAATACCTTTGATTCCTTAATGGTTTGTATGTAGTCTCTCTACTGGCCATTAGATACTTAAGTATTGAAAGAGGAATATAACTGTTGGAAAAAACCACTTTCATCAGAGTGAAAACATTTTTAGCGGATTTTTCCTCCGCTTCTTTTCCACCCTTAAAGAGACAGGCTTTACTTCTAGGTCTTACTAAAAAGATGTAACTGACAGCTTCCCAAGCCTACTATTTGCTAAACAGGACCCAGACCTTGAATTCTGTCTCCCTGTGAGCAATGATAAAATGTAATCATTTATTTCTTCCTGTGATGAAAAGGGTAAAGTTTACTAATGGAAATTCCAGTTTTATAGCATCAGTTCTCTGAAGGAACATAGGAAAATGCACGACCTTTTGATGTAACATTCAGGAAAGGGTTACTTCCAGTCAGAATTATACTAAATGATGATGAAAATACACCTTCTGCTGTATTCACAGACCTACATTTGACTTTCCTCAAATTTCCAGACTGCAAGAATTAAAAGTAAATGAAGAATGAAAAATGCAAGATTATCACTTTGCAGTAGAATCAATCTGAGGTAAAACACAGAATATAAATAAGATGTAATATTCAAACAAATGTTAAACAGACATTAGCATCTCAAACCATAAGACAGCTTAGATTTTTGTATGATGCTGCAATACATCTCTCTCTCACCAAGTCAGCAACAACACAATATTACAGCAGTGAACCAAAGAAGCTGCCACTCTGCAAGCTGTCACCCTATCTTACAGCACACACAACTGCTGACCAGCAAAGTGTATTCTCTATGTTAATGTAAGGAACCACATCCAGCTGCTAAGGGATCTAAAGGGTATTGTTCTCACTGTGGTAATACTTCTCTTCCCTGTCTAGTCATAGTAGCATTTCTTGCTGCTCAAGTAAATGCAAGGCCCTTACGTGATTGTGCTTTGAGGTTAATTTATTTGCTCACTCAGACACAGAGCCAGCCTTGTAAATGTCATTGGTTTAGCTGTGTTAATGCACTGATTAACTCCCAAGCACACACAAAAGCACTGCAGCTGTATAAGTTTTAGTCCCCATCATCTGTTCGCAAGCCTTTTACGCCCAACAGTAAAGCTTTTTGGTACAGTACACAGAATAGCTTGCTGGTGTACACTACATCCTACTGTATACTGCTTAATGATTAAGAAAACTATTGAGGCTCATAAAAACACGTCTTGCACTTGTTAAACTTTGGAACATGTTTTGCACCGCTTATTTTTGCAGTTCCTCCTAGCTCCTGCTGTGGCTGAAAGTCTGACAAAATTTTCACCAAAAGTCTTAATTTCAGTGTATTGCACTACAGCAAACTGTGCAAATCAATAGACCAATAAGCAAACAGAAGAATAACAAGTCCCTCTATAGACTGGAAACAAGAGTTTGCTAAAAGATATGCTGTTCGCCGTTAAACTGCAAGTGGTAAGATGGGATATGATGTGGATGAACAAAGATGGTATGAAGCAAATCAAAATCTTACCATCAGAGCAGTGTCTGGAGTAAGATAATGCATACAACAACTTAACAGGGCAGTTTTCCTCTTCAGACCATTCTACAGCTTTCCCATTAATTTTGCAAACTAAGTAATGGGGCCTGAAATCAACAGGTCATTCAAGAGACCCCAAAACAATAGAATAGCTGCTAAGAAAACAATGATACTTACTAAGTAAGGACCAAGGACACAAACCAGATTGTAAATACACTTTACTTCAATGTGAGAATGGGAAAGAAGGACAACGGGTCAGGCAAAACCCAAGAACATGTACCTTCCTTCCTTCAGACTAAAAGAAACTTTAATTGAAATATACTGGGCTCTCCAAATGCACCGTACTGTGTGTACTCTGCTTCTGAAATTGAAAGCACAGACTTAACCTAAAACCACCCAACCAATGAAACAAAGAGAGAGAGAAACAATCAACCATTTCTTACAGTCCAAGGACTGAAGACAGAGCACAGGTTTTGTTTTACCTTGGAAGACCCTCCTCACTTCAGTGTATGCCCTCTCCTCTTTTCTTGCACTTTCTCTTTAGCATGGACTAAGATGGCCTTCAAATCTAGATGATACTGAAATTTTTGTAAAGCCTCTCAGTGGATTCAAACCTCTAAAAAGATACTAACTTGTCTACCCAATTGGACATCCACTTCCTGAGGTGAAAAGTTAGTGACGAGATGAAAACTGTCCTTACTATTAGATACAACTACTGTTCTAATAACAGTGACTCACTTACACTGAAAATTATGTTTTAGGCATTGCAACTTACTACTAATCTCTGTCTGGTCATCTCAATCAATTAAGATGCACCAAATATTCACATATAACTTTGTTTTAAACAGCTTGATTTTAAGTAAAACTCCAAAACATTCATAGAGAAAACATTTTAACCCATCCCAAAGATCAATGTTCATATACATTAAAGACTTGGAAAGGTATCTTATTATTTTTTCTTTAAGAGAAATATGAATGTCTGAACTTAAGTGAACAAGGATTTGTGCTTCTGCATACAAAACTAGATTAAAATAGCTATTTTTCTTAATTTAGATCAACACTTTGTAACTCTTATTCTATCAGAATTTTGTGAAAAAGCCAACACACACACATACAACTGCAGCCTATTTTCTTCCCTCTCCCACTGAATTAGAAAATTTAAGAGTTTAAGGATGATCCACAATTTGCATGAAATTCAGCACTAACTTGATACTGTAATCGCTGTCATCTCCCTTTTATGCCTATTCTCCTATTTGCTGTTTTCTTCCACCCCTGTTCTCAGTGTATAATAAGGCTTATCTAGTATTTTAAGGGTAAAATGATTCATTTCACCATTTCTAACAAAACAGTGCAATAGTCATACATACTAGAAGTATCATGGGATTCTTCCCCTCCTGAAAATCAGTAAGTTTTTTACCACAAAACTTAGAAAAGTCAAAATGGATAAAATTCCGTATGTATCTGGTGTAACTAAAAGATAGGAAGTTGAACACACACTAGTAGACCAAACATTTTTAAGGTTGCTTTTAGATTTCCAAACCTTTTCATATAAAATAATCAATAAAAATTGAAGTTTATCCCCTTCACATGCACCCCTTCCCCCTTCCCACCATTACCTGTCTTACGTCAAAAGTAACTTTAAAATTACATTCCCACTCCTCCCCACCCCTCCCAATTGCACATTAAGACAAGGACTTAAAAGAACAACATAACGCTTCAAGTATGCTTCATGCCAATCATCAGTAAGAGTCATAACATTACTGAAAAAGTACACTTATTCTTGGGAAGCCTGAGAAGAACTTCCTGCAGACTGTGGTCAAACAACATTTTAAATAAGAAAAAAGCTCCCCAACCCAATCTGTATCCTGCCCTCTCAAAAACAGTGAAGTGTAAAATTTTCTTTGGACTTAAAGAAACAGTATTAAGATTTATGATTGGAATAAGAAATACCCCCAATAGGAATTTAGTTTTACAGTGCTGCACAGACTGTGTGCATGAAACAGTAAGTCATACAGATACTACTGTTCAGCTCTACACATACAGACTACATGTGGCATATAAGCATACACATGACATACTGGCCTGTCCAGAAACAAGATACATTTTTTAAGGCTGGTACACCTGAATAAACCTTTGCATCCAGAAGTATTTTCTTAATTCTTTTCTCTTTTCACTGGGGGATTTGAATTTGTAATAGAAGGGTGATGATTTCATCAAGAAACCGTCAGCAATAGGAGAGCATGGAGCTTTGATGTGAAACTGAGTAGACATCCTCTTATTTGATCATGCATAAACAAGGATCCCGATTTTAAGGAATAACAG
This sequence comes from Harpia harpyja, assembly GCF_026419915.1. Lineage (NCBI taxonomy): Eukaryota > Metazoa > Chordata > Aves > Accipitriformes > Accipitridae > Harpia > Harpia harpyja. The sequence goes on along the minus strand of NC_068969.1, from coordinate 79,031,262 downwards.
ATGGTATGAAAGAATACTCATTTTTATAGACAAGAAATCCTTCTGGAAACACAAGCAGGTTATTGAACAGATACCAAAATCTAGAAAGTGTAAAAAGCATATATGCATGTGTGTGTGTGTATATATATACACACATGCATATATATGTGTATACACATATACACGACACATCATATATGTATTTATTCCAACATGTAACTGTACAATAACATATTTCTTTCTTTTCAAATAAAGGGTTTTAATTTAGCAGTTGTAAAAAAAAAGCAACAAAACCAGAAACAAAACCCCCAAACAAACTAAGAAGACCATATACTATATGAACAAACAAAAATGTTACGCAAATAGTTTTATGGTAACAGTGAGTCACAAACTGGCAGCAGAGGACTATTGAAATTTGTAGTAATAAATAGCTCCAAATTAAGAATTTTCTACAACAGTTCCTTAGAAGACAGGACCAGTATTTCTTCTTTTATGATGATCCTGAAGAACACCTTCACTCCTATATATATGTAATTTTATAACATTCAAACAGACACAAGAATGTAGACTGCAGAAGATGCTGGATTGAGGACAGTATACATAAAATCTTTTGTTAAAAGTCATACTGGTTTACTCACTAAGGCTAGACAGCAAGTCTTATGATCCTATTTGGTGCAGTTTCTACCATGGTCAAGATCAATAAATGGATAGAACCAAGGACCTGCAGTCCAACCTTCTGTGGTCCACCCCACTGTGGCAGACAGGAAACAAAATATAGGACTGCTGTTTGGTCCCCAACTTTGTATCTTGTTTCCTGGAACTGCAGAAGTGGAAACAAGACTGTAGTGTTTTAAGTGACTAGAGAAAGACAGCAAGAAATGGCATTTTAACATGAATAAGGTCACTAGGCTTGTGATAGTACTGCATCAAAAGAGCACACATGGGACCCCACTACTTGCAACATCTGGTAGTGTCATTCAATGACTCATTGACTTCAGAATACATGTATGCAATAATAAATAGATCAGTTAGGTAATAAGGCAGTGTGTTGAACATGCATTCATCTTGTGGACTGGAACACCACAGAGAGAGATACATGATACCGTACACATTCATTAAGACCAAGTATTTTTGTTTGGTTTTGTGTGTTTGTTTTTCAAGGCTATCCAGGCAAACTCTTCCAGAGCATTTTCTTCTTGAGAAGAGCGGTCCTCTGAGTCTTGTCACTTTTCCTCTCCGTTATCAAGAGATGATGACTGGCTTTAAGGAAAAATAAAGCTGAAGAGGGTTGTTTTGTTTTTTCTCCCCATTTTGGTTGCATCATTCTGAATGTTTCATTTGAAGAACAGTTTTTGATGCAGCCAGATGCTGAATCCTCAGGAGGTTCCAGATGTTTCCAGATAACTCTGTAGTTTACGGACTGTGGTTTTGTCCAGTGAGCAAAGATCAAAGTCAAAGGTTGTATTTGTGATATGAAAGTGTCCAGTTTCTTCTATAAGATTTACTATCTGAAAGGAAAAAAAAAGACACAGCTGAAAATTTCAGCAGTTTTACATGCCCACTGCATATATTAACATGCCACTAAGTATCGTATGAATGGCATAAAACAAGCCCAACTGCCCCAACACTTGCAGGTTAAATCATTATCCTTATCACTCACTTCCTTTCTGTCACAACTATGGTCCAGACTACAGTACCTCGTTTGTCTTTGTTTTAGATCATCACCAACCATAATGCCAGCCTACCCATCTGCTGTTCCAGCAAACATAACCATGTAGGACATATTTTTCAAATGTTAAATAGAAAAATCTGCATACTTTCTAAGTCAGTCTTTAAAAAAAAGAAAAAAAAAAAAAAAAGAAAAGTCCCTCCCTCCCCCTGCAAGCCCAAACAAATAAAAAAACCCCCAGGTATATCTCTGTCTGGAATATTTACTGTGTGCATAGCTGCTAGGCAGGTTACTTTAGAAAATAATTGGCATAAGCCTTCCTGCAAGCAAGGGAAAGAAAGAAATCCTTATAGAATCTAGTCCATACCAAACAAAAAAAGTGTATTCAAGAGCTCTCACATCAACAGTTCACATACCAGCAGTTATTTCTTGAGTAACAGACTTAAATCAATTTTTTTTAAACTAAATCAACCATGAAAGACTCCTACCAATGGCATAAGTTCACTTCTGGTGACTATTTAATATATAATCACAGCTTTCAAACAGCAAACAGAAGAGCTGTTAGGAGTTCCTGAGAAGAATAAGGACTAAAACATCTCTCCTACAAGGAAAGGCTGAGAGAGCTGGGACTCTTCAGCCTGGAGAAGAGAATGCTCAGGGCAGATCTTATTAATGTATACAAATACCTGAAGGGAGGGTGTAAAGAAGACAGAGCCAGTCTCTTTTCAGTGGTGCCCAGTGACAGGACCAGAGGCAATGGGCACCAACTGAAACACAGGATGTTCTCTCTGAACAGCAGGAAACACTTTCTTCCTGTGAGGATGACAGAGCACTGGCACAGGTTGCCCAGGGAGGTTGTGGGGTCTCCATCCTTGGATGTATTCAAAAGCCATCTGACAGTCCTGGGCAACTGGCTCTACATGTCCCTGCTTGAGCAGCAGGGGGGGTTGGACCAGATGACCTCCAGAGGTCCCTTCCAACCTCAACCATTCTATGATTCTGTGAAATCAACAGTACATATCTAAATTGTGCCTTTCTGCAGTTGTGACATTTCTAGTCTCTGAATTGAAGTCTACATTTTTAAAGAGTGGTCATACTCAACACTGAATTGCTGTAACAAGTAACTCCAGGTATGTTAAGTGATAGGATGTGCACCTACCTAAAAAAACCATTCAACATCTTGGAAAGCCAAAGCATTACTTGTCAGGTAGGGCTAACACAATGCCAACACACTATGGCTATGAAGCTCTTATGCACTGTTTCATTGCAAGAGACAGACGTCCCAAGTGAGCACACAGAAAGGCACTCCATCCTGAAGCAGGCCTCTGGGTAGTGTCATGGCCTGACAGAACACTCCTCTTCTGCTCAGTCTTTCCAACCATCCCTTCTGCAGCACTCAGGCTAGGTTCAACGTCCTGTTTGCACCCTTCAATTTGAAACCCATTTAGTTCTAGGGTTTCCACATATACCTCCACTCAAAACACTGCTGCTAGCTATTCCTTGCTTGTTTGAGCTTTATTACTCTGACTGTAATTCCTTTCCCACAGCTCAAGGAGATACAGATGTACACACACATGGCTTACAGACCATACCTTAAAATGACAAATCTGGTAGGAATATACCAACTTGAAAAAGAAAAATTAATTTAAGCTAAATATTTTGTAATTTTCTGCTCCCCATTTCATTATATAAACAGATGGGTTTTTCTCCTCAGACCACAGAAGAAAAGACTATGTTGATGATAAATGAAATAACTTTAAGTGTATTGTCAGGCATGGAATGACACAGCCTAGGGTGGATTAAACAGAATGAAAACCAGATAAAATAATAAGAGGGAAATGCCTGTTACAATAAAAATTCCCATTTCCAATAATCTCCCATTTTCCAGGTTGGAAAAAAATAAAAGTAAAATCTGTTTAATTTGGTTTGCAGCTGTCCAAAATTCTGAAAGTACTTAGGAACAATCCTGCTCTTTTTAACACTTCATTTAAACCTGTGCGTCTTGGCTCTAATTTTTTTCCATATGGGAATTTTTAATATAAAATTGTCAATTTCATTTGTCCACTTGTTGATTCACAGATTCTTGTAACACTTTTCCATCTCCTACTGTTCTGCAATTAACACGAGAGAAAAAAATCAAATGGGACAAAACTGATTGTTACCAGAAGGAAACTTTGATATGTGTTATTTGTCATTCTCACTTTTGGCACTCTCTTGGGCCTCATCTAAGAGAGAAGCTAAGGACTCAATCCAGCCTTCTTCTGTAAAGTTAGGAATCTAATCTCAGGCTTGGTCTCTGAATATCTACTGTGTGATAAATAAATGGCTGCACAAGAAGTTTACAGAAACTGAGGCCAGGAAGATGTAGCTATGCTGAACAATTCTGTCTAATGCTTCCTTGTGTTACGGTGGAAGAATATGACCCCTCATAACCCCCACAGCAATAGAACTGATTTTAGAAACAAAGACTACATAAAAGTGTTAACACATGTATTTTTAAACAGCGCTGTATATTTAAAAAAAATTGATAAGCACTTCTATTGACCAGGTTCTGCTTTGGGCTTTTAAGCTCTAGGCCAAGGGAAATACAAACGTTTTAAACATACTCCTCATCCAGCCCTCAAGAAATATAGCCACTATGTCAGGACACCTGGTAAATCAGACTGAAATGAACCCCAAAAGTTTTAATGGATGTACAAAAGTGTATCAAGATAAACCCAGACAGCTCAACGAAAAACACCTGCCTGTGTGCCAGTCAATGAGGAATTCATGACTTACAGTATTAGCATACGCATCCTTATGCTATTCAGAAATACTTGAAAAAGAATAAAAGGTTGAGATTAGTTGCCAGGAAGTCTGACAGTTATTATATTAAAAACACAGCATTAAACTGCTTTATTCCAAGAGCTCAGGCTGCAAAGAACAAAAATATCCCATTTGTTCTTGCTGTAGCAAGCTTTATTTTTCTGCTGTAATGTACATCTCTGTTTATGTGTCTCTCCAGCTCAGTTTCATCATTATCCACCATAGTACAACTATTTATCTGCCTTTAAACAAGCAAATGAATGTGTGTGTTTAAGGAAGCCAAAGTGCAACTAATGACATAGTCATTTTTCAATTTATGGAGGGTTTTAGGGCATGTGATAGTTTCCAGACCTGCAAGCTGCCCCTTGCAGAAAATTCTCAGAAGATAGTTGCCATCTGAAGTTAAGCACCTTGTGGACACAAGCAATGTAATCTTCAGCACTGCTGCATACTCTCAATTTCTTCCTTATGCCTGTGCTGTCTAGTGCGCTGGCTTTAAGGAGATTTTTCACCAGATGAAGATATGACTTGATGCCTCAAAATAAGAGGCAAAGTCTTACCAGAAATCTTGTTGCCTTTCATGGGGTCATGCTAACATCATCTGCACTGAAAATGCAGAGTTAAGAACCCAGCTTTAGCCAGCCAAATTTGAATATATGGGACATGCAGCATTAACATCTGATTGCAAACTCAATTACCTCTACTATTTCACTGGAAATCACAGAGTTTTAAAAAAAACAAAACAAAACAAAACCAAAACCAAACCCTCATCACCATAAATCCCAAACCCTTTCTTCACAGTGAAAGAGATGGGAGAGATATTTCTTTTAAAATGTAATTTCAGACCAATTTCTGTCTAGCCATGGTCCAGTATTCACATAAAAATTGCTCAGGTAATTCTCACAGGACTAATTTCTGGGTCAAATGTTCTTTTTCACCTGCCTTCTCCCTCTTGGGCAATTCTTACATATCTGCAAGTATCATTTTACATCAGGATTACTTAACTACACATCCAGGCACTTGCAGTTCAGTATTACATCTCTCCTGCCTCCTCCCTCTTTTTTGTGGATTTATTTCAGCTTCCTTTAACAAAGTGTCTCAAAGGCAAATACCTCTCCTGGGGAAAGAGGCACATTCTCAAACAGATACATTTTTCTCATTTCCAACTTGGCTGCATTCCTGTTTGCTGTCATGCCTATGGACTTGGTAACAACTGAGATTGCAAAAACCTGTCCTCTCCTTCTCACATTCCTCAGCATAAGTTTCAAAAGCCAGCGCTTTTGAATGATCAATGCTGTCTTTCTTCTCTTGCAAGTTCCTTCTTTAAAAGTTCCCTAAAAGTCTGTGGGTAGCAGACTTTGACATGTGCAAGAGATTGTTACCTGCCCTGACATAAACTAAAGAGATGACAATCACCACTCAGAAACAGACAACTCCACCACCATTCCACTTCAACACCGCCACCACCTTTAAAACTCTTGCAGCTATTCACAGTTTTCTGTTGCATATTTTTGCACTCAATCCCTCTTCTCATGTAGTAACCACCATCCCTTTCCACAGTTTTACCCCTTGCTCTCCTGACCTTTGTACCTTCTGTAGTGTTTATATACTTGTATTTCTTGGTCTAGAAGTTTCACATTCATTCTAAAAACTTTCTCAGCTTTGTACTTTTTTATTTTTGTGCTCACTGGAAGTATTTTACATTAATTACATAGCTGTAAAGCAGTAAAGACATTAAAGATGGGATGACAGTTTATTCGTAATGCAGAGAGGCACTGATGCTCTGCAAGTTATCCATTCAATATTGTGAATGTATTTCTGTAAACGTATCAAATCATATGAACTAATGAATTGCAGAATGTTAAGGGATTAAAGACTTTGAAACTAAACTGCATTATTTGTTTTATAACAACACAGACCATAGGCTAGTGCAGACTGGCTAACAGACAACTGGCAAGTAACTTAGTTCTTCCACTGAATTCTGCTACACCTCTGTAGCCAGTATTATGCAGTTACCAGCTCTCAGTACAGAACTGCACCACTGTCCTAGCCTGCACAGTCCAGCCATAAATCCAGGTTTCACTGGGGCTGTATCAACAGCACACACACTCCAAACAAAGGGAAACAATCTGCAAGAACAGTCCCCCAGAAAACAAGGCCACATTGATTCTACATCAACCTAACTATTTTAAACACTAGGCTATGAGAAGTCACGGACTACAGTACTAAAATCATACTCTTCATGAGAGTTGTGAGGTGAAGGTCAACGAATGAATGCTTTCTCTTGTCTGATAAATACACTCAGGAGAAAAGAAAAGGTCTATCTTTAGTTTAAAATGCCCAAGAATATACTGTCCTTCTTTCATTTACTCAGAATAGGATACTCCAAATTTCCAGCTCAGTTATGTCTCTTTTCACACAGTTTTTCCTTATATTAGTTATTTCCCATGAAGCAGATTATAACAGTACTCTAACATCAGACTGAAGAAGCTTTAGTGGATGAACCCATCATTTTTCTAACAAAGGTGAATATTTCTTCCCCACCAAATACACTTAAATGCTACTAGATGAGCAAGAGGATTATGGATTCAATTTGAACCATCCTATTTGCTTGGAAAATATTTCTTAGGATGACAAAAGAATTCCAGTTGGAAGGGGTTTTTCTAGTCCCAGCCCTGCCCCCAGCAGGCTCAGCCATGGGATCAGATTGGGCTGCTCTGGGCTTATCCAGTCAGGATTTTAAAAGCTTCAAGGATGGAGACAGCACAATCTCTCCAGGAGTCTGTTCCACTGTTAGACCACCCTCATGGGGAAAAAACGGTTCTCGCATGTTTTTATCTTTGCTTTGCATAACAGGTTTTGAAGATGGTTTTCTTTTTCAAGATTTCACATGAAACCACCTAAGCCCTATGCTCTGCAGGCTGTCAATACAGCCCCAGTGAAAGCTGGATTTATGGCCAGACTGTGCAGGCTAGGACAGTGGTGCAGTTCCATACTGATAGCTGGTAGCTGCGTAATACTGGCTACAGAGGTCTACCAGAAGTGAAACCATTCAAAAGCTATGCCTTGGATAACTGGGAAAATAAGTGCTCAGGAAGCAAAGATAGGGTGTGAATTTACAACACAGTGGCTTTTTTAGATTCACTTTTTATGTGAACCCTCTAAGAATTAATGAATAATATAAAGTGGACAGGGTGTTGCAATTCCTACCTTTTAGCCTCCTGCACAGCAGTTTCCCCCAAATTTGCCACTGCCAGCATTCTAAAAGTGTGCTTTGGTTCCCTTTGTAGACAAAAGGGAACCTGGGAAACAACAGTACATTAAATATAAAAGATAACCAATATGCATCGTTATGTATTGTAACTTATGAAATCTGACAAAGCTGTCAGAATTCCTCTTTAACTAAGAATATCCTTAACCAAGGTCTTCCTTTTCACTGATGTCTCAATTGTTTTCTCATCTTCACTCAAAATATTGAGCCTGAATTAAGGAACAGGTTAATGCTGGGGCTTACAAAATATTTTTAACACACTTATCCAAGTGTTGAGAAATTTGATGAGTGATTGCAGTCATTCAGAAGTGGTAAAAATTTCCCTTTTTACGACATGTCCACAACTGGCACATAATTGTGCTAAACTTAATAAAACCATCCGTGCTACAGTTACATCTGCTTTGTTAACAGCACTTATTGTTTAATCTTCGCAGTTTGTAATTCAACAGTACCTGACAATGCTGCCCAAAACAAAGAATACTATTCTTTGTTCTTACAATTGTGTAACCTTTCAGTAAATTTGGAGCCTTCTTGGTTTGCACATTTTCGTATTTTACTCGTTCCATGACTTCAGAAGACTCAATAAATACATTGTGGTTTTCCCCAAAGTGAGTTTTGCTTTGAGTTCCATGTTTTCTGTTTGCCATAGAAAACATTTTTAATTGTTTCTGAGAAAGCGCCAGTCGTTTTCAGGAAAAAGCAACACGATTTTTATCATGTCATGGTGCACAGCTGTATCCATTCTCCCATCCTGTTTTCATAATTACTGATACAGTATATTGAGAAATGTAACAAAGAATTGGTGAAAAATTTAGCTCAGATAGGCATTTTTTAAAAAATTTGTCATTTAGTGTGACAACACAATTTAAAGTATGTGTAAAAATTCCCTGAACTATACTGAAAATGGTGATGGGCTGTGTACGGATTATAGAGACCTGAAGGTTATTAAACCTGATTATTATAGAGTTTTAGATGAAGGCAAAAAAAAATAGATGTGACTTCACAATCTCAGTGAGCACGCTGTGATATTGCATGAGAGTGCTCCTCACCTGCTGCAGTACATGTCTCTCTCTCAATGTCATTAATCTTCTGTGGAGCTCTACTAGTTCATCGAGATATGCCTAGAAACAAATCCCCCCCCCCATAAACAACTTGTTAATTAAGTCATAGCTATGTATTTAAAAAACTTCAGATGTCTTCAAAAACAATACAAATGAAAATTTTATTTCAAAACTTCTTTGAGCTAAATTTTCTTATTTAGTGGTCTAGCTTTTTCTAGCTTAATACAACCCAAATATAAGTTTTTGTGGGTTTTCTTAGATACTTAATGAAAATCTTATTAGGTGGTCCTTTGCTGTAGAAGGTAATGTCTATATCTCAACTGTGGCAAAAAGCATCAAACAGACTGGGGATGCCAAAACAGCATCTTTAAAAAACATCTCCCATCTTTCCACATAAGACCCAAATCCAAAGGCTCACAGTCAAACCCCTCTTTTTCTCTAAAGCTACGTAATTAATTTTCTGTGTCAGCAAGGAGGTAGGAGGGGAGAAAGATCAAGAAAGATTAATCCAATGGTAAATTCCACTGTCCTTCTTCCTGGGATGTCAAACATGTCCCACCTCTCCACCCAATTATCAACTTTCTCCTTCAGCCTGAGCTGTCAGAAACCTTTTTTTCTTTCAAGCAGAGAGAGATATGGCACCCAGCTTAAGAAACCAAAAAGCATATGGATCAGGCCACTGAAAATCTAGCAACAGATACTGAAACTTTGGTCTCCTGCCTCACATTATCACAAAGTTGACGCTAATACCTGTAAAATATGAACCTTCAGAGGAACTTGTCCACACTGGGAAATCGTGCCATGTTCACTCAGTCAAGGACTTAGAGCTCTTACCTATGGCCAGCTGACATGATTTTAAACAAAACTGTCTTTCTCAGTCTTAAATGTTGGTTCATACCATTCTAGTTAACATGCTAAATCACACTGCCACTTCCTAATGCACTGCCTTCAGAAAGGATTCTGGAAAACATATACATATTTTTAATTGATTGATTTATTGGCTAGGCTGTGAATTCTCCTCTTCAAAAATTACCACTTATCTGTGAAGCACAATGCAAACTCATGGTAGAAAGTAGATAAAATAAATAATAGATCGCAGATTCCCAAGTGGTGACATTTGCCAAATCACCACATGTATTGAAGAGAAGGAAAACACTTTTGAAATAGCACAGAAGAAAAAAACCTGCACCTAAAGGAACCCAAAGCAAAGATGTACTAATTACTAAGATTTTCATTCTGTAACAAAGGTTAGTGTTTAGCAAATACATTAATATCACATTCTGGACTACTTCACTGTTACCTCATTGTCATTTACCTTATCACAATCCCCATTTTTTATTTGTTTATCAGATTTGTTTTGCTTTATTGGACTTTTCACTTCTAAAATCTGGAAAAGAAAGAAAATCCTGTAAAAATTAAATGCATCACTGGATACAATTACACATGAAAAATTCTACTATCAATTAATAACACAAAGAATGTAACATCTGGGGAAAATGTTATCAAAACTCAAAACTGAGCTTTTTATTCTTTAATCCATACAACCTACTTATATTTTTCAGAAAAAAAGCAGGTTACAGCAGAAAATGAGCTGCTGGAATGAGGTAATGTTGATATTATTAATCCTTAAAGGAATTAATTTCATGTCATTTAAAGCCTCCTCAACACTTTTTTTGTATCTTTTGTATGATGGTAGGATAAGATGTCTGATTTTGCAGACACAAAATGATGCTGAGGTACTCTCCAGTGCCTTCGAAATGTCACATCATCAGTATATTTTTCCTGTTCTTTTTTTTTCCCCAATGCTGTCTCTTTTCTTCTACAATAGCAATTTTGAAACATAGTCTTTGAAATGACCACGTGAGTTGTAACTGAAAAAAAAAGTGTTGGATGGTAATTTCTCTTGCACTTATGTGGTACCCTTCCTTCAATGCCATACAAAGCCATTTACTATCACATATACAAACCAAGAATGCTTCATCCAATACTGAACCACAGTCAAGAAGAGCGTGTCAATAAGCAGCAGAACACCATGCTTAATATGAAAATTTTAGGACTAAGGTGAGGAATATTTGGGGGAAACAGAACTGTTGATTATTCTTTCAATTTTTCCACACACAACAGACATTTTCTAAAGTTAAAAGTAGAGTCAAAAAAAAGTAAAAAATCACCATGTCATGCCTAACCTGGAATATGATCAGTTCTTCTGAAAAACATCAAAGGAAAATAAATGATCACAGATGATGGGAGATTTTGTTTCACATTTCATTGTAAGTGAGACTAACATCACTAGCATGATTATCTCCGAAACCACACTGGACAGTCACAACACAGGACAAAACTCAGCAAATAAAACAAGGAAGTAAGGTCTGTAAAAGCAAGTGTTCTAGACTAGCAAGAAGTATCACTAACAGCTTTCTGTAAGTTCCCTTCAATTTCTACTTTCCTTAGTATAAATGACTAAAATTGAGTATATGCCTACCAGGTTGACCAGCACCATAAGAATTCAGCAGGGAGGCAGCTATTTCCCTATATAGAGAAAGTGACTGCAGATCTGAGTTAACCTTATGTAAAGATTTGCTAAGCCAAGAGTGATGCATGGCCAGAAAGCAAAACACACTTTTCCGAAGAAAAATCCCAGTTCTTCAATTCAACAGCCCCTGGAGTTACTGCTGTGTGGAAGTGGAAGTGGAAGAAAAAGCCTTGTTTTGAAAAAAACCAGACCTCTATGCATGGATCCAGTACCTTTTAGATGCTCTTCTTGTTTTTAAAGGAAGAAAATTCTTGGTTTCAAATAGAGCCTTAGCAAAGAGACAGTATATTTGAAAAAGTTGCTTCCTTACAGTGCTCTTGATGTGTAGTTGAAATCTAACATCTTAAACACTCTTGTTTAGCACTAATCACATCTGAGGAAGCTTACAGAAATATTAACTCTGTCTTAGCTCTTTAGTTCTATGAATGGACTCAGTCAACACAAGCCTGATTTCATCAGTCAAAAGCATCATCCTGGCAAGCAGCACTATGCTACCAAGCAGAGATTTCAAATGTGGCTATGGTCCATACAATTTGAATTCTCCAAATGCTTCCCTAAATTTCAAATTTTCAGCTCAATTATAAAATTTATCTCAATTACAAAAATAGAAGAAAAGCCTACAGAGTTTCTGGTGGATAATAAGAATGCTTTCTGGACATGGACTCTCCTTCCTCTCCCTGTGTACAAACTACTTGCTAGTTTTTTTAACTCCACAGTGTATTTGAACTTAACCAACATGAATAATAATGTTTTGATTTTGCACTGTCACTAAGCTTGTATTGGAAACCTTATTAGAAAAACAATGACAAGTAAATAATTTCTGTCAGATAATTGAAGAAGTTAACCTAAGAGATATAGGAAAAACTTATCCATAAAATTCACCATCTAAACCACAAACTTCTGTTAATACATGTAGACACTATTCTAACTATTTCAATACTGTAAGCAGTCATTTATTGCCAGTCAGTAAATTTCATGATTACTTTGTGTATGATCCAACTGACACTGGGAGTGAATTATGGCTCCCTAAAATAAGTGACAAATGATGTATAAATTCTGGTTTTTTTAAAAAGAATATCAGCTTTTATGTTTAATTTTTGTATTTAGAGAGCCTTACTTTATTGGTGACTGGGGGTGAGGTAACTCCCAAACTCTAATTCTGATTTGTCCCTGATGTATTTTGTAGCTCCAGGTTATTTAATTTCTTTTCTCTGAAAACAGAAAAACTACTCTACTTTCCTACCTCAAAAATAACAGTCAGCTCTTACAGATATGGAACAATTACTCTGATACTGAAGTAAGAGCTATTGTGTTTTCTAGTGAAGTAAAAAATCCTGTATCTTCTAGATGAACACTGGTGAGGGAGAGGGGAAGAAATGAATGAACTCCTGAGTATGAGCCTATTGATGTGAACCATGTCTACTGCTAATACAAACCCAAATCTATATCAATTGTACAACTGATGCTGTAAAGCCAGTTTGCATTGTTTCCCTTACAAAGCTAATTCATACAGAAAGGACACATTTATTAAAATATTGATGAAAACATTACTTTGTTCTATAGTATTTGCTAAACCAAATACTACTTCTCCTGAAAAAAAAGCTTTTATGTCAGTTTACAGACTAAGTAACTGCACCAAAGTAATAAGAATGTCATTATCAGCTCCCCAGGACTGCATTTACAAACCCTGACTTTACCTGGTTGTTGTTGGTTTTCAGTAAAGGTGGTGCTGGTTCTTGATGTAGTGGTGAGGAAGCTGAACTGCTGTCACTGTCACTGCCATCACTCAGACTAACCCTATGGAAAAACAGAGCCAAAAGATGACACCTCCAGACAAAGGGCTGTTAACAGGAGTGAACAGAGCTTGCACTTTGAGGTAGGACACTAAGAAAGAATCCTTGCTAAGCAAGCCATCATTAATCAAGGTCACATGGAAGACAGGCATCTGAGCAGGGCTGCACCCTGGAAAAAGCTCCGTGTAGCATGGAGAACGAGGCTGTCTGCCTGCATTTGGCTGAGATGACATGTCCGGTTAACAGCAGCTAACATTACAGAAACGGTTAGATATTTACAACATTACACTGCTCTTCCCAACGGTCCTGGAACAAGTCTGTATCTTGGTTCATAGCCTCATGGAAGAAGGAAAATGTTTTTTAGAGTTACTTTTCTGCTCTTCTAAAAGCTTTCTAAACACCTGTATTTCCCAGTTGGACAAGTGTTTCACTGAAAAGTTCCTTGTTTCTCATCATAAATAACACTCTTTTTCCTGGCTAAAATTTAGGAAGTTAGTATCTCAGGAGAGGCCACATGAAAAAGCTCAGCTCCTAATCAGTCTCACCTTTCATTTACTTAGGAACAACAGGGAATATTTATTTGTTGGAAGAAAGAAAAAAAGTTATTTGGCATAAAAAGAAGGTAGAGAAACATTAGTCTTAAGGTTTTGTTAAAAAAATGAAACAAAATCACCACATTTAGAGACAAACTGAGCTTGAGACAATCCTTTATATAATCACTGACAGGAACAAATTTTCAAACTGATAGTCATCTTGGTCTTTTTCTCCTTGATTCCAGCTGCTAAAGTGCAGGGGGAGCAGCTGACATTCATCACTGTTTTCCTATTACCTTCCCATTTAAGCAGTAGCTGACACAGCACTCAGGTGCTGTGCACTCACAGCAAAACCCTGTGGATCAGATAAAGAACCCGTTACGGAAAGGTTCGAGAGAGACTGTTTCAGGTTTTCCATAACCTTCAACAACATTCAGATGGAGCTTCAAGCTGCCCAAAGAATAGATGCTTTTTGGAACACCCTCTTAAGGTTGCAGCTAGCATGCACAAGTTTTTTTTAAAAAGTAATTTCTGTGACGTCTGCTTTCTCTACCTTCTGTCTGCACTTTTACACATTACCTACTGCATGCACTGCAGAAATTACTTGAAATTCAAATTTCATTGATTCTGATCCAATTTAACAACCTAATCTAAAACTAGTAAGCAGACAGATCTTAAAAATGAGACTATGTACAGAATAGCTCATCCGGCAATTGAAAGACTTAATTTTATTTCATTTATGCCAGAGAGTAATTATGACTACTCCCGTGAAGTCACAATGGCATGAAATCAAGGAAAGTCAAATGAATGAGGATCATCATAACCATATGGATTAGTACAGAAATAGTTTGTATTGGGAACGGCTAATTCTGTTAGTTTTTAGGAGAGGCAGTTTTACATGTATATGCTTTAAAAAGAGAGTCTGAATTCTCTGCCCATTTGTTACTCAGCACTCTTTAGACCTCAGCACTCTCATTAGACCTCACCTCATTACTAACAAGCACAATGTCTTGGCCAGCAGGCTACCTGCAATCACAAGACACTCACCTGTGACTCCTGCTTCCTCCTCGTGTATTTACAGGTCGTTCCAACTCCGAATCATTGTCATTCTCATCTGCTTCATCTGATTCATCTTCATTATCATCTGAATGCAGATCTTTCATTATAGACCTCAGTGGACCTGAAAAAACAGAGACAATAAAATACACACATGAAGTTCACTTTGCAGTGTTCCAGGCAATTCACCTAGCTTTGTAGATAATAGAACACTACCCTCCCTGCACAGTGTTGGGAGGGGAGAGTCTTTAACATTAAACAAATGAAGTAATGCACCGGGGGCTTATGCTGCAGGGACTTATCCATGAATCATCTACTCACAGGAACAACTCAGCTTCAATACACTTACTCATGATAGTGAACTGACTCATATGTTCAAGTGTTTGCACGATTGGCCGCCTGGACCATAGCTGAAGTAAGTAAAATACTGTCACGCCAGGAGAAATTGACTATTACTTTATTATTATCAGAAGCAAGATTCTTTTGCATTGCTGGGTTTTAGCATTTTTTGCTTTCTCAAATGGTATTATATGTAAGTAAAGATCTACAGGGACATACTGATCAGTAATAGTACATTTGTTAGGTTAATCCATGCATTGAGAAGCAGAGTCTAACGAATCATCCTAAATCATACTGGCCCAGGCAGTCTTTGTCTTCCTCTTTTTTATATAGTTAGCTTTATTTCAGGGTCCATTTCAAGTCAAGTAAGCACTTTGCCAATGTTCATATGTAAAAAGTGTATCAATCCCACACAACAACATGCTATCTCTTTTCCATGGTACAAAGCTTGACTTGCTCACAAAAATGCATTAAATTCAGTTTGGGATTTTGGTTTGATTCTACTCAATTTATTTTGCTGTAAAAGACAGTTACAGAAAGAGGAATATGTTTAACATCTGGGAAATGTAAAACTACAGCTGCTTGAAATAAGAATGGGCAAAAGCAGCTTAGAAGAGGGAAGGAAGAAGACTGATGCCACAAGGCATTTAACTCTGAAGTACAGCCCATTTGAGACACGAAGCAGCAAGTAAAAGCATTAGCGATGGTTGCAGGAACAGCAATTACTATTAGGGTTCTGTAATTCCTTCAGCCCAGGAAACACAAAGTAATAATGTGAATGAAGTGAGCCTCAGAGTGTTCTTCAAACAGAGATGAAGCTTGCAACTCTATTTGCTAATGGGGAAACAGAGTCAAGGAGTGTCGTTCCTCATCACTGCCAGAAGAGAAGATAGACCTCTGTCTGTCAGGGTCATACTCCTAACAGGCAGGGTGTTCCCTCCATGGGAGGAATGGCTTTATGGATTATTCCAGATCTAGCAAGGCTCAGGTCACAGGCATTTTGACTAGTTTTGTGCGAGTGACTTCAAAGCCGATGTTGAGAATGATTTACCACTAAGGTTGTACTAGAATTTTCATAAATTGGCAGTTTGGCCAGGTTCAGATCAATGGTTTCTCTGCTCTGTTTTTATGCCCTAAGGTTGGCTGGGAAGAAGCCCAAATGGTGCTGATGGGCAAATTCCTGGTGGACCGGACACTTGTACAGGCGACAAGGGAAAGGAGCTATACTGAAGTGTTTCTTGTCCACACAACCACCGCTGATCTGTGCTCCATTTTCTGTTTCTGCTTGGGTCTCAGGCAGACAATGCTCAGCTATTTGCAAATGCTAACTTGTAGTCTGACTGAATATCTAATTATCTGACCCTTGAAGGAGGGATGGGACTCATTCCTCAGCTTTTAATAGGAGCAGTAATAAACATATTCCCTTTAAAAGGGAAGAGAGAGGGCACTCTCAGCAGCATCAGCACAGGGATGAAGGAAGAACTTGCCCATTTTGATCTTTGGGAAAACATTCTTATTGGCCAGCTTGACTGTTGAGGTTGGGTGAATGAGAGACATGGCATAGGGAGCTAAATGAATTGAGGTAAAAGGTTAGAAAAGAGAACTAAATTATCAATATATGGAAAAGGATTCCATGTTTCAAGAAAGATAAAAGGGTAGAACATAAGGGTATTTCCACAGGCTAGGCTTAACCTAGAAAGGCTAGTTTCCTGACACCTTACTGGGCAAAGACACTAACAACCACCACCAAAGTCCTACTGAAGATGGTTGTCTTTGCACTGAGAGCAGATGAGTTTCACTCCACTCCATAGGCCAAAGTTAGCTTCTGAGAACACATTCATCTCCTCTCCACAACATAAAGGAGGAAGAAAATAATAGAAAAGACTTGGTAAAGGACAGATGAAAGGAAAGCATTAGCATACTCTTGAGCACAAGTCTTATGAGGAACAGCTGAGGGATCTGGGGTTGTTCAGTCTAGAAAAGAGGAGGCTGAGGGGAGACCTTATCGCTCTCTACAACTACCTGAAAGGGGGTTGTAGTGAGGTGGGTGCTGGTCTCTTCTGTCAGGTGTCTGGAGATAGGACAAGAGGAAATGGCCTCAAGTTGAGGCAAGGGAGATTTAGGTTAGATATTAGGAAAAATTTTTTTACTGAGAGGGTTGTCAAACATTGGAATGGGCTGCCCAGGGAAGTGGTTGAGTCACCATCCCTGGAGGCATTCAAAAAGCGAGTGGACAGGGTACTCCAGGGCATGGTTTAGGGGGCATGGTTAATGGTTGGACTCGATGATCTTGAAGGTCTTTTCCAACCGAAATGATTTTATGATTCTATGATACTCTTGCTGAAAGAGCACAGGTAAAGGTCAGTGGGAGGAAAGGTAAAATAATCAACCAAAACCTAATTTTGTAATGAAATTTAGTATGACATATGAATAGCTGATCTTGCATAAAACACCAGCATGTAACTCCACAACATGGAAACTGGTAGCTATGCTTGCAAGTCACCCAAAACATCAGTCCTTGATTTTATTTTTAAATGGAAGCACAAAGAAAACCAGCACACATTCCTCATGATCCCTACACAGCCTGCTCTCCCAAGCTTAAGCTAACTCATTATTCTTGCCTCTGTCCTTTTTCCAAGTATAGCAGGGGGGTATTTCATCCCCTGATACTCCCTTGCTGCTGTGTTCTGGGACAATCAGACGGTCGTGTCTTAAGTTGCCAACAGGCTTATTCCTCTTTCTTGGAGAAAAAGGAACTTGGGCTCCTGAGACACATCTATCACTGACAGCCCCATAGGCATTGAACGATCTGTCATTCAGACAAGTTTTCTCTTAATGTAGGACCACATCTGGGACTCTGAATAGGCATTTTGTACCCAGCTAGCTAACTTTCTCAGTGGACTTTCCTAACAATCAGCAAAGCATTAATTTTTAGGTCTTTTTTTTTCTAGCACTGATAGTGATGTCACTGTTAGTCTTCTGCTTCTTGCTAACAACTTAAAATTCCACAACAACCTTTTTAAGTGTTTGAGAAGTTGTTATCTCCTAAAGGGTCAGAATAGTTAAGGAGAAACTGAAAACTAGGAGCTGCCCAAGTGCTCTTGGTAAGGGAAACAAATATCAGTGTAAGCCCCAAGGGCAAAAGAACTTGAAGAACCTTAGGTTAGCCCACTGCTCATACAAAAAGAGGTGAAAAAAGTTCATGCTGTGGTTTTCTGACACTTGAGTGAGCACTGGAGTTTGAACGCAACAGAAAAAGAGCAATGGCCCTGGCAAGTAACTTCTAGTTAGGGAAAAAAGCATGGGTTCTGACCACAGCACAACATACAGTGTCAACATGCCACAGTATGCCTGGTGCTTCATCCCTTTGATATGCAAATGCACAGCCTGGGTAATGAAAGCATTTAGTTAACTGGAACTCCCAGAAAGAAGCAGTAATCACTATTTACTGTGGCAAGAAAGAGAAGACATATATACCACTTGCACTTCAGAGTTGTTCATATCAGAGGAACGATCTCCTATCTATTCTTGAGAAGGTTCAAAAAAAACTGAGAGACAGTCTGTGAAATGTCTTGTATATGACCCACAAGAGATGGATGGATCCAGTCTGCTCAGAAGAAAACATCAAGTCAACCGGTTTTTGACCAACATAAGGTAACAGATACAGGAAAGGGTATCCAAATCTTTTGGCTTTTAATGGGCAGGTCACACCACTAATGAGGTTTTCATGAGAGCAAAAATGGGGCTTCAGCAAGAAGGGGTTCTGTTTAGCCTCAGGTAAAAATGAAATGCCTGAAGCCAGTCATCAACCACAGTTCACTTCAGCTCTTGCTGTCTTTCAGTTGGAGTAACACTGCCAGAACACATTAGAAAAGCAGTACTAGTCACCTATAGAAAGGCAGTAGGACAGATATACATCATGTGAAGATCTATTTAAAAATTGTCTACCTGAGGGACTAATGTATTTTCATCACCTTAAATCGAGTCTACCAGAGGAATATAAATGGATAAAACAAATGCAATTTTAATTAGTCAAAAGCTGCTTTTCTAATGCTCCTGATCCAAAGAACAAAACAAGAGTTGATTAAGAATTTATCAGTTGTACAATCTGATAAAGCCAGGTAAAAAGGCCAAGCAGGAACTAAGTAATTTAATAGATCACATAGGATGAATCTCAAGTTATTTACAGAAAACCTGCCTTGGCAAGTTCTCTGGGAAGAAAAATGCATTTCTTTACTGAGTTCCAAGTAAACCGTAACTATTAGCCAGAAAACCAACATGCAAACTTAAAGTCTAACCATCATCTTCCCATGCCATGTATCTAAAGCAAATACTGTATGCTCTTAAAACTTCCCAATAGTATGGGAAGATCACAGCCCTTTGAAAGGGTCCACATACACACATCGTTGGGCTTCCCATAGGAAGCCACACCTTCCTGAGCAGGGCTTCAGATGGAGCCAGGTGCCATGCTACCTAACCCTGCAAAAGGACAAAGTCAGAAACAGAAGCTCTTTTGAGTTTAGCAACTGATAAGTGACTGGCATGAATTTAGTGCTTCAAAACAAATACCCTTCACACCCTTTTCTCAGATACACATTTTTTCCCTTTATTTTGCTCTTACAGCCACATCTGAAAACAACCCGAGGAAAAGTCTCTAAAGCAAAACTGTGGCCAGTTCAGGCTGTGAATGACAGCAGAGAAGTGGTAATGAGATGCCACCAGTTCTGTTTTTATTGCCCCCTTCACATACATTCCTTTAAATTTCTTTTCCTTTGTTGGTACCTTGTTGTCTGCTGTTTTGAGATGGTATAAAACTGGAACTGGAACTGGAGCTGGAACTGGCAGGACTGGGCTGTTCAGACTTAAAAGGAAAAAAAAAAGAAAATAAATAACATTGTAAGAAACATTTTTGCCTAAAACTCTTACTGTTAGTTACTGCCTAAGGCATGCTGTCAAGAAAAAAAACTGTGGAACAGAGTAATACTCAAAGATCTTCTTTTTAAGCATCAGTGAGGCAAACATTGTGGAAATTGCTATGCACTCAACATACATACACACTACTATATCATGTCTAGTTCTTTACTAAAGCCAATATCCTAACAAGAAGTTCCCAACACATTGTTTGAAAGGCTATACAACATGGGAGCCTAAATGAGTTTATAATAGACCTAAGGCTCCTGTGTCCTTGTCATACTGTAGTTGCAACGTTTTCCAAATTAATAACAATGTAGTAGAATTGAAAAACGGAAGAAGACCTGAGCAGACCACACTAAATGCCAGAAAGCCTTAGACAGTTTTCCTTCTTCTTCCTTAGAAAACAAGTCTTAAGAGCAGGATTCAGAATAAACTTTTCTGTTGTTATTGGATTTCTCCTCATCCCAACACTGTCCATATGTATTAAGACCCTACAAATTGTAATAGTGATTGAATTGGAAAGATTGCATTGTTACACAGAGGAAGTATCTGGAACACACAGATTACAAAAGAGAACTATATTTTTAGAACAGAGTTGTTAAAATCAGTTTACAGTATTTAACAAACAGTTCTATACATTGTTTTTCCACCATTGTTTAAAACTTATAGATTTCTCTCTAAAATTCTATAAAATTACTGAGAAAGGCCAGTTACTTCATCTAAAAGCCCTGTATAATTTTCCTCATAGTGGTTATGGCTTATGTGGTTGTACTGAGAAGTCTTGCTTCCTGATGCTATGTTGCATGCCTTCATATACTTTTTTGCTGTTTCTTAGGCTCAGTGGCTTGAAGTCCGTAGGTGTCAGTACATACTTGCACACTCACCTGTGTACGTGAGACAAAGAACAAATCTGGTATGTGGGCACAGGGGATGCTAACAGAGAACATAAAACAAGAAAGAAGCGTCCATACAGAAGGAACGGTGAAAATCAGGTTAGGAAGTAACGATCTAAAAATCTACTCTTGAAAAGAAAACATGCTTACACTTCAAATTTTATACAACTGTGTTATCATGACATGCTATCCAGGCTAACTAAAGTTTCTGACTCTCCTTGCCTGCACAATATCTCTTGTGATTAAGTTAGAACTAAATTGCTCTCAAAAATAACAGCAGCAATATCCAGTCACTGTAAAACTCAGTTTTCACGCACACAGGCTACCTAAGCCTAACAGTTGCTTTTTCTCCATAAATCCACCTATTGTTGTTTTTCATAATGAGCAGGCAGATTTACAGCCTTTTACCGCCTTTTCTCACAATGAGAGATGCCTATTCGGTCAACAGAATGCTTGAGAAAAACACGATTAACATCTGCTCTCCTCAGATCAACACCAGCTCCAGTTCTTACAGACACACAGTCAAAATACAAACTCTGGACCTGACTGCATGGGTATATACAGCTTCTACACAGGTGAATCAACCCTGTACAAGAAAACCCAACCCAGCCAACAACACAATGTATTTCTGAGTACCAAGAGAGATTCTTACATGGTCCACAGGATCAGATCTTTCAGGAAGACACTGCAGCATCACTTGACACTGCTCCCAAAATCAAGTAATTCTGAAAAGGCTTTTTTTTTTTTTAACTGCCTGAACTTGTGCAAAACCATACACGATAGCATTTTAGAAGGAACTAAAAATATGCCTTCCATATATGAATATGGATTAGTGCCAACAGTGCTGAAGCTTCTAGTGACCAGAGGCTATCTTTTGTCACTTAAGCAATGCTTTTTTACAGTTTTACAGGTTGTTACCCCAAGGATTTAGGTATTTATGGCTTTATTCACTTGGGCTTTCTGCTCTTATCCACTGATTACTAATCACCAAATAGATTTTTTTTTAATGGTCTGAAATTAGCTAAAGGGTGTCCTTCAACAATAAAAGCTTAAGGAAGTACCTGCAAAGAGCTTCTCTGTATGTCCTTTTCTTGTTTTACTAGTTTTCTTTTCCTACAGACAAGCTAATGGGAGTCTGGGCCCAAACTGATCATTAGTGCAATGACCCAATATGATTTATTGCATTCTTAGACAGTCTATTTCGTTTTAGTGCTCTCACACTGATGCACAGGAGACACTAGCTTCTTTATTAGGCCTGGTCAAGGGATTCTGTGCTTTGAAACTGTTCGGCAGGAAAAGGGACTTTTCTTTGGCTCAAATTTTCCCTGAAAAGGTACTTTTTTCACCAGCTCTAAATCACTTGGCTTGTGTCATTTCCAAACTCTTGTCTGTTTTTACAAGTAGTACAACAACTTACTCTTGAGCTGCAAACAATTTTCAGGCAAACTCACCTGTTTATGACACAGGATATAATAGAGCTGTTTCTTTAATATTTCATGGTTGTCTGGATTCATATAAATTCTTCTAAAAATAAACCACATCATTTCAAGCTCCTTATTTACATTAAAAAATAGAAAACATCTGTATGTGGGTGACAATGGCTTTTCTTGCCTTTCCCTGACTGTTTTTAAAGGAAGCTTACGTATTGTTTCCTGAAATAAAATTTAAGTGGTGTAGTGATATCCCACTTCATATCAGCCAGTCTACATATTTCCTGTTTTTACACACAACAGCCTAAGGACTTCTGTTTCCCTGTGCCATACATACTGAAAACTTACACACTTAAAACTGTTTATAGCTAAGTATTATTTCCACTTCCACTTTGTCCAAAGTTAGCTTCTCAGGGAGGAGGAACATGCTCCCCCCAGGGCAGGTCGTCTTCTCTAACAGGACTCCTGTACTTAAAACGTCTACTGCCTCTTAAGCGTCCTGTCACTGACCACCACCTCAGCTTTTAGGAGAGTAATCCAACCCATCTGTAGCTCAAAGGACAGAACAACCCCACCTCATCCACCAAGTGTCCACATCTACCACTGCCAAAGTGAGACACTGTTTGGGTGTCTGTGATACCATAAGCCTGAACTGAGCTGCCTGCACCCTGCCCAAATTCTATATCACCACATCTCCAAGGCAGGGTAAAGCTGTTCCTTTTCAACCATTCACAAAAGTTAGCTTGCAGATTGCAAGCTCACAGGGAAGATGGAAGAACAGGGGTATGGAGTGGGAAGTGGAATTAATTATTTCTTATAGAAATGAAAATATTTATTCATAACTATGACGTTTAAGGAAATAAACAATTATTTAGAGAAGTAATTTAAGGTCAAGAAGAGGTAAAATTTAAACAGGAAATGCCAGATTATTGATTTTTGAGAAGAGGCAGAGACAGTCATGTGGTAGAGAATATGACCTAAACTACTGATACAATTATCTGCCTTAATTATTTATAGTAATTTCAAACAAAAATTCCATATCACTGATGGAGATGAGGTTATTTGTTAATTAAGTTGACTCCGTACCTGCTACCTGAGCAAGTCCATGGGCCCTGATGGGATGCACCCATGAGTGCTGAGAGAGCTGGCAGATGTCATTGCAAGGCCACTCTCGATAACCTTTGGTTGATCATGGCGACCAGGAGAAGTGCCCAAACATTGGAGGAAAGCAAACGTCACTTCTGTCTTCAAGAAGCCCAAGGAAGACCCAGGGTACTACAGGCTGGTCAGCCTCACCTTAATCCCTGGAAAGGTGATGGAGCAGCTAACCCTGGAAACTATTTCCAGACACTTAAGGATGAGACAATCATCAGGAGTAGCCACCATGGCTTCACCAAGACGAAGTCAAGACTGACCAACTTGATAAACTTCCGTGATGAAATGACTGGCCTAGTAGATGAGGGGAGAGCAGTGGATATTGTCTACCTGGACTTCAGTAAGGTCTTTGACACTGTCTCCCCTAAGATCCTCATAGACAAGCTGTTGATGTATAGGCTGGATGAGCAGACAGTGATGTGGCTGAAAACTAACTGAATGGCTGGGTCCAGAGAATGGTGATCAGTGGTGAAAAGTCTATTTGGAGGCCAGTAGCTAGCACTGTGCCCCAGGGGTCAATACTGGGTCCAGTCCTGTTTAACATCTTTATCAATGATCTGGATGATGGGGCAGAGTGTGCCCTCAGAAAGTTTGCTGATTACACAAAACTGGAGGAGTGGCTGGTATGCCAGAGGGTCTCTATGCCACCCAGAGGGACCTTGACAGGCTAGCGAAATGGCCCGACAGGAACCTCATGAAGTTCAACAAGGAGAAGTGTGAAGTCCTATACCTGGGGAATAACAGCCCCATGGACCAACATATTCTGGGGGCCACCCAGCTGGAAAGCAGCTTGGCAGAAAAGGACCCAGGGGTCCTCATGGATCTTATTAATGTATATAAATTCCTGAAGGGAGGGTGCAAAGAGGACAGAGCCAGGCTCTTTTCAGTGGTGCCCAGTGACAGGATAAGAGGCAATGGGCACAAAGGGAAACACAGCAGGTTCCCTCTGAACATCAGGAAACACTTTTGTACCATGATAGTGACCAAGCATGGGCACAGGTTGCTCAGGGAGGTTGTGGAGTCTCCCTCCTTAGCGATATTTAAAAAATGTCTAGGTGTGGTCCTAGGCAACCAGCTCTAAGTGGCCCTGGTTGAGCAGGGGAGTTGGACCAGATGACCATCAGAGGTCCCTTCCAACCTCGACCAGTCTGTGATTCTGTGAATCTAAAACACATCCTTCATTTAACAACTAGTACTCAGAAAAGACCTCAAGGCAAACATTGCAACTGTTTCATCTGAACTATTGCACTGGATGAAGCTGGATTTGCATTTCTTTAGAGACCATCCTACTGAAACGTGTCTACTTTTGAAAGAAAATCCTTTTCTTTCTATATTTATGTACATATTTTGTCTTAGCTTTATAAATAAAAGATAAATTCGAGACACTGCTAACATAACTCAGAAATACTCAAGCTAGTGTAAGACTTAGAGAAGACTGATGCACAGGAGACTGAGCTAACACGTGGAGAAACAAATTCTTTTGCAGTACGCTGCACAATACAGTTGAAAGATGAAGCACTAGTGAAGGCCGCTGCCTGCAGGAATAGTTTTGCTGAAGAAATCTTACTGGTAAGAGTGGAAGACACATAGTAAAGCAGGCAAAGAAGTACAGGAGAGAATATTATTGTTTCTCATGTAGAACAGCTAATACTACAGTTTCCGTGGATTTCATGCCTACAAGATAATGAGTAAACTAAAGGTAAAATAAACTAAAAATGTGTATGGTCATGTGAGTATGAACGTAGTCCTTAACAAACTGAAAGAGGCAGAGTGCAAACTGGTGGAAGTTCTCGTCAGATAACCCTAACCAAGAACGATGAAAACTGTTCTGAATATGTAGACAAAATGAATGCTGGCAAAGACAGGACTATATAAAGTCTTGGGCTTTTCAAAATTAGCACTAAAAACTGTGTTAACTGGATCACATTTCCCCAGGAATGTGTGAAAAGACATCAATATTTGTGAAGAATTAATACAGTATGAGCAGCACAATGTGGGGAAGTTAACAGCTCTATATTCTATTCAAAGCCCAAATTATGTGGGAAAAAAAACCCACAAAAATGGGGCCCACTGATAGAAGAAGATACCCTAAATAAATCACTTGTTTGAAGAATATTGCTTATCTTGTAAGCTCAGTGGCATGAAAGCCCTGTGATGAGAGAATGGTGACTGTCCCTCTGTACTCTAGTAAAGTGTGGAAAGGCCAATTTAAGCTGACAAGCAATACTCAGATACTGACTTTCTGGGAGTTTGACTTTACAATTTTTAAACTTTCCCTTTGAGAACCTTAACACACTCTATACACAAAGCTCTCACAAGCCAACAAAGGAGAGAAAAGTGTTTTAGAAAGAAAGTCTAACCCTCAATTTTAGTACTAGATACAAACTAGAAAATTCAGCCTACGTATTAAAGCCAATGTAAGAATTTTATTCAGCTAAGCTACATTTTCTGCTCTAAGGGGACTAATAGCAATGGTAGAAGATAGGTGGTAGCTGTTCTGGCCAGTCCTGACAGCTGCTGTATTGGAAGCCAACACTCCCCAATGCTCTTCTCTTGCCCTATTTTCTCTCTTGTGCCCTGTTTTACATATAAGCACTGAGAAGGGCAGATGTTGATGCAATCCCAGTTCACTGTTTGGGAAACTGAACAGACAGTTTGCTGTCACTTTTGATGCAGTAAGATGGTTGTTCACCTACATTCTGCCAGATCTGAGGTCCTGATGTTGGAACTTCATGGACTCCTATTAACAAAGAAGCAGCTGGAGAACCATCTCACTACATGCAAAACTTCTTTTATGGATGTTATTCTGCACTACAGTACATCTCCACATCATTAGAGATCTGGTCTTCACAGCAGGTACTCACAGACTTTGCAAATTCACTGTAGTTCCTCTCTCTTCTTATGTAGCTCAAACTGTAGAGTGCTCCCAGCACAACCCTACACTAAACCTTCACTATGTAGAAATCTTGTCAAGGTCATACACATCAAGTACATACATACCTAAATATATGAAAAATGACAGCTTTTCTTCTGAAGTGCTGCCGCAGAGTCCCTATGCACTGTCTCTGCTATTGCAGACTGCTAGCTCTTGAACCTACATCCCAGAAAATGAAAAAATTTTGTCCAAAATTTCACCATAGACTATAGAGAGATCTAGTGCAGGTCTTCCATGCCATCTTTGTGGCCTTGTTAGTTTCACAGCAAGCCTCATTATATTTACTTTTTTCTCAAATTTAACTCCTGGGATTTAAACAACTATGTGAATATTTCAGCTTTCATTTCTGTACATTCCAGTTTCAGTGAAAAGCTGTAGAGAGAAAAATACAAAAAGCTATGTTGTACCCTAAAAAATTCTTGAGTCCCTAAACCAAAACAAAGCCCCTTACGCTATTTTTCAAAGTGTCATAATTTTTAGCCAATCTTTTGATACTGTAGACTGATCAATGAATTTTAGACATCATGGTTGACAACAGTATGCTCTACACCCATTTTTCTCTATGGATATTTCTGAGGCATCTGTCAGTATGGCTCCTAAGCACTTGCTCTATGCTAATACTATCATGTATTTGTCAGTAGTTTTCACAAAAGGTCATGCATATTATGTACACACAGAACTATAAAATGCTGATTCTAGGGAAAAAAAAACACAGAACAGATTGCTGTTGTCTTACTGGTATTTTACCATTTACAGCTGACACATCTGTGTGCTGTAACTTTGCCTACTCATGCACTCTTACTGATTACTACAAAAAATAATACTAATTTAAAGCTCCTTGTCCCTGCTTTGGAGACTTAAAATTGGTTTTTGATAGTGTGATCTCAGCTTTACATTAGTAGAAAGAGTTTTGCAATGGTTTCATAAGGTGTATTAAGTTACTAACACAAGATAAAGACAAAATCTCTTTAAAAAATGAGAATACCTAATACTTGTTTATATTTAAACTACATTTCCCTCAAACTGTTATATTGTAGTGTAATATATTTGTAATGTAATTGATACACGTAATTGAAGTTATTAAAAATATTGGGTAATTATTATTATTTAAAATATTGGCTACATTAAGAACTCATGTACTATAACCCTGATCAATCTTGAGCTTTACAGTGTTCAAAGGATCAAAAAGGCTGCATATGGCACAAATAAATCAAGTTGAATCATCACATCTGTTTTCTTTAGCTAAAATTGTAACATTTAACTCACAAAATTTTATCTACTCCCAATGGTCCTCTGCCAAAGCAAATTGAGGTCACTGAGAACACCAAGAGTGGCTTTCTCCTTTTGCCTTGAACCTGCCTTTCCCTTGCCTTGAACTTGAGAAACTTTGCAACCAAACTGTTGTTGTCCAGAATATTCAGACCATGGCTCTTTGCTCGATATTCGTGCCCACTTGTGATATTTTACTCTCCTTGTGGAAGACTCAATGCAATAAGCACTGTCTTGAAACCACGTGCTTTTCAACCATAGAATAAGGTTACAGTGTATTAACTAAACTCCATTAAAGCAGCATGGGCAATGGAAAAAGATTATTTATACAATGAAAGAAATTAAAAGTATCACAGCATATATCTACTCTTTTCTTGTCATGGTTTAAACTGTAATACTTTTGTGGCTGATAATTTGAATCATTGAAAACACACAGGTTGGACTTATATGTAATCTCCTTCCACTCTTTAGGTAATACCTAAAATGACCTCACACAAAGCAGCAAAGTTATTTGATTTAGTTCTGTCCTAATCACAGCTGCTCACCACCAATGATATTAAAGGGCATAAATTTGGCAACAGTTTTCTGATCAGGGTAATCAATATTGAGGCCACTGATCCAGTTACAGCTGCCCCTGGTACCCGTTATCCCCAGATACATGAGTAATCTTTCCTCGGGGTGCTCAGGCACCAGTCCGGCTGCCTGTTAACCTCAGCTACGAAACACAGCTCTGCTGGTGATGGGGTATAAAAGTGTGGAGAAAATTCATTTTGCAACATCTTTTTCTAACAAAAACATCAGCTGTACTAAGGTATTGACTACATTGAGAAAGACAGTATGACTGAACGATGACACAGTGAGTTAAACCAAATTCACACCAACACTTCTTAAAGTTTAAGTGAATGACAGTTTTTCTATTGCCGGTGTAGTGATGTAGGACCACCTTCAGCAAATACCCAAATTATTGTTAAAATTAGTTGCAGGCATCAGGCTTTCCCTAAACAATAACTGCTGGCATGCCTTGATCTTGCAGTGAAGGAGTAGACACTGTTGTCATGAGAGAACAGCTAACCACACATTTCAATACTAGAAGAACAGTGACGCACAGGCACTATCAGCCTCAAGTTTAGGGCAGGCACATGATGTTCATCAGGAGCATCCCTTGCCCATCCCAAAAGGGCCCCCCAGCATCCCCCCACAGTGTGGCATCAAGTGCCAACACCAAGCACAACCCCAGGGCTCCACAGCATGGAGAGCTGAACAGAAGTCCCTCATCAGCAGGCAATGAATTGTCATTAATTCTACACAGGTATGATACATGATACACTCATGGTAGTAGTGAGTGCAGGCAGCCTTTGTCCTGCCTTGACAAAATTTAAACTTCAGAGGATTACTCAGTCTTTAAAATGTAAAAATTAAATTGTGCTTTTATGGTGTGTCCTGGAGAATTCACATCAGTCATCACTAGATTACAAGCTTCTGAATGGGAAGCATTATGAAAATTATCTAATTAATTTCATGGGGAGTTTGGCAGCAAACCTTCAAAAGTACATGAGTAAAACATGCCATTTTTGCCAAAGAAAACAACTGTGAAATCGATGGTTTCACATAAAAAATAAAAGGGCATAAAAACCTTGGATAGATCTAACTATTGTAGACATAGTTAAACTATTTCAGCTGATAACTAACAGGTGTTAGATTTTATTTTAATTATATGGAGCCGTTTCTCTGGATCACAACATAATGTATGCAGATAAAGCAACTTCAAAGCAATGAAATCCATATCAAGAAGATCTCACCTAATCATGATTAAAATAAAATCTCCTGTCTTTAGCATTTTGACTGCAATCATCTCGGCCTCATGAAACTGTCATGACTTTACTGGACCAGTCACAAAGTATTTTTTGGCCACAAAAGAAAGAATATAATTAAAATGTTGGCACTGACATACCCAGTTAAAATCCTTACTTTCTGCAGGCTAGTAGGTGAATAGAATTTTCCAGGGTTGAAATATAGAAAATAAGGCCCCAATCTAAAAGTGCATTTATGCAAATGATTGACTTAATCCACATAAGTAGTGCCCACTGAAACAGATGTAGCCAACACACGTGAATAAAGTAAAATACTGAAGCCTGAACTAGTAGCCTAATAACGTATGATGTTATTTCTGTGGTCAAAATATGACATTGCCTAAAACTGAAAAAAACAACTTAATACCCATGACTCTGCCTCAAGAATGCAAAATTTCCTGATTCTTACAAGATTACATTTGCAACCTGGACATTCAACCATATCTAAATAGTTTATCTCCACTGTTTTATTTTATTTCTATATCCTTAACATTTTTGTAAGCCAGTGATTTCCTAACATAGCATGGTAACAGAAGTATCTTGGTTCAACATCCGAGCTTGCTGCCACAGAGGAATCACTACTTGGCAATCTTGCTGCTTCCTCATCCAGCAACGGTTCATCTCACCACATAGTAACAGCTAACAAAAATAGGCTTAATATATAGCAGCTGAATGGTGCCTCACTACAGTAGATGCTGATGGCCATAGAGCATACTTGTGCTTTATACCATTTCTGATTATCTTAGGCCACTATTTCTCTCTGAGCACATATCTGCAAGGAAACACCTTGGACTGTACAGTATTTACATGACCTGCTAGCACCCGCCTGTTTGTGACTACTGAACTACCTCTTCAACACAGGAGTACTATGGGCAAACAATCCCACAAGAGTGGCTGGCAGGGTTTTAAGAGCAACATTCACACCTGGACTAAAAGTAACCAAATGCAGAAACAATGCATTAAAATATAAAGCAAAAAGTAAAGATTCTAAGAATATGACTGGTTGCAAACCCACGGTGCCCAGCCTGCAATGAAGGACATCAGTATCAATCCTCTTCTGCGTCATTAAAGATCTTTGTAACAGAGTCACAGTTTCACAAAAAAATTAAAACCTAACTTCCTGTTTTTTTCCTGGGTAACTACGTGAAAATTCCATATGGAGCTCTATTTCACTACTGTTATTTCTAACTTTAAATATTATCTGAAAGAGATCTTACTTTGGCTCCCAGTCCTGGCAGAACACAGCATTTTTCAGCTAACAA
Source organism: Harpia harpyja (assembly GCF_026419915.1). Taxonomy (NCBI): domain Eukaryota; kingdom Metazoa; phylum Chordata; class Aves; order Accipitriformes; family Accipitridae; genus Harpia; species Harpia harpyja. The sequence goes on along the minus strand of NC_068969.1, from coordinate 79,000,515 downwards.
GGGATGGAGATTTTACAAGACCATGAGGGTTTCCAAAATATTCTTCCACTTTTATAACAATCAAATTAATAGATCACGTGCCAGATCCAAAGTGGCATTTTATGGATTACTTTTAAAAGGTACTCATGTTGTAACTTTAAGACTGCTTTGAGATATGCAAGCAGTTAAGTAGAAACCCATAGTCTACATGATCACTACTGTATATTCTTTGTTCTGTAATGGACTTCCTTCGGAGTTGACATTTTTTTCCAAAGGCAAAAGACCCACTAAAGCACTCTGCTTTTAATAACTGAAAGTCCTCACCCCCGAGCTGTCACAATTTGCCAACATGCACTTCTGCTCAGTTTGCATTTCCGTAGGCTTCGACATGCCAAAAGGCTGCTACTATTACTAACGGCAATGCTACAATTGCAGGGACATATACAGGCAGTAAGGGAAAAAACAATACACAGCATGTGCAAAATAATCACACCAGGAGCAGAAATTCATCCAACAGAGCCACATGCATTCTCTAAAAAAACCACCAACAAACCACTTTGATGCATGGCAGTTTTTAAGAGTTTTTATTCAGATCACTGCAACTGGAGATACACTGAGAACATTTGTTAACACCTAAACATGTATGTATGATCTTCCTGATGTCCTTTGTGTCTTTCTGCTGGAGCAGCTTCACTTAGAGCTATGCATCATTTTTTCCTCCCTACCCAGACCAGCAAAACTGGTTAATAATCAAACAAGAAGTACAAAAGCATCCCTTCTGCAATGGCTCCACAGCTCAGAAGGGGCAGCCCTGGCCATGGAAAATGCCTTAATCAGATCCAAAACTGTATTTCCCCATTTCACACACCAGTTTGAAGCTCACACAAATGTTATAAGAACATCATCATGTTTCATGATCAGACAGGCAGCAAAATCCAGAATGTCAAGTCTTTTTTTTTTAATCATGTTGCTGCACTGTCCCAACATAGGAAGCGAACAGATGGAGTTTTCTTTAACTAAAATATCCTGCCATTGAATTTAAAAGCAAAATCTTTGGAGTTTTCAAGTGGACTGTGCTAATATTCCTATGCCTCAATAAAACCATAAATCTGACATGCTGTCTATCCATGTGCTACTTTACATGCTTCATACTAAAGCCAGTAAAATAATTCCTCAGCCTTTATGTGCAATTTCTAACTGAATATACTACATGACGCTCCTGAATAGCTTTGCTAGCTCACATGACTCTAAAAAGACCCACACTGTTTTGAACACCGAGTCTATCACTAATGCCGAAGTCCAACACACTTTAAATCACGGATGTATTTGAAAAGCGATACTCAAAAAAGCAGCATGAAAAGAAATGCAGACACACGTTTCACTTGCCAACAGCTCAAAGTCAACAGAAAAACGGAGCTAAAATAAATACAGCAGTGCACCACACTACAGCCTATTCCAAATAGACCACAAGAAATAACCGTAAGTGGTCTTACTCTTTAAGTCATGCACAGAAAGGCTATTAAACTAGGGCAGAAAGTTTATCACTAAGCAAGGATGTGATTCGCTTTATTTCTCACTGTAATTTTATAGAGGTCTTTAGAGCTCAAAACAGGGAATGACTGCAGGGCATCAGAGGACATTGTCTGGCTTTCTGAAACACCCCTGAGGCAACAGTATGCTAACCTGGCTGTGTTCTTAAATCTGAATTTCAAGTGACAGCTCAGAGGGTGGATTAGCCATTGGCAGACATGCTCCACCACATGAAAAAGAATTCACCTCTCTCGGAGGGTGCTAAACCTCTATGTCCTCCACTTTGTGAAGGCGAAGGCCGGTATTTCAAGTCTGAATGCCCAGAACTACTTAGAGCATGATGCCAATATTGAGAAGGGTTAAGCACACTCTGCTTTTCTGTCTGAAATTAAAGCCCATTAATTGAAAGGATACACCCTACCTCGATTCACTGAACAGGGGCTGTATCTGAAGAAAACAGGGGAGCAGCACCATTGCCTTCCTGTAGCACCTGTCCAGTGAAACAGCACCTCTGTTTAATGATGCTTGTCAGCTTTGTTTACCATGAGGTGAGAACTTCTCAGAATGTCATCCTTAACTTAAAAACCTGAACCCAGCCTTTGCAGTTGAGAACTCATCATGGACTACCCCTAGCACTAAAAACAGTCTTCGGTGTGACCAGCAATAGGAAGAAACTTACTTTTGCAGGAAGTTCTAGCTTCTGGTGAATATTTTTGATAAAAGCAGTACGAGTTCATTTACTTTTACTGTGCAGCTTGTTGAAAAAATTTCCAGACATAATGCCAGCACTATTTGCTTATGTCGCACTTCTTAACTTTCTTCTCACATGTTATATATTAAAAAAAAAGAGTTAATGGACAAAATTCAGAAGCAATGAACGTTTGCCAAAGGAAAACTCCTCCAAAATGTCTGAAATAAAGATCTCTACTGACCGCTGAGCTTTTTTTTCTTTTAAAGAAATGCACACAAAACTACTTGGTTTTGTGCACCTACTGACAAACTGAACTCTCTGTAAAATGTAAAAGCAAGACTAAAATAATTATAGGTGAAGTAATACAACCTTAGCTACAGAGCAGTTACAGACAGCTCTGTGACATTACACTTTTTATTACAAATTTATCATGTTTGATATGCATAGTTATGCATATGAGCTAATACCAAGAAAGCAAACAGTCACCATTTCAGGACGTGTTTTTGAGAATGAGAACATCTCTTACTCCATGGAGTGAAGAAAATATTGTCCTCACAAAATTCTTAGCAAAGTTATTCATAATTTTATTACAATTCATACAGTATTAGGTTTTCACTATGTCATAAACATAACTTAAACTAGAAAAAATGCACTTGACTCAAAGTTAATATTTTTGTGGCATCCTAAAAATTTTCTTTTAGGTATTGATTTGTAATCTGATTTGTTATACCTAACCCAAATTTGCAGAGTTCAGTTTTGTGGGTTTGCTTTTTTAAAGCCACTTTAGGAATAAAGCCTGGATACCTTATCACTGAATATACTCCTAAATAATGATTCATTCTTTGTTCACCACTGCTATAATACCCATCACTGTAACTGTACCAGAGTAAGAAATAACATTAGACTGAATTTTATAGCATATTATTATGCCAGAACATGCCACTGAAGAAGTATCTTCCCAGCTTCAGACAGCTATGTTGGTTAGTATCATGAAGCATTAACAGACCTGAAATAACTGTTCCTGTATAGCAAAAGCATTGTCATATTTTCACTTCTATTACTGTGTAACATTGCAACTTTTCACTTTGTTTTTTTTTCTTTATATGTCTATATTTATAGGATATACCCCTTATGGATCTAGCTGTAAAATCTACTCCTTTTCCAGAAATGCTTAGAAACCCACCAACACATACAAAAAGTTCAAACTATTTTATCCAACACACAGATTTACCTCAACACTGCTTGGTCACCTTTCATTAGGCTCCCTGGTTAAAACTAATGAAGTGTAGAAGGAATGACTCTGTGAAATTCTGCAGACACTCATTAACCAGGCTGCCCAGCTCTTTCTCCCACAGCACAAAGAATGGTGTGAATCCACAGGCACCTTAGGGAATTATTCCGCGTTTTCTACATACCTTTTCTAAAAAAAGTATATTATTGACTTTCTAAACAGTATCCAGTCACTGACCGGAGCCATACTAAGCCTGATTTATTAATGACCATAGTCCCAAAGTGGCAGACATCCTTTTCACCCATACAGACATGGACCGCACTGGCCCTCCCACTGAAGACCTATCTGTTCCATGATCCAGGACATCAACATTAAAATATACCAGAATACAGACCAGCAGGATCTGCTTCTCTTTGAGCCAACTCCAGTAGTTTACCCTCTCAGTAACAGTGGTTTGCAGAACCAGAAAATCCTGAATCTGCTTTTTTGCTGTAGTACAGAGTTAAAGAACTCCTTAGGTCCTGCAGGTCAACTGCAGATGGAAGACAAACAGCAGTGCAAGTGGATTTGTGTCATCCTATGAAAAACACAAGGGTGTACCCATTATACCATTCATAATGGGCAAGAGGCTGCAAGACAACAAGAAGAGAAACACATGACAACAATTAAAAAGGATCAGTTTTAATCACCATCCATATCCTTCACATATCAGCTATTTGCAAGCTGCTATGCAGCACACACCTCTGTAGTGCCTGCATTTGTAAAATTTCAGTTACATTGCAGTTGCTTCTCTCAATTCTTTTGTCTCTGAAGAAAAATGGAGAACCGCTACTGCCAGTAAAAGTGTATGTGCCACTACATGGCACCTATTTGAATGAACAGGAAATGTGAAAGCAAAATCTATGCTCATTAGCTGGCTATACTGAGGATAGGTAGCAAGTCTTAAGGGTACTGACATAAATTAAAATAGAAGATTCAGCTTATTCTGAAGACATTAAAAGTTAATTCACACCAAGGCTGAGAAGTGTGAACATTTTCAGGTTTAAAGACTAATTCATAAGTTCTAAGCCAGAAACAGGAATGCCACCCCAACCACAGTATCACCAGTGCCACGCTGTAAAGCAGAGCCTGTCCTATTCCATACCTTCTGAATTTTACAGCCTTTGCATGCCCTAAGGGACCAGTCATTAAAAGGTCACTTCAGAAATAAATTACCTTCCCCCTCATGGCAAGTTTCTATGAAGTATAAGCCTAATGTTGACACCTCCCCACAGCGGGGTATTTATTGTCTGTTCCAGAGAAGGTAAGCAGGGCTATGAATTTGATGGCAGTAACAGAGGCACACAACAGAAAACAGAAAAATGAGAGAACTGAACAGGCATGGCTGGGAAGAATTCCTCTCTACTGTTCACACTACCTCTCGCCATAGGCACAAATAAAGGCACCAAACAAGCCCTCCCTTCTTGACTCATCTCTCTACAAAAGATGCTTCTGAAAACTGAAGTCTTCTAGCAGAATGATTAAAATCCTAATTATCAAGAGCAAATGATGCATGAAACAGATGAGAAGGCACAGTAGGCAAATATTTTCAGGCAGGCATGGTAGACAAATATTTTCAGGAAATCAAACTTTCATAAAAATAGTCTTTCTTGTTAGGTAAGCCTGTTACTTTGGATAGATTCTCCTCATCAGAGTGGGGATTCTAGGAACTCCTCCTCCTCCACAAAACTGGAATCATTCACAGAACTGCCCTTTCTAACAGAAAAATAACAAATAACACTCTGATTTACTGCAACCCTTTCCTGAATTTACTGAATTCTCTAACACCTGAACACAAACATTTAGGGTGTGAAATACAAGCATTTAAATGAACTTCCTTTTCTCTCACAAGAAGCATGAAATTCAAAAGAACAAGATCAAAAGAGCAATATTATCTATAGCCAACTCCCATATGCTCATTCGTTATAATGTTGACAGATTTATAAATTGAGTAGACTTGAACAGGCAATACAATACAACTAGAACATGCATAAGTTCGAACAGCCAGCAGTCAGCACCCTTCAGTTTGAACAATCTGCCAGTGGACAAGAGAAAGGAAGGGGAAAATACAAATATGGTGCACAATCCCACAGACTGGGAATACTCAACACATATGAAGCAAAACCAAACACCACTTACTTCAGATTTGGAGGACATGTTTTCCTCCATGTCAGAATCATTGGGATCTACAATATCATCAAATGGTGGCAGAGTAGGTGTCTTCCTTTCCAGTGCATCATTTTCAATTTTGATTCTCCCCACCTTGAGTTGAGATCTATCCTTTGCCTGTTTTTTTTCAGCTGAACAGGTAAGAATCAGTGGTGGGGCGCTAGAAAAACTTTTAAAAAACGAATCTGACCCACTTTTTTTTCTCTTTTTTGCAGAAGGTTCATCAGAGTCCAGAACAGAGGGCCTTTTTGTGGGAGTCTTCTTTTCTTGCTGCTGCCCACCTGTTATGGTAAGGATGGTGGTGTTTTCAGATTTTGGCTCCTTGGATATGGGTTTGGGTTCCTTGAATGCTATTTTAGGAACTATTTTTTCATCTTTTAGTGGTTTGTTTTCTTTGGGTTTCTTAGAGGATTCTTTGGAAGATTTGTTGTGTTCCCTGGAAAGTTCTTTGAAGGCACTTTTATGTTCTTTTGAGTCTCTAGAAGTTTTTTCCTTGTGCTCCTTTGTTAACTTGTGTGTCTTTGAAAAACAGTTACTACTGCTGCTGCTGCTGCTATTTGTGTTCAGAATCCTAGTCGGGTCCTGCAAAAAGTAGATGCAAAATTTTACTTAGCAAAAAAAAGATAAAAAGAAAATAAAAAGAATACTTAAAGCTCCAAATGACAAGACACAATATGGACACAGGATTCATATTAAAAACTTGGAACTGCAGTTTGAAAACCAGAAACTGCAAATACCTGTATAAAAACAGATACAAACCCCATCATTTTGGTCAACTTCTCTGTAACAAAGTGGTGGAACATGAGCAGTTACCACTGCTTGTCAATATCTGCAAGACAAGTTAGTTTTTATCTTAAGAACTAGATTTATTTTTTTTTAAGAAACAGCTTAAGATGAACATAAAGACAGTTTAGGAAATGTTAACCATGACCAGTAGCTATCAGAAAAAAAAAAACAAAACCAAAAAAACCCAAAACATCATAAGGAAAGATGAGGATATGAGCCATATACTATCAACAGAATTACTTCAGGATGAGAGCAAAACATGTGCATCCTGACAACATTTCAGACAAAGTTTGACTTCTCAACTGTGATCTTCTCTCCAGCTTTTGCCAGATCCTTTTCCTCATACACAATAACAACTCTGGGTCCAGCCCGGCTATGGCATCTCAGCAGTCAATATCTTCTTATGGAAAACCTCCTTTACTAAAAAAGCTTTCTTCCTTGTATTTACTGCTGCTGTCTTTGCTGAGTATTTAATTGCATTTTTTTAAATTCAATTGTTGTAAATGAGATGGGTTTCTGAGACAGTGGTGATGACTCAGAGGTCCTATAAGACAGGCAAAAGCAGAAAGAGCAGAGCAGTATCATTCCTCACTCAGTTGAATCTGAAAAGTCAAAATGGCAAGGAAAGTGGTGATCTGCAACTAGAACCAGCAATAAGGGAACTGAGCTATCTGGAATAGGTCATATGGGATCCTTTCTTCTGAGAATTAACACCCAGGAATTTTCAAAAGATGAGGACAGCTCCAGCACTGCCTACTTTCACTGAAACTGCAAGCAGTGGGCACTCAGCATCTCAAAAATACCCAGTAGCCTAACTGCAGTGTTATAAACACTAAACACCTGTAGCACTCTCTCCAGAAACAAGCTTCATTTTTACACTACTTCAAATCTGCAAAGTGACATTTCAATTTACAGGAACCTATGGTGAACAAGTTTAGGTTGCTTACTTTCTTCCAAGCTGACTGTAAGCATTTCTATCTATATATTGCCTAGCATCTGAGAAACTCTTAGAAAGAAGCACTTCAACAAATATATTGCATATACCCCTTGATTTCCTTTCCCTTTAACCAGAAAAGAGGTTTAAATGGTATAAAACTGAAAATACTAAAACCCTGAAAAAAAAATTAGGCATGAAACCTGATGTATTGTGACATTTGTAAAAATCCTAACTCTAGATAGAGATTTATACTGAACAGAACTTCATTAACAATACCAAGCTTAAAATAACAGAAAAAAGAACCCATACTAACCTAGAAAATAAAAGTATGTAAAGTTTTATTCCTGCTGAAAAACTGCAAGACTGTTAGCCCATGAACCCTGGAAACACTTCTTCAAAGCAGGATATTCCCTAAGTGCTACATGCTATGCCAGTATCACACCCTCCACCTCTCAAATGATCAAACTCATGACAGGCAGAACAGGAACAGCTTTAGGGAAATGATATAGACTATATACTTGCAGTACGCAAAAGATTCCCATGCTCACACCTTACTTACTGGCAACTATACATCTTATAGCTTTAGTTACTCCTCCTTAGGACAAAAAGATTGACAGTACTTGTCAGAACTTGGAATATGTTTAGCTAGGAGTGTCCTAATACACAGTTCTAGAATCACAGTTTTAATGAAATTCTTAGGTTGAAAGAGAGAACGATGAACAATACTTACAATAAAGTGTTCTTCCAATATAATTTCTATGCAAAGAAAGCATTACTGGAAAGGGGGACCTACTGAAAAGGGTGCTAATTAGTATAAATACTACAAATGCACTTCTGGGTTTGACTTTCAATTAATTTGCTTAGTTATTCATCCAAGTCCTTTGCAAGCAGCAGACCAAAGTTGTGCCCAAAATTCTCTCATCTCTGCAAGACTGGATACGCTTTCATCTGTGTAAAATTCACCTACAAATCCCTAGCTCTGTTTTATTTTCTAGCAATCCACACTTACCATTCTACAGTGCTAAGAATCTACTTTTCTTTTTCGACCCTTTGTTATGAGTTTGTGTGGTGTGGGGGGTTTTTTTGGTAGCGGGGGAGGGGCTGCAGGGGTGGCTCCTGTGAGAAGCTGCTAGAAGCTTCCCTGGCTCCAGGTCAGACCCGCCTCTGGCCCAGGCCGAGCCCATCAGCAACGGTGCTGGCGCCTCTGGGAGAACAGATTTAAGACGGGGAACCTGCAGTGAGTAGGGGGATCGGAATGTGAGAGGAACCCCTCTGCAGACACCGAGGTCAGTGCAGAAGGAGGGGAGGAGGGGATGCCCCTGCAGCCCGTGGTGAGACGGCAGGCTGTTCCCCCCCCAGCCCATGGAGGGGAGCGGGGGAGCAGATGCCCACCGGCAGCCTGGGGAGAGAGGAGCCCACATTGGAGCAGTTCGTGGAGGGCTGCCTCCCGTGGGAGGCACCCCTGACAGGAGCAGGGGACGAGTGAGGAGTCCTCCCCCTGAGGAGGAAGGAGCAGCAGAGACAAGGTGTGATGAACTGACCCAACCCCCATTCCCCATCCCCTTGTGCCGCTGCAGGGGAGGAGGTAGAGAGAACCAGGAGTGGAGTTGAGCCGGAAGGAGGGAGGGGTGGGGGAAAGGTGTTCCAAGATTTGGTTTTTACTTCTCATTATCCTTGTTTTGATTTGATTGGTAGTAGATTAAGTAATTTTGTTTTTTCCCCAAGTTTAGTCTGGTTTTTTTGGCTGTGACCATAACTGGTGAATGATCCCTCCCTCTCCTTGTCTCAACCCATGAGCTTTTCTTTATAATTTCTCCTCATCCCACTGTGGCCAGGAGCAGGGAGCGAGCGAGCAGCTGCGTCGTGCTTTGTTACCGGCTGGGCTTAAACCATTACACCCTTGTACTGGTTTTGGCTGGGACAAAGTTAATTTTCTTTATAGTAGCTTGTATGGGGCTATGTTTTGGATTTGTGCTGAAAACAGTGTTGATAATGCCGAGATGTTTTCATTACTGAATGAAACAGGTTTTTGGGGGGGTTTTTTACTGAGCAGTGCTGACAGAGAGCCAAAGCCTTTTCTGCTTCTCACCCCACCCCACCAGCGAAGAGGGTGGAGGTGCACAAGAAGTTGGGAGGGGACACTGCCAGGACAGCTGACCCCAACTGACCAGAGGGATATTCCAGACCATACGATGTCATACTGAGCAATAAAAGCTGGGGGAAGAAGGAGGAAGGAGAGGACATTTGGACTTGGGGTATTTGTCTTACCAAGTAACCATTACTCATGATGGAGCCCTGCTTTCCTGGAGATAGCTGAACACCTGCTGGCCGATGGGAAGCAGTGAATGCATGCCTTGTTTTTCTCTGCTTGTGTGCACAGCTTTTGCCTTCCCTATTAAACTGTCACTTTCCCTATTGAACTGCCTTTACCTCAATCCAGGAGTTTTCTCACTTTTACCTTTCTGATTCTCTCCCCTATCCCACCGAGGGGGAGGGAGCGAGTGGCTGCATGGGGCTCAGCTGCCCACTGGAGTTAAAGTACAACAACCCTCTAGTACACATGTAGATGTGGTATGTCTGGCTGTCTAATACTGCCACAGATTTACAGAACTGCACAGGGGAAAACATATTTAGCTTTTCTTCCCCCTTACTTCACCACCACCATTTTATCCACAATGCAGATAGGATAGCAGCACTGCGCTGGAAACTGAAGGACCAAAGCATGACATGGCCAGCCTCAACCTCCACAGGGGCTGAGTAATTTTAGAAATACAGTTGCTAGAACTGCTCTGAAAAAAACCCCACCCAATAAGACAAAGCAGAATTAGCCTGTTTAATGAAGCTGAGGAGAAACAAAGATGGAGAATACATCCACTCGCGTGCTCCATGTTGGCACGTAACTACTTATGAATTGTCCAATCAGGACATGCTAAGCCAGTATTCAATGCTGCAGGACCTGAACGGTTTGCACATATCATATGTGCAAAAAGAGCAGTATCTCCCTTCTCCTCTGTAGCAACAGGTAGAAATGGAAACAATTAATTAAAAATAATTACTTTGAACTGTTTCTCCTTTCTCATTATCTTAACTAATTAGTGAAACACTGAATTTTCACACAAAGCTGCACAAATTATTCAATTGTGCTTTTTGTTCAGGTGTTTCTTGCATCAGCACTGCAAATGTATTTTTGAGTCACATTTGGAAATCTAACTATATGTCTATATAATATATATGCATCAACATTAACAACAGGCAGAAGCATCAACAATGAACAATATTATGATGACGTTTGAATGTCTGAACATAAGGCACTTCCTCATTTCCCAGGCCAGCAATTAAAAAACAAAAATAAAAAAGCATGAATCATTCCTTGAGATCTTTTACTTTAGTCAAAACTCCTTTCCTGGTGTTTTTTTAATTTTTTTTATTTTTTTAATTAAATTTTTAAAAATAATAATAATTTAAAAAAGCTCCGTATTTTGTCTGATCCAAGACCAGCCCCAAAGGTTGCCATATGAAATAATTATTAATGCTTTTATCTTCACATCTTGATCTATCATGCCAGAGCTGTAAGTGTTGCCCTGGGGAAGAATAAAATATGTGCCATTAATAAACTAGATGGAGTCCTTATGTTTCTTATTGGTCTCCTTACCAGGTATTTTAAATTGCTCCAAAAGGAGAGACTCATTTTAGTGGTTTTCCAACAGATAAGAACTGTGAAATAGGTCCTGGGGCACAGTAGTATTAAACCAATAGAAACTTGAGATCTTTCTTGTCTTTGCAATTTTAAAACCAGACTTCTTTCCTCTTTCTACAACATGGAAGCTGAAGTTTTCATAGAAATCATAGTGAAGTATATGATATACTTATGATATAGACATATTTATACACCCCTGCCATGCTTTCTGACAGCTACTCTTTCATTAAGACAGCCAACCCATTACTTTTGTATCTGCAGTCATTCTCTAAGTAAAAAAAAGTATCTTTTCTTATTTCCTCAGTTTCTACAATGACCTTAACAGGAGCCAACAATGACTTAGAGGAAATAGCAGGAGGAACATAAAATCTGTAAGACAGAAAAAACCCCAAATATATTCACTGGTAAAATTATATCAAACCTAATGATGAATGTGGAAGGCTGATGGGGATTAGATGTGGCTAAATGTTCACATTATGTCAGCATAGATATTACTGAGAATCAGAATGTAATTTCAAACCATTTTCTTACTTATCAAAATCTAAAAGTGTGTTTAATGTTTCTTTTCTGTCCCACCTTAAGAAGTATTGCAAGGAATAAGTGTGAATGATGTATTTCTGCTAAGGACAAATAAAACCGTCTTTTCTCAAGTTCATATGTAAAATGGAGATGGTGGAGTTTTGACAGGTAACACATTTACACACCATAGCTGACATTCATGTACTCATCAAATATTGAAGCAAGCCAAGGGAATGTTAGACTTCGATACATTGTATAACAAGCATCAAAAGAGTAATATGGAGGCTTATACGCATGTTAAAATACCTGCCGATGTTTTTTCTTAACCCAAGTAACACCATGTACATATAGTACTTCAAGATATATAACCCCCTTCACAGAGCAGTACTAACAGATCTTTAAAAATAAGTATTTTAGAAAGCATGATAAAAATCTAAGATTTTACCAACAGAGAAAAACTGCTACTGTGACTGTTGCATTCAACTGCTCAGATTTTGGTTAACACAGCTCATTCTAAGGCCTTGATATATGCTGGGAGCAGCAAGAGCATCCCGTAGGCAGGACAGGTGGCCAGAAAGAGCTAAAGGGCCATTATGCAGCCATGATCTCCTGCAAATTCCTGTGTCCTGCAACCATCATCTTTGCCTGGCAGTTTTGTCAGAATCTACTAACTTATGGAAATTATATAAACCAAACCTCCAAGCCCGAAGGTATAAAACATCATCTTACAATAAAAAAAAAAAGCTTTTGAAGTAGATCCATCAGCAGCTGGACTGCTGAGGCTTTCGTGCTTCCTGATTTGATCCAGGGGACACCCCCACCGTGACAGAGGAGGAAGGATGAGCACTCTCACTGTCAGCTAGGTAACTAATTTTTTTGTTGTTGTTGTTCCTAAGAGCATGGATTAAGAGTAACATGTTATAAGTCATGATACCTTATGACTTGAGTGCTGAAAAAGTGAATTCATGTGATAGACTAGTCTGGGCAAAGGGGACTGAGCCTTGTTTGTCATGTTTGTTTGTTGTATTTCTTAATGGCTCATGCAATAAAGTTTAAATCACAGAGTACGGTGTCCTGTGAATTTGAGAGATCCAAATGGACCATGACAGCTGCTCAACAGGTAACACATTTGCAGGTTAAAACACTTCTATAACTACAAGGCAAAAAATGGTGTTGAACGCTCTGTATATTTTGCAGGGTTGGATTCTGACTTCACACCACCAAAAGGCATTCCCACTTTTGTTGAACATGAGTTTGAATAAGCAATATCCTCTGGAAATCATTTCAAACATCTCCAGTTGCTGACAGACATTAGGAACCTAATTAGCAAATGAAGCAGTTGTGGGGAGGGATGGGAGGTTCATTAAATTTTATGAAGTCATTAAACTGAGCACACTGGCATGACCATGCCAGTCTACTGTAGTCTCGGTTTAGTCTACAAATTTAGTATTAGTGATCATAAAAACATGTATTATTTTAATTTGTAATAAAAAAAGCATTTCTTCAAATGTTATGCCTATTGAAATAATGTGTCCATCTTGAGCCAATAGACTGGAATTAGTCTCAAATATGCCTCCTGCTCTTAAGAGTAAAAGAGGAGGAAGATAGCTAAAAAGGAATTACTTCCTCAAGGAAATTCAGATTTCTGTTGAATACAAATGTGTTTATTATTGAAACACTAACTGATTTGGGAACTGCCCCACACACAATATTTTGAAAACCTCCACAAATACTATGGTATTATTCCACTTGCTAGCTGCATGCTGGAGATGAATTTACCTGCTACTAACTCTTCTCACGGATTATTACTATATTGCATATTTACAAGGCTTTCCAACCTTCAGCTTGTCCAGCCCCCCAAACTATTACAACCAATGACATCAGGAGAATTAGAAGCAGATGGAGAATTACAAGGCTCACTTGTTTGACAGAGAAAGCCAAAAGGGGGAGCATAAAATAATTTTTCTTTTTTCTGGTCACACATGGGAATAAGAGCTTTTGTTTTTTTGTTTATAAAGTAAACCTCATTTCACTGCAGCTGACACTACAGCTCATTCCAAAAGACATAATCACCTCAACAAAACTAATCAAGCTGTTTCTCTGTATTCTGTGCATGTTGTATTTACGTAATACAAACAGGCACAGTAATACAACTGATTTAAAAACAACACAAGTATCTGCAGCTAGCCTGCAGCTATTTTTACGTTCTGAAAAAATGCATAAAGTAAGGTTTCATGCATTTCTGCCTGTCCTCTGTATTTCCAAGACTAAAGCTTTGTTTTAGAATCATATAACACTGGGGCTCATTAATACCATCTCCATTAAATTAAACACAAAATCATGGAACTTCAGAAATACAAACATGTATGGTTTTTAATACATATTTCAGAAGAGGATGTGACAGAAAGCAAAGTGACAGTTCTCTCTTCATACTGCATTGTATTTTTTTATAAGTGAATGCTAAACCAACAATACCACTTCATTGCACTAGTTTTACTGTCTTGACTGCAATTCTCCTCTAACCAGAAAGTCTGTGTGGTGCTTTGTAATGGCAAATGGGTAAGCAAATATTAAGTTCTGGTTTTCCGTACTCGGAGTTTAAAACTGACCTCAGAGTTGACTTTGGTACTCACAGACACAAAACAAACCAAAACCAAGCTAAGCACATCAAAGGGCTATTGCTGCAGCAGAAAAATCCCCAAATCATCCAGGACAGACACCTGGAGTACATGCACCCACAGTTTTGGTACAGACAACTTACACCCAAGAACTACCAATACCTTTCTACAGCTCCTATTCTAGAGGCATATTGAAATGAAATTTGAACACTGAAGTTGTTCCATCACTGGGATTATTCCAAATGACAAAACCAAAAATCTATTTACATATTGGCTGGAATACTCCTGCACCCCAACCAAAACAAAACCCCTTAAGACAAAATTCCAATGGTTCTCAGCTCCCAGGATTTATAATAAAAAAATCAAAGTTTTTTGCTATACCAAACCCAAGGTTACTTTGTTTCCATTTCTCAAAAACAGCTGATGATCCTCAGTAAGGCAGGTATTTACAACTCTTTATGACATACAAGAACAGCTGCTCATTAGTGTTGTGTTTTAAGTTGGACAGGAACAGACAAAGATTGCTGAAAGGGAAAGGAAAAATTGAATATTCACACCGACTGGCAAGAAACACTGTATTGATATAACATCTCTTCCCACTACTAAAAACTCCAGTGAACAGCATACAAGGCTGAAAAATTAATTATTTCAAATAGACAGCATTGTTGCTGATCATCCCTATTTTGAAACCAAATAGTTAAAAAAACATTCCTGGGTAACAATTTTACAGATATTGAATACAATCCTGAGATGTGATGCACATCTAACCTCCTACTGACTGCTGTAACTTCCTGCTGTGTGTCAAAATGGCTGCACGTTGTTGGGTTGCTTCAGCAAAAATGAAAGATTTCGAACATTCATTTATAAGGATGAGTGCAGCAAACATGCAACACTCCCTTCACCCTGCTTCACCCCAACCACACTCCACACTTGTCAGGTTTCTACAACAGACAAAAGTTCATTGTTCAAATATGGTTCAGAAAATGACAACCCAGATTAGCACTTGCTTATGAAAAAATTTACACTGGAGATTCAAGACTTACCATGGTGTACAGTTACTAGATGGAGCATTAGTGTAGGACTCGGTATCATATCTGTACCTCCCTGAAGTCCTTTTGCAGGTGTTTGGGTTGCTTATTTATAGGCCAAGCCTCAGTACGCCTACATTGGCGTGCAATGCAAGACATGGGTGATTGGAAACTGAACTCTAGAGAGCTACTCAACCTCACAAGAACCCCTCTTATAGATGGTAAAGTGTCAAAGTAATTCATCTTCAGTATCCAAGTAGATGGAGATGCATCCTAGTCTAAGCAGTCAGACAGTTATCTTCAGCACCTTGCTTGAGCACCTGGTATAGCCAGTTGCTTTCCATTTTAGGCAATAAGCAGTCATTTTAGCATGTCAGAGTAAGCGCCTTCAGCCTAATCCTCAGATTCAATCTACCTCAGCTCCTCATTAGGAAAACAAAAATAATCACACATCCATGTGTCCTTTAAATGTCACAGGAAGGCCTGCATTAGAGATAGTGAGGCACTCAGGAGCAATGCAAACCACGCAGAAACATGTCAAAGAACTCCCCCCTTCCCCCCACCCTCCCTTATGTCCTTAGTGTTGTGACACATTCTTATCAATGGACACACTTAGGCATACCCATAGTTCATTACCTGAAAGATCTTACAAGATACAAGATTTGGTGCAGCTACAGAACATGAAAGTTATTGATAAAAAGGGGTATTGCCCCTTGCGGTATGTGCACTGCAAGATTAAGTAACACATTTCAAATTAACAAGATGCTAAGAGAGAAAATCAAACCCCAAACAATTTAACAGAACGGAGAAAAGGCATATACATTAATTAATTTACGACGTAAGTAATTGTGTTGCATTTCTTATTTGAATACATAATAAGATGCTCTTTATTCTTCCACACCATTCATTCATTTTGTCAAACTGAAGAAATTATCTGCCATTTCAGAAAGGTCCATTTATATTACTCAAAAGGTTCATTGGACTATACCTTTTCACTGTGTTCTAGGTTGGGGATTCAATGTGATGTCCTAGAGACTGATGACACATTGCTGTTTTTGAAACACCTAGTAAAGAATTAACCCCTGAAATTTAAACAAAATTAAAAATCCTAAAGGACACAACTCCAAGTTTCACTCTACACAATTATCATTAAAAGTATTAGAAAATACTTAATAAAGGAAACAATTATTATAGTATTTTCTCATGTTCTTTAGATTTCTGTAGATCATACTTCCATCATCACAACCCCCTAATACTACAACAGACCATTAGAATTCCTTCTGGGAAAGGAGGAAAACAATTGTGCATGTACAAAATCCAGAAAAGCAGTACCTTCATTGGCACCTGTTCTCACAACCATCCTTGTTCTGCATTATTTTCATGTGGCAAACAGTAAGTTCACAACAAAGAAATGTCAAGACCTATTATCAGTGGACTACGTAATGAGATTGCAAAAATACCTAGAAATACTTTTTCTCAAGTTATTTCCCAGCGAGAGCATCACTGGCTCAAGTATCTTCTAGCAAAATAAGTCTCACCTTTGGCCCATGAGATGATTTCTTCTTCACTTCAGAAAAAGAGAGGGAGTTACTGGGAAGGCTGGGTAGATGAAGGCTCTGTCCTGAAGAGAACGATGTGCCATCTGACATTACCATGATCTGTTATAAGAGAGAAAGCATGTCAGTCAAACATTACCAACACAGACAGAGAGAGTCTCACCTGCCTAAGAACTGCAAATTACATTGGTAGAATAAAACTTCTCCAACTAATAGTATCCATGTTTCTTCTCAACGGGGGATGGGTTAATTAAACCACACTGCCATCCTCTATTTAATGAGTAAATCACATCTTTCAATTTTCATGCAAACACAATGCAAGCCCCTCAGAAAATGGCATAACTTGTTCTATTATGGCTGCTTACATGCTATGGCACCTGAGTCCTTAGCCCTCTTTCTCTTGTTCTCAACAATGTCTAGTACACTTGAAAGTTCATCACACCTGCAGTAGAAGGTTCTGCAGGCAGCTGACATTCCATAAATATGTATGTGCAGCAGTCTTTGATTTCAACTAAAGTGAACTGAAGGAAGACTATAATGGGTACAGGTGGCAAGGTTTGGGTGGCAGGGGTGGCCTCTGTGAGGAAGGGGCAGGGACTCCCCCGTGTCAGACACAGCTGGATCCAGCCAGCTCCAACAGACCCACCGCAGGACATGTCTGAGCCCCTCAGGCAAGATGGTGCCACCTCACAAAGAACAGGTTTAAGAAAGGGCAAAACACTGCACAGGCAGAGGAGGTGAAGGAAAAAAAAAAATTGTGAGAAACTGCAGTGTGAACACCAAGGTCAAAGAAGGAGGGGAAGAGGTGCTCCAGGTGCTGTAAAAGGTATTTCCCTGCAGCCCACGGAGAGGCCCCGTGCTGGAGTGGGGGAAAGTGTGAGGAGGAAGCAGTGGCAGTGAGGAGCTGTTATGGATTGACTGCAAACCCCCCTCCCCATCCCCCTGTGCCGCTCAGGGAGGTGGCAGAGAAGTCCTGAATGAAGGACTGGAGTTGAGCATGGGAAGGTGGTGTCTGGGGTTGATATTGTTTTCGGTTTTTTTGTTTCTCATTACCCAAATCTATTTTAAATTTGCAACAAATTAAATTAATTTTCCCTGAGTCGAGTCTGTTTTTCCCATGACGTTAACTGGTAAGTAATCTTCCTGCCTTTATCCTGACCCATGAGCCTTCTCATCCTATCTTCTCCCCCTGCCCTGTTGAGTAGGCAGAGTGAGTGACCAAGCGTCTGGGTGGGAGTTCAGCCCTTAACCAAGATTAACCCACCACAAAGATACACTGTAAAAAAATGAGGTTTTAATGGGAAAGCAGTACAGCTCTAACTTCAACTTCTAACTTCAAGCTTCTGCTTTATATGGAGTACAGTAAACTGGATGGCTGGTAAGCAAGCAGCATTTTTGCTATAACAAGGGTCTAGCTACCTTTCTTAATTTTAAAGACTCTTAACTACAAACAGATCATTTCCAGAGACCACAGATAAATCAGCCATCACAGAGCAGTTACCAGACATGTAAAGATTATGCCTTCCATCTCAGAAACTCAGCTAGCTCCTGTCTTCTGCTCCAGTGCTGCTGTGCCTGAATTTTACTGCTTCCTAGCATACCTATTCATTTATCTATTGTTTCAAAACCCTAAATGCCAGAGAGAGCTTACCTGCTGTCTGACAAACCCTGCAAAGCTGGAGAGAAGTGGCAGAGCTCTGCACCTGCACGGAAACATCTCTCTCTTTCCACAGGTTCCCACGCATGAAGTCACACTTGGTTTTGCGGATGCCCTGTGTGGTCACCCTTGCCTCTTCACAAGACCAAAACATCCTCTGATACTGCGGATGGGGAGAGACTGACCCATCACATGCCTCATGCACATTACGTTCAAGGAGGAATGAGAAGTGCAAAATTGGGAAATCTAGGATGTAGGTATGTGTACTCCACATTTTACCTCTCCAAGTCAAGACGGTATTTACTGCCTACAGCTTCTTCAAGACAGGATTTCAATTTTAAAAAAAAAAAACATTATTTAAACACCACTCCAAATGAATCTTGTTGCAGACAACCTTGCTCAAAAGATCATGTGGTAGCCTGGACAATATTAAGGGACTAACTAGGTAATAAAGATTACTTTTATCTGCCCGTAAGTTGAGCATTACCTTTCAACACTGCTACTAGAATCCAAAGGTGGAGGAAGAAGGCGGCAATAAAGTTGTTCTCCTTCCTTGACCATAGGTTCACGTATTAAAAAAAAAAAAAAAAAAAAAAAAAATCTTTAAAAGTTACTTATGTATCCAAACATTTTGTGAAGTAAGATTCCACACAGCACATGTAACAAATTTTCTCCCCAATTCCTCATTTCCATTTCTCAGACACCTAAACCAGAGCCTGCCAGCAGCCAGAACTCTCAAAAATCAGCTGGGCAAAAACAATGGTGTCCTTCTTGTCATCATGGTAATGTCAACAGCAATTAGCTATTGTGAATCACAATAAATGATTTCCTTTAGCCTTACAAATACTTTTTAACCTCAACTTACCCAAGGTTTTGGTTGAATTCAGCCCAGCTGAATGCAAGAGAAGGCACAAGCTAACAAAGAACAACCAGCAACAAGGAAAATCTGTAGCCACAGGTGCATACCATAAACCTGGCAACAGGTAGAGAAAATGCATGTCCCCATCATTATTTCCTCTCACAGACTAAGTCAAACAGGTGGTTAAATAAGATTGTTCTCCTTTAAATTAAACTCAATGCAATGTTTTAAAACTACAAACTACATAGAAAATACCAATGAGACATAAGGTTACCCATTAATTATAGAGTTTAAGCAGGTATTTTATTGACACGAAGTAGTTTTGTTTACACTCATACAACAAAAAGATGCATATCCATGTGGAAGAGAAATATAGTCAGGAGGATGAGGGTTTGCCCTACCTTGAAATTAAAAGCAAAGAAACAAAAAATTCTGCCAAGGATTCTTTCTCCTAGGGTTGCAAGCTGCCATTTTCTCCCTGAAGCATAGAAGTCTGACTCGCTAAAATAAACTGAGGTCCAACCACTATATAAATTTTCTTTTTAAAATTCAGAAACTTTCCAGTTTATAAATATTTATATATTCATCATTATACACAGACATTCTTAGAAAGCTGACATTTTAAAAAAGTGTATGGACTTCTGAGATATCTCAGTTTCTGGGCAAGTATTTAGACCATTAACAGGATCAGTATTACAGACTTATGTTTAGGAACAGGATGACTGTCTACAGAAAGATCTACAGCGCCGGGATGAACAGCATTAGTACTGAGGTCTGGCAGATTTGGCAAATCTAGTTCCACACAGAGAGAAAATAAATCCCATTCAGTTTTTAGAAGACAAATTCTGGACATTCCAAACTGTGAGCCCTAAAACTTTCAGTGTATTGAGTCTTGCAGCCTGTTATTTCATTATAAACCCTATGAAAAATGGCAATTATAGATTCAAAATTTTTATGTGATTAACAATGTATGCAGTAAGACAGAACTTCAGTTCAGACTACAGACTTTACCATCTGTAAAAATGACAAAAGACCAAGAAAATCTCATGTAAAATTAACTTTTTGTCCCCTATGATAAAACACACAACTCTGTCTTCCAAACTGGTTTCTGTCAGAAAAAGGATATGGTCCTCACTGAAATCCCCTATATCAGAAAAACAAACAAACAAACCCCCTCCCCCCCCCCCCCCAAAGCCACTTGCCTTCTCCTCCCTCTCAAAGAATAAAGTTAATATTAACATTAAGTAACTCTTCAGGAACTCTTCCAAAATGTTTGTTTTCTTTACCAAGATTATCTATGTAAAAAGCCCCTACATTAGAAACACTCTCTGGAATTGAGATGCATTTCCCTTTTGGCTAAATTTACGGAAGAGACAGCTATACATCCAGTTTAAGTTTACTGAAAGATCTCAGCTGACAGAATTATAGTAACTTCTGCAGTGAGTAACTGCCATTTGTTCTCCCATTAGTCAAACACAGAAACACACAGCCTGGCAGATGTACTTCAACCAGCTTTCAGAGCAAGTCCCTACTTTTACATTGCAACTATCACACTGGCAGCATATACTGCTTGTGTGTGTGTGCATGTTTATGTATATGGCTATATTAAGTGAAAGCTACACAGAAGAAGCAAAAGGTGGCAATGAGCATATCACAGCAAGCCACTAATTCTGCAGCAAGAATGCAAGTTCTTCAAAAGCATAGCAAGAGCTCTCCAGTACAGCCAATGCTATATGTACTTTTTTTACTCATTTCCTCCTTGCTGCACTGTAAGATTCCTACTAGCTTACAGCTGCAAAGAACAGTACACCCCAATATGTGGAGGACACTGCCACAGCCCATGCTTAAGCCAGGCACCCAAGACCACCTGCAGCTGGTACTTTCAGCTCCCACAATGAATCACTTCAGTGACAAAAACCAGGAACATTATTAATTCCCCTCCTCAGCCCCTTCCACAAGTCAACAGCTCAGTGGGATCAGACAAGCTGGTGGAATAAGACACCAGTGCTGGTGTTAATGAAGCAAGGTAAGATGACAGCTGGGCTTTAAAAAAGTCAGTTTAAACAGCTATATAATCACACTCTGAATTCACCAGTATGTAAAGCATGAAGTTCTAGTTACAGTTTCGCTGTTCCCTCAAAGATATAGCTTGACTATATAGGCAGAGCAGAGGGTCTAGCTGATCTCACAGCCTGTCTTTGATGTTGTGAACAGTGACAGTAATAGGCTATGTAAAGGTAGGGAATTAGACATGCTTGTTCACAAGTGTTAAAGGCTTTTAAAAAAGTTGGGTGGATTAGAGTACCTGGTACTGGATAAGCATTAAAAACATGGCCATGAAAAAAAACAGTTTCACTGTTCAATACCAGGGTACAAATGATATGGGAATCACAGAACAGGTTGTATTAAGAAACATGTTGATGTAGGTGATTGTCCCACTCTACACTGCACTGGTATGGCTCCACCTCAAGTACTGTGGGCAGTTTTGGGTGCCTCAGTATAAGAAGGACATCAGACTATTAGAGTGTGTCCAGAGGAGGGCAACCAAGATGGTGAAAGGTCTCGAGAGCAAGACTTACAAGGATCAGCTGAGGTCACTTAGCTCGTTCACCTTGGAGAAGAGACAGCTGAGGGGTGACCTCATGGCAGACCACAACTTCCTCACAGGGGGGCAGTGGAGGGGGAGCTGCTGATCTCCTCTCCCTGGTGACCAGCGATAGGACACGACAAAATGGAATGAAACTGCGTCAGGGGAACTTCAGACTGGACATAGGAAAAGGTTCCTCACTGAGAGGGTGGTCGGTCACTGGAACAGGCTCCCCAGGGAAGTGGTCACAGCACCAAGCCTGTACAGTTTAGTTTTAGGTAGTCCTGCGAGAAGCAGGAGTCAGACTCAATGAACTTTATGGGTCCCTTACTACTTGAGACATTCCATGATCCTATGTATCCACATTGGGTGTTTTGTTTTGTTTAAAATTCAATTAAAAAAATATGTATCTTAAATTTTACCTGTTGGCAGGACTTCATAATCCTCAGGAATGGAAATTCTTTGCACCCATAGGAAGCAGCTAATATTACATGACGTGAATGACAACAAGAAACACTTCTAAAAACAGACGGGCTGTAAAAGAAAGGCTAAAGAAAGTGTGGGCCCACTGCTCAATGGGGCAAGAGACCTCATGACAAAGAACTTGACTTATGTACTCAATGATCTTTTAGCCTCCATCTTCACTAGTAAGATCTTGTTTCCTCAGGCCTCCAAGGTACCTGAGCATCCTCACACAGTCTGTGGCAGTGTCAGTGCCCACAAGAGAAGAGGACTGAGTTAGGGTGCACTTCATCCACAGGGACACTCAGGTTCATGAGACCACACTGGATGCAAGCAGGGATACTGAAGGAGCTGGTCAGTACCATTGCAAGGCAGCTCTCTATCATCTTCAAAAGGTTGTGGTGATCAGGGAAGGTTCCTGATGACTAGAGAAAGGCAAATATCACATTCATCTTCAAGAAGGAAGATCCAGGGAACAGGAGTCCCATCAGTCTCACTTCAGTTCCTAGGAAGAAGATGCAGAAAATCATCCTGAAAGCCACTTCCAGACACTGGAGGGACAAGAACGTGACTGAGAGCAGTCAACATAGGTTTACTAAGAAACACCCTGCCCAACTTACAGCCAGATCTATGAGATATGGACTAGATAAATAGATTATGAGATGGGTGGAGAACTGTCTGGACTGCTGGACTCAAATGGTTATCTTCAGCTGTGTGAGGTACAGCTAGAGGCCAGTGACTATCAGTGTCTCTCCAGGATCAACACTTAGTCCAAAACTGTTTAATCTTGATTAACGATTCAGTGGGATCAAGTGAACTCTCAGTAAGTTCACAGATGATACGCAGGTAACTATTTTTCTGAGATACCCTGTGCTGTCCAGGAGAAGCTCCACCATACAAACGTGACTGTTGGGTTAGATGATGTTCCAGGAAGGGAAGAAAAAAGGTCAGATGAGCTGTTCCATAAGGCATACAGAAACTCAGTCAGCAGGTGAGGTGAACTCCCAAGAAAGCCAGCCTGCAATCTAGTAAAGATGGAGAGATGACGTTGATATGGCAGAGGATGCCAGTCAAAGAGAAGACAGACCAATAGCAGCACTGATGAATGGAATAACTGCTTGATGGGACTGGATGAAAACAGAAGAAAATGCAGATGCCCACTGATGTTTTTCCCTGTCTGCTCCAAAGCCCATCTGTTCCAGGGACACCAAAGACTGCAGTTAATGGACAGTTTGGGGAAGAGAGTTATTTTTATAATGCACGTCAGAGATGGAAGGAGCCAAACTCCATCTCACTTTCTCTGTGAGAGGAAAACTGGAACATTCAGTGTGGGTAGCTACTTAACACACAACACTAAACTTGGACAGAAGAAAATTATCTTTCTTAATTTTGCTTTCTTCTGGTTTACACTGTAACTGGGAGGTTTCCTACACCACCACTAATAAGCCATTCCATACAAGTTTTAGCTCAACATAGGGAAGAGATGATAACATCAAAATAAGGTTTAACAAGATCTCATTCTAATAATGTACCTAAGAAAGATTTATGAAAACAATGCAAGACTAAATCATATTGGAGCATACAAATATCACCTGACTATCATGCTGGTAAACAACTACTACCACAGAGCAAAAGAACAAGTGTATATAAGCTATCTTTTACTTTCATTGTTGTTATGGTCAGATGTGTAAGACAGCTTCCCCCTCCCCAAGACTTTTCTCGCCAGTCCACCCCAAAGGAAGATTTTTCTCCTTTTCTTATACGTGCCAATAAAGCATTACGCATACAAGCATTCAAATTGATCTGCTGGTAGTGGTATCTTACCTCTAGTTCACCAAACAGCCACTTTGCTAGCCTGCAGCTGTTGAGCTTGTATTTAAAACCTTTGTCTACCAGTTGCTTCAAATAAAAGACAGCTTCCTGAGAAAGGGCAAAAGAAAACTTATTTTTCCCCCAAAAAACAGTGGGTGGAAGAAATCCACTGGTATTGACATTATTGTGTAGGAATGATCCTACATGCTTGATCAACCTAAAGTGACCCATCTCCATAATATCTGATCTGCAGGCACCTTCTAATGGCATTCCAATTTGCTACTCAAGACAACTGAGTGCTATGGAAAGAAAAACTACCATGTATTTAATTTACGTAGTTCCATGCACTACTGAACAAAGGAAGGGATCAGGGAACAACAACTGTGCACTATCTATTATCTTTATATAATCGGGAACCCTTTTCCACTATCCCTTTTCCAGCAGTTTGGGAAAAATTATGAAATTGTAATACCTGTACGTAAACCTACTAACAACTGATTCAGAAGTCTCCTTACAAAAAACTGACCTGTCGAAGACAACACCTACCTACCAACATGTTTGGCAGCCTGGGGTACCCATGTACCCAACAAGAACCATCCACTTTCAAAACACAAAACTTTGCTTTTCAGATTCCAGTACAGAAAGCATGAGGAACAGCCTCAAGATGTTCCACGGAAGCTGGTCTTCTCTTATTGCCTATTTCTACAAATGCACATCTTGCCATCCCTGATGCATAGGAGTCAGAGATCTACCACCCCACGTAGATACTTATGTAGTTAGAAACTGCACAAGCTGTCACAGTTGCTCCAGATCAACACAATCTCCTTATTAAGGCACATTAGAGCTTCTGCAGGGCAATGAACCACTACCAAAAAGCTGTTGTCTGTCTCCTACTTTTTCATTTTCCTGAATGAAAGGAGGCCATCAAGAAAGCTGGAATAATCTTGCTTCAAACAGACCACACCAAGCTACCTGTTGTAGTTTCATTTACTGAGCTGGTAATCTAAGAACACCTCCATACAGCAGACTCAGAACAGGTTGGTGAGCTTCCCCACAATGTGCTACAGAAAAATTCAAACAGTACTTTCAGTAGGAGCTATAAGATATGTTAGAATTCCAGGAGAAATGAACCATTACTACATCATTTCTGCAGCCCTGCAGATGAATTATACTCATCGTGCATCAGTAGCAGACAAACAGACTTCTTTGTGTGGTCCTGGGCTGCCGCACCCCATGTCGTTTCACAGTGGAGAACAAGTTCATTCACCACTGAAAGCAGTAAAAGTAATAATGAAAAGCCAGTTGTCCTGAACAACTATTATTCCTATCCAAGCCAAAAAATTCACAAGGGAATAGAAAACCTTTTAGAAGTCTTTTAAGTTATTTGCTTGAAAGTAAAGTAATACATGGTTTAAGAAAATTCAATTACTTAATTATGAAAAGCACAAGATTAAAGATAATCCCTTCCCTAGAGCAGCATTATACCTAAGGTTGGCTCTGGGTAGAAGCCAACTATTCCAGCTGACACAGAGGAACTGCAAGGCACAAGGGAGGATAGAGAAGAGAGAGAAATCCCCATGATTTCATCTTCATTACATGGATTAGGAACGTAGAGTTTTAGAACTGGCATTATGCAGGCATCTCAAGTGACTGAAAAGACATTTCTCAACTGTTAAACAGTAAAACCACAAAAATTTGAAAAACAACTCAAACAACAAAGCAGTGGGGTTTGGAAAAACCTGAATTTTTACCTTGATTTTTTTTTTTCTAAAAATTGTATCCCTTCTCAGAATGATTCTTCCTCTCTCTTGACTCATTAATAGATCAACTGTCTTCAGGGAAAGAGTTGCCTCGCTACAGAAGTGGAGCTGCTGTATTTCCAAACTAATTTTACAAAACGTAGACAAAAAGCGACACCAGTGTTGCTAAAAAGAATCATTACTACTCTAAAAATGACCTATTCCTTGCATCCTCTAAATCTGAAACATCAAACTGTGTCATTAATAGCCATGTGCCTTTGTAATAATGGTATTCATTTTACCATTTTTGTTCATAGTGGTAACTGCTCTCTAAGAGGCATTCATCAGGCTTTCCTTTCATGAAAAACTCAACTATTAAATGTTGTCTGTGTACTCCTGGATTAAACAACTAACTTTGAGTCTCATTCCAAAAAGGTGGGAGTATTACACAATACAAACATTTTTATTTGTATATTTGCAGATATGGGAGAGAGGACTGTATTAAATCACTGTCTTAACATGTACTGAAAATATTTTTACTACTTTTTCCTGCAGGAATCAAAATTAAGCTATTCATAATTCATTTTCAAACAAGTGACACCTGAGCAAGTCTATGTTTCCAGAGGCAAAATTCCATTTAACTGTTAGGTAGCTGTCATTCAGCATCTTCAAAATTAATTTATTTCTACTTGGCTCAATAAGCAGATTAGGTGTAATTTTCTATTTTTTCTTGAAATTGAAAAACTTGCAAGGCAAAAAAGCAATAGAACCAGCACTACTGGCAACACAAAAAACATCAATGGAGTCAGACCCTGGTTATAAATGGTTTTAGTGGGGTTCAACATTCAAAATCTACTTCAAATTTGAAGATTATTTTGACTATAATTTCCCTGTCAGCATCATTCCTCTTCCCATATCCATATGCAGGAATCACAGTGCCACCTCTTTTCCCTCAGGCTCTTTCATGTTTAGAGGCTGAAACTAATCAGAAAAAGCAACTGGCAAATCTAGGAAGGAATGATCATGTAAGGATCAATGCTTACTGGTGTTTACTTGATGAAAACTTCAATCCTACTGTACCTACTCATGCACAATTTTGTGCTGTGTCTAGAGGATAAGCTCTGTAGGAGACTACGGGTATATAGTTCTGTCACTACCACTAGCTTGATAATTTGCTTGGTAAGAAGTAGATTAAGTAAAAGTCATCGTCTGTACACAGGGTGTCTTTGGGGATTTCAAGCAACAGGTTGGATTATGGTATACACTGCTAATTCACATGAGTCATATCTGTATACATGTTAGCTTCACATCATTAGGTACTACACTGAGTAAATGGTGCAAGAAATTCTCAGTGGCATCATTTCCACAGCAAATTTTTCTAAAATAAATGTCATTTACAATACATATGCAAAGACATGCAACATAAAAAATTACACTGAATGGTTCGATTGAATTTGCCCAGCATACTCTTGAAAATATTTTATTTCCTCTATAAACATTTCCTTTTACATTTATGAGAACAAGGTCAACTGAAAGTAGGTAAATGGTAGAGACAGACTTGAGTGCAACTAAATCTTTTCAGGGGGCAGGGGGAAGTTCAGTGTCGAAAATAAGTTTCTGAAGGTGGAAAACTTTGACAAAGAACTTTGCAAATTGGATATGGCCTTTGTAAGATTGAACCAAACATTCCTATTTACCTTCCTGACTACAGAAACACAATCTCTGAAGCCAAATCAAATCCTTCCTCTTGTAAGAGCCAAAAAAGTAATTCTCAGTTTGGAAGAGAAATTAGCAACTTAGTGACCTCCTACTAATAATGACTGACAGCACATTCATGCTTCGATTCTTGGTGATAGCAAATAAAATGCTAAGATAGAAATATTCCACAGAGTTAACCTACATGACTGGCACCATCCTAAACATCCTATTTGCCTTAACTAAAGTGGCCACAGCAGCACTGCAAAGCTGTGCTACAGTTGTGTTCTCACTTGTTTAATTACTCAGGATATCCGAATGTTACTCTTATTCTCTCCCAGTGAACTGCAGGATAACCAGTCACACCTTTGGGCATATGAAGGACAGGATGCATATGGGGAAGAGTAACCATGAGAATGCACCAGCAGACTGCTAGCACTTCATTTTAAAACAACAACAAAAAAAGGGGTTCTCAGCATGAAAGACAAAAGAACATTGGTTGTAGCAAATATCCCTGACTAGTTCTCATCTGGGATGTGACAAGATATATGTGTGAGGGAAAAGGGGAGTTGTGAGGATCCAAGTGATAATTCAAGAAATCTGCAGCAAGTGACAAATACATAGACAAGTCTATACTGAATATGGGAGCATGCAGGTGCCAGCTGAGCCTGCACCTTTCCCTTCAGAAGAGCATACTATTTGTAAAATACATATGTTTATGCAGATGAGAAAAAGAGAATCATGTTTAGTGGTTTACGTCAGCGGAATGACACATCCCATGACTTTCGCTTGGAGAAAAACTAATGAGAGAACTGAGTTTCAAGGTGCACAGAATTCAAGTGATTTACACCATTATTTAAAAGCATGTAAGCAAAAGTCCTCCAGCTTAGAGTCTTTTCTTAAAGCTATCGCTCAGCTTTTTACATTAACATGGTACCTCAATCGTTTTGAAGGACATGAACTTCATTTTGCCTGACTTGTTGCCTGTCAAGGAAATTCATTGACTTGTTACTTTTACTTTTTTTGAAGACAGCCATAAGCTAGACATATTAATTGTTTTGTCTTACAGGTAAGTGCAAAACCCATCTCATGCTTACTTATCCTGTAAATGCTTTTCTCAGTCTAAAGCATGGAAGTTACAACTGAGTTAATGTTTCGTGAATTCATTCAGTTGTCTATTCTACTTATACTTGGAAGCAAGAGCCAGCTTTCTAGGGCTTCTACAACAGTGACAAGAAAAGCCTGTGTACAGCATTTCATAAAAGCGTAACGGGCCTTTCAATGCTGGGAGATGTAAGCCCTTCACAAAGACTTTTAGTAACAAGACAGACAGAATGCTATTACATCTTCTCTGCCAAGTTGATCAGACGAACTACTAGGTCAGAAACCCTACAGAGGGAAGCACGGAACACCAATAGCATCAAAAAAAGGGACCCATTTCTTGGAAAGAAATTGGAAAAATGGAGAAGAAAAAAAGAAAAAAAAAAGGGCAAGCATTTTGTAGACTCCAGAAGACAAAAGGCAACAACGCAAAGCATTTTAAGAATGACTATGCTGATATATTCAGGGAACGAATTTGATCACAAAACGCCACATTTCATTGTTTACAATTAGGCAGCATTTTTGCTTTTGTTAACTTAAGAAACCTAAAATTAGAAGGCACAGAAAATGAGCGATAAGAGGGACATTTCCTATTTTTACCTTTTTAACCACCCCAGTCAGCCCCCTAAGTCCCTGCTGGCATAATTTAGATTTATTACACTTGGGGGTAAAACTTGTCCATTGACAACTGACCTGATATGATTAATATTAAAGCAGTAGCTCATGAAGTTTTCCAGAATACAATCTTGATCTTTTATTTGCAAACACACTAAAGAGCCAACACATTGTCCAGACATGGATACCCTCTTGCACCTAACAAATGCAAACACAAAACACAGCTCAGGCTTCTATTTCAATACAACTATAGTTGTAACACTTATTTTCTCCAGGAGGATAACAAGGTCTTTCAGACTATACCCACTACTTATTTTTGCTTTGTTTTCAAAGATCCTCTTCAGCAGACTGAATATTCTCACACTAGCTCCCCTCCTCTTTCCACCCCAGAACCTACTACTGTCTAATTGTGCCAAATAGGGCTACCCATTTTTGTTACGACTGTTCAAAAATACGAAGATAAGCATTGGCATTTATATTAGTAGACCCACAATATGAAGGCTTGCTTAACATCTCTATCAGTAACCTGGAGGAAGAGACAGAACACACTCTTATTCATGAGGTTTGCACATGACAACCAACTGGGGAAGGGAAGCAGTCAACACTCAAGAGCAGGGCTGCCACCAGGAGGGACCCAGACAGTCTGGAGGAAAGGGTTAACAGCAGCCCCATGGAATACAATCAGGAAAAAATGCCAAATGCCAAGCCCTGTCCCAGCAAGGCAGAGCCCTGCAGCCATGAGGCTAGGGGCTGGGAAACAGCCCTGGGGGGTTGGCCCTGGAAGACAGCAAGCTGAGCCAGGGCCACCTGTGTGCCTGGGCAGCAACAAGGGCCAGCAGTGCCTACAGCCTTGTGAGCAGGTCACAGCCCTGAGAGCCAGGAGAGGGCAGGGACTGTACCCTCTGCTGGGTGCTGGTCAGACCCTGTCTGGATACTGCCTCTGGTTTGGGTCCCCAACACAGAAACACCACCAACAAAATGGGAGGTGAGAGGAGGCCACTGAGACGGTGGGGCTGGAGCCCTTTGCCATGCAAGGAAGGACAGCTTTGGGGGCACCCAATAGCGTGCCTGGCACCGATGGGAGGGAATGGAGGAGCAGTAGTCAGGCTCTTCACAGTGGCATGTGGCAGGAGGGCAACAGGCAGCAGCACAAGCTGACAAACGAGAGGCTCAGGCTGGAGATAAGGAGAAGTCTTTTCCCCATGAAGATGGCCCAGCAAGGTTGGGCCACCTTCAGCCAGGGGAGGTTTCACACTCAAGCAAGGAGGGGTGAAGTCCTGAGCAGCCTGGTCTGACCCCATGGCTGAGCCACGAACGGTCCCTGCCAGCATGAATGATTCTGCCATTGTGTGAAACACAGCAGAACAGTTTCCACTAATCAACAAAGTGTAAAGGTAAAGGTTTGGCCCTCTCCTTCCTCCAAATGGGCAAAATTCCTTTGGGCTTTTTCATATCAATTATTTCTACCAACACGTAAAGAAATCTTGGTAAATTTTCTGGTTCAGACTGTGTAACATATAATATATAAATTTAAGTAGGTTTATTTATACTTAGAGTTTCTAACATGTTCTACCTTATAACTAGAACCATTTCTCTTTAAGTGAGAGACATTTTATTTACTTATTACTTCCTCCCATCACAGTAGCCCTCCTGTACTTCATCTCTGGAAAGTCAAGCAAGCAACGCTTCATGTGTAAGGTCCAAGTTCTGCTTTTGCAGAAGTAAACATGAATTGCTTGGTTGTGAAGACAGATAGCTAATCATGTAGGCACATGCTCCTTTGCTCACCCATTCCACTTAAAGACAAGAAGCACTGAGCTCTTATATGAAGTTAATCACAAAAACACTTCACTTTGTTTCACTGTCAGGTCAATCTTTATTATACTAATCATGCACCAGCAATAAGCAGCAACATCTTTATTGTGATGGCTTTTGACATGGGTGCAGGACTCACCCCTCCTGCCTTTAGCAGCTTTCTTCTGAATTCCTCTGTCGGGTTGTTGAATGTGAGCTTTTCACAGCGGAGGTGATTTACAGGTGGGTGGCCTTCAAGGTGCAGGAATAAGTCATAGTCAAATCGAACTTTCTTAGGTTCTTCCTGAGGGTTGAAAATAACCAGATAGAAACATCTAGCACCAAAACTAACTAAGTTGAAAACAAGGGCTACATAAAGACTGTCAATTAAAATGAAAATTATGTCATTTTTAACCATTCCCTGTGATCTCGGATACATGATGGAATTTACCAAGTGTCAACCGAGCTACAGTAAATCAGAGAAGCTCCTATTAGCCCATGAAAACACAAGGTAAAATGCATGAACCCCATGAACTTCAAGCTGTCCTGACAAGGCTTAATTGAAAGTGTTATGTCATGTTTGGCACAGGCTACAGACATACGCGTAGACAAGTATCATGATTCAGCTGACACAAGGTAACTCAGTCACCAACACAATCACACTTCTGAGCTCTAGATAGTACTGAAGACACTGCAGTAAGTTTTGAATGCAAATTCCTCCACTGAAGCCAAACACTATTGTTTTCCTCACAAAGTTGTAGAAAGGGGTAAGAATGAAACCGCTGCAGCCAACTATATTTATCTCCTATGTATGGAGTCTGCTCGTTTATTAATGAAACTTCATTGCCTTGAATGAGTGTGGCCAGCTAGATTTCAAGTGTTCCACCACAGCTTCCAAGTGATTAAAATTCTCTGTCAGTGCAGTGAAAAAATGAAACTGAATGTTCCCTGTACCAATATGGAGAGAAAAAACAGGAAAGGCAAATTTATCTTGGAAGCATTTTTTCAAGGACTTTGTCTCAATAGCTAACAACTACAGCCTGCTGCTGCTGAATTTGGGAGGGAGGTTGTTTGTCATTTCCCTAATTCTTTAAAGCTTAGAATATTTTCCATCAGGGTGAAATGCCTATTAGATTTTCTAGCAATTTCTACCTGAGAAAGCCTCACCTGAAAAAGGACACTAGTGGCATTGAATAGACTTCAATTTATAACACCAGAGAAAAGATACTAATTATAATGTGTTATATATTTAGACAGTCCCTTCTAGAAACTGTATATGTTAGGTGCTCTTTTAAGGCAGTATTAAGTAGCCCTTTCTCCAAAGGTCCTGATGTGCAACAGAAGCCACCAAACCAATGTCAGTCTTAAGGCAGAACACAAGTAAAAGGCCACATTCAGGAAAAGCTTTAGTAAAAAGGGAACCATGAGGGAAGAGGAGGAAGAGATACAGCAAAATCTTAGCACATATCCAACACTGCATGTAATCAAAATGTGTGCTCTGTTCAGTGACAGATGCTTAAAAAAAAAATCACATTAAAAAATGTTTTGTTTTGATTTAGGATTCCAAAGATGTGAAAAACAGAAAGCATAGAAATGTCAGTTATTCTAAAAGTTAAATCAGAGGTTTCAAACACAGCCAAGGGACATCCTTATTGTCCCACCTCTAGACTTGGAGCAGAAACAACAGAAGGGGACCTGAAATAAAAAGCCTGCAGTAGTCTGTTTCTGAGGACAGAATAGAGTAGTTCCCTCAGATGAACTATTTTCTTGACAGACCATTTTCAAAGGTAACCACGGATGAAGATATTTCTTATTGATAGAAATATTAGCACATGCTTTCTTGTGGAAAAAAATGGAAGTGTTTTACTTCCCAGTCTGCTTAGAAAACTGTGATGTTGCTACAGGCTAACAGTTGGTACCAGCAGCTTTGCCATAAAAGCAAAGTTATAAGAAGTTATAAATGGGAGTCTGAAAAGAATTCTGTGGAAAGTTAGATGAACATAACCAGTGATTTCACACCGGACTTTTACTACACAAAGGACTTCCCATACCACTGCCATTATTTCAAATCGGTGTGACAGTAAAGGCAGAATATACTGCAGTTTATGAGCCTTACCCTAAATGGACTGCATTTTCCAGAGTAAAAGTCTTTTGACCTAAAAGCATTTTTTCAAAGATGTAGTCTCAAAGGCTAACAACTATAGCCTGCTGCTGCTGCATTTGGGAGGGGGGGTTAGTCTGTCATTTCCTTAATTCTTTAAAGCTTGGAATATTTTCTGCTGGGGTGAAATGCCTGTTAGATTTTCCACCAATTTCTGCTTAGTCCTGGGAACAGACACTCTTTAATTCTCCATGGTCCAGGTGGCTTCCTGTACCCATGCCTCCTCTATTCATTAGGGTACTTTCTGAACCAGAAATTGAAAAGTTGTCTACCTTGAATAAGTGATGATGGTCTGTCTCCTCTTCCTCCTTCTGTCTATCTCCTCTTTTTCTGTACTGGAATACCTGTGAAGTGACTTAGGGGAGGAAGAGTAGCTGAGCCAGGAGAAAACAGTAATTTGCCTCAGGAATGCCAGCCCAATTTTTGTGCCACTTTTCCTTTGTATTGTACTGACCCCAGGGAAGGGCATGCTGCTGCAGCTGTGTGAAGAGCTAGCTGACTCACAGTCCAACTGCTGCTTGTTGTATTCCATGACACCAAAATAGGGGTGAGGGATGTTTGCAAATTTCCTAATTCCACATGCTGCTTGAGGGTGAGGTGAGTTGTAATCACTGCTGCCCTCTTGATCTCAAGTCTAAGCCACAACTCCTGCTGGAGAACTCCTGAGATTTGCAGGTCTCCACAGTCAAAGGCAGCCAAAAGTCTGAGTGGAAAACAAAAAAACAAATGTCGGGCAGGAAGCTTTCTGTAGAGATGCTTCAATGACTGTCTCACTGTGTTTTGACTTTGTCTGCCCAGTTTTGGGATGAGCTCTTAACAGGGGAGTTACAGAGAATGGGCTGCTTTTCATTAGATTTCCTGAATGAATCAAAACTGCTTCCCTAAGGGAGACAGAGCTAAAAGCATACCAAAAAAAGCCAGTCAACTCACTGCGGCAGCTCTGTTTCCTTTTCCAACAGCAAACAGGGTAGACTAAACACTGCTCTTCACAGATTGATACAGGGAACATTTCAGAATTACCTGTTCGAAACCTACAACTTAGAAAGTGCCTGAGCAGAATTATCCACACCTCACACCTTGACAGAGCTTTCTGTGAAAGACAAAAGAGTACTGGAATATCTACCTGAAAGCATACACAGCTAACAAAGTTGTACTCTAACACAAATTTTAAGTGACCAGTGTACCAGCAGAAGTCTTTTACTATGCATTTCTATTTTCTCTTGGTTTTAGTTTTTCACCAAGCATTCAACACATTGAAGATGTAACAGTGACTTGATTAAAATAATTATGTTAAACTACATCTTGGTAATAAAAACCAAACACACAGGTATCTTAGAAGTGCATACAAAGTATAATAATAGCTTCACGGAGGCACATGACATACAAAAGGAACCTAAAATATTGCAGTTAAGGTACTGTACATTAAACCTTTCAAGCATTTTGCTCTTTAATTCCACACCCAAATCCAATTCTTTTTATCTGAATGACTTACTAGTAATACAGACCCTGTTATGTACATAAAAGGAAATCTCTGTATTTGTTATGTAAGAGACCCACAGTAAGTGCAGCATTTACTTAGATTCAGAGTTTGAGATACCACAATAATGCAAGCTTTGTAGAACACCACTGGGTTTGTTTTTAAATTGTGCTCCCTCGTACTGTTGAGTCGAGTAGAATCAATGTTCACAGGCAGTCTAAAAGAATGGTTTTTTTAAACTGAGGATGCAGGATTCAAAAAAAAAAAAGACTGTTTTGAAAGATCAAAAACTGAACAAATTAAAAATATTGGCCATACTAACACAGAGCAATGAGTTTGTTATGAAATAAACATAAGATTGGTTCCTTTCTTAAGGTTTAAGTGGCTCTTGAACTTCCTTAAGCATTATTTAAAGTCTGTCCACTTCTGAGTAGGGCTAGTAATTCTTCCGAATAGTTACATTCAACTTCTTAATTTTATTAGGTAATCCTAATTTCAAAGAGTTATGTAGTAAATACAATTATGCATTTCTGAAAGTTACAGTGACTTTGAGTTGAGGAACAGCACTGACAAAGATAGCTTTAAACCTTATTTTTAACTGAGTTTATGAATTAAACTGTAAATCTTTAAAAAACCTGACTTCCACATGATTTTTTTTTTTTTTTTTTTAAGGAAAAGTATGTGATTCCATACCTTGTTTTTGAAGTAAACCTCAATTGGTAAAATGAAACCAGCATACCCAGATTCTTCAACTTTGTAGGGTGGGTCCTTGCACACTTAAACAAAGAAAAAAACATGTATTTAACACAAAAAAGGACTGTTTTAAATGCACAAGCAAAACATATGCACAAATAATCTGTGACAATAGTTCCATGGCAGCGCCATTCATTACAAAACTGCACACACACAGTAGAACATATCTGTGCACAACTCAACGTGAATTTTGCAAGCAAATCATTCCTGCCCATATATAACATATAGTTTAGGGAAAGCAAATTTTTTTTTTCTTTTTCTTTTTCAATCCTTTCAGACTGCTAAAGCAGAACCACCAGGGACTTCAACACCAGGTGGACCCACTGAATACCCACAAGGGCTACATAAGCACTGGAGCCAAGGCTTGTACTGGGCATGAAAAATATATAGGATTCCACCCTGAGAAAGTTAAACTTGTAAAGGGCAAAAGAATGGTAGAATTCATGTCTTCATAACCTAATACTAATAAAATCCTAATTCTAATAAATGTAATTTAAAATAAATTAATTAAATTAGAACTAATGCTAATAAAATTGAAATCTGTATTACTGGGGGAAGAGGGAACACAACACAACATTCCAGTACATAGTGGAGATCCTCAGGAAAGTTAACTATTGTATTATGTTAAAACAGCATCCACATTTACCCTGCAGGATTCAGACTTCTTCAACATGACAGAGAGTATTACTAGCTCAAATATACAATCTCTTCCTTCAGGTTTTCAGTTTAATTCAAGAGCTTTTAGTTACATGAAATCCCCATAGTATTGAACATGAGCTTTCTGAAGAAAGTGGCACTAGCCTGTCAACTCCAGACAGTGACAAAAAGCAGGTTGTTACAGAACTTGGAACAGAAGCCACCTCTTTCTTCTCCTGTTTAGCTGTGTGACAACCTCATTACAGAATTCATACCCACATAACACATAGGCACAAAGGTAGGCTGAGCTTGAGAAACCATGCATCTCCTGCAGCTTCAGCTCAGATGCTGCCACATGCTGCATTGATATGTATGACAACTCATATATGCACTACTATCTCCGTGACATCACAGCACAGTGACAGTTTCTCTACTGTAGACTGATAGAATGATGCAATTCATACACAAAGGGTTGACTTCTTCAGAAACGTTTACTCAAGCCCTATCAACCTTGCTGACTGAAAAGAAAATTCAAACTCCCAGATGGATCATCATTTGCGAAGATGTATGCTCTTTTCGGAATTGCCTGGTACCTGCTCACTGCACTGTATCAGGTGCAACTTAAACTATATTTTACAAAAAGCATGTCTTACAATCAACTGTGCTGGGCCTGAATACCAAAATTATTCTTTTTAGCAAGCACCACAGATGGGCACTTACCACCCTCTAACATCCTGAAAACATGACAAGGCCCATTAGACACATCCAGGAATATAACCACTGCTACATTAATAGTATGATCACTACGTCAGCTTTCTGAGGACATGCAAACGTGGTTAACCCCCAAGCAGATGAACACAGTAGAATTTTCTCCTACTACCTTGCTATTCTCCTCCTGCTCTGCTAGCACCAAACCCCCACAGGGACTTCAAGGATGAGGAAGATCCCAAGTCCTTGCTCACGTGCTGCAGCTGGCTATCCCTACCCAGTTCACTTAGTGCAAACAATGGAAAGGGAAAAAGATTACAAAACCAGAGCAAGAATAATCTCTTTCCCAGACTCTTCTGCAACACTGTCCTCTTGCAGCTACAGAATTTAGTTTGTTTTTCTTGGCAGGAAAAAGGAGGACCTATAGTTTATAAAGTGGGATTTGAAAGATTTTGAAGAAAAGTGTTATGATGATAGGTCATATGTGAGAGGTGGTTTCAGACGTACAAAGCTTTTAAGTTGGAAACTGAGCATTTTGTGCTAGAACCTCCCAGAAGTAGTATTTCACCTTATAATGACATGTCTTCCCTTAAGAGAGCTTACCAGTATTTGAAAAATGTAAATGTAATAGTCCTAGTTAAGCACAGTGACAGGTTACAGTAATACATACTGACCACTTCAGTCAATGAAAAAGGAGCCTTCCTCCTCCTCCTCTGCCTTCAGAAGACAAGTTGAGGAGAAAGCCTTCCCAGTGTTATTTCAATGGCCATGCAGGGTTCAGAAGACTGAAATCCACTTGTATAAAAACATGGAAAGATTATACAGCAGATATTTATCCAGATGGAAACATAGAAACTCTAGAAACTGTAATAATACATTAACTCTTAACAGAGATTTCAGGCTCCATTATGTGACAAGTCACAAATCACCTTTTTCCCCCCCTAATAAGTATCATGTCAACTTCTTCCTGACCACTTAATTGGTGCAGAAAACACTGTCAGCATAAATATTTTTCATTCTCTCCCTTAATTCTCTCTTCTTTCAGATTTACACAGCTGTTAGCCACGCTGAATAGTACCTTGTCAGAGTTTCACATTACAGCTTTGAAAACAAAGTCTGTTACACTTGCAAGCTTTGTTGAAACTTGGGTGACGCATTACAAAACAATCACAAGGAAAGTACTTTGGGTGCCTTCCCAAACTGAAAGATGGGCTTTTAATAGAAAGAAAATTCTACAATCTTGTGAATTAAATCTCCCTGGGAAAAAAAAAAAAAAAAAAAAAAGGCAAGCAACTGAGCAAAGCTCCATGCTATTTCATACATGTCGACTGCAACTAAAATGTAAGCTATTACATTTTTCTCACCTTTCTTGTGGAAGCTACTACATGTACTGACAGAAACAACAACTCTGTGCACTCTGAACCAGCACTCACTGGCATAAGCTCTTTTTGTTTTGTTGAACTGTCACAAGTAGTAACCAGGGCTGCAATGACTTGTGTGGTTTAGCCGAACCAACAGGCAACCATCCTAACAAGGTCTGTTGAGTGGAGAAGAGAGAAGTGGCAAGAGTTAGGTGAACCACAGAAAAAGTAGAAAGAAAAAAAGTAACAGGAGAGGGAAAAAAACCTAAAGTGGAAAAGAAAAAGAGAAACAAAAGCAAATTGCAAGTATAGACCAACAGAGCAAAAGCAACAAGAGAAGCTAGGACGGAGTGATTTTGAAGAAGGAAGCATCTGGAAACCCTAACAGGCTTCTCAAAGCTTGTTAAAAAAAGCAGCTACACTACCAAGTAGATAGGCAGAAAACACTACCCTTCTACAGACAAACAAACAATTTCCTCCTCATCCCAAGGAACAGAGACATTTCCCCAATGACTTCTCTCCTCTGAAGTAGCATCTACAAATGCATTTCAACCACCAGATAAACAAAGCCTCTTGCACAACGTTATCCCTAAGAGTAATGCTTTTGGTCAGTTTTTTTTCCTATGGAAACAGCTTGCATGATCACAATCCGTTTCCTCCCTCCCTCCTATATCTTTTGACTAGGTGGTCCAACTTTAAGAAAATCTCTATGATAATTAAGGCCCTACAGATTCCTGAAGATTCAGTTAAAAATTAGTGCCTGCACTGAGAAGGCAGTTCCAGAGAACCTCTTCACTGAGATGCAGGGAGATGCAGCCAGGAGTACGCAGAATTACAAACCAGTTATAACACAGTGTCTCTTCTCATGAGAAATGCAGGGCGAGGAAAAGAGAAGTAAAGAGAAAAGCAAAACTATGCAGATTTCTTTAGACCCACTGGCCACAGAATAAGCTGGGGTTTTTGTTGCCTGTGTAAGGCAAGATAAGGAATACATGATACTATACTGTTATCATCTCTTTGTCAGAAGGCAGGATCATTTCTCTTCTTCCAGAAATGAAAGCCTAAGATTAATCTTAGGTATTTGCAAACGCATTTGCTAAACACAGATAGACCAGCCCCCTAAAACAATTTTAGGTGCAATTTTGAAATAAAAATAAGGAGTTTATGCAACACAATTACACAGTTGAAGTTCATCCCTTCTGTTCATCATGTTTCATTGTACTTTTGGGGTGAACATTGCTGTAACAAGTAGTAACACTGGTATTTTTGAAGCCACAGAAGGGAACCTAGATCAAACTATTAGCAACGGCTGTTCAAATACTGCACAGGAGCTTGAACTTACATGAAACTAAAAGACTACACAAGCTGTTAAATGAGCGAGGGAAGAAGGGAAAGTGTAGAAGCTAAAGAAAGAAGGCTCAGATCCTAAGACAAGAAGTAGTTCTCATAGGTGGAATGCCATTCTTTCATAATGTGGGGGAAGCATACACATGTGCAACTGCAGAGGTACTGACTTCCAGCACTGTACACACCTCAGGTGCTCCCCTACAGTATGCTGTCACTTAAATTCCCTTGACAGAGGACTATTTAGGCACTCAGCTGCAATCCTAGCTATATTACCAACACTCCACAAACAACAGGAACAGTCGGAAGCTCATTTTGACCAGCTTTCCCATACATGCAAGTGCAGTAATTTGCAGCTGATAAAAATTACTGAAATACTCCTCAAACAAAACATGCATTCCAGAGACCAAATGCAAGATATCAATGTGCATCTTTAAATGAAAGCTCAGTAACTACATTATCATTACTAATACACAATTTTATTAACAAGGATTTCTTCTCCATAAGATCTCAGTATCTGTTTTGGTAAAATTGCATATTATACTCATTTTACACATAAGAAAGAAATGCGAGTGCTCAACTCCCATTCAATGCACTCTACAACTAAATTCTTTTATAATGCCAGCATAATGAGTTACCCAAGATCACACACAACAAGCCAGGACAGGAATTTATGAGTTGAGGATTATCTGTCCCCTATTTGTCAGGGAGATATGCCTTCTCTACAGCTTATACAAATGGCTTAAATCATTTGTCTCAAATGTTTTCTTCTTTATTCCACAAGTGAAGCACTGCTTTTTCTTTTGTTGTGTACATGCATGCACTCCCATGTGTTGCATTAGACATTAACTGACACCTAAGGAACCAATGCAAATCAAGCCACGATGATGCATTTTAGTAACAGTGACCACACTGAGGCCTTTGGAGATAACAAAATTCTAGTAAGAGCTATCCTTTTTAAAAACTGTAACATGAGATTCATTTGCCACTCCAACACTGTTAAACACTTCATTGTGAATAGATTTTTCCCTTATTAAAAATGCAGTCAGAATGAGTAAGGAAAGGCTGAAGTTCCTTTTAGGCAGATGCTGACACAACAACATCAGGATGATGCAGAATAATGACTGTAACAACTCACATACATTTTGTGCGCCCTGCAGGATACACCAACTGTGTCCTTAGAGGAAGTGAAGCGTTCTGATAGTTCTCTGGTTTAATCATAACTTTTTTTATACTGGTATTTTATAGATTCTTGCCTATAATTACTCATATTGGTCACTCTTCAGCCAATTTTTCCCTCTGTTCATTTCTGTTTTCATTAAATGAAGTCTCATAACAAAGGGGTGGCATACACTTTCAGAGGAAGGCAGATTGTGGTACCAAATCCCTCCTGCAGGAAGAAGTCAGCTTTAAATATTCAGCTATGATTTCTGTAACAGCTCTGACTCTGCTACTCAGTAGCTCACCTTCCCAGCGGGTGGGCTCCAATACTTGGAGTCTATACAAAAAGAGCCAGGAAGAGAATGGATCCATTATGCCCTACCTTCAGGCACACAGCCATTAATACCAACAAATTGCTAGGCAGGTCCAAACAAAAGCTAGCAAAAAATTACTAAGTTGAGTGTGGGTTAAACAGTGCCTTCTACACTAGGAATAAGGAGTTCCCATTTGCTTAACACCTTATGCTGACAAGTATTTCACGAGACAGATAAAACCCCGAAGTGAAAGCACAGAGGGCACTAAGAGAGAACCAAGACTGAGCTTTCAGCACTGCATTTACAATCATACCAAGTTCCCTGTCCCACATACTGAATGCCCAGATTCCCACCACCTCTAACAGCTGGATAAGATAGCAAGATAAAGCTTATAACCCCTTAAATAAAGTGAACCCTAACTAATTTTTGGAGTGGCATATTCCATATTAATGTCTGTTCCTTGACCATTGGATAGCTTCTTCATCAAGATCAAACTAATACAGAAGACAGGAGGGCAGGGAAGAGGGGACAAAAACCTCCATCATGCCCACAACGTTTTCCAAATCCAGGTCTTACTGGAATACTTAACTCAGCATGGGCCTTTAAGCATTGCTAAAAGACCAGCAGAGAGAGTAGTAAACACCCACTCACAATCAAATTTCTTATCACTCCAAACAGAAACAGACTAACAAAGATAAGGTTTGGGTTTCTTTTTTTTTTTTTTGGGGGGGGGGGGGGGAACTGGTTGCTTTTTCTTTGTTTTTTTCACACAGTCAAAAGGCCACATACACCCTCCTAACTCTTCCTCTTAGCGCGCAAAGACATCAGTAGGCCTTAAACACAGAATTTTGAGTTTCTGAATTACAGCACTGAGCTTCCTACATGCTGATTCAGGTAGAGCTACCTGCAGTTTCACATTTACAATGCTGTCAATAACTCAAAATGTGGTTTTCTGTAATTTAATGGATTGGTTTGGGTTTGTGTGGTGGGGTTTTTGGTAGCGGGGGAGGGGCTGCAGGGGTGGCTCCTGTGAGAAGCTGCTAGAAGCTTCCCTGGCTCCAGGTCAGACCCACCACTGGCCAAGGCCAAGCCCATCAGTGATGGTGGCAGCGCCTCTGGAAGAACAGATTTAAGACGGGGAACCTGCAGTGAGTAGGGGGATCGGAATGTGAGAGGAACCCCTCTGCAGACACCGAGGTCAGTGCAGAAGGAGGGGAGGAGGGGATGCCCCTGCAGCCCGTGGTGAGACGGCAGGCTGTCCTCCCCAGCCCGTGGAGGGGAGCAGGGGAGCAGATGCCCACCGGCAGCCTGGGGAGAGAGGAGCCCATGCCGGAGCGGGGGGATGCCCCCCAAGATGGCTGTGACTCCACGGGAAAGCCCGCGCTGGAGCAGTCTGTGCCTGAAGGACTGCAGCACACAAAGGGACCCACGCTGGAGCAGTTCATGAAGAACTGCAGCCCGTGGGAAGGACCCATGCGGGAGAATTTTGTGGAGGACTGTGTCCCATGGGAGGGACCCCATGCTGGAGCAGAGGAAGAGTGAGGAGTCCTCCCCCTGAGGAGGAAGGAGCAGCAGAGACAAGGTGTGATGAACTGACCCCAACCCCCATTCCCTGTCCCCCTGCGCTGCCGGGGGGAAGAGGTAGAGAGAACCAGGAGTGGAGTTGAGCCCGGACGGAGGGAGGGGTGGGGGGAAGGTGTTCCAAGATTTGGTTTTTACTTCTCATTGTCCTTGTTTTGATTTGATTGGTAGTAAATTAAGTAATTTTGTTTTTTCCCCAAGTTGAGTCTGGTTTTTGCCCATGACCATAATTGGTGAGTGATCCCTCCCTGTCCTTGTCACAGCTCATGAGCTTTTTTTTTTTTTTTTTATATTTTCTCCTCGTAATCCCACTGGGGCAAGGAAGAGGGAGCAAGCACCTTCATGGTGCTTCATTGCCAGATGGGCTTAAAC
Organism: Harpia harpyja; assembly: GCF_026419915.1. Lineage (NCBI taxonomy): Eukaryota > Metazoa > Chordata > Aves > Accipitriformes > Accipitridae > Harpia > Harpia harpyja. The sequence goes on along the minus strand of NC_068969.1, from coordinate 78,957,546 downwards.
CATGACATGGTTTCTTACACTAATTCTCAGGGCACATACACTATATGTCCACAGGTCCTACAAACAATTGCAAACATGATGGTGTAAATTGAACAAATCCAGGAATTCCTAATTTCAATTTTTTCTTGCAGCACACATAAAATGCCCCCTGGCATTTGAAAGTACAATTGTAAAGCATTTTGATGTAAACTGTTTGAGATTAGAAGGGGGACCTAAGGTATTCTCACTATTTTATAATGCTGTGCAAGCCCATTTAATGTATGCATGCTGCAGATGGGAAAGAACACATCTTCACTCATTAACTGCAAAGGAGAAAGCAATCTGTACTGCCAGAGGACAGGCAAGGGCTACCTTAACTTGGAAGTTTCCTCTTGTGTAAAGTTATACTCTTGAAATTCACAGAACTTATTTGTTTAGTATTTTTCAGCTTTGCTGAAATGGGAGAAGAGGTGGAAAGGATTTAAAAGCTCCACCTCACATGCCAGATACTGGAGCAATACTGGCTGGCAGCAAGTCACCCACCAGACCTTGAAATGCCATATTAAACAGTGTTTTCCCACCCCTTCCACGACTTACAGCAGGAGGAGCACTTCTCTTGACTGCCCCGCCATACACAGACATCAAAAGATCCTCAGGCACCTGCAAGCTTTCTAACTTTAGTACATATCACAGTGCAGAAGTCCCTCCTCTTGACTCAAGGACACAGAAAGCTACTTAGCTGTATTCCACACTGCCCACACAAGCAACAGTCCTTACTGAGACATACAGAAGTTACTGGAGATGTCTAGGACCATTCATAGTTCATGCCTCCCATCCCTTCTGTCTGCTCCCTCAAGAGAGAAAAGAAAAAAGGGTATTTGTAAACTTCAGTTATTCCCACACTATATTTCACCTTTTAATTCTAGAAGGGTTTGGTTTTGGGGTTTTGTTTATTTTCAACAGGAAGTGGTTCTCAAAAGAGACTGTTAAAGTAAAAAAAAAAAAAATTAAAAAAACCCAGATGTCAATGGATCCGAGTAAATGACTTCCAGAAAGTACCTGGTCTAGAAGTCTTCCATAGAAAAGCATGCCACTGAAGCAAAAGAAAAACCCTTCAACAGGAAAGATCCTTAACAACTGAACTGCAGCTAAGGCTGTCTGGATAATAACATAATAAACCAGACGATTATTTTTGGTGGAAAAGACATTAGATATAACATTAAAAACTCTGACTATAAACGTCAATTTGTCCTGTAGATACCATTACTATTTTAGAAGTAATAAAAATTCCCAGTAATTGTGCATTAATGCATCTTCATATTTGTATAGAAAATACAGCTCTTGGGATTATCTCTTTTACTGAGGAAAACAGGTCCCACAATTGAAGGATTTGAAGTCATTTCTATCTGTTATTAACTATATACTTCTCCCTGCTCAATAAAAGACTTTGCATAGAGAATATTTCTTCTTAACTCCCAGACACTTGAGAAAGTCAAATAAATATCTACCTAGTTCTCTATTTTAACTTCATTATGCTATGCAAAGATCAACTGAGAACAAATATTTTCAGAGCTATCAAAATTACTCTCTATTCCAGTGATGCCATACTTGTCAAACTTCTGTTGAACTGCAAGCTAAGGTTAAGAATTTTTCCATCACAGGTCTCAGTTCTTTGTGGTTATTTAACTCCATTAATGATCAAGTAAATATATTTTCTTTTATTTGTAAGGTTTTTCATTCTATGGAACACATATGGTAACTTAGAAAAATATCAGAACATTTCTCTTGTAATGAACAGTGTCACATGAGATCTGTGTTTGCATCAGCCTTGAGAAGGTAAGTCTCCCTCTCTGGGAATGCTTAAACACAGGAAACACTGGCTGCTGCCTAACGCTCAACAAAGTCGGTATGAATCTTTCCGTTGTACTAAGAGACAAGAGCTGAGAATCCATGTCTGTAATGCCATCTGGTAGAACTTCTGTGAAAATTCAGTAGCAAAGAACAAAATCTGCTACTGCACTCAGCATTCATCATTATGACTAGTCATCATAAATGTATCTGACTTTTTACATGACAATTAAAAAGAAACCCCTAAGCAGTTCCAGTAGCAAGTGGATTTCTGAATGGCTAGAACAGCTCCTGAACTGCATCAGCACTCTCCAGCAAAAGCCAAGTAACAGAGAACTTTTCTTCAGAGAAGACAAAATGAAGTATTTAAAACTAAGAAACCAAGATAGGAGATGAGGGCACATCTCCATGAAATCACCATAATTCAGTTACTGTTTACAATGAATACAGAGCTTGTATTTGAAATAATATTAACTAGTACCTAAGAGCAAGGCAGTAATTCAATGGAGTTAGCACATCTTCATTATTTATCTGTTGCAATAGCATTTTGCACTTGGAGGAACAATACCCATTATATACCTTTATTACCTTCTGAAGCCTACAGACAGACTGGTATATATGTTAACTTAGGTCAGCAGGAAACTGCTTCTTACAAAAGTATTTCAATATTATTGCAATGTTTCTTTCTTCATATTTAATATACTGGAAAACATAATCGATTTTGTGTCTATCGTCTACCTGATAAGTTTTCCTGATGCTGTTAAGGGCAGCTGCATATAAGATCATCAATGCCTGTCTACATTTCATAGCTATTTTAGCAATTGGACAGTGGGACTAAAAGAAGGAAAAGAAAAATACCTCTTCAAACACATTTTATTAATACCATTAATTAACAAAAGGGAAAATACAATAAAGTATGCTATCCTAATTTAAGCAAAACATTGACTTATTAATATGGTATGATCTTAAAACTATAGAAGGGCACCACTAAGGCTGGAACAATTATTTACATAGTGTGTTTACATGAATGTGCCTGCTTTTTCTGGCTTTCACTTAGCATTACTTCTGTAACAGACCAATATAAAGCTCTACAACCAAACCCACCTTGAAGTACAGAGATTTGAAGTCTGTGTGCAAACACATTTATAATGACTATGATGTATACGTATGCTGCAGGCATAAACATAGCTTCAGAGCTGTCTTTGCATGCAGGTAATGCAGATGTTGTATATGCTGGCATGCAGGTAATGATTACAACAGTTATACTATGCAGCTGTTTGACATTTTGAGGAAAGAGAACAGGAAACCATGTGAGGCTAATGATGAGTGACTCAAAGAAGAGGCATAGAAAAGTAAGATCTTCTTCGAACATAAATAATTAAAATTGCAATGCTGTTTCTGACCACTATAGCACACCTACAGCTTTATCCTTCTGCCTAAGAGAGATAGAATAGAATAAAGTATTGCAGTTGTAAGGGACCTACAATGATCATCTAGTCTGACTGCCTTACCACTCCAGAGCTGACCAGGTTAAAGCATATTATTGAGGGCATTGTCCAAATGTCCAACACTGACAGCCATGGGGCATCACCACCTCTCTAGGAAGCCTGTTCCAGTGTTTGACCACCCTTCTTGGTAAAGAAATGCTTCCTAATGTCGAGTCTAAACCTCCCCTGATGCAGCTTTGAACCAGTCCCACACGTCCTATCACTGGATGCCAGGGAGAAGAGATCAGCACCTCCCACTCCATGTCGCCTCCTCAGGAAGCTGCAGAGAGCAATGAGGTCGCCCCTCGGCCTCCTTTTCTCCAAACTAGACAAGCCCGAAGTCCTCAGCCACTCCACACAGGACATGCCTTCTGGCCCTTCCACCAGCTTTGTTGCCCTCCTCTGGACGCATTCAAGGACCTTCACATCCTTCTTAAATTGTGGGGCCCAGAGCTGCAGACAGTACTCGAGGTGAGGCCACAACAATGCTAAATACAGCGGGATAATCACCTCTTTTGACCGTCTGCTTATACTGTGTTTGAGGCAACTAAGGATGCGGTTTGCCCTCCTGGCTGCCAGGGCACAGTGCTGCCTCATATTGAGACTGCTGTCAACCAGCACCCCCAGATCCCTTTCTGCAGGGCTGCTCTCCAGCCACTCCTCTCCCAATTTATACTTGTGCCCGGCCTTACTTTGTCCTAGATGCAGAATCCAGCATTTTGACTTGCTAAATTTCATCTCCTTAATCATAGCCCAATGCTCCGATCTTATCCAGATCCCTCTGCAAGTCCTCTTGTCCCTCAAGAGAGTCAGCAGCACCTCCCAGTTTGGTATCATCAGCAAACTTGCTAATGGGGCATTCAACTCCTGCATCCAGATCATTGATAAATACATTGAACCCTATTCTGGCCCTAGAACTGAACCCTGAGGAACACTGCTGGTGACCGGTCACCAGCCAGATGTAGCCCAATTCCCTACAACTCTTTGAGCTCTGCCTTTCAGCCAATTTTTCACCCAGCGCACCGTGAACCCGCTCATCCCACAGTTGGACAACTTGTCCAGAAGGATGCTGTGAGGGACAGTATCAAAAGCCGTACTAAAATCCAGAAAAAACTACATCCACCGCCTTCCCTTCACCTCCTAGGCGGGTGACCTTACCATAGAAGGATATCAAATTAGTTAAACAGGACTTTCCCTTCGTGAACCTGTGTTGACTGTGCCTGATGACTGCATTATTCTTTAAATGCCTTGCAGTAGTACCCAGTATAATCTTCTCCATCATTTTTCCAGTAACGGGGGTTAGACTAAGAGGTCTGTAGTTTCCTGGGTCTTCCCCCTCTCCCTTTTTGTAGATTGGAATAACGTTGGCTAGCTTCCACTCAGCAGAGACCTCCCCAGACTCCCAAGACCTTTGGTAGATGATCAAGAGGGGTCCTGCCATAACATCCACTAGCTTCTTGTCATGGTTTAAGCACAGCAGGTAACAAAGCACCATCAAGCTGCTCATTCACTCCTCCCCACCACCCCCAGTGTGATAAGGAGGAAAAAAAAAAAAAAAAAGCTCATGGGTTGAGACAAGGAGAGAGGGAGGGATCATTCACCAGTTATGGTCACAGCCAAAAAAAACCAGACTCAACTTGGGGAAAAAACAAAATTACTTAATTTACTACCAATCAAATCAAAACAAGGACAATGAGAAGTAAAAACCAAATCTTGGAACACCTTCCCCCCACCCCTCCCTCCATCCGGGCTCAACTCCACTCCCGGTTCTCTCTACCTCCTCCCCCCAGCAGCGCAGGGGGACAGGGAATGGGGGTTGGGGTCAGTTCATCACACCTTGTCTCTGCTGCTCCTTCCTCCTCAGGGGGAGGACTCCTCACTCTTCCTCTGCTCCAGCGTGGGGTCCCTCCCATGGGACACAGTCCTCCACAAAATTCTCCAACGTGAGTCCTTCCCATGAGCTTCACAAACTTCCCTGGCATGGGTCCTTTCCACGGGCCGATCTTCAGTCACAGACTGCTCCAGCATGGGCTTTCCCATGGAGTCACAACCATATTCAGGGCCATCCCCCTGCTCCGGCGTGGGGTCCTCCATGGGCTGTAGGTGGGCATCTGCTCCCCCACTCCCCTCCATGGGCTGGGGGAGGACAGCCTGCCGTCTCACCACGGGCTGCAGGGGCATCCCCTCCTCCAGCGCTCCTCCTCCCCTCCTTCTGCACTGGCCTCGGTGTCTGCAGAGGGGTTCCTCTCACATTCCAATCCCCCTACTCACTGCAGGTTCCCCCTCTTAAATCTGTTCTCCCAGAGGCACTACCACCATCACTGATGGCTCAGCCTGAGCCAGAGGCAGGTCTGACCTGGAGCCAGGGAAGCTTCTAGCAGCTTCCTTCAGTACTCCAGGATGAACCCCATCAGAGCCAATGGACTAGTGAACATTCAGCTGATACAGCTGGTGCCTTAACAGTTTCAGTGTTCACAAATGTAAAGTCACCATTCCCACACTCGTGGTCCTCTGACTCAGGGGACAGGGCAGCCTATGGTCTATCAGTTTTTCTAAAGACTGCGGCAAAAAACGCACTGAATGCCTCTGCTTTTTCTTCACCCCTATTAGTCAGATGACCATCTTCAACAAGTATTGGTCCAATGTTTTCTTTACACCTCCTCTTACTATTAACATACTTAAAGCCCTCCTTGTTATCTGAAATAACACTGGCTAGTTTCAACTCTAATTGAGCTTTGGCCTTTTGTGTCTTCTCCCTGCATAAACGAACCACAGCTCTGTACTCTTCCTGTGAAGCCTGACCTTGCCTCCAGAGATTACACATTTTCTTTTTCCTCATGAGCTCCACAAGGAACTCGCTGTTCAGCCAAGCTGGTCTTCTGCCCTGCTTGCCTGACTTATGACACAGTGGAATTGCCTGCTCCTGTGCTTCTAAAAGGTCATTCTTAAAGACTGACCAGCACTCGTGGACTCCTAAGCCCTCAAAAGCAGACTCCCAGGGTACTCTAACTAGCTCCCTGAGCAGCTTTAAGTTTGCTCTCCTCAAATGCAGGGTAGCAACTCTGCTGTCCTCCTTTCCTATTACACTGAAAATTTTAAACTCAACCATTTCATGATCACTGTAGCCAAGACAGCCCACCTACCATCACATCCCCCACTAGTCTATTCACAAATAGCAAGTCTAGTAAGGCATCCTTCCTAGCTGGCTCACTGAGCACCTGTGACACAAAGTTATCCCCTACAAACTTCTGGAATTTCCAAGACCTGCTCTTCACAGTGGTCTGGTATTCCAAGTTGATGTCTGGGAAGTTTCAAACTCCCATAGGGCAAAGGCTACTGATCCAGAGATTTCTCTTAATTGCCCATAGAAAAAAATCATCAATGCTATCCTGGCTGAGTGAACAATAGTAGACACCCACAACAACACCAGCTTTGTTTTCCATCCCCCTCATCCTCACCCAAAGGCTCTCAACCACATCATCACTAAGGGCTCTACAATCAAACCTCTCCCTTATGCATAGTGCAACACCTCTACCTCACCTGCCCTGCTTATTCCTCCTAAACAGCCTGTACCCCTCCATCCCAGCACTCCAGTCCTGGGACTCATTACACCAAGTCTCATCAATACCAATAACATCATAGCTCTAGGAACTGACCAACACTTCCAGTTTATACTGTTTGTTTCTCATACTGCATGCACTGGTGTGCAAGCATTTCAGATACACTGAAAGACAGATACACTGAAAAGTACAAGAAATTATTTCCTGAAAGCCAGCCACAGATAAATTTCTTCTCAAATTCTGCAGCACTACATAGTATGTAGCTGACAAACTCTCCTTTGTACACAGAACAGAAAAGGGAGGGGGAAGAAGTATAGATTGGGCCTTAAAAGCAGAAAGTCTTCGAAGTGGCACATGGTCTAATCCTGAATAACTGGTTTTGTTCTAGACCAATGCCAGCATGAAGTGAACAATTAGTTTTAAAAAATCCTCACCTTAAAAAAAAAATGCTACATTCATGAGATTGTATTAGCACTACTAATCTGGTGGTTATCTGTAAAACAATAAAAATAAAGTTACCACGCTGTCCAAATACACATTTGATAGATCCTGGGTTTTGCCTAAGAAAGCAAACTGCTTTCTTAAGCATGAAAGCCATTCTTTTTGCAATCTTTCAACTCCACTCTTTTAAAAACTTCAGGAACAAAAGTGGACAAAATCGCATTTGCAAATTGGTCTTTTTTTAAAAAAAAAAAACAAAAAACAAAACAAATCAGAAAGCTATTGACTGAAACATAAGCAATGTTTTACTTGTTTATATGTGTCACTGTTTAACCCCAACCACCAATTAAGCACCATGCAGCTGCTCACTTGCTCCTCCCGCCCAGGTGGGATGGGGCAAGAATCAGGAAAAAAGTAAAACTTGTGGGTTAAGATAAGAAACAGTTTAATAATTGAACTAAAATAAAATATATAAAATATATAATAACAATAACAGTAACAATACATCATGAAAAGGATAACAAAAAGAGAGAGAGAAAATCCAAGACAAGTTATGCACAATGCATTTCCTCACCACTCACTGGCCCATGCTCAGCCAGTCCCCGAGCAGCAATCCACTCATCCTGGCCAACTCTCCCCAGTTTATTTACTGAGTGTAACATTCTATGGTATGGAATATCCCTTTGGCTAGTTTGGGTCAGCTCTCCTGGCTGTGCTCTCTCCCAACTTTTTGTGCACCTCCTCGCTGGCAGAGCATGGGAAACTGGAAAATCCTTAACTTAGGGTAAGCCCAACTTAGCAATAACTAAAACATCAGTGTGTTATCAACATTATTCTCATACCAAAATACAGCACTGTACCAACTACTAGGAAGAAAATTAACTCTGTCCCAGCCAAAACCAGGACAATATGTTATAGAATAAAAAGATTTCATCTGTAATCCCTAGCCTATAGTTGTTTGAGGGAAGAAACATAAAACATTGCTTCCAGTTTTCCTAACAGTGACATCTTTATAAATCCATTGTTGAGTTGCAAGCACTGGGTAATAAGTAATAATTTTGTTGATAATTCTGGAGGAAAATTTTGGGGGCTCTTAACTGGTTTAGTTCTGCAGATCTGGAAAAGCAAAGGGCTTCCTAATAGGCCTTAACATATGCAAACTGCTAACATTCATTTTTGCTACCAAATATGCCAAACTTTTGCCTCGGTGTTTAGACAGCATTATCACATGAAAAATATTTTCAGAATCACTGGCAAAGGCAAGTTTGGTTTTGTGAATAATTATGCCGTACTCCTAACCTATAACGTGTTCTGCTTCTACAAAACTGTTTTAAAAGAACTTCAAACAATACATCAATGAAACAAAAAAGTGTTTTAAAAGTGTTTCAAAGTGACAAAAATGTCATTACAAAGTTATCCTGTGGAAAACTGTATTTGCAAAGCTGAAAACTAAAGGGTAATTAAGCTGCACAATAGATAGAATTTCTATGACTATACTATGCTACTATGTTTAAAGCTATGCACAGACAAATGAGCTGTATGAATAAAAACATTTGAATTAATCCTCAAAAGCTTAAGAGGTGGCACTTACTGCACTTTTAAAAAAAATCTATAGTCTGAGTGGTTTTTGTACCTCATTCCTCGCAACTTTGTTTTTCATTTCTTCTCCTCTTGTTAGCATTGTGGTGGGTTGACCCTGCCTGGATGCCAAGTGCCCACCAAAGCCATTCTATCACTCCCCCTCCTCAGCTGGACAGGGGAGAGAAAATATAACAAAGAGCTTGTGGGTCAAGATAAGGACAGGAGAGATCACTCACCAATTACCATCACAGGCAAAACAGACTCAGCTTGGGGAAAATGTAATAAATTGAGTTAAAGTCAACCAGAGTAGGGTAATGAGAAATAAAACCAAATCTCAGAACACCTTCCCTCCACCCCTCCCTTCTTCCCAGGCACAACTTCACTCCCGGATTCTCTACCAACCCCCCAGCGGCACAGGGGGACGGGGATGGGGTTTACGGTCTGTTCATCACACATTATTTTCTGCTGCTTCATCCTCCTCAGGGGGAGGGCTCATCACACTCTTCCCCTGCTCCAGCATGGGGTCCCTCCCACGGGGACAGTCCTCCATGAACTTCTCCAATGTGGGTCCTTCCCATGGCCTGCAGTTCTTCACGAACTGCTCCAGCATGGGTCCTTTCCATGGGGTGCAGTACTTCAGGAGCACACTGCTCCAGCGTGGGTCCCCCACGGGGTCACAAGTCCTGCCAGAAAACCTGCTCCAGTGTGGGCTCCTCTCTCCACAGATCTGCAGGTCCTGCCAGGAACCTGCTCCAGCGCGGGCTTCCCATGGGGTCACAGCCCCCTTTGGGAACCCACCTGCTCTGGCGTGGGGTCCTCCCTGGGCTGCAGGTGGATATCTGCTCCACCGTGGACCTCCATGGGCTGCAGGGGGACAGCCTGCCTCACCATGGTCTTCACCACAGGCTGCAGGGGAATCTCTGCTCCGGCACCTGGAGCATCTCCTCCCCCTCCTTCTTCACTGACCTTGGTGTCTGCAGGGTTGTTTCTCTTACATGTTCTCACTCCTCTCTCCGCCTGCCGTTTTCCATCTGTCCCAACTTTTTTCCCTTCTTAAAAATGTTATCACAGAGGCATTACCACTATCGCTGATTGGCTCAGCCTTGGCCAGCAGCGGGTCCGTCTTAGAGCCAGCTGGTATTGGCTCTCTCAAACACAGGGGAAGCTTCCAGCAGCTTCTTACAGAAGCCACCCCTGTAATGCCCCCCCCGCTACCAAAACCTTGCCACACAAAGCCAATACAGCATTCATTACCAAGGTACTGAAGGTTTTTTATTGCTTAATTTTCTTGACTGAATGATCTTATTTTTCTCTGTCAATCTTCCCAACACAAATGATTTAAACTTTGGTTGTCATTCCACCTTCAAGTTGATCAAACAGGAATTCAGTCACACTGTACCAGTATTAAAGAACTGCTGAATATCTCTGAAGTTTGATGGTATGTTTGAAGAACAAACTCCATGTCTTTGGACTTGGACATTGCATACACCACAGGTATTTAAAATACTTCCAGGAGAAAACTCATGCCTCCCTATATTCCTTCAACAGCTCTTTAATTCATCTCATTAAATGATGTGTCAATTTGAAATAAGAAAATGGCCAAACGTGAAGTGGTTGCTTAGACATTGCATGGTAAAATGACAATTAAAATTACCTTTGACAAATTTTCTAGATCAGATTTTGTTCCCTCAAAACCAGTGAGGCCTTGTTTACTTTATTACGGTTGCACTAAAACAGCTAAGTTGTGATTATGAAGTTTAAATAACCCAGGACTGAGCAAAAGATGAAAATTCCTCTGAATTCCAACACAGGTTATTCCTTGCCAGTTTTAAACTGAAATTAACATAAGGAAACACTGAATTAATGACATATTGGTTTGTACTGAACTCTGTGTTCTCACTCGTAGCAATCCAATTAGACTTCAAACCTACTCAACAATATAATTACACATTCAGACAAAGCCTAACCAGCCAAAGAAAATATGAACACAGTGAACAGCTTGGGCAAAAGACTTCGGAACACCTTTTGCAATTCATCACTTGACCTTCTGAATCTGAACTCTTGATCACTTCTACTCTAATCTTTTCTTTTGCTCATTGCAATGTATTTCTCTTCTCTTGGTATTCCTCTGGCACATATTTGATTAAATAACAGCTTGAAAAGCAGAAAACAAATAATTCAGTGTAAACATCTTGAACAAAAATTAAAGTGCATGACAGCAGCTAGACATGCAGGAAACCACTAATCTTTCACCTACCATTGTTTCATTAGTGGTCATGACTCAAAGACCGCAGAGGAACAGAAAACTTCACACTTCAGTTTCGATGAAGGGAATGTAATGATTTACTTTGGGTGAAGTGAAGCAATTAAAACCTGCAAAATTATGTATGCCTGAATTTGCTTCAATCTAACAAAATATCCCCCAGCTGACACTCATTTATAATTCTTTCTGGAAGCAGAGTACACATTGCCTAGAGAACATTAAATTAATCAAAATGGAAATCAGTGTTTCATACTAGCATATCAGGTGCTTTCAAAAGGAGTCACGCTTACAACTTTTCTATATCAAACCAGACCTCCTTGCTTGGACATAATTTACCCAAAACATTATTTCCCAGAGTAGATTTGATTGACAATAACTAACTGCACAAGAGTTGCTTTCAAAATCTGGTATGTTTAATTCCAGGGGCTCCTTAGCTTTCTAATTTTTGATTTTTTGGTTGGTTTTGGTTTGTTTTCTTAAACTAGCAATTGCCCCAGGAAATGGTCTGAATAGATACATCTTAGATTTTATTCCCAGTCTGATCTTCATAGGGTTGAAGAAAGAATACCCCTAAGCACAGTATGCATGCAATCCACTGTTAAATTAAGAAACAAAAAGAGAAAAGGAAGCACTTAGAGAAATGTAGACAAATCAGAGCAAAACTCTACACAAACTTCCCCACCCATTTTTCTGTATGTTTTCAGAAGGACAAGTCTTTCCACCAATCAGGTGTTTTAAAAAGTACCATGCTATATCAAAGACAGGTGATGTTTGTTTTTAAATTCAAGATGGTCCTATTAATTTAATTTCAAACAGGTAAGCTTGAAACAGGGCAAAACAGCAGGTGCAAGTTTGACTGCCTCATTTTTACAGCATCTGCTCATCATCTTTCTTTAAAATTGCCTTTCAACCTGAGCTAGAACTCCCAAGCTAGACAACTTACCAGGAAAATTGCCTCCCCAAACACCTCCCTTCCACCCTTTTTTTGTTCTTCCTTTAACATGGTGTTCAGCTGCCATTTACCACAGCTCCACTACAGGTAGGTTACACAGGAGCCTTTGGGCACTTTTGGAGACTTATAATGGATGGCAGCCATCGGTGAGCACCTAGACACAAGGATGGCAACCCACAAGTGCAGTCATCAAGTCAAGACCTCTGCCTCTTCACATGAATGGTAAGGAAGCTACAACTTGTGGCTAAAAAGCACACATCCTTATTCGGGGCAAACAGAAAAGGAAGATGGAACAGACAATGGCAGAAAAGCCTTATTTGGCCCAAAAGTTGGCCAAGCAGCATCAAAAGCTGCAGGCTCTGGGTTTGGGTGTACAGGCACTGGAATGGGGTTCCCCCATGCAGATGCTACTCTGCCCTTCTCATGCCCTTCAGGGAACACTCTATCTGCTGTAAACCTGCATACACCCTCATCTTCTCATCCAAGGCAGGGCTTATAGCAAGTGAGGGCTGAACCTCTGTCATCCCACATCCTCTCCTGCAGCAGCGGAAATACACAGCCTCCACCTGGCCTGGGCCTGCACCCAAGTCTGCCTTCTTGCTCCACGCCACCCAGAAGCACTCATGCATTCCCCATTGCTTCCCTGCTGCCAGCCATATTAAGAGCTACTTCTAATTACTCTGTCATCTGAGACAAATGAACACAAAAAAACCCCCTTTTCAGTAGCAAGGTCAGTGTCAGAAATGTGCCCATCCACGGCCTCATGCTGAATGAGCACTGAAGAACCCTCGTCACATGCGGAATCCAATATACTACACAGAAAACACTAACAATAATAAAATTGAAGCTGTGAAGACTCTCAGTGTGCATAAGTACAAAAATCTGAAGTGAAGCAGTACAGGTGCCAGTATGAGCCCTGCAGCTGCAAGGTTCAGACAACCATTAGGTGAAGTGGGGCAAGAAGGCTTTTGTTCCAGCACCCAACTACAACCTCTGTCTTCAGGAACCAATTGCTGTCAGTAGCAGAACTTCAGCCATGTGCTTCAGAAACTAAAAAAAAGCTTCCATGGCTGTTTGCCAGGATACTGCATGTCAATATGTGGTGCCATTTAGACAGATTGAGATTACAGGAAATGCTGAAGGAGATGAAATAAATCAGACACACAGTTGTCACCTCTAGGAATGGATAAATAGGCTTTCTGTGGGTTTTGAGATAGGAGACACACACTCAGATCTCTGCTATTTAATAATGATTCACTTTTGAGAGTCGTCCAAGCAAAACCTAGTTAACATAATTAAAAGGAGGACTAAGAGAAGCAATGAAAGGACACATTGAAAACATACATAGCAAAACCCCCTATTTTTAGAACTCACTACTACCTTCTGAAGTGTCCTGAAGTTACTTTATGAAAAATATTTACTTATGTACACAAAAGACAGCACGATAAAAAACAAGCAAGCTGTATTATAGTCCACATAAAAGTAGAAACAGAACATTCTTGATTCTCCCCAACTGTTTACGTTCCTCTCAGGACAGCACAAAAGATCAAACCACCTTCTGCGCCAGGGTAGACTTTGAGGAAAGGAGAAATTAACAGTATCTTTTCCTTGCAGGAAACATTTGCTTTAGTTAAGAGCAAAAGTAAAGACAGACAGACTGAAAATAACACTCTGAGCAAAGAGTGCCCTATCTAAATGAATTTTTCCTCAAGAACAATCATGACCATGAAACACTCTTAAGCTTTCCCACAGATAGAGCAAGCTTATGTATTTAAGACACCAGAGGCAAGAGTGAAGGATAGTAGGGATGCCCACTTTACAGGAAGAGAAGTGAGGTACACACAGGAAAAAAATGAGGTACACACTGGGAGAACTGCCCAGTAATACAGAAAATACATGGCAAAGTCAGTCTAAAAACAAATCTAAAACTCAAATGCAGAATGATGGCACAACCAACTCTTACTTGTAGACTTCAGAACCAAGCAAAATATCAGGGTGGGCTGGAGAAGTAGCACAAAGAGAGACATGATATACTGCAGGAGAAAAAATTCCATGAAACTGAATGAATACAGAACACCCAAACCAGACAGCAATCTTATTTATTAAACAGGCAGATTGTTTTGACTTTAATGATTTTTAATGAGATTTTTCAATATAGGAATTGTATTCACAACATTTATTAATGACTGGATGCAAGACAGTTAGCCTACTGGGAAGAAAACATCTTTATCAAGATGCTCCAACTGAGCATAATGAAGAAAGCCAGGTGACTTTACATAACTTCCTAAACTTAACAAGGTAATAACAAATGGAAATCAATGTAGAAGGAAACACACAACGTGAATTTTAAAAGGACACCATTTAAACTGTAATTCCATTTGAAGTACCTATCACTTAGTACTATAACCTACTTACAAACACAAGGAGCCAAGGCAATCTCAATATGAATCCTGTAAACTGTATGACTGGCTATTTCAGTTAATTATATATCTGCTTTTCTGCAGTTTATCATAGTTACTCTGGGTATCTGAATTGCTGTAATACTCCTGAGGTTTTATCTTCTCCTCCCCTTCTCTTAAAAAATAGAACAGAAGAATCAGGAAAAGCTGAGAAACCTTGAAGGAGTGTTAAAAAGCAAGAAATGCAACACCACTGAGAAGAGTTAAAATAAATCTGTGACACTTTATTTAGATAACATAAATAGGGTACCCGATCATGTGCTCATAAATGCCACCAACACAGCTTCAACATACATGCAAAAACTAGCCATTTAAGACAAGCCCAAACATGCATGCCCTTTTACAATGCCCTAGATGAAGCCTTACAGCAACAGATAAGAATAATTTCTCTCAATTTTTAGTCTGAACTCTCTCTCAGAAGAAGATTCCTACAACAGTTCCTAATAATAAGTACCAATTACTGTGAATTCAGAACACAGCAGCTACCTTAAGAGGACACTGAGCAGTACGTGCTGGTAAATATTGCCTTGCAACTGTCAATCCTTTAAACCACCTAATCCATTTAAGCTCTACGTACCATAGCTGTGCAGAAGCACAGAGCACTTGAGTATTTCAAGCCTGTAATTACTTTCAGAGACAAAGCTCCCACAAATACATACAGTAGCTATAGGAAACATATATAGAAGTGCAAGAATATGACAAAGACAATTTAAAGCCACTGGAATTATGCCACTTTCAGAAAGCAGCATGTTATCAGCTTCAGCATCTTTCCAATTTTAATCCCATCTTTGTGAGATGCTTCACAGCAGTAGTCCTGCAAAGCTAGTTGTCTGTGGCACTAAACACACTGCGCTTCAGACTTATGACATCCCAGAATGGACTTATAGATTTGAACATACAACAGCAGTAGAAGCGTTCTTCACAGGATAACCTTAAAGCTTCTAGACAACAGATGTATAGCACTTCTGTACTGGTTTTGACTGGGATAGAGTTAAATTTCTTCACAATAGTTTGTATGGGGCTATCATGAACAGATTCTTGTTACCTAGCCTCAAATTTAATGCTGGAAACCAACATATACCATAAAGCTATATGTTTTGTTTTGGAAAAGACTAATAACCTTAATCTTCTTGAGCAACAATCTCTGGCTACAAAGTAAAGCAAGAACAGAAAGCTCTGAATATATTCAGGTAATCTCTAATGTGGAATAATGAAACAAGGTCTCACTACATGAGTCCTTCTAAAAGCACCAGATTTCTCAAGGCAAACTGTTTCATTTTAATAACGGTATCAGACCAAACTTTTAAAGCTGTAGTCCCTCTCCACAAGGCAATTCCTTGCGCTTCCATGAGTTTCCTCCTACAGTCTCACGCAGCAGAGCCCTGAAGGAGGAGAACTGTCCACATCCCCTTGCAGCAAGGCTGGAGTGACTTTTCTCACTGTATTCTGCACTCCCTTTTCCTAAAGAAACTGCAGAAACTGTTTCTATTTCTATATATATCCAACAGAAACCAATATATTTGCTGTTCACTACAAGCTTCTCCGCCTGCCCCACTCCTTCTTGGATCTATTTTCTAGGCACCTCCCTACAACTAGATCTTGCCACTGTGAGTTTAGTTATTAGCTCATATTAATTCAAGGTAAGCCTTATTTTGTTATTTTCATCTTTTCTTCCTCCCTTAAACTTCACATCCCCTTAATGTTATTTATTCTGCTAATAATGCCTCCCTACATAGCAACATTTGCTATTTCATTAGCAACCTGCTTACACCTGCAACATGGTTAAGGAAGGTGTTTTAAATAAAGCGCTACTCAACACAAAACCCCTTGATACTTCTGTTGAACAACAGCCCAAGCCCAATATATTTCTGTATTTAACATCTTCATTTTGCCTGTGAACCTACAAAAAACAGTTTGTGAAAGTGTTTATGTTCAAGCCTATTCCTTACTTGTAGAAAATAAATATGCTTGTTAAGATAAAGTGATAGGTCTCCTTTGTTGTGTTAATGTAAATATCATAACTATTGAACTGTGCAATTTTCACCTTTGTATCCTTGCTGACTGCTTTTACAGTACAGTTTCCCAGAAAACCCCCAAGCTTTGTCTGCCAGTGATGTAAGCATTTGGCAGAGACTTTGGGGTACGGCTTCAACACAGTTAATTAAATTGTTAATTTCCAAGGAGCTACAGAAAAAACAACCTTACATTCATATATTGACCTGTAGCTGTACTGCTCTTGTCTTCGCTCATCACTCAGCCAACTCTCCTCCCAGAAAAGTACACAAGTATGTACAAGAATCCATAATCCTGCCTCTGTCACTGCTGTTTCTTGCAGGAACAGCCCAAAAAATATAGCTATGACCCTTCTAGGTGTTCAGATAACCTTCACCATGCCACACTGAGCACTTCACAGCCACCAATACATTTTATCCTCTGAAAGCATACAATTGTGTAGGAAATGTGATGTCTGGACTCCAAGTCTATCCATCCAATTCATCCAGGACGCTAAACCTGCATTAGGATCCCCAATCTGAGGCTAAACAACCTTTGGATTGTCTCTCCTATCTTCTTCCAGGGTCCCCAAATCCCTGAAACAATTGTTTTACACAAATGTTGTTTTCAACATTCTTGGTCCTTCAGTTTGTGGCTGGGAGTTCAGGGGGCACAGAATAGACTCGATTCTGGTTGTCTCTCCTAGAACAGAGGTAGTGACTGAAAACACTGTCCTTTGGGAACACAGTGTAAAAGCTTCACTAATATCCCACTTACTCCTCTGGAAACAATTTCATTTAATAACTGAAGGAGAAAGGAGTTGCTTATTAGATTTCTAAACAAACCCTTTATTTTTTAGTTTAATGCATTGAACTAAGACAGGTCATTCATTTCATGTTGTCTGCTCCCAGGAAGCACAAAGAAGGATCTTCTTCACCACACTTTTCAATAAGATTACTATAAAAGAAAAATGGTGGAGCCAGTTATAGTCTGGCACCCATCAAACTACTGGGAAATAATTCAGATTAAGGGTTATGACTGGGAATCTCTTACCAAATTAAATTCACCCAGAGTTTTTTGGCTCTAATTCTTCTAGATAGTTTTTCACTTGTGAGCAACATGTGGATATGGAGTTACCAACAATTCTTTCTACCTCCCCACACTCATCCTCTGTCTTTGACTGTGATCGTTGTTACTCTCAGAAAAGCTCTTGCTTTGTTCAGTTCCCTCTGGATATTACTAATACTGATATTTTGAACATGTGACACATGTTCTAGCTGACATTCTCTATAAAAAGGGATCATTTATCCTCTTACTCCCAGCAGCAAACTGGCTTCATCAGAAGGCAAAGACAGACAAACTGTGCTCACACTTTTGCTCCTCATTCCTTCTCTCTACCCTGAGAGCAGAAATTCAGAAGAAAGGGATTCAAAATTTACTCTTCTGCCTCTGAGGGCATTTGGAAAAAGACTCCAGAGAAAGCATAGTCTGTTCCTCCTTCCCTAGATCTGCTGAGACCCATTCTGAGAAAACCAGCATTACAAGAAAGCAGCATGGGTTTTTGGAAGTTACAGAAAAAAGCTACACAGTGTCTTAGCCTCAAAAGTTTCACACAATGCAACAGACCTGTAATACTCTTTCTTCCATCACATTGTCAGACTGTGGCTACACAACAGGAGGACAAGAGAAAAAAAAGAATCAAAGCCATTAAAGCTTAAGTGCTTTACATGAAAGAAGGAAGGTCTCTGCTTTGACTAACTGCAACAAGCAGTTCTCAAAGCAGCACAGTTACTTCGTACAGATTTAGTATAGGCATGTTACCTAGGTACCTTGGACATCATCACCTATTCCCAAGGCTCCTCTCCAGGGATGTCTTCCAGCTTCTCACCGGACAGGATAACCAGTCAGCCTCCCACATTTCTGAGCAGGAATTAGCTAGTGCTGATGTGTATCCAGACTAATAGGTCAGGAAAAGGGCCAGCGGAAAAGACCAGTATCAACCTCTGCATTGCCTGTCCTTCACCAGTGGCACTAGTTTGGGTCTGTCATCCCCTCCACCAGGTACCAGTTTTCATAAAATATGGAAAAACTTAATGTCCTCAAGACTCTCATCTCTTTTGTCAAGTTTTACTGAAAGTGGCTGGCTTTCATGGAGATATACAAAAATGAGAAAAAAGCCTTGGTCCTTAAGGAAAGCAGTAAGGCTTACATGTTTCTTCTAGCCAGCCATGCTGGTTAAGATTCACTTATGAATTGTTTGTAGTATAACCTAAATTTTAATTCATCTGTCCCCACTGAATTTGATCCCCTACTTGTCTGCTCTTTGCTTACAGTAAAAGTTCCTTTAACAAAGCATTTGTATTCTGATCGTCTTGTGAATTATACTGTTTTTCCCTTTACTTTCTATAAAATACAATTTTCCCACAAGAGCCCCTAATATGTACCATCTGTATCAGGACGAAATTCCCAGAAGCTAGTAGCTTATTCAACATGTGAGAGTTTCCTTGGCACCTACACATTTTTCCTTGGTTGAGCCAGCTGTTGCAGTAAATTAAGAATACATTTAACCCCTTGGACCTTGAAGCTAGGCCACAGCTAGAAAAATGCCTCTGTAGAAAGGCATGTGGGCACTGACTATTTTTGTTACTCAAATATCCTCCAAGTGAAAATTTCAGTCACTGGCTAATATCTTGTACTACTACTTCATATGAGTAGCTACAGAAACAAAAGTGATATTAAGACATATTACATGAAAGAAGTTATGTGCCTTATTCAGTGTATTTTCCCCAACCACAGTCATTCTGACCTTTTAAAAAGTTTATTCATTTATGCTCTCATCAGTAACATAACTAACAGTAAAAAGAAAGCTTCTTTTCAACTCAAACTAATAGAAGCTTGAAATAGGAAGCTATCATTTAGAAGAGATTAATAAACTCCTTTTGGCAAACCTTATGATACTATTTCCTCCTCTGGCAAAATATGCTGCTCTACTGAATTCCATGTGTTTTGTTTTCCCTAACACAGCATCTTAAGTCTACAGTACCCTAGATGCTTAAGAATACAGTACCTCAAATACTTATTTTTGTGGATTTGGATCACGAGCAAACTGCGAGCAGCTCACTGTGCAGCTTGAGGACTTTCCATGACAGTATTTGCTGCTCTCTATATAACCCTTCTTCTATACAATACATAAATCATCATTGTTTCTCCTTATCTGCAGATATCCCATTGAGTTCAGTCATCACTGTCCTGTTTTATAGGATCCCAAGTACAGTGTAGCCTCTCTCTCTCCCTGTAAGTTTCTCAACGTACAGAGAACTTGTATCTGTGGCTTATTCAAACTAAGTTCTTTGCACTAAGGTTCCTTATTTATTCTGAAATACTGCTGCAGATATCTGTTGTAGGCATCTCTGAAATAAAATGAAGAGAGGTAAGTAACTAATTTTGTTTTTCTGAACTGTTTTCTGAAGAAGCGTAATTCTGCCTCCTTCATACTTCATTCTACAACCTACAGCTGGTGCGTATACCAAGCATCTTAATATTGGGGAGAAAAGCATGGAAAGATGGTGAAGAATCAACTTAAGAAACAACTCTGTAAAATTGTTGTTGACCCTGTGGTGTAAGACACCAGAAAGTGCTCTGAAAAAAGGAAAAAAAAGAAAGGTTTGTAGTCACATGAAATTCCACTCTTACAAGTGAACTAAAACTGAGGAGAACCCAAGAACTGCAAAGAAACATTGGATTTTACTTAATTTTCATCCCATCAATACAAATGAACAGGTCATTAGCATCTTTTAGCATCTTTAGGCAAGCATAGTCCAGCCTTGCTATTTTCTTTTATAAGAATTATCAAGTTTCAATTTAATTACTGTTTAATAATTAGTCCCATGACTATTTTGTAAAATCCTATTTTTTTTATTGCATGCTGGGCACATGTTAGTACCCACAGTCCTTCAACCCACCTGAAAAAACTAAACAAAACTCAAAAACCCCAACCAAAAAAACCCCCAACAAAAGTTGCTTGCAGATCACTGGAGAGGGACATTGTTTTAAAAAGATAAAAGGTCCTTCAATATATACAGGAGCATCAATTTTAAAGTATGCAGGAGCAGTGTTTCACTATAAGGATGACATTAATGTGGAATTTAATCACATTTGTAATCAGCTGAACAGGAAATGAGAGGCAATTTTAAACCACTCCAACACAAACGTAGTAATAACTTAGTTTACCTCAAAGTGTTTGACCAAGGAAGCTAGTATTATTGGCACCAACTTAAAGAGGATTCAGGGGTGGGGGATAAAACACCTTGTTCTAAGTCATCCACCAAATCAGTGGCAGAGTCAAGAACAGATGCAAGGGCTGCTGACTACCATTAAGACATGCCTCTGTCCATAAAAAGCTTCTATTTTGCTAGACTTTACTAAGCTGAACCTGAACCTGGCCTCACATTCAACATTCCCAAAAGCACAAAGTAAGTCAACAAAACCAAACAGATCTTTCACACACATCTGCCCCTAAGCTGCTTTGAATATAACATGCCTTCTAGGCAGCAATTACCTGACATTTTCTACCACTCCTGTCAAAGCAAGTTTAAAATTCTGAGCTAACACTTGGGGATGTATCACACAACCACATGCATACATTTTGTCAGTTTTAGCATTATTAAGCATCAGTGACAAACTGTAATAATTATGGACATAGCAGATTTATATGAAACAATTTTCTCAACTAAAAGATAATAAACCTATAAGGGTTGCTTTTTTAAAATCCAAAAAGTTAAGGGTGAGCACTTAAAAAAAAATCAAAAAATATTTAGAGTATGGGTTCTCTGAACGGCCCACAATTTGTCACGTTACTAAAACAATCAATGTCCACTGCAAATCCAACATGTGCTTACATCACAGCACAAGACCTGCAATTATCACCAGACAATTAGCAGGAATGGAATGAAATCATACTCAATAGATATTAGTTAGGTATGTTTATACACATATTACACGGGGTTAAATGGTAGGGAGCACTTAGCTTTCTCCAAAATGTGACAGACCTAGAGATTACTAACAGACTTCCTACCTGGTTTGTTTGAGCAATGTATCATATAGTGACAACTTTGTTTCTAAGTAAAACTTATTGCAAGTCTTACACTACTAAACTGTTTTCCTAAAAAGCTGTTTGCTGAAATATTCTTATATGGTAAAGTATGTTTTCCTAAAAGTAAAGAAACTTTCAAGCTTTTGATACGAGTCTTACAAGGGAAGCCAGAATCCTAAGCAATGGCAATAGATATTGCAGTTATGCCCTTTCCTATGAAACACTTCATTAAAAAACTGGAAATCAGCCCAGTGCAGAAGCAAGAGCTTGCTGCAATTGTTTCAACTCTCAAGAAGCTACAGTACTGCCTGGCTGGGATGGGAGCTCAAGGTTTTCAAAGGAGAAACAAGATTTTGCATAGTTCTCTTTGCTGGGGTGCACTGCATTTGCACAGGATAAAGTCATCCTGACTCAACCTTACTCTACATTGGTTCTTACTAACAGATGGTAAAGAGATATGGAAGGAAAAACATATTGGGAAGAAGGCTGTAATCAGATCCGCAAGTAGAAAACTAATGATTAAATGAAAGCTTAAGTATCAGTTAATAATTTTCTACTAGTTTTGCTTATTTTATAGAGTAGTCACACCCAAGAAGCCTTTTCTTTCTATTGAAAGAAGTTATTCTGTGCAATTTGCAGAAGTATTGTCTTCAGTATTTTATACTTTGAGGGGGTTAATGCATATCAACAAAGCAATCATCTGTCACAAGGGCAGATCAACAAGTGAGAAGTTTTACATTTTGCCATCAATATCCACATATTGCACCCAACATGAAAGACAGTAAGCGGGTGAAGTGTAACTGCTTTTAATAGCCTGTATTACAAGGTGCTGAATATAGCACAACTGAGCACTGATCCTAAAAGTCAAGCACAGTCACAAACTGAAAAGCATCTCCTTTAGGAAAGGACCACACACTTTACTGTCTTATCTAACAGCTAGGATTACTGCTGCTTTCATAGTTTAGACAATTATTACATACTTTCAAAAATTATCCATTTTAAGACATCAGCGTGGCTAGAGGGATTGAACAAGCTGCAGCAGAACACAGTAGGGTCAAGGTATATGATGTTTTCTTCCCCTCAGTTCCAGCCTGCAGTAAAAGGTTGGTTAAAAAAGAAAGTAGTTTCCTCCCCATTTTCCATCCTACAGCTTTGCCTACGTAATTCTGATTCTTTAGTTTTACTGTTGCAAATTGGCTAGTCTTTATGTGTCATAAATACTACTGTTGCAAATTCACTGCTGGCTCATTTGTAAAAATAGGATTCTATTAAAGCATCCCTGACCCTTCCTTCTCTCACTGACTTTCACAAATACCCCAAACTTTCACTATCTCATCTTAAGCTTCAAAGTAAAACCTTTGTTCAAATGTTTTTTGCAATATGTTCTCATTTTTGCCAATCATACCTGCATGTGCTACTGCCTGCACAGAGAAGGAAGGTGTTTGCATCTTCATGGCTGTGGAGGTGTATGCTCTCTCTGCCATACATCTTAAAGGCATGGCATGTGAATAGCATACTTATGCTGGAGTAGCAAGTGGATACAAACTTTGATATTATTTCATGATTGTGCTAGTCTAACTTTAAAGGCAAGAAGAGAAAAATTCAATGACAGCTTGGGGGTATCTCAACAATAGAAGATTTTGTTTTGCCTACCCAAAAGCATTCAGCTTCGGCTTCTCAGTTTTTCTTCCACCTTCTAAAGATTGTATTTGACATACAAGGTAACCCTTGTCTCCTACATAAAGGTGCTAATGACAACCATCTTTACAAGCATCCAAAACAACCCATTTTCAATTTCTAGGGAAGACTACAGAAGGCAGACTCCCAGGGTCATCATCTGCACCTTGCGCACTGTTCCACAGGATGTTTAACAAAAAATGCCAAATCTCAGTCACATTCTCCACTTCATGACTAATGCTGATCGATAACACTCCTTTTTCTCAGCCCTTTCCCTCACCACCTATCAACTTAACCCCTGCCAAAAGCACAGCTGGTATTCTCCGGGTATGACTGGATGTATGCGCTGGTGTACCAATTACTAATATGAGGGGTGGCCACTCACTACTGCCCAAAATCTTAGCCATTTTTCCCTAAGAGTATCAGTTGACTCTGTGAACCATTATCCACATGTTTTCCCCACTGGATGCTATAACACAGTTTTGAGATAAATGCTTTCCAAGGCAGAATGGTGCTACCAAAACAGTAACAAACCACCAGGCACTCACACTGATACTGACAGTAATCAGCTACTATATTGAAAGTCAGTTTGCAAAGGACACAGCGATTGTGAGAAATTAGGTCAGACTGATATCAAATCATATTATTTATGCAGTGATAGCCTGTGGAGGCCCCATAACATCTCTGTACAGTCCAAGGCACTCTACAAAAACATGGGAAGATACAAGTCCTGACTGGATGAGCTTAGAATACAAACAGAAATTTCCATGAAATTTTGACACTTAGTCTCCAGTGACATAAAATTTAAGTCAATTCAGTTATAATTTTGCTCCAAGCCATTTTATAACTAAGTAGAACCACCATGACCAGTAACTGCTGGACAAATTTAAAAATCACCTATCATATAGCTTTCACAAGCCCAGAATATTTTGCTCATTCACCTTCATGCAGAATTTAGCTCACATCATATCCTCCTACAAAACACCAGTGCTCAGGAAAGCACTGTTCCTTTAGCATGCATTTGGTCCAAACTATCTTAACCGGCACTACACAAGGTTTCTATTCACAATGTCTCCAAATAAAGAACAAAATCTAACCTTTCAGAGATACAAGAGAACCTCACAATTAATTAGAACACCACCACAGGAGGTTATCCCCTGCAAACTCTGTAACTAACTCAGTTCAAATAAGTTTCTTTGCTTCTCTAACACAACAAAAAAAGATCGGAAACAGAAATATCTATGTTAATAGCACTTCCAATTTGTGTGTGTGCAAGCAGGAGGTCTTGTATCTGTGTGACATTTTCTATTGTTTTTTCCTAGTTAATATTTTACTATTTGTTGTACAATCTATTTTATGTCAGAAATTAGGTACCTGTTTGAGTTAATGCTTCTCTCAGCTCTCAGTTACAACCACAAGAAGCTAGTAAATGTCATTGTGCAGTCTTAGCACTACAAGAGTTTAACACAGATCTGCTGGTGGTTGTTTATGCTGTGGACAAGATAGCACACACACACACACTCTTTCCCTCCCCTCATCCCTCCCACACCCACTGCAATCAGTGGGTCAGCCTCTAGGAGAACCCAACACCCCCACAGATAAGGTCAGATATCTGGCAGACAGTCATAGCAGGATACTGTATGAGTGTATGCACTCACAGCACTATAGTAATTAGTGTGGATGATTTAATTGGTCTCCCCCTTGTTTTTGCAACCTGAATTCATTCCAAGCTCCCTCTATTGTTTCTACATCTCTCTGGCACGATGCTTCATTTCCCAATTCTCCTTATTGACAAGATTTTTTTCGTGACTTCACAATACATTCTAGTTCACAGTACGCTGTAAGATATTCCATATTACTTTATTAAGCAGAAATCAGAAGTTAACTAAAGAACAAGGTAAAACTCGTCTTTTTTAGAACTGGCTATTTTTATGTGCTTTTAAAATTATAACTACCCACCTTACTCTCACATGCAATAAACAAAATTTTCTACTGACAGAGATTTTCTGGCAAAAGGTATCAGCACCTCAGTTCAAGATCAAAAGTTAAACCAGGAACATCAGGCCTTCTATAATCCACCTTTGCCTTTGACAGAAGAGAAATAGAAACTGCTTTCATATTCTAACACAGACATTGCTCAATCTATAGCAACTAGCAAAAGGTGATTAAACATTTCCACCTGATCCTCAGTTCTGAATAAAACACAAATTTTCCAGTAGTTTTTTCTAAGTCATTGATGTGATTATGTCACAAGACGCTGCAAAACTTTAATTTGGGAACATAATAAACAGTCTAGCCTATTGAGCAGAGATTGCTGGGAAACACATAACACAACCAAACTCCCTCACAAATTTATCAAGTTTCATATTGAATAGGCTGTTTTTCTCCCCACTGTCCATACCAGGACACAGATCCCTGCTCACTCCTTTCATGACTAGGCATTTTCTACTATCCATGGCTGCTTCTAGCAACAGGGTGAATGTGAGCTACCAACAGTTCTTGGGATGGTAAGCAAGCAGAGCGACTCGTGGCATCCTTAAACGCCAGCTCTCTTTGGCTGAGAAGTTGGAGACATAACCTGAGCACTTAAACACCAGTGAACTGAAAAGGGAAAAAGGTTCACAACCAAGACTGAGACCTTGGCCTGCAAAGCTCCATCTCCAGCTGTGACTGGTCAAAACTCCAAATGGAAGACAGGGAACAAGTGGAAGGGAAGGAGAGAGTTCCGTCTATTAGCACCTTTCCCAAAACTACATCACAGCACTTAAGAGATATGCATGTATAGAATGCAAGAAGAATATGAAAATGAAGCAACTTATTCAGTCATTTGATGAGTAAGCAACAGAGACAAAATCTGAAGAACCCTACTCCCTGTTCAGCTGAGAACATACACTACACACTGGGTGCTGAAATGCCTAATCGCATGCTTCTGCAGTGCTGGTTTCTTCCACACTATACTTAATACCACACTGTGGTTTCTTCCACAATAATACTATCGCAGCCTACATAAACCACTAAACAAATCCAATGAAAAATACCTTTCCTCACTACTCACTACATACCCAGTCTTATTCTCCTGCCTCTCCTATTTCCTTTATGGGGTATACAGTTCACTATGAAAAGCTTACTAGCACAGTCATAAATTATTTTGGCTTAAAACAAACTAACAAAAAAAAGAAAAAACCTCTGTAAGGATACCAACAGGGAGGTAGAACATGGTATATGTCTGGCTGTTCTCTGACTTCCATAGGTATTTTTAGATGCTTAAAAGCACACTTATCACTGAAGAAGAGAACAACTTTAGCAAAACAAACAACAATCACAATTTTTGTAGTAAAAAAAAAAAAGTGCAGAGAACCTTAAAATAAGAGCTAAAGCTTTGTTTTTCATTCCAGCCACCAAATGTAACTGTATACTTACTACACATGCTTTTTATTTCTCTGTTCTGCAAACCATTCCTGTCAAATCCCCAAAGCAAGTGTTCAGTCCCAAGGTCACTACAAACGCATACTTCTCCTCTCTCTGTAAATCAGTTTTGGTACATTGTTGGAAGATTTTCAGTCTTCTTAAAGCAACGATAAGGCTTTTCACCATGTCAAATTGTTATTTTAAATCCCTTATTGGCCTTTATTATGGCCTTGTAGGCCTTTGTTATTGCAGTGTAACTGCTGTCTTCCAAAACTGCTATTTGAAAAGGCTTGTTCACAGCCACTTAGAAAAACTAAGTAGGAAAAAGTGCTAGTGTTGTATTTTGAATGGCACAAAGCATGAGAACATACCTCCAACCAGACCTGTCCAAGAGATGAGCAGTTAGTTATGGTCTGCCAACTCATGTCTCTGTTGCTACCTCTGACTCCAAGGAGGAAAATCACAACATGCAACCAAAACACTACAGAAATGTATGCCCCAACTCCCCCTTTCCATGTCCCAGATTTCACATGGCAAGCCATTCAGCCTTTGAGTTCGCTACTTAGGAGCCTCTCACACCATCTCTTGTCCCAATCCAACACCAGCCAAGTCATGATGCTTTACAGTGATAGCTCCTTTTTTGATTTCACATTACCTCCACTTCTTAATGAATCTCATTTCTACTCCTGTTCTTATTACTTCCTTCTCCTATTTAATAAAGATTTTGCTCTCCAGTTACTCAAGGTGCCTGTTTTGAAAACCACTAAACATCCACTGTAAATTTGATTATACTCAATTCTTTCAGAGGACTAAAGGTGGAAAAAGAAATGCCCTAATAAAAAAATCCACAGGTTTTAGAGAGGTTTTTTTGAAACAGAAAAGGTTTTCTCAAAGTTTCACCCACCTCTAATATGAATTTCATGGTACCTTCACCTCTCTACTAAAGACTTTGGCATAACAGGACAGCGTCTCTCTCAACTAACCTTCCACTGACCAAAAAAGGCAAACAGAACCAGAAATAGCCCTTCCCCAATATACCAGCACACTAAAATTCTCAAGTAGAAAGTGTGTTTTAACCTATAGTGCAAGTTCACCTGCAAGTCAATTCACAGTGATGTGATACACACATACTCTCATTTTAGTAAGCAGATTTTAAAAACAAGTCAGCAGTTTAGGTACAAAACCCACCTTTCTGTGAACAGGCTACAAAATGAAAAGTCATTCTCTTTAAGGACTAAAAAGTCTGTAAGAAAGAGACACACTTACTACTTCATTCCACTTCTCATTAGATGGCAAGCCCATCTGCAATTCCCCTTTCCAACCCTGTGCTCAGGAGCAAAGCAGAGCAGTGTGGGAAAGGAAACGGTCCCACTGGAGCAGTGGCAAGACACCATATTCCTTCACAAATGCACGACTGCTGAAAGGGAACCTAGAGGTTCATTTGACACCGAAGGTGGTTCCTTAAATATACCACACACTTCCAGAACTATCAAATTCCACCTTCTTTACCGAGAATGACATGGGGGGCAGCAGGGAATCTCCTATGCTAACTTAGCAATATTTCATGACATTGTTAACAGCACTTCTCCCTAGTATCTTCGCCTTTTGCAACACTCCTATTATATTCAAATATGAAAAAGCCATGCCATATGAACAAAGTAACATTCAGAAATGTGAATTAGGTAAAAAAAAAACCACTAAGTTTTTGTTCTGAATGCGAACAGATCTTACTTGCATGCCATTATTTTAACGCGAAAGCAAAAGAAAGGAAGGAAAGAGTTTAACTAGGAATTGCAACTGGTTTGTAAACAGTTTCAGGTCAAGTAAGGTTTACTCCAAGTTGTCTTTATTAATCTAAAAATTTAATGCTTATAGACATTTCTTTTGAGAACTAACATGGTATCGGTTTAAAAGGTTTAGTTCAAAACTTATGGGTGTGAGGTGTTCGGGGGGCAGAAATCAGCACTGTCTATTTTCTGACATTACGGCACTTGAGTCCTATGTCCACTGGAAAAGTTTTATTTTCCCTACCACAGTCATTTAATAATCACTAGAGTTTGTGGACACATAAGTAAGTACTAAAGGGAACGTAGCAAAACAAAAAAATCCACACACACCCCTGCAATCCAAAATTTGGCATTTATAACAGTCATTATCTGATCTTACATTTTGGAACTAAATAAAGAGACTGCTAATATGCTAGGGAATGAAGTATATACCAGTTCCAAAGCAACACCCAAAGAGTGGTACAATAATACCGGAGGCTGAGAAGCCAAATTGCCACACAATTATCTGGCCCAACAATGCCTGTCACTGGAACTCAGTTCTCCAGCAGAACGATTTAATAAACATGAAATTCTCCAGGTTTCTATTAAAGACAACATTATTGAACCCATTTACACAAGGGAGTACTTCAACCATCCCACATTCTCTCAGACATTGCAATTAATACCTGCCTTGTAAGAAACCTCCCGTCCCCTCTGCTTAAGTCCAAGTACTAGCTACTTGAAGTTTCACATTCACATTACTGAATTGGCACTGCACAAGGGACATCACAGCTGCTGAGTAACACTTCTTACAGGCCCCTCATTACAAGGGTATTAATGACCGCAATCAGCCCAACACCACTTCCCTGCCCAATTTCCTGTACAGTACAGCTTTCAGCTCACCTTTGAAAGCCTCCTCAGCCAGGACTGCACAGCAGGCCTCTGTTCCCTGTAACAACAGAGAGCTTCTCGTGGCTGGTGCACGGCCAGCCTGCCAGCTGTAACCAGTTGTGTCACTCACCATCTTCCTGAATATTCCGGCTGAAACAGAGCTGCAGAAATGCTCAAGTCAATCATGTTTGTTGTTCAGGCTTGCATCAATCAGCCAACAGTGAGCAAAGTAACAACTTCAAAGGGAGCATCTCAAACGAAATGCCTACACTGGAAGATGCATAACCTGAAGAAAATACTAATTTTTGGCACTGCTCATGAACAGGATGGACAAGCCTGGCATACATGTCACATACTAAAGGAAATGAATGACAGAAACAAGGTTTTTGATGTTCAACATATTAATGACACTGATTCTATTTTTAATCTTCCTCGTTTTACTTCACAAACTTTACTTCTATGCCAGTGTCTGCAAAGGTACTCCATCTTAAGAAGATGTCACAACTCCCAGAAATATCTTAGCTGCAATTATTTAAGACAAATGGCAATTTCAAGAAACAAGGGAGAATGGGGGGAATAAAT
The DNA here is from genome assembly GCF_026419915.1 of Harpia harpyja. NCBI lineage: Eukaryota > Metazoa > Chordata > Aves > Accipitriformes > Accipitridae > Harpia > Harpia harpyja. The sequence continues at coordinate 78,927,568 of NC_068969.1, read as the reverse complement.
GTTACATGGTGCAACTTGCTTGCATTTGGCTTCTTGAGCACGACTACAGAAGAATTCTTAAAACAGGCACCTTTTCAGGGATGTAGATGGCTTGTGTCAAGCTCCCCCCTTTCCCGACTGTAAGGAAAGCATCCGATCACTGACTCCACTTCTATGAAACTGTCCATTAACATTACAGCTGGAAAAACCCCATGGTCTGGGCAGCCAGTAAGCAGCTGACCACCCATAAACTAAAAAGAGTTGCTCTTTTCTCATTTCTTTCAGTCAGTCTAGGATTGCCACCAAGATACTGTGCCTAACCCCTCAATGTGTATGTACATAGACATCAAGAAAGGTTCCCAAGCAGCATGAAAGGCAAAGCCTGCCTCTCCATCCCATAGTGTGCAAGGCTCATTAACTAATATGGACCAAGGCCCTTTCTCCATTTCAGTCACATGCTGCTGTAGGGTTTCAATTTTTCAAGGGGAGGGCTTGAACTCTGTGTAACGCTGCTGAAATGACAAAGACTATTCACAGTATATGAAGTTAACAAGTGTCTCTTCTAAGGACTAGAAATTTGGTGCAGGCTTCTAATTAGGGTTTAGGAAGGCAATATATAGCAGGGGAAGAATGTGTCTTCAGAACTTGCATTTCAGTGGTTCCAAAATATAAACCAAATTGCCTGATGGTCAGCAACTATTATTTCAGTCCTGCAGCTTTAATACATTCCTAGTACCCACTGAAATCAACAGATTCCTTGGATAGGAAGTCTACAATTAACCCCTAAGCATTTAATAGCTAGGTCACAAATACCTTCTGCATAATTAAGATTTATTATAGAACAACAACTTCAGTCCAGTTTTCATAAAAGAAGGCATTCTGAAAAGACACAGTAGCTGGTGGTCATTAGCAACTTTCTATGCTTCTATAAAAACAGGAAAGAAATCTACATTAGAGGAGTAACTTCCTGCAGCAGTTTAGAATTATCAGACCAGTGCTAAGGAAAGTGCCACATCTGGTACAGTCAAGGCTGATAAGCAGTCACTGTTCAAAGAACAACTAAGAGCACTTGAAAAATCTCTCTGCCTACTACTCCTTGCACTGGGTGAAAAGCTATCCAAACTGGTCACCACCAGGTGATCACTGATCACCACCAATGTGATCAGAAAATGCAGCCAATCCCTGAAGCTGTTTACAGATTTGTTTGCATATAGGAAGCAGACTACTACCATCCCTTTAGTAACCTCAGTTGGGCAAGCAACCTCAGTACACCCCATCTCTTTGGGACTGAAAAAAAAGGTACTACAGACCACGCAGAGGCTGCACTGTAAATTCACATCAGTCACTCTGTAGCACAGGCATACTAAATGACAGAACACCAATTTTTTTATGGGACTTGCAGCTCAGAGGGGAAATATTGTAGTTGCTGAACCTGACCTACAATGAGATGCTGTAGTCTTCAATGTCCTGAGGAAACAGAGCAAATTTTGCTGAGGTCCAACTGTGAAGAACACTGTTGGGAGTGGGAGGAATGAAGAGAAAGGAGAAGAGGAGAAATGAATGTCACCTGAGGGGCTAGAAACATGACGGGGTACCACATAAATCAGCTGAGGTACAACTAAGAACTGTGCACATGCTTTTAGCCCTTGGTAAGTAAGGTAGAACACACCAGTCTCACTGCACAAGCACATCACTGTGCTGACCTCAGCTACCATGGCAGCCCACTGAGCCCGCTCATGTGCCAAAAGTAATACACATTGTACCTTAACTGTCTACCAGACTGTTGAAAAAAAGTTAAATAACTTTCTTTTGGAAGAAGAATCAAAAGACAGAAAGGGGACAGTAACAGTAGGAGGGAAATTTCTCACAGGAGATGACAGGAGAGAAATAGGTAGTATGCTAGTTCTACACTCCCTCCTTTGTGTGGATGTGCAATCACAGACACACTGCTGTGCAGAAGAGCCTTACTGTGCTTCGGTGAACTGGGGGTACACAGTGGGCAGGGCCTTTTCAAATATGACTCAGTAATTGTGTGGTCAAAGGGGCCTAGCTGAAAAGGAGGGAAAAGGAATATAAGGGACTACCCATGGATAGGCCACGAAGGGGTCTGGACTTAGCTTCATGCACAAAGGAACTGTATGATTCTCTCCAGGAAACTAGTAAGATTTGCAGCCCCTGTGACTACAAATTTGCATGCTTGCTATTATAAGAGTTCAACCCCTTCCCTTGAACAATTTCAAAGCATAACCACAAGTTTTATTACCCTACAGCAGCATGTAACTGAAGTGGGGAATGGGCTGGAGACCTTCTGTCCCATCTGGTCTGGTGGGGGGAACCCGTGGACTCAGTGCCCAGCAGAGTTGGACTCTCTTCCTGGTTCTGCTACCACCCTCTCAGGACAATTTGCCACTGTGTCTTAGGCTCTCCATATCTGTCAATAGAGATACGTATCTCTCCTCCGTGAAATGCTTTGACTTCTACAGTTAAAATTCATGAGCTAAATATTATCATGGCTGAACCCCACAGAATCTTAGCTGAAAACTGAAATAGCTACCCATGCTTTAACTATCCCATACTGCACTCAGATAAACAAATGAGTAAAAAAACAAAAACCAAACATTCTTGTTCCTAAACTTACAAGCAAACCTCACTGAGACCTTCTCTCCAGAACATCAGTCAGAAACATTCAGAACCATGAACACCAGGAATGAGAAAGGAAAGGTATATACCAAGACCCTGCTACTCCTCCCCTCCCCTTCTTTCCTCCCAAGAGCCAGCAACAGCCAACAGTAATCACCTGCCAGCAGAGTAGCTGTATTCACCATGCTAAACACACTGAATACAAAAGGCTGGATGAGAGCTGCCTGGTAAAGCTGTACATGTGCCAAAAGAGCCCTCAATGTCTTGGTTTAGAAAAGAGGATGCACTGCATGAGCAATCCCACATAAATCCAGGGAGCAGCATTCTGGTCCATTATTAACCACACCGCACAATCACGTGGGTCTTCCTTGCTATAAGAGTGAGAAGGGTTGTGAAGGCAGAGTAAACTCAAACACAAAACAGCCCACATGCAATTGACTCCAGACACATGAATGGGGAAAGGGAACACAACAAACAGAAACAGACTGCTCTGTTAAGTACTGTGAAGGAGATGATATGAATGGTCTTGTGAATGATTTTGTGGAAATGGGCACTTTTCTGAAATGCTCCATATTTAATTTGTCTGACAGCTGACAAACTTATATATTTATGAGGACATACTATGGTTACGCATGGCACAGCTTATCTATGTATTAGCTTTAGTGCTACTGGCTATGGATTTGTGCATGTGTGTATTTGTGGGCAGGTCAAACCTAAAGTAAATTTACAGTATTACCAGGTGTGATTACGATATGACAGGCAAAGCTGCTGGATGAAATCAAGTCAGAAAGTTCCAGACATTGTTTTGCAATTTGTATGAATAGCCATATAGTCCACTCAGAAAACAAGTAGAGAAAGTCAATTCAGAACTAAAAGTGACCAACTCCTCTCTAGTGTTGGAGGGCAATGCTTCAATAGATGCAATTACACAGATATGCAAGTGACAGCCCTTCCTTACCCATTCAGACTGAATTAAAAAAAAAAGTTACCTTTGTTTAAAACAGTAACAGGGACCAAATAAAGCTTCTGTTTCCAGCCCTCCCCCTAAATTGTTGTTGGCCTTTTGGGGGTTCTCTTGGGGGGTTGGGGGGGGGGGCGGTGGGACATGGACACACAGAGCCTACTCTATTCCCACTGCCTATGCTGAGACTGATAACTTATTGCCAACACCAACATGAAATGCACTTGAGATTTTGATTTTTAAACTTACCTGTGTAAAGGTTATTTGTAAGAGTAGTGGTCTACCTGACTTTCTCATTCTATCAGAAAAGAAAAAAACAAACTTAAAACTCTCTCCTTTTATCCTCTAAGATAATGCATCAACTCTTTTTCATCCAAAACTTAAATGAAGTGTTTCAGCTCACCGAAGAAAAATTTTATGAACTTAAGTTTTTACCTAGGCAAAAAGATCATAGAAGCATAGAATTATAGAATAGTTTGGGTTGGAAAGGACCTTTAAAGGTCATCTAGTCCAACCCCCCCACAATGAGCAGGGACATCTTCAACTAGATCAGCTTGCTCAGAGCCCCATCCAACCTGACCTGGAACATTTCCAGGGATGGGGCATCTACCACCTCTCCAGGCAACCTGTTCCTGTGTTTCACAACCCTCACCATAAAAAATTTCTTCCTTATATCTAGTCTGAATCTACCCCTCTTTTAGTTCAAAACCACTACCCCTTGTCCTATTACTACAGTTCCTACTAAAAACTCTATCCTCATCTTTCTTATAAGCCCTGTTTAAGTACTGGAAGGCTGCTATAAGGTCTCCCCAGAGCCTTCTCTTCTCCAGACTGAACAACCCCAACTCTCTCAGCCTGTCCTCATAGGAGCGGTGCTCCAGACCCCTGATCATCTTTGCGACGCTCCTCTGGACCCACTCCAACAGATCCATGTTCTTCTTATATTGGGTGCCCTAGAGCTGAAAGCAGCACTCCAGGTGGGGTCTCACCAGAGCAGTGTAGAGAGGGAGAATCACCTCCCTGGACTTGCTAGTCATGCTTGTTTTTATGCAGCCCAGGATACCCACTTACATGACAAAAGCCACATAGCAAGACCAGCAGTCCTGCAATGAAGGTAGAACAATAACAAGCAAGTCAGTACTGAAAACTGCTGACAGCAAGTTGACATGTTTCAGGAATGAGTGGGAACATACTGGTCTTACTTCTAAACAGTTGTCCAGCTTTTACCAGCTCACTCTGTTACTGCATACACCAGAAAGTGTAAGTACAGCTGGGATTTCAGAGTGCAAATCCACTGTGTCATTAACAGGCTCTACTCAAATCCCATTTGCTACTGATTGTGTTTCTTTGGGATTTCTTTCCTCCCTTTCTTAACCCAAGACCAACTCCTAAGTCTATACAGTAGATTTATTTCAACTACTACTGAGCACTTACATGCCTTGCCTCTATTATAGTTCTAAGGAGTTCACACTCCAGTTTTCCCCACACATTAAAGTGAAAACATGAACTGCCAAGAACCTGGTCTCTTCAAATGTTGAAGTCAATAACCTGCTGATCACACAGCAACTTAGCCTGCATCTCTGCTTCTGTTTCAGTAAAATTCCATACTGCTTTACCATTTAATTAATGCAGTCTAGGAGAGCAACACTAAAATATTGCTACTACATTTTCAACACCTCTGGAAGCTCAAAGGAGGATCCATACAGACCACAAAGCATGCCGGCATGCAGCAGTGCTGTTAATAAACTCACATCTGAACTCAGGTTTCCTCTGGACTGATTCCCTAAGTCTGTAGTTCCCCGTCTTGAATACTTCCCACCATCTCCAAGCTTCTGCCAGGGCAAAAACATTGCTGGTGGTTTTACCACCCCTCCAGCTAGGGCCCTGTTTACACCTCCAGTCTGCAGAGGTAAAGAATTGCTGCCAGCAAGGATTACAGATTTTTATACTTGACTGTCATTACACAATCAAGACGACATCTGTAACACCAGTACCAAGTAGTACTGATTGCAGAATTGCGGAAACCTCTTCACAGAAAAGATGTTCTACCCCATTGTAGATGTTATCTCCTTAACCCTGTTGTTTTACTTTTCTAACCTTCCAGACAAAACTTTGCATACTGCAAATCCCTCCCATTTTCCTCAACCTCAGCAATAGTACCCAAAAGTTAACAGAAAAATACGGTACTGACTCATAAACCCCATAATTCCTCTAAATGTACCAAGTATATTTTCCCTACAAAATGTGAAAAGACTAGATTTGCTTTACAAATAAATAAATTCCAGGATATAGACCAAACCAGAAAGGGGAAAATTATCAGATCTTTTTCAACTCTAGTTATGCTTATGCTAGTAAATATACTACTTATCACTAAGTGCAAAATGGACCACAGCCTTTTTCTTCTTTTTATATACATAATGCTGAAGTATATATGTATGAGCCTAATCAGTCTTGGATATAATTTCTGCCCAGGCTAAGCCACCCCACTATTCTTACACACGTTCTCTCACTACAGACATTAAGAGACATCTGAAGAAACCAAAGAGCCACTCTACTACACATATTAGCAGCAGACCCTAGCATACATCTGCAGTGCACAAAGACAATCATAAAGAGGGAAGACAACACTGCTTGGCAGGCTCCTTGCATGTCATGTCCTATCTACATGCAAGTTTTACTTGCTCCTCTCAGCTTAACTACCAAATCTACTCACAACTTGGAGACTGAAGTTGCCCACACTTTCTTCCATTTGCCTGTCCCAACTAACAGCACTACCTGAAGACAAGCCATATCCATACCAGCTCCCTGACTTCCAGAAGAAGTTTCAGTATTTTCCCTAACACATAGGCTACACAATAGCACAGAGTTTTGAAAAGAACCATTATTGTCTTGATTAACAAATTTGAACTCACAAGTGTAAACACTGTACACACTCCCACTTTTTGTGCGGTAATTTCCTGAGTAGTGGATGGTAACAATAGGATATCGTTAAGTCTCTAGGATTTCTTATATACTTACGCCACCAATTCAAAGGATGTCATTGGAAAGGGTTCTCCATGCCTTTGCGACACCAGCTCTACCACAAAGCATTTTTGCACAAGTTATTTTGAAGTTTTATAATTCCTATGGCCATACCTATTCTGCTAAGAAATTTTCTCTTCAGCATGAAGATTCTCCATTTTACAAGGCCAAACTCTGGCTCCACAGTTGACTGTGGAAGTGACATTTGATTTCAATGGGAGAAGGATTCACCTGCCTCAGTTGAGTTTCACAACTTTATCTCCCCAGCTGGATTACTGAGGGATGAAGAAAAGCAGTATAAAAAGGGTGAGGGAAAGAGTCTCTCTGCACGTTCTCTTACTCTTGTGTGCGTTTTAAAGTATCCTCCAACAATGTTAACATGGGAAGCCAAGGAATAAGGACACCTCATATTTCAGAAGCAACTAAAAAGAAAACCCAGCAAAAATATCAGCCCCTTACTAAGCACATCTGCCTGAAACAAAGCCAAGTTTCATCATGTGCCTGTATGTTTTAAGTACATCTGTCTTGCCAGTTTCCAATGGGGGGCAGAGGGGGACAGGGCAGGCCAATTTTTTTTTTTAATATAGATGGACACAGCCACAAACGATAGTCACATCAAAAGAAGGAAAGGAGACTTTAATAAACACCCAAACCAGTCAGGCTAAACATCAATGGACAGGTGAAAAATTGATAAATTTGTAAATCTTTCATAAAAAGTTAAGTTTAAGACGTCGAATACTAAACCTAAAAATCCTATCAATCTGAAAGAAGCCAACATCACCACTATATTTCACTGTACAGCATTACCATTAACAAACATCTGGAAGACTTGGAACCAAAATGCCGTAGCTCCCAATTGTCTAAGAAAAACAATAAATGATACAAAACAGCCTAAAATTTTTCATAGAATATGCTCCTCTATAAAGGCTGCCACACATGTGGCTTTTTACTGAAAAACTCTGAGAATAAACATTCAATTTCTCTGTACATGTAGAATCATTCAACAATTTTTGCCTTGTACATTAAATTAAATTTTCCAATACTATATTCATCCAAGTTCTAAATCATTTGTTTTTTGGTTTTCTTCATCTGTCCTGCATAAATTTAATCTCACTCCCAGAACATTAAAAAAGGATTTCTCACACCAAGTGGGTAAGGCATAACTTAACCTTCTGACAATTTAAGCATCTATTTAAAGTTTCTATTTTTACAAGCACAGCATTGAGGCACTCCCTTATAAGTCACTTGTACTCTGCTCCCACCTTTCCTCCCCCAAATTCAGCCAAAATCTCATTTCAACAAGAAACTGACTGAGCCAGCTGAGAAGCAATAACAGACAAGAGACTCTTGAACAGGCAACTCTTAATTTATTGCAGGGATTCTGGTGTTACCTAACACAGAAACACAAAATCAAAGACTGGGGGCAGATTTATCTTCATTCCCAAATACATGGAATTATACCTTACAAGGACAAATTTGTATTCCTATACAGCTCCATGTTATTCCCTCCAATTCTTCAATCTTTCTTTAATGTAAAGGGACTCTCAACATTCAGCATCATTTGCCTTCTTCAGGGATCAATCTCAAATCTCTGCAAATCTCAAGGGCAGCCTTTCATATACAGTTAAGCACTTCAACATGACAGGCAGGAAGAAAAAACATAAATTAGGATTACTAATACAAGAAAAGAGGATGTTAAGGGTTCAAATTTGTTTTTTTTAAATAGTTGGAAAACTCCTTTTCAGAGAAGAAATACTTTCATTCCCCAGAAAGTGAATTTCAGCATCAAGTATGGGATAGAAACAATCCAGGGTTGAAATCAACTGACCTATAAGGAAGGGAAAAAAAAGAAAGAAAAATGGAAATTTGTCTTGAATATCATTAAGATGCTGTCATATCTGCATCTATTTCCCAAGGATTTCCTGGGACAGCAGTGCCTCTTAATTCATATCTTAAAGATGTGAAATCTCAGCACATTCCAGCTTCTTCATGTTTTTATTTAACTTCTTCCTATCTTTCTTTTCTTTATAAAACCTTCCAAAAAGCCTTTAGTTCTCTAGCAACAGATTTATTCTCTGCTCCTTTTACAGACCCCAAATTTTCCTGTGCCAAGTGGAAGAGTTTCTTTTTGTAAGTTGTAACAGGAAATGTCAATACTTCGAGATTCAGAGCCATAACCCATAAACACTGTGCGGCTTATAAGTCGAAACAGCCTAAGTAAATCTGCAAAATCACAAAAAAGGAAAAATGAGATTTCTCTTGTGATCTGCGTTGATGCAGTGGAACACTGCATACAAACCAAATGGCCATAGGACTCATTATCCCTTCTCTAGCAGTAGCCAAACATAGATGTCAGGAGAAAACCATACGAACAAGGAAGGACATGGTAAGGCTTCACACATACATTGTCTCAATTTGAAATCAAGCATCACTGAAAATGACAATTAAATTTTAACAGGAAACATTTGACCATTTAATCATTTATCACAAACAGTAACTGCTATGCTATAACCCCTTGGTCACCTTTCCTGATACCAAGTTCTTTCATCCCTTTCTGAAAACGAGCAAGCTTGTAACATTCACAGCATACTGCAGCCATCAGTTTCACAGTACAGTTTCTGGCAGGGTGTGAATCAGGAAGACAGCTTTGGATGGCATGTATCATTTTTATGTGAATGTCAGGCTTCCATCTACATCTTCTGCTACTTCACAGAATCACAGAGCAGTCAAGGTTGGAGGGCACCTCCGGGTTCCCTCCTTCATCCTGAATTCTGGTCAGCTTCAGTATCCCTTCCCCTCACCACCTCCTACCCCAAAACAGAGCAGGTTTCTGAAGGACTTGGGCAGTTGAGCTTTGAGTATCTCAAAGGATGGAGACACCATAACCTCTCTGAGCAACCTAGTCCAGCATTTGCCCATCTGCACAGTTTAGAAAGAAAAAAGGTTTTGTCTGTTCAGATTGAATTTCCTATATTTCAACATGTGCCAATTGCCTCTTGTCCTGTCAGTGGGCACTACTGAGGAAAGCCTGGTTCTATCTTCCTTGCACCTGTTTGTTACCTAAGGTAACAAAATCGGAAAACTCATCAAAACTCAGTGCTCATCTTACCATTAAAATAAGAAGCTATTCCTAAGTATTTCTCTGTGTTAACCATGTGTTACTTTGCCTTACCTTTACTACATTTTCTGTAATTAAATTTAAAATACATTGAGTGTTGTATGTTGTTAAGTTACAATACATACACTAGTATGTCAACAACTATGTTTTAAATACATTAAGCTAATGCCAACACCTTCAGCCATCAAAACCACAAACTAAAGCTTCACTTTTTGGGTAGAGTTACCTCCCATGAAGTCCAGTTCTTTGTTAGATTTATAAAAACATACCCATGACAATACACATGGATTTTTTCTTTGTGTTACAGTATTATAATGGCAAAGCTTAAATCAATATCGTAAGTATTTCATAGTAACTAAATGGCTATCTGTTTTGGGAAAAGCCTTCATGAATAAATGAACCATGCCATGAACTAAATCAACAATGTAAACTCTAAATAGTTCAGTAATAAAAAATACATTTGTATGATAATCATCCCCAAGCAACTTCCAGCAAGTCAGGCAGTCCAAAGTTGCCTGTTAAGTACAAAATTAAATGTGATGCAGAGTTTTTCCTCTATGAAAATTCAGCAATAATGCATTATTTTTCTCCTATTAACATCAGGCTACTCAGGGGGAAGGAGGGGGAAGACAGACAATAACCCCCCAAAAAACAGATTTCATAAAGAAGTTAAAGGGGTTTTTTTGGTAGTGGAAAAGGGCTAAGAAAAAAAAGCTAAACTATTTGAGTATTATATTAAGAACATACTGCTTTAAATCACAGTAATCAACACTATTTTACATATTTTACAGAAAGTAAACAATACAGTAAATTCCCAAATAGTGTATTGTGAAAAGGAAAGTTAAGTGCCATTATTGGTAGAATCTCTTTTCCAAGGCAAGGCAAGGGGAAAAGAGAGAATGACAGAACTTCTAAAACAAAGGCTTTAGGCCTACAAACACTTAAGCAAGTATGCAGCTTCATGCATGTGCCTTGGAGGGTTTTACTGCTGTGTTCAAGAATTTCTACTTTCAGGACCTAAGGTGTTGGGATTTTTGTTGGGTTTAAGTTAAAAGAAACCCAATGTTTCAAAGCAAACTATGTGAATAAAGACACACAAGTATTCATTAAGCTACTAATCTTTGAAAATATTAATACATTTTTGACAAATTTGTCAAAACAAGTAAAAAATACAAGCCCACTGTATTAGCCTTTTAAGATTGCTGGGGGGGCAGAGGGGAGGAGGGCATTGCTAATTTTTCAAAATAACATCCAGGTGTTAAAGTACAATTCCCATTGAACTCAAACTGCTGTCCACAACAGCTCATAACCTCAATAAAGGCAATTCAGACTCCCATTTCACAGAAGCTGAAGTATCAGAAAGCAGGATTAGTCACATACACAGCATGAACCATGTGCTTGCCAATTTTATGTACGAGACAGTGTTGTCACTGACATCACACACAGATGTTAACAGCTTTGACCTTTTCCAAAGCAGATCAAAAACCGAAATAACATAACAAGTATGAGGCTTTTTAGCATGAGAAAAAAACATCAAAAATCACAACACCTATCTAGAACAAAGAAAGTGAAAGAAGAATCTGCTTGAATTACTCACAACATATAAAATGACGAACAAAATCCTGTTCAAACATTTTTTTTTTGCAAGAGGATTTCCTCATGACACCTCAAATCTGCTTAAGAAGAACAAGTCCATCACCTGATTTTGCTGTGAAATGGTTTTCCCCCCTCAATCCTAGGAACAGGTTCTCTCATCATTATGTCAGATATTTTTACAGCAGGTAGAGGTATGGGGTATCTAACAACTGGTTGGATCTAATAAAGGAAACCTCCATTTTAGTTTTTCACTCATTGTCTTCTACAATCGCTTCCTCATCAAGGTTTCAAATTTCTGAAATTCTGAAGAAATTTCTCTCTCCCCAAACTGGAACATTACAGGAGAACAGAGTTCACAACCACAGCAACGAGTGTAGACAGCCACGGTAATTTCTGCTTGTCACAGGAGAGTTGATACAGAGCTGCATCAAAGGATACAGTCCTTAAACAATTAAGACTGCTTTACTTAACACTGAACAAGGGAAAATGCTAACCCTAAAGCTCCTTGTCTCCCTGCTCTAGTGATGAGTCTGTGCTTACCACTTTTCCCACACACACTTCCCTCAACATTCGGCTCTTGACAAATGCCCACAGAGAATGAAGGGGGAAATACAGAAGGCCCAACCATTTACCATACACGCTTTCAAAAAAATGCCCATCACTTCCCTCACCTTATCTAAGACAATTCTAAAAGCCAGCAAATGTCTGCAAAAAGCATTTAAAATTTGAAAACTAGAAGATAAACATGAGCTAACCACTGCAGACTCTCCATGTTTTGGAGAACCAAGACACACTCTACCTTTTTTTGTTTGTACTCTTGTCAATTCCAAGGCCATGCCTTCTCAAGTTAACCCATTCAAGAGTTTGGTAAGGGGGTTCATTTGTACTGACACTCCACATATTTAATTTCTGAACAGTCCAATCAATTTGTTTCCAACTATATGCTACGCTGAAAAGGAATAATTACAATTCCAACAGAGAAAGATACAGATTAAGCTTTCCGGTAAAATGCCTTATGGACAGGTGGATTCTAAGGGCTTGTATGATGGAATTTCAAAACTTCAAATTACCTTGCTGTAAACTGAGAGGGATTGCATGCAGCACAGTACCATTGAGTTCAATTGTTTTCTGAATAAAACCACTTTTTTTACCATCGAGTTCAATTGTTCTCTAAATAAAACCACTTTGAAGAGGCCTTTTGAAAAATTATCAGAAAATTTTTGCATCTGGCCCCATTCATATCACTATGAATGCAAGATAAGCAAATTTACTATTCTGACAGAGAAATTTTTAGACATGTGATTGCAAAAGCTTTCTCCCCCCTCACCCTGCTTAAATGAAACACCTCTGCTATTCCACATTTACACATTAACCCTATTCTGATGTCACCAGAAATCTCCATTGCTCAACTCTGTCCTCATGTCACACATTATTATCTTTTGAACACTGATAGCCTGGGAGCAAGCAAGGGGAGAAAGCAGCAGGCTATTCTACCTGTTCAAATACTTATTGAAGATAACAGCTGCCCTTACTAAACAGAAAACATCCCCAGTACTTGTGCCTATCCTCAGCAACAGAAGTCAAGACTTCTCTTCCGTTGCTCTGAGGCAATAAAATTTGTAATCTAAAAGATCACAGCAACTAAGAAAAGGCCACATCTTTTTTCAAAAAAAATATTTTATATGAGCATTCTGAGGCAGGTAGAAACATCGGAGAGGCCTCTGGACTGGTAGATACAGAAGCAAACGTAGTAACCAGCTGCTGCTCTGCAATTTGGCAAAGTGTTTAGTTGTTGCCACGCAATTGGCACAAGTCTTCAGCTTTATGTGAAGCAACAGTGTTTGCAGTACTCTAGCCCACCCAAGTCCTACCATTGCCAGCAACCTGAAAAACACCTCGTGATTCCTAACAATGCTGTTCCTTGGCTAGAATGCTGTGGAACGGTCATCAGAAGTCTCTGGCACAGTGTAACAAGTGCCAGGAGCAGCACTGGAAGCAGATTCAGGACCAAAATTTGGTTCACTTTCTTGGATATGAAGATACTCTTCTGCAATAGAAAAAAGCAAGCAATTTTTTTTTTTTTTTTTTAAAGACTTGACAGCAACTAAGAACTTCTCAACTTCAGATTTCCACCAAACTCAGGCTGATTGTATGAGTTAAGAAGTGATAAGTTATCAATAAAAATACTCACTATTAGAAATTTAGAAGTTTGCACTGCTTTTATGAAGTCAGGACTGTTTCCAAGTTATGAATTTCTGTGGGAAAATGAACAGTTAGTTCAGCTTCAGTATGGATCAGTTCCTCTGTAGAGAGTGTCAAAGCAGCAGTTTTGGTACACAACTGTCAAAACCATGAGAAGCAGCCTGAGTCAGTGCTGGCCTCTCCTGTTTATCCTCAGAGACCAACGTTTAAATTAAAATTTAACAGTTTACATCCAGTTAAGTCTATCACAGACATAATCAATAGTGCTGTCACATTTTAATTACAAGTCCGCCTTCAACCAAAATGTGGTAAAAGCCTACTGAGTTATAAGCCTGTAGTAGAGAGAATCCTCGGAGTCAAGCAGGAAGAGCTCAGTTCCCACATCACTGACAGACTGCGACATACTCTCCATCACCAGTAAGCCATTCGGTTGGTGAACACTTATCACTGTGCCATGTGGAGGCTCTTAAAAAAGTGCATCAAAGTACACAGCATATCTTCAAGTATCACTGCAGTAATCTTCATCTCTGGCATCAGAGTTTTGTTTCTGGAGACCGGAGATAAAAATGCTTGCTCATTTTGGTCAAATACTGTACCATAAAAGACATTGTCATTTTCCCTCTTCCCCTGCAAATACCAAACCCAAGAAGCAGTCTGATTAATTTATTTGGGGATTCAAGATTACCAGTCAAGAAACCAATTTGACAGTTTAAATGCTCTAATACAAAAACAAACCAACAAAAACAAAAGCAAAAATTCAAGGATGTACTTAGAACATAAAAAGCAGGAACAGAGTTGCACAGATATCACGGATATATGAAGGAGTAAGCCTAGCTTTGGCAGGACCACTGTAAACAGTTTCTCTTCAAACCCCTCGCTTAGCTGGGCAGTAAGGTTCCCTGGAGTACTACCGCATGCCTTCCATACTGGTAACATTGTGAGCATTCAAAAGAGGGAATTCACTGCTCTTCAGAATCGTACAAACCCTAGAAATACAAGACAGACAGCTCTCTTTTCTGGCCTTCCTTATCCACTGAGTAAACAACATATCATAGGCCACTTCAAGGAAAACAAGATATATCATTGGAAAACCAGAGAAAAAAGGTTTTTAAAATATTACATTTTTCTTTTTAAGTGGAAAGCAAAGCATTCCATTATCTTTCCTTGTTACAGATCTGTACAGTTCCTAGCTGGTAGATAACCTTTTGGCAGACAGAATGCAAACTCTTCCTCAAGCTCTGCAATTTTCTTTGGATCTTAAAAATTAATATTGCAGTGCCCTGTACCTCCCAAACACGCTACAAAGTCTGCAGCGCTTACAAATATGTGAAATTCACTAGAATAAGTACAGTTCTACAGTGAGATAAAGATTCTTGTACAAAGGCACAAGTGCTAGAGCCAAGATGACAATACATCAGCAGCAGTGTCAAAGCAATACTTACGTATTCAAGAACTCTAAGGATGTGTTTTGTTTTAACATGGTATCTCAACTTATGTGACTGAAAGAGAAAATCTTACTTTTCTTTGCAGTCTTTGTCATGCATTCCATTGTCTCCTGCTTGCTCTGAACAACACTGTAGCTCTAGAGCCAGTCAGATCAGTCCAGGGATCTAACAGAAAATTAACTTCCCTGAGTTCAGAGTCTGTAGTGCTAGGAGAGGCTTGGAAGTTTTGTGTTGAATCAGGGCGCTGGTGCAGCTCACAACAATGTCACATGGAAAACTGTGGCAGCACACAGACAGGAGGAGAGATGAGCCATCCATTTTGGCTGCAGGTTGCACCCAGATCTATTAAGGCATACCATGTAACTGCACTCTAGTAAGGTACTTGTTGTCTGAATGAATCTAATTGTATTCACCAGAGCTCTGAGAATTAAAAGTTATCTAGCAACTGGGATAACAGTTCTTGAGAAAGAGAAAGAGGAGAACGAACTATTTAAGTGAGGTGCTGAGCACTCCAGAAGAGCTTACCTTCAGCCTTAACTAAGGCACAGTGAGATTAGCCTTACAGGAGTTCAGCTTGGTAGATACACTCACAAGCTGCAAACCCACTTTGTGCAGCTAGAGATCTTGTTTTATAGATGTTTAAAAGGGATCGTGTTCCTTTTTGCTATAAACTTTACACAGGAAATAATGACATAGCAGCAGCATGTTAAAAGGAATGGTATAAACAAGACCTCTTGTAAGGATCCATTACCATTTAAAGCTTCTCAGGCACTCTGAGAGCTCACAATAAGAACAGATGCACTTCAGATTCTTCCCCAAGAACTACACTGCGTGTGCAACTGCAGGATAACACATACTAGCAAATGGAAAATAATCTCTTCTGGGTGCCTCAACTAGTGCACAGAGACAAAGATAAACAGAAATGCCACATTATTGCTGGTTTAGAAGCTGAGAATGGGGACAGTATGGAATGGAAAATTCAAAGGCACTTCACCTACCACATGCTGTGCACAGATCCTTGGCCACTCTTTACACAAAGAGGAGAGGGGAAAACTGCAACCACACGAGACCACACAAGCACATAGAGCAGAAGATATGCAGCAGACACACCTCCTCTTCTCCAGTGGACTTGCTACAGGTCAGAGATGCCCACAAATCACAATGAACTACATCACCTTTTAACGATTCTATTTCAGGATGTGACCCAAATAAGTTCTCAAACATACTTATTACTAGGAACTTGCTGAAAGTCAAATGGCTATAGTCATGCTGTTAGAATAGACAGCTGGAAAGTCCCCCTTCATGTGCCCATTGACTTGAGTGTGCCACAAGTTTGAAAGCTTCTTGAGATAAATCCAAAGACTCCACTCTTTACTGCTCCACAACTGAAAGACTTGTTACCAATTTAGAGTGTAAATGAGATAGAAACAAGAACAACTTAAGCTACACAATGCTCATACAATCAACCTCATTGCTGTGGTGACAATTGCCAAGTTGCACCCAAGTTACTTGAAGTGCTAACCCTCTGAAGAAACAGTTTGAATGGCAATCATATTACAATTCAATCTATATAGTAAGTTTTGCAATTGCTCACATCTCATTGCCTAGAAGTCACCAGCTATTTCGCCTTCATCTTGGATCAGCTGTATGATTTCCATTTGTGGCAAAGCTTTTCAAAAAGGAAACAGGATTAGCATTCAATACCATACAAAGTTCACAAAATCCAAATCCTCACCAGCTACTTTTGAATAATTCCATCCCGGCAAGGACACTGTTAGCTCAGAGAGAAGCCCAAGAATTGAAACTTAAGTACTGCTTTATATGAGGGAAGATATTTACCCACCAGGCCAAATTACAGATGTTCGCAAGACTGCTCAAATCAGGAGACAACATTCAAACAAACATCATAAACTGAAAAGAAATAGCTATGTCTTCAAAGCAAAATCTAGTTATTGAAAAAAACACGATCTATACAACGAGCTCAAGTGTTTCTTCCATCTTTAACAGATGAACGTGAAAGCTAGAAACCAGCTAAGGGTATAACCAGACAACCTAAAAACAATTGAAAGCAAACAGCTTTAAATCAATACATCTAGAAGTAATGAATTTAAGACAAATCCCACAGCTTATTAAAATGTTCAATCATCTCCAGATACCAAAAGACAGACAGCTGAGATGATAATAAAGAAACCAGGCTTCTTAGTGACAGGAGTGCCACTGGTAGCAAGAAGAATGGCATTAATTCTTGAGATAAAAATCTCCTTCCTTCTCAAAGTAAGAGTTAACAGGTATACTGTGAGATTTGCATAGGGCAGGCCAGTATTAGAGGTGCCAAACCTTGTTCATACATTAAGTGAAGGCCAACAGCAAACAGAAGCTTCATTGCTTGTTAGATGATATTAACATTCCAGCAAACATCAGCACTTTCAAGAACCAGAAGGAGCTCAGGGACAAAGAAATCAGGTGTGCCTAATCTTATAAGAATAGCTTCGATATAAGCATGCTCACCTAGATCAAGAAAAGGAAGACTGCTGGAGCAGAATTGCTAGCCTCTGCTGTGCTCAGTGTGGTATACTGGGTCACTCATTTTTCTGGGCCTCAAATTTCCATTTTTAAGTTGGAGCACTTCTTCCTTTCACCACCTTGAACATGCTCTGCTTTATTTACAGAGTAGAGACTATCGCTAGCTAAACACTAACCACCTCAACAGTCCTCGCTTTGAGCAATACTAATGCCTTGATGCACCTGTAGCTGTAAAGTACTGGAATTTTCATCAGCTAGCAACTGGTTTTGCTACTGTCCCAACTGACCAGCGGTTCCACATCTCTTTAGGCATGTAAGCAGACACAGTGACAGGTTCTCCTACCTGATATTTTGCCTATGCCAAGTCACATCTCGTTAAGTGCTGCTTCCAGCACTTACCATTCAGTGACTTGTGGTAATAGCATCTCAGAGAACACTTCTTCCCTACCTCGCTCCCCTACACAAAGCACTGGGATAACCCCACAAACATACTCACATGTTCAGAGTACTCTGAACAGCCAAGAGAAAAACAAGGCAACTCTAAGTAAGTTACGGTCACCAGATGCTTATCAACATGTTGGAAAGCAGCAGAACACCCAAAAACTCCCTTGTGGGGATCTAGTGCTTCCTAACCCCTTTTCAAATTAGATGGCCAACACATTTCCAAGATGGCTTCTCCAAGCAAGTGAGAAAGTATCCTGCTAGAGTTTCAGGTCTGCAAACTTAACTGTTCAGTTTGGAGTAAGACTTCCAGAAAACAGCAAGGGCATCATCCTTATACTCACAACAGAAAAAAGAACTATTTCAAATTTTCCAGAAGTGAGGTCACTTGGACTACTTACTCACAGTGCTGCATAAGTTTGCATGAATTTTCCTTTTGACTTATTAGTAATTATGTCCTTTTTAATCTGTACATTTCAGATGATGTCATCTTGTACTAGAAGAATAAGCAAATGTGCAATTTCACAGTGCAAGTACAGTATTAAATAGCCTTAAAGTAGACAGGGTCCTTGTTAACTTTGCTTCAATAAAAAGCTTCCTAAACCCTGTTTCCTTTTTGTTCCTTTGAGAAAACAGAGAAGCAATTTGCATTTACAGCTTAGTTCCTGCTTCCAAAATACCCCTTTAACTTTTTTATTATTTTTATGGTGGATATAAATGGCACCAAATTGTCAAATCACAGCTATTTTCTATGCTACCTATACAAATAGGTCTGATTTCTGGCAAGCCATAAAGCAATTATGGCTGAATTCCTGTAGCCCTTTGATATTCCAGCTTGCCTGTAGGGCTTTAAACCCATCTTAGGGCAATACTAAAAATCTAATTTCTAGAAGACGTAGAGGGAAAATAAAGCATTTCAATTCCCACACGTTCAAACGTGAACACACCAAAATCTTAGCACTGGGATGATTATGTTTGAAAGGAAAGTGACTTAGAACAAACATGAACAGGTAAGATACAGCAACAGTTTAAATCAACACTGCCTCACTGAAGGCAGAG
Source organism: Harpia harpyja (assembly GCF_026419915.1). Lineage (NCBI taxonomy): Eukaryota > Metazoa > Chordata > Aves > Accipitriformes > Accipitridae > Harpia > Harpia harpyja. The sequence goes on along the minus strand of NC_068969.1, from coordinate 78,908,583 downwards.
ATACAGACAACTTGAGAAAGCCGGGCATGGAGCATACTACACCTGCCTCTGGTTCCCCAATACTTATTGCAAGTTAGGAAGCACATTTTCCTGCTTAAGCACTCAGCTCTCACCCCTTTTTGTGTGGATGGCAAAGAAAGGGGTGGGAACTAATCATAAATGGTAGAGGGAAATGGTGAAACTGCCTAAGCATGCAGCGGAAGCAAAGATATCATCCTTCCCCTTTAAGGTACCGATATTGCCAGTAACAAATGACAAATATATTGAAAGTCAACTATCACAGGTACCTGAGGATTTATATAGCTATATTTTTATCTTTGTGTTATTACTTATATTATGAAAGGGTCCTCCCCTCATGTAAGCAGGGGGAGCTAGTTCTTGCTATACCAACACAGTACGTTTTTTTGATATCCATGAAATATCTCCAAGAGAGGCAAAGGGGCAACACTATAACCCCTTTAAATAAGAGGCAAAAGTACTGGTGGCATTAAGTGACCTGGAATTGAATTTAAGAGAGATGAAACTGAACAACTTGAAAACTGATGACTATATTTCTTTGCATGAGAGAAACTTCCATGTTGGCCAAAGAAAACATTATCAGAGTAATATAATTCACATTGCTTGAAAGACACAAAAAATCCAAAGCACCTTTAAACTCTTCGCTTATGTTAAGTTCCTGCTGGTTTTTGGTGGAAGGCTAAAAAAAATGTTGCCAGTAATTCCTGCTGTGAGCAGGCACACACAAATACACATACACACAGAGTCAATATTAAATTAGAATTATGGACTCTCTATTCTAGAGTTACAATTTGTATATATGAGGCACATGCCCACACGTCATATTTTTTCTTCTCACAGAATGAGTTCACAGGCTCTAGAGGTGCTGCATAAAATTAGCATCATCCTAAAGATAAGTCTGTAATTTCATTTTAAATCCTTCCTTTTAAAAATAGGCAGCAACCTGGTGATCTCTAGCAAGGAAAATAATCAGTCAATAAAGTGAAAAATCAAAAAAGGAAGATTAACCTTTAATCCATGCCTTTTCCTGATTCCCCCTCTCTCCCATTCTTTTGTGGCACTTTTGAAGGAACACACTTCTCATGATCATTTAGAAATTTGCATGATTTTTATGAAGTCCACTATTCTTAACTTTGGCAAGGCAAAGTTGCAAATACCCTTTTAATCCCATACCTGGCCATGGCTGGAAGGCATTTTGTACTTACTGTATCCCTAACTCGCAGTTAAACCATTGTGCCCCCCATACTGGCTTCGTGAAAACTGTTACAGAAATGGTTTAGAGACCAGTTATGTAAGATTAATGTACAGTACAACAGGCTGCATAAAATGTATGAAAGAAAACAACCCCCTAGGGAGAGCAGGAGGAAGAGGACGAAGAAGACCTATCTTCAGTGCGTGATTGCCTTAACCACCCTTAATTTGCTTCAGTGTTTTACATACAAAGATACAGTCTTTTTTTACTGAGTAGTTTATTTTCAAATAAAGAATGTTCCAGAAGTTTTCTGAGTTTAGATTAAGTGACTGAAGCCTCAAGGCAAACACTCTGATCTAATCACTGCATTAGATTCCAAAATCAGTTATTGTTAAAGTAAAAGGTTGTTATGCCTCTAAAACTACAATACACATAAACACATTTACAGACTACCTGCTAGCTATATAGCTTAACTTAGTATTTACATGTCAAATGCATCATTAAAAATGCATTCAAAAACAGAGGTTAGTTTAGATTTTCATCAAGAAGTTACTAATATCTAGACTTCAGGACAGACCATGAAGGAAGAAACTAAACCCCAAATGCAAAATTTTCCATTGTCTAGACACACAAATTGACAACTTCCCAGACTTAAGTTACTCAAACACAAAAAAAGAAACCAAAACCATTTAAATATTCCACCTAATTTTGACTGTACACTTAAAATGTCAGTCTACAGATAGTGTTTTAGTATTTCAACTCCTGTAAAACTGCAGCTCAGGCATTACGACAGAAATGTAAGAAAATATCCCTGCAGACTAAGGTTAGCAGACTAATACAACTAAAGTTTTGTTACACAACCTGCAAGATCTGTAGTGGTTGTTTAACTTAGCATTTATTGTATCAAAATTCAAGGAAGTAACCTAATGTAGATCTGCTTCGTAGAAACCAGTTTGTTTCTATTTAGTTTCCAGGCAATAGAAAGGATAATGAAAACAAAAATCATTCACAGTTTATTTGACAACCTTATTTTTGTTAAATATTAACTTTTATTCTCATGTACACTCAACAGAGACATTCAGTTTGTTTGGAAAGAATTTTGTAGGTGAAAAATAAGCTTTCCAGTGTGGGATGAGTCAACATTTAACAATAAAGCCTGAAGCAAATAATAAAATAATTGATAACTACCATTTTAAGAACAGCCTTCGATTATGTGCAACATCCAACAGATACTTTCAGTTTCCTAAAGCACAGGCATTCAAACGCAGTAGGTGCAACATATCATCCCAACTTAAAACATTGGACAGCTACAGAATCCACACAAAAACACTGTTCCATGTCTACGAAACAGTATTTGTAAAAAGCGTGCATGTATGTGCACACATGCACATACATGGTTTCGTGGTGGCTTTCTGAAGTTTATCCTCTCATTAAAATCATTTGGTCTTTGCTCTTACTGGGTTAGAGCTACAGAAGTGCTGTAACTGGATTCACACAGAACAACTTGCCTGCTCGGGTCCAGCTTGAAGACCACAGGTCACTGGACTTATCTCCGACTCACCCCAGCAGTAAAACAGGTTCTACTTCGGGGCACCGCCGAACCGGAGCACCTCTCTCATTATCGCCTCTACCGCGTTAAGGAGACGGGGCAACTCGCAGTGTTTCCAGCCACCCACTGGAAAAGGGGTGCTAGGACAGCACAGCAGTGCCTGCAGAAGCAAACTGAAGTGTTTTTACTGTTGCTGGGCTACCTTATTTGATTTAGGCTCAAGGGCTGGTCTTGGTGTATTTGGACAAGGCTGCCAAAGGCACCCACAGGACTTGGATAGAGTTGCTTCAGAGTAATTTACACGCAAATACCCTACAGCATTTGTAACAGTCAGCTCTAAGTTGTTTCCTTTATTAAAAAAGAAAAAAATATATATATCTAGGGAAGCATCATGGAGAGGATAGCACTGAAGAACAACATAAGCCAATATCCTTATAAGAAAGGATGCTAGGTAAATACAGAGACTGGTTGAAAGGCTGCTACTTCCCCATACTTAAACAGAGGAGAGAGAAGAGGCTAAGACCGCAAGATAGAGAATACATTTATGTGCTCTAGTTGCCTTTTTATTAAGCAAGGGAGTGCACTGGTTCTCACACTAAAAAAAAAAAAATTTAAAAAGTTATTTATAGTCTGAGAAGTCAAACTTCCTAAAGTATCCTCATTCTTCAGATAATAAGGATGTGCAATTCTATTATTATTACATTGCTGCTTCTATTAACCTAACTGTAATGAATTACTGAGTAGACTATATGTTATGGCTAAAATACTTTTTGCTGAGAAGACATCACAGCAATATTCTGCAGAATTGGGCTAAAACCTGGCTCAACTGAAAGGGGCAAAAAAGCCTCAAATTTAAAAAGTTGGACTTTTTTGTTACAGAATATTTGCTAGATGCAAATGGGAACATTTAAAATACTCACAGACACCACACACTTAAAAGACACTTTAGACAAATCAGTGACAGCCAGGCAAAGAAATAACAACTTGAGTGTCAAAACACTTTAAAGTCTTCACAGTACAGGAATTACATCACAGATGACAGGAGACCTTTGCAGCTCTAAGAAGCATAAACTTAACAGTAGCAGCATCAAAACAGGTAAGGAACCTTCACATATTACAGAGGAATTCACAAGAATGATATTTTATGATTCCAGTGTAGCCCACAAAGAAATTTCTTTTAAGACTGTATTTTAAACGAAAGGCTAAGCAAAACAGTATGGCTACAAAACACACCTTTTGGGTTTTTTTTCCCTCTCACAACTTATGTATATGCTTTCTAGACAGTACTCTCATCATTAGATTCTGTCTTTATTCCTTGCCACGGCTCATTATTTTTGAGATGACTAAAGTTTACCTGTTGGGGTTTTTTTGTTTTGTTTTGTGCAAGGCCAGTTAACTATACTGGTACAACTGTACTTCCATCCTCTAGTCAGCTACTAAATTTAGGGAACAATTTGTATAAATACTTTAGGCGTTCAGTCTTCAAATGCACCAAAACCCTTCCACAGCCTTCCTCCTTGTTTCCGAAAAACTCCAACACAGATCTCATGCGTGGTTTTCCACTGGTGGTAGACATCCACCTCTGTCATCTCATCCACTGGAGAGCAGGTCACTGGATGCTCCCTCGCACACTGCCTGCAGCGCACAGGAGCCGGGCTCCAGAGCGCAGTGCATGTTCCGTCAGTCGTCATTGGAACAAAACACCCAAGCCCTGGGAAAGCACAGACCGTGGCAAGTGAGCACACACACTGTGTGCAGGTTGGACCCTGAGCAGTACCTCCAGTTCCTAAGTGGTCCTCTAATGAAAGACAGCAACTGGATAGCTGGAAAAGGCTGGGCATTGGAGGATCTGGCTAAAAAGAATAAATAAATCTGTGCTTATTAGTGTCCACTTATTTCCCCAAGAAGAAGTTTACCTCCTCAGAGGCAAAACACTACAACACTGGCTCAAAAAATATTGCAAGGCCATGCTGTTCTTTTAAAAGTGAAAGCTCTTCAGCTTCTTATGTTTAGGGGTATTTAAAGAAATACTTTGGAATAGTTCTAACAAAGTCATTTTCACTAAGATCTTTTTATAGAAACATATTAGAGACTGATTTCCATCCCACTAATATGACCATACACATTTTCAATATACTTTTTCACACACTTTTGTCTTTCCTTGCAGTAATATTAAAATAGTTTTAAGTCACCAAGCGTGTCCAGAAGTATGGTGTGCCCCCAGGTTGGGCAACCAAAAGAAAGAAAAAAACAAACCAATGAAAGAAACAAAAAACTCCGCAGAAAAAAATCATCAGGCAGAATCCTAGTTAAAAAAAAAAAAAACCTGCCCTTGAATTATTATGCCTGAGATCTGTACATCTCCATGTTCAGAGAGCACACAAGATTTCAAGTTCACCCTACCTCTCTCCTGCTTTTCAGTAAAGCATGATGTTAGTGCTGTGATGACTTACAAACAGCCATTCTGTAAATGGTTTTACCAAATACTTCAATAAAATACTCTCTTGAATTTACATTATGTAAGATGAAATGTGCAAATATTTTTTTCAGTTAATTATAGAGCCTGGTACTGGATCACAAGAGGAATTCAAATGCTATTTACCCATTTAATGCTTATCAAAGAAAATTCCTCAAGAAAACTTCTGCCCTCCACTAACAGAAAGGCTGCTCAGAGTAACAGCAAACATTTTTGGACCTGTCCTTTTTCCACACACACATGATGGAGAACACCACTGTTGCTGGCCTCCAGCCCACAATATCAAGTAGTTCTGTCTCAATTGATTCTCACCTTTATACTTTTCTGGATCACTTGCCCTCTAAAGTTAGCACATGAAAGGTAAAATAATGTCTCCCTCTAAGTATACAAAGGAAGTCCTCAATTTCCCTTACAAGCCTACAAATGCAGAACACCTTGTCTGTCAACCCTTGTTTCAAGATATGTTATGTTCACACTACTTCTATCTAGAACCAGCAAAATTATTAGTGTCTCATCGAGTCAGGTGGAGTTTTTCTGTACAAGCTTTAGAACAGCAGGCACAAATAGTAAATTTAGATCTACTAATTTAGACCCACCCTGTATCCTAAGAATAATGAGTAAAATCAACCCACCCATTTCTTGTTCAGCTCTGCTTTTTTTTTTTGTTATGTGTAATAATGCATTTTGCACTATAATCTCTGCCATCATAAACATCTGAAAACAGAAATACCTATCCTGGTATTTACCTTCCTGAGCAATATTCCATATGAAAAATAAAACACATCCTGCTGTATAGGTGTATGCTTTTTTACAAAGAATTATGGACAAGTTGCTGAAGCCATACAAAGGCAATTCATATGCATCAAGTGCTGAAAATAGGTCTGAACTGTCTGAAAAGAAATTAGATTTGATCTATCATTTACATGATGTTACAGTATGTCACCATACTGTGCCACAGATTTTAAAATCAAACTCATCCAACACCACTGGGCTCATCCAGGGAGCTCAAAGAAACAAGCCTGAACTCCTCAAGAGAGCCAGAGCCAGTGCAGGAGCTTGGCGCAGTATTAACAGCATGACGCAGCCCATAGCTGGCAAGTAAGGGAGAGAGTTAAGCGCTGGTCCTCTGCCTTAAGAGCACCATCACAAGGATACTGATGAGATGAACTCTCTGACAACTCACTGCCTGGTAGTAACAAAGTCTTGTCCACTAATATTGTTTAAATAGATGGCACCCCAGGAAGTAGTTAACGATTTCAATTTTTTTAACAGGTACTGAACAACAGGTTTTACCCAGCAGTGTACAGGTTTTTAAATTATTTTCTACATTGCAAAGAATCAGTATTTTAGATGTATCCTTTAATAATAGGCAGTATAATACACTTAATTTTAAAATGAATTCCCACACAAAGATTTAAGTAAGCATACAAATATTTTAAATACCAGTCTGTTCTTCCTCCCCTTTATGTACTAGAAAGCACAGCAAAAAGCCAAGAGTCATACAAAAAGCAAACAACATTTTCAATTAGAAGATAAGTGTTTTGTGACAACGTGAGAAACCATAATTTTCATGCAAACACATAGAAGTGCTAGAATTTGACTGTTCCTTTGTTTTCATATATGCCTATCAATCACTGCTGGCAAGGGAAACAGAATGATCATACATGAACGAAATTCTACTGGTTTAAAAGTGCAGCTGTCCATCATAAGAACCTCACAAAAATTAATGTAGTCAAACTGCAGAAGCCTACAGACTTAATCCTGGATCAAACCTTTATAAATTAATCTGTGCTTTCCCCACCTATTGCAAGCATTATCAACAGGCTTTACAGGTTGCAACTACCAAGTTGTCAGTCTTTTCCACAGATTCTACCAGAATAAAGGACAGAATAATCCTCTCCAACATTTTTCCCCAAAACCTGAAAAAAAAAAAAAACCCAACATACCAAAAAACAACCCTAACCATACTGCACAGTATTGTTACAAGAACAGCCTTCATACCTTCAACAGTACCACAAAAAATTAACACAAATCAAATTTCCAACATTTTACAGCTTACTAATACAGCACTGAAAAATCTTAACACACATAATTATACCTGCAGTTCAGATTGTCTAACCTGTAATAGTAAATACACAGTTTAAAGATTTCTTACATATCTATTTTTCTAAGGATAAAAACTGCACAGAAGTAAATAGAGCAACAACAATAAACAGCAATCAAACCCAGCTGTTTTCACTTTCTCAAATTCAACTGTCAACCAATTTAAACATTTCGAGGTATCTTCCCCTCATCTTACTAAAGAAGTGATAGAGCTGATACTACATACAACAATCTGGTTTTCTGTACTTCAAGTGAGTATTATTCTACAGCTATCCAAAAAATCTTGTGTACAATAGCCCTGAAACTACATTTCCTTTCCTACCATCTAAAGTCCAGAAGACTTACAATCACAGAGTATTAATATTGCAGCTTTAGAAAGATGTAACCATAGCTTCTTAAAACTAAAAATACTGTATTAGCAATTAAATGCTATTCGAAGTTAACTTAATGTGAAATAAATAACCTGGGTTCATGTTTTAAGAGTTAAGAAATGAGAGTCAGAACTGCCTGGCAGTTCTGACAGAAATCAGCATTTGCCATTGTAGAAACAACGCTGGCAGGGGGAGGAAATCTAGCTGAAACTAGACATCCCATGCAGGAGAGTGAAAAAAGCATGCACTGAACACATAAACCACATGATTAAACCACATAAAAATGTGCAAGTAAACTTTAAGAACTGTAAGTTTGTGACACTGGAGGGGGATGTAGCAGTCTTGTTATTCACATGCCTTGTGACACTGAGGTACTACAGACTGTACAGTCACTACATATCTTGAGCAAAAGCGAGAGCCCATTGTCACACTTCAGTCCTCATTTAAGTTCATTTCAGTTGAATGCAATGCAAGTCTTCACAGACAGCAAATCACTTCTGATTTAAAGGGATCATCAGATCTGTATACTCATAAAACAGATGCATAATGCCCAATCTAGGAATCAAGTCCTTATTACACTGTATGCTTCTAAATAAAGCATAAGCATTGACATTGAATGCGATCATTTTTAGAGACTTATTAGGGAGCAGAAATTATTTATTAGAAACAGGTTTTCCTATACAGGTAGCATCTGACCATCAAAGCCACCAATTATTTACTGATGGCACTCATGTAAAGATGAAACTTGGTAGTTTCCCTATACTCAAACTCTTCTCACTCTCTTTGAAAAAGAAAGCTGTGAAATGCCCTTGTGATTTGCATTGGGCTAAATTAGAAAGTGCACTTGAACACGCGTATGTACTCTCAGCCTCTTACTAAAGTAGCTACTCTTCAGCTATTCAGTCTCTTATTAAAGTAGTAGCAACGTAAGTCTCAAGGATTTCCTGTTCAACAAATGAAATTCTTCACTAGACAACAGAAGTTTCATGTGGCCACAGCTGAAATCCACTGATGAGCAAATCCACACCCAATAACACCACCATTTTGCAACTAAAATAACAACACCTGCCCTAAAAGGTGCAGTATCAAACATGTATCTGAAAGACTGACGGAAAAAAATTCCCACATGCCTATCATATCTAGAGGGTTAGGCTTAGGCAAAATTTAAGAGGGGGGAAAAAAAACCCAAACAAAACAGACCTACAATTAACTTAAGATCTTAAAAGTGTAGCTAAATATCCTACGAAAATATCAAGCAGAAAACTGACAGCCTGTTTATTGATCTTGACCATCTGCCTGTGCTAGTTGGTACAAAGGGAAAATTCAAGTCATATGGTAAGAATCTGCTTGTGAGTCCCTATCCTCACACCACTCAATTTAGTAAAATTAATAGAGAGTTAAGTCTCTCACTGACTTTAAAAGGAGCAGGGAGAGACTGGTTTTTGGTTTGTTTGGTTGGTTTTTTTTAAACACTTAGTAATTAAAAATTGGCAAAAGAAAAAAATTAATCAAGAACAGCAAGTGAGATAATATTGCTTGGCCATTGTCTTCAAAATCAAAATTTTACAAGACAACATGCAAGCTACTAAAAGCAGCAACATTTGCATTGTGGTCAACACATTAATAAAACGGGGCTAGGAAAGTAAAGATTACGGATCTTCTTTCCCTTCCCTTCCACTAATGTGCCTCCTAACATAGCAAAATATTTCAAAAGCAAATTTTAAAAAAAAAATTAAAAAAAAAAATCACAGAGTAACCAGGGGAGAACTGCACCATTTTTCTAGTCAAAGTTCATTCTAAGACATTTCATTGATTTTCATGGCCAGCGTATTATCCATAAATACTTTTAGGGAGGTTCGTGAAGCATTTTCACAGCCAAAATACAGATCACTAGAGACTGTTTTAAAATATAGCATGAGATGTGCTTTGACAAGAGGATTAAGCTGTCACTGTAAAAAATTTTGTCTAAATTTAAACACTCCTTGAAAGCAGCAGACCAAAACATCTCCACGGAGGAGCCTATCTACATCTTGCAACTGCACCAATCTGTCCATCAGAAGTTGAGCAACTGATGCAGTCAGCTTAGTTCAGTTTTTGTACAATGAATCCAAATGCACAGAAGCAGAATACAATGGCATTTTTTCATTTTGAGGTAGCGTATAGGGCACAAAAAAGCCATGAGATTTATTTTTTTAAAAATCAGAAAGAAGTTTCCCCTTTGTAAATAAAATCTGGCATACTATATTAGGCTTTATCTACAAATATGTTTTCCCAAGAAGAGCTTACAAGCAAACTGAAGGGTGCTCTTAATGCAGTTTCTACTCTGCAACTACACTGCTGCACACCAAGGGTGGAAGAGACAGAACCGGGTGCTGCTCACACAGCGTGTGTCACAACGCACTGTGACACACCAGAACTGAAGTCAGGTCGTGGGTTTGTGGGGGCTCGCAGGGCAGCCCCTTCCACCAGGAAGGGCACACCCCACACCACCGCTGACCTTCACGCCACGCTTCCCGTGCCAAAAGATTCTTACCTTGATATGGCCCAAAATACCGTGGCCTCTGGGACAAAGTTATCTTCAAAAACAAATAAACAATAAAATTGCCAGTGATAATAGGGACTGCATTAAGAGTTTCTTCCTCCTTACTGGACTCCTGTGACACAATGGATTCAGAAGAGGAAATTTTGTAACTTTTCTACGGGAGGCTGTTCAGAAAAGTCACCTAGTTGAATTGCGGTAACAAAACTGGAAAAGCTTTTGTATGAGAAGAGAAAGAATGTGTTTACTAGGAAGAAATCATCAGCACCTTTTACAGTAGCTAAGCCTACTTCAGAATGTTATGGTCCACTAAAGTGTCATTCTGCACTAACAGACAACCTTAACAAAACCAACCGATACTGGAAATCTGGACTTTCTAGGAAAAAGTTACAGTTTGGTCCATCCTATAGCAGAACAACAAGCAGCTCCACTTCCATTACTTTGCCATACCATTGTAAAACTTCTTGAACTATGAGATGCAGTAAGCATTGTTCTCCTTGGCTCCACAGAGGAAAGCAACACCTCCCACTTTTTAAGTTACAACATTCCAGTGTCCAAACCACCGTTTTCATATTGACTAAATTATTAGCACAGAAATATTAGCCCATCTGGTTTTTAATAAGAAAAATTTAGCTTGTCAAAACACACCACTGATTAATAGAAACTTAACTACTCAGGCCGCACTAGTTCCAAAGTAGTTGACATGTACTTATGAGTCATTGAAACTCAGGGGATGTGTTTCCTTATCCAACTGAAATACTGTAAGACAAATAGCAAGTCAGTCTGCTGTTGTAGAGCACCAGCACTCCTTAGGTAAGAAGAGGAAGAAAATACCTCTACACTGTTTAGCATCCGAAGAAATAATGAGACACATTACGAGATGAGAGCAACAGCTCCTCTTTTGGAGGCAGTATCACAGTGGATCAAAACTAACCATAACCTGGTGACAAATCTTGTTCCACAGACATGATTTAAAATACTGCACTTCTACACACAGCACTATTTTCTTCACATGAATAATAAAAGGTAAGCAACATATGCTTTGAAATAAAGCTAGAATCTTAGAAATTCTCCATGTCTTCTCTTAACCAACTTACATCAGCATCACGATGGTTGCATGATGATTTTAGAGAGCTTTTGTCTTGCAAACTCTACTCAAAACCGAGTCTGGGCATGAGTCTACTTTTCTTTAATGCGACAAGTCGTCCTGTAGCCATCCCCCAAGAAACTACTCATGGGAGTCAGGTGGCTGGAGCAGGCCATTAAATGGGAGGAAGTACAGGGAACCAGTCACTGCGAATGCCTCTATGCTCCACCATCCAAGGATAAGCTGAAGCACTCAGTCACCATAAGGCAAACAAAAACCAACAAAACCGGTGCCAAGCTCAAGTTTAAGGTGACACACAGCAAAAGACAAAGGAAACTATTTTTAGGTCACTCTAGCTTATCTACACACTGTTTGCTGTTAGTCACCATCACCTTCCCATCCTATCTACACACACAAACCAACCTGCTCTGCACTCCAACAACTGAACACTGCTCCTAGCTATGTTTCCACCTTAAAACTTCAGGGTACAGGACCCTGCTCGTTCTGCAGCAACTATTCGTAGAACAAACACTTGGACACACACACCTTTGCAAAGTCACCACCAACCTCTAGTATTTTCAAAATCCCTAGTATAGCCAGAACAGATAAGCAAAGCCAGAACTGTAGCCAGAAACTGAGTTTATCCAGCTATTCTCAAACACGCATAGCAAATGCACTGAAAATAATTCATCTCCCTTGCCCCCCCTTGGTGTTTGGGACGACTATGCCCCTAATAAAAAGGGATCTAACAAAAGAAACACGCTATGAGCTAATAACACCTATGATAGCCTATTCATTTATTATTTTCAAATTGATCCATGAGCTCTACAGGTAGACTTAATGAATTAAAACTTTTCCTAGCAAGCATACATGTTACAGCAGCCATTCACAGCATGAATCCAGAGATAAAAAGATCACTTACTAGAGAACCGTTATTATGGCTAGTCAGCATACTAGTACTTGTTTTGATTAATATTATAAACCTACTTCAGCTTGCTAAACCCATGGCTCAGGATTAGTTTGAGAACCTACCAAGTATCTCCAAGTGGTAAGTTATCTTATACTAAAATAATAAAGTATATAACTTTAGAAGCAGTGATGGAAAACCGGTATTTTGACTAACACCACAAGCAAGCATATCATTCCTATTAAATATGCAACACTTAAGATACCACCCTGAAAGTCATCTGAAGTCAAATCAAACTAACAGCACTGATTTACAGAGCCAAGAAAACCTAGAATACTTTTGCCAAAAATTTTAACTGTATTTGAAAATTAGAAAGACAAACAAAATGCTCCCATTTACAAGGCATACATCACCACCACACTTAAGTGCTTTCGAACAGCAGAAAATGTGCTAGGCAATTCATACACAGATCACTCTCCGCAGCACAATGCTCATCTTTCCCACTGTGATTTCAGGGGCCTGAAATTTCTTCAGCATCTATTTTTTGCTCATTGATGTAGTTTTAGGAGGTTAAGCAAAGCCCAGAAGTGAATGGAGTGCTCGCCATCTGAGCTTACACTCTGCCGGATGAGAGCGGCTGCGGTGTTCTCCTACAATCCAAGTCATGTGCAATCACAGTATGACAAGTCCCTTCCCAGGCTACAGAAGCTGGCATCTTTCCCAGCAGTTGCCACATCATGAAAATGATGCATACAAATAAAACCCCAAAATAAACACTTTAAAACAATGGCTTAAATGACTGCATAACTAAACTCAGCAGCTGGAGACACAAAGCACTCCCAGCAGCAAACCATGCATCTTTCACTTGCGAAAGTCCTAAAATATATTCTTATTAGCAAGCTCCACACCACACCTAGCAATCAACCCCCAAGTCTGGGCTACAGAGTCATGTTCCCTCAGGCCAGACAAGTAAATAAATAAATAAAGCATGGATAATAAAAGCAGAGAGCATCACCAACACCCCATATGCAGACAAAGCTTTGAACTACTAAATGTACTTCCTACCGCTGATTTCAATACATCGTCCAATTCACTGAATACGGATAATGCTAACTCACCTATTGAGACTGCTCAGATGTGTTCTAAGGAGTTTCTCTGCCAAACTATTTAGATTGATTTAAAGTCATGTTTTTCCTGTACAAGAAATAGAAGAAAACTCCATAGTGCAATCTGGGTAGTTTAATTCATCAGAAATACTGCAGTAGCACACATGATCCACTGAAAACTGTCTGTGCAGTACTGTGCTGGTTTACAGTAATTTAAAAATTTATCAACTCTATATAATAAAGGGAATTAATAGCTTATACTTCAGAAGATAATCTCAGCAGCTGAAATACTGCAATTCTTATACTCCATTGCTTAAGGGAAGGAAAATACACTGAAGAAACACAATAATCGAAGTGAAAAAAGTCACAGTTTAGTATCTTCAAATAGAGAAACACTAAATCAAACTACATGTTTTTACCTTACCTCAAAAAAAGGTTTTTTATCTCAACACTGAAAAATTTCCTGTCTTTTGCTCCCTAAACATTCAATTTTTCCCCACCTAGATCTAAGCAGATAGGATTTATGATGATGTTCTAAGAAACTGCAGGAGTTCTAGATGCCAATAAAGATTACAGATCAAATGAAAGGTAACTACTAACCATTGTGCCTGCATAGACAAATAAGCCTGCTCACTTCTTTTATTTGTACTGTTACCTCTACTAATCCAACTACAATAGTCAGGACAGTAAGGGCTGAGGAATGGGATGTGAAAACAAAAGGCTTCTTACACCTCTCCCTGCCCAACTTATGCAGGTACCTATGCACCACACATATGCACCTTTCGAGAAGTTTTCACCTACTAAGGCAAGGTTGAAGTCCTGACGGTGAACTAGAGAACTAACCAGAAAGCAAAGCGTTGGGGGCGTCCAAACGCCAAGTACCAAGATCAGAGCAGGAACAAGTTTCCAGGCATACCTGTCCCAGTCAGACATTTAGTACACGGGGAGAAAGCAACGCCAGCCAGAAGAAGGCAACAAGTGGGCAAAAACCTCCAGTGCAGACCTACCCCGAGACAGAGGCCAGCCCTATGGCACCGACAAGCGAGAGACCGGGAGGAGCTGGGACCCGCACCCACCACCGGCCCGGGAGCCACGACCGCGGGCGGCCGAGCGGAGATCCCCGGCGGCCGCAAGTGCGGGAGAGCGGCAGGGGCAGAAAGGAGCCGAGCCCCCCCCCCCCCCCCCCCCGACCCCGGGCAGCCCCAAGCGGGGCGGGAGAAGGGCCACCGGCAGCCCACCACCGCACCGACGGCGGCTTTTGCTCTCTACCGAGAGCGGCACGGACCCGTCAGCTGCGCCCGCTCGGAGGCGGCTGGGAAGCGCTCGTCCGGGACGGCAGACCCCGCTCCCGGCCGCCCGGCGCCGGGGAGGCCGCCGCCGGCGGGGGCAGGAAGCCGGTCCCGTCGGGACGGTCCGCGGCGGGCCCTACCTACCTCTTTTCGGTCTGGGGAAGCTCTCGTGCAGGTGGAAGACGACTTTCTCCACAAAGTGCTGAATGTTGCTGTGCTCGGGCCCTCTGACAAACACCATCCAGTCGTGGGTGAAGCCCTCCACCGTGGGTTTCTTCCTGACCTGGGCTCGGTGCCCCAGCTCCAGCTTCACCTGGACGGCGCACTGCGGGGGGGGGGGGGGGAGAGGCGGGGAGCGGCCGGTGAGCGCCCGAGGACGCGGGGCTGGGCGGGCGGCCGAGGGGGAATCGGCCCCACCGCAGGCGGAGGGGACGCACACGGACAAAACGGTACCGCAAGCCCTGCAACGAGAAAATCGGCCCCGCGGGCGAGGGCGTGAAAGAGCCCTCGCTGCCACCGGGAGGGCGCGGGGAGGCGCGGCCGCCGGCCGGCGGTGCCGTCCTGCGGGGGGCCGCTGTCAGGGACGCACCGTCGTCGTCCCCCCCCCGGCCCGGCGCCTCCGCGCTCGCTGTCCCCGGTGCGGCGGCAGGAACACGGCTGAGGCGACACCCGCCGCCTCCCTCCGGGTGCGTGCCCGCTCCGTGCCGCTGCCGGGAGCGACGGGGACGCAGCGGGAGGCAATGAAAGCCGCACGCGAAGAGAAAGTCCCCATCACGCCAAGCCCTTCCCGGCGACGAACACCCGGCAGCGCCGGGCAGCGCGAGGCGGGGGTCCGCGGCACTCACCGAGCTGGCCATGCCTGGGGCGCCGGTTCTGCTGGGGCGCTCGCGCCCGTCCCCCGCCCCGCAGCGCTAATTCATGAAGACGCGGAGGGGGCGGCAGCGGCGGCGGCGGCAGCGGGCGTGCAAAGGAGCGGCGAGCGGACGGCCGGCGGACATCCTCTGCCTCGCCGCTCCCGCTGTCTGCCTCTGCCTCTCTCCTCTCCTCCCCTCCCTCGCAACACACCGAGCCCCCGCCGGCTGGTCGAGCACCCGCCGCGCATGCGCACCACCCACCGGACTGACACCGAGACACAGACATAACAGTGTGCGGCGGAGGGGCGGGCGCCGGGGCGGCGCGGTCAGCCAATGGCGCGCGGCGGCGCAGCCGCGAGCCGCTCCGCCCGGCCCCGCCCCGCCCCGCCTCGCCCCGCCGACCCTTAAAGTAACAGGTTGCGAGGGGACGGGACGGGGAGGGTTCTCCGGGCTGGGCGGAGCTCGGCGCCGCCGCCGCACCGAAGCGGGAAGGGAAACGCAGCAAGAACAGCTGCGAACAAAAGAGAAGCGGGGTAGCGGTCTTCTCGGCCGACGCCGAGCGAGGAGAGGGCGAGCCAGCGGCGTGCAGCGGGGCAGGCTGCCGCCCTCACCTCCCCTCCCTTCCGCACGCCGGCGGCCGCGGCGCCGTGGCCCGCTCCCCCCCGCAAAGCCGCTCGCTCGCCGGCTCGCCGGCGGGCGGGATCCCCGACTGCCGGCGGCGGGGTGGATCGCGGTGGTTTGGATCCGCCGCCAGCAACGGCGAGAGCGAGTAGACTCCTCACGGCTGGGAAACGGCGACGCGCTGAGACCGCCCGGGCAGCCGGCCGGCCGTCGCCTTCCGCCGCTGGGACCTGCCGGCCCCAGCCCGTGGGAGATCGCCAGTGAAAGGACTCCCTGTGCCAAAGGCACGCTGGAAGAAGGACCATCCCCCCCAAACCGTAGCCCCTGTCTCGTGTCCCGTCACAAGCAAACGTTTCTGAAAAGCCCCCCCATACGTCCTCTTGCAAAAACAAAGGGAGGGAGACGCGAAGGGAATGCCCTAGTTGCACAGGTATGACAGGTGACGGTGGGCAGCAGGCAGGAAATGACACTCGGGATTGTTTAACACGTATGTGTAGCACTAACTGCTATTTCCCCCATTAACGGACTGATACTCTTTTAAAACAACGGTCGCCACCTCAAAAATTGGCGTGTCCCTTCCGCACTGTATGAGACAACCTGCTGATTCACGCCACAGGAATATGCCAGCGAGGAGCTGGAAGTGATTTACTGTGCGCGCCTCGATCACGGTACCGGCGCTCGTGAGAAGAGTATCTTCCGACAGCC
The DNA here is from genome assembly GCF_026419915.1 of Harpia harpyja. NCBI lineage: Eukaryota > Metazoa > Chordata > Aves > Accipitriformes > Accipitridae > Harpia > Harpia harpyja. The sequence goes on along the minus strand of NC_068969.1, from coordinate 78,891,766 downwards.
ATACAATTGTCCAAAAATGCCTATGGCAACTTTTGCCACCCTGAAAGCTACTTCTGTCTGTTCGACAGTCACATTTTTGATAAATTTTCCTGATGGCAGTCGTGCGTCCGTGATCCGACAACGGGCAGAGCAACCCCTTTCCGAAAGAGGCGCCGGCGCCGGCGGAACGCCCTCCCCGGGCGCCCCAGGGCCTGGCCACCAGGTGGCGCGCCGAGTCCTGGCGCCCATGTCCTCGCTTGACCTCCCCGGGAGCCTCCCGCCACCCTCGGTTCGCGTCTCCTCTCTTTTCGCTTCGGAATGAGAAGCCCACCTCATCGAAATTCTAGCACAATTCAACAGTTCCTTCACAACTACTGAGGTGCATCTTGTTTTTCTTACAGATGCTGTAAGCCTTCATTAGTAAAATCAGTACTAACGACTCAAAAGGATGACTGCGATTTGTAAAAATTCCACAAGTTACAATGTGACTTGAAATTTACTAACATTAGCCCCTCAAGTATATGGATAGCCATGTTTTAAAATTGCAATGCACAGATCTAGTAGTTCACGTATCTTCTACTAACCTTGCGTTGGGCTAGCCAGCACACGTAAGAACACCTGCTGAGTCCATAAACCTATCAAAGCTGATTCTGGTAACTTTAAAACTTCACACATGCAAGGTAAATAAAAAAAAAAGATACCGACGCTATTTACTAGAGTAAGGATTATGCACATGAGCAAAGACAGCAAGGCTCGACCACTACCGCACTTATAGCAGTGGGCTTCCTGGCGTCAGGGCCCACCTGAACAGAGCATCTGCAGGCTGAGGATCCCTGGCATTTCTTCTAGAGAGGTTCCATTTTTGCTGTGGCTGAGCAGCTCTTCTCAAGTGTTTAGTCACTTAAGCGACTTGTGAAGAATAGATTGAATAGAATAGACACTGAGAATAGATTGTCAACAGCGTTTAGCTGTCTAGGTCCCTTTGGTTTCATTGGAAATCAGACTCTTAAGCATCTTTGACTCAAGGAGGGGTTTTGCCATTCAGAAGACACTCTGGTCCTTAATCACAATGTACTCTTCCACGTTAGTGCAGAGTTGAGTGTGTAACATGTTCCCAGTAAAAACAATAATATATACACTAAAAGTACTTTGCCTTTCATTATTGGCACATACTTAATTTCATTATTGAGTAATGCAGCTCTTGGAAATACTGTTTAATTCTTACTCCAACAACAAATTTGAAGCACTGACAATTTTACAGCAGTAACTGGGCATGATTATTTTTCTTTTCTTCTGCCCCGTCACCTACATTCCAACTTCATGTTACACTGCCAATCTGAGCATAAAATTCACAGTGAAGAAATGGAGGATGTGCTTCTCTGCTATCAAAATGGTGCTACCACTCCATTCTTAGCATGGCAGATACACGTTTCATGACAATTACAATGCATATTTCTGCTTTCTTATTATTGCCTTTAAACAATTAGACAAATGTACTTAAATTAGTAACCAGCAAACCTTAATTTAGCCCATAAAGATTATATGATTTTTAAATACAGGCAGATAAAATGACGTATCTCAGTGGGTACTTGAGCTCGTACATACGTAGTTTTTTCAATGTGTTGAACATACCATCTTATTGACAGCAACTATGCAGAAAGCAGAAAAAATGTGATACAGATTCATTATTGAAACAGGTCTACAGAATTATTTCCATGTTCAGTGACTGCAGTATCAGCCCTAAGAGTCTTTTTTTACTCAGTGTACCCACAACTTTAAGACTTGAGGACTAAAGAATGTTGCCCTGAAATATTCAGGTACAGGCATTATTTTATTTAGGAATCACAGCTGTTCAAAATGCTGTTATACATTAAATCCCATCTTCAACACTTCTTGCTAGCTAGAAAGTAAATCCTTTTATAGCATCTCTCTACACTTCTGGACAACTCTTCAAAGATCTTGACTGCCTATTTGTGTTTTCCTTCCTTATTTACATAATAGTTTGACATTGTAAAGAATATATTTGCTTCCTATTCTGGGGCAGAAGTTGGGGACAGCATCTTTATGTGTAATAAATTATGTTCTGTTATGGGGGTACCATATAAGGATAGAACACTTTTTTCCAACTCAATTTGAATGGAAAAAAATAGTATGGACAATTTCTATGTATGAGTCACCTCATAGTTTTGTTTGACTCAGTAGGAACAAGGCAGAAATGCAAAAATAAAAGCATCACTCTAAGTTGGAATATTTCTGCCTGTTATCCACCTCCTTCCAGCTTTTCATCTTACACAAAGATTTGAATTAGTCTTCCCAAGTTTGTTCTGGACATCATTATTACTTAATGTAATTAGAGCCTTTCTGCTTGTTTAAATTTATTTTGTCCTTTGTATAACAACACAAATGATCCATAGCTGTAGCTAGAGAGAAGTCACCCTGGGCCTGACCCTGCCGGTACATTCACTTGCTAGGATCCATGGTAGTGATGGAAGCAGGTACTTCCATCTTAAAGGTCTGCAAAGATGATTGCTATCTTGCAAGTTAAGAGCCACCATGACCTATTTTTATAATAGATACACCTATAAATAGATTTATTTATTTGCCCTGCTTTTCTCAGAAGGCTGTAAAGATAAGATTTGATTTTTTTCTTTCCTCCTGATATGCTGATTTCTGAGAAAGGAAAGCATCAAACGTACACACTGCAAAAGGGAACTAATCAGATGAGTGAGAGAAGAACACTTTTGTCTCCACAAAGTCTGTGTCTCTTGTGTTCCTGCTAAGTCGAAAAACTAAGGTCCCTTCTGATTCTTCGAGAATTTTTCCTGAAAGCCACAAAACTATCATCACTGTAATGGTTGTCCTGTTACTTTATGGTGTCTTTGGCATTTTTGTTTTATCAGAATTAGAGTGTAGATGAGCAGAACAGCTTTTATACTCAGGCCACTTCAAAAGAGAAGTTTTGGTAACAGCGTGGGCAAACAGAGTAGCTATTAGACTTTTAATAGTAGCTCTAATACACCTGGTGATATCTGAACCTGTTTAGCAAGAGACAAGGTGTCCAAGAAGTAAAGAGTCTCTGCTACACTGTATGATGAGGTTTGCTGGATTTTTAATTTTCATCCATAGAAGAAACAGGAAAGAAGAGAGAAAAAAAAAAGTCTTCCACTGAAGGGAGATGTTTTTTCTTTGATAGTTCTAGCTTGTGTCACGGTTGAGAATAAGATGAAATAAGGCTGTTAGTAACTGGAAAATTCATTTATTCTTAACAGATACCAGTGAGACAATTCTGTTTTCCAGAATCCCTTAAATGGGTGAGTTTTCTGGCACAGACTCGCATTCCCTATTTATCTCCCTAACGTGGGATTCTACAGGAAGGAACGGAGATGGATGGTCCTCTGGAGTCCTTCTATGCTGATTTTTATTTCTTATGTATTTGGATGAAAATATTTTCCTCTTGACTTAGAACAGGGCTGAATCAATAGAAGCTGTTTTCCGATATCACACATCAGTGTAACAGTGGAAATGCTTCTATTACCTAACTTTATTCATTCTAATAGTCTTTTTAAATACTTAGCTGAGACCACTCAGTCGAGTAATGATTACTTAGAAACATCTGCAGATTCAGGCTCAAATTTGGAAAAGAAAAGGGAGTTGTTTAATATATGTCAGTTGTGAAGCAATTTTGATTTTTAGACAACAAAAAAAATTAAAAATAGCATTTGTATTCAAGCTGAAGGGGTTGTGATGCAATTACAGCCATTTAAAAACCTAACAATTTCACAAACTCCAAATATAATCTTCGGCTGACAGGAGCAGAATCAAAGAATGACCTTGAGCTGGTTAAGTGCCAAACTGGTGCAACTATTTTCTTCATTTTGGATTAACAGTTAAAATAAACATTCTTGGATCTCATTATGGCAGATGGATGCAATTACATGCGTATGAAAGTGCAAAGACCCTGGCTCAAAGAACTACAGAGTTATAAAGGTGAAGGCAATCTTCCAGTAGTACTATCCAGTACTGCTAAAACAGGGTTTACCATGGAATAATTATACAGCTGCTGGAAAATGAGAGACATTTGGGTCATGTTCTTAAAGGTATTTAGCTACCTAAAGGTCCACGCAATCAGCTACTGCAGTGCTAAAAATGCTTGCGCATTTTATGTCTGCTGAAATAACTGATGTAGCTGTAGGGCTTCCCAGTAGGCACGAGTCCCTATGTTCGGACACCTTCAGACATACCTACATCATGCTGTAAGGTGTGATGCACAGATCCCAGGTCCCTGACTTAGATGGAACATGAGTCAACATTTCTGCTCAATATACAGCTAACTCTTGAAGCACTGTAGCTGTGTTAGTGCAGCATTGCAGCTGACATAACAAGAGCCGTATTTCATAGCTATGCTGCTGGTGATTCCACACACGGCTGAAAGGAATTGCTGCCTTTTTGTATTGTTTTCTTACATAAGGCAGGTATCTTATGTCACAAAAAAGGAGACTGTTTCCCAGCTCACTTGGACACAATGAATTGTCTTCAGTGTTTCAAATACAGCTGTTTTAAATTTCCATTTGAAGTTCAAATTTTGTGTCCCAAATATATGGACTGGCTTTACATGGGCCTTACTTTTAAATGTTTCAAAAAAGCAACTAGCTGAAACAGCTAATATTAGTTGCTATAAAGGAAACCATGGTGCCTTTTAAATATATCATCAGTCTTAATTTCTCTGTATTTGAGATCTATTAATTTCCTTATGTAGACAATATATAAAATCATAGCCCATTCATGATCCAAGCCAGATACTTTGATTACAATGTTAAGATGCTGGTCTGAACCAGAGCCAAAACTTAAAAAGAGCCTACAGCTAATCTTACACATATGACAAGGAATATGTATAAGCTGCTTTGTAATGCCACTCTGGCTGCCAGGAAATAATAGCTAAATGCTCTCTCTGGATTGGCTTTTTTTTTGAGTTAGCTACATAGGCTGAACAAATGCCAAGCAGCCTGGGCCAAGTACGTGCTTGGTTTGAGGTTTTATTGGCTTGTCCATTTCTAATCACAAATCAAATAAATAGAAAATAAGTGCTTTAGCTGGTAACATATTAAACCCCTAGTCAATGGAAAAATCTTTAAGACCAAGGGGTGCATGTTTTAGAAAACAATATAAAATAGTTTATACCTCACCACCAGCCACCTCAGAGGGATGTAGTAATGACAAAAGATAAATACAAAAAGGGAGTCTTGGTTATGCACAATATTATAGTATAGAAGGTAAAAAAAAAAAGTTTAAAGGCCTCTAGGGACACATAAGGAAATCTGTTCAGAGAGCAAACTCTTCTTGAGAGACCTACAAGGAAGTATTTTGGGGTTTATTTCCTCACAATGGTGTAGCTCCTAGAGGAAATACTCATGTCAGACAAAGAAACACAATCAAATTCTGTACTCAGTTTAGGCCCATGTAATGACCAAGTGCAGACAACCTGTTCTGGATTTCTGCAACCACAGCCAGGACAGAGTCTGATCACATGCAGAAGGGAGCTATTAAGGAGTAACTTCACTGAATCAGTGTTCTCAGTTCTTGGCCTGATGGGAGATCTCCCCGCTGGAAATCAACCAAAAAGTGTAGAGGAATTATGTGACTGTCCTCACTCTGTATCAGGTTCTTGTGCTGGCCACTGTATTAGTTACGTAAGTTGACCATTATCCAAGGTAGGCATTCATGCAGAAGATGGCCAGTATGTCTTGGTCATAGACTACTTGTCTTATGCTGTAGCTTGGTTACAGGAGTATCAGAAAGGCTGAGTACACTACCTTCACACTTTCTGTTGTGAGAACCATAAACAGGCCAAATCTTCCTTATTCCCAGTACCACTAGAAAGTGAGTGAGAAGCTGGAATGGCTTAGCATTACCTTGGTGAGAAATTCATGGGGAAAAGCAGAATTCTTTATCAGTGACAAGGACTCATATAACCATAGGATCTTAGTTCTCATCTTTAATGAACTCATGATTACGACCTCACTGTGACTCAGAAAGTAGTTTTAGCCCGACTTTATGGATGGGGTATTGAAACAAAAAGAGATTAAATTACTTGACCAAGGACAACAAAATAAGGTATGAAGTGGGGCAAGCAGTTGAACCCAGTGAGGACAAAGCTTGGCCCTGAAAAAAATGGAAAAAAATTAATAAATAGAAAAAAAATGTGTAAACAAAGGTAGTATGGGAGAACAGAGAGACTGAAATTCACAGCTAGCTCAACAATTAATAAGAAGTACTTTGACAAACGTGGAATTTGAAAGAACATTGCAAAGCTTGAGGAATATATTACTTATGTGTTTTCTGAAGTCTGGCCTTAGGAGCTAGATAGGTGTATTTCAGAAATCAAAACAGAAATCATATGAATGAGAAATAGCTACTTTTATACAAGAGAAAGTTGTAAAGCAAGATTGCTGAACATACAGATGTTTGGGAGCCAGCTAGTAATCACTAGTAATCATTGCAAGGAAGACGGGGGTAATTTTTATGAAGGCACAGAGAGGAGGAAAGCAGAATTAAGATGGGTAGAAATGATTTGCCAGCTGCTGGAGGAGGACAAGTGGAGCTGCAGTCTGCATATTCTGACTTGCCATGCAGATTTCCTAAGCCCTTCCATATAAGCTCTGTGTGGTCCACTGAATTCTATAGATTTTAGTAGTAGAGCAGCTGCACTCCGTTTACACTTCTCCTAATGGTAGGCATCCCTCAGTGCACAATGAATTTCCTATCAGAATACTTTCCATCACCATATGACATTAATTCCAGATACTTTTCCATATATTTACAATTTCAAATAAAACTCCCCAGCTCTCCAAAAGATACAGATGCACAAAACATGGTGTCCCGATCTACTGCAATTTCCACCTTTCAATGCTCTGCTGCCTCTTTTTTACCCATTCCCCATTTATGTTTCCCATACAACATATTTTAAACTGATCAAAACTATCAATTTTATCTGCTTCAAATTGCAAATACACACAAATATATGTGTGTGTAAGACATATATACTATATATACACACATATACCCAAATTTAGAAAAAGAGCAATAGTTTCCCAGTGCATCATTCATCACTGTTCTGCCCTTGCATCCCCATCTCAAGGAAATCCTTGAGACTAAGATAAGAAGGGGCACCACCTCCTATGAAAATGGATGCCAGGAAGCCTGCAAGTCTTTTGGGGGAGTACTTGGATCATAAAAAATTTGCTTTCACAGTCCAGGTCTTAAGGCACAGGGGTCAAAATCTGCTTGTTCTAAAAGCATCTCTTCAGTGGGAGTAAGTTTCACAAACACCTTGTAGGGCCAACAAAAGATGGAAAGTTTGGGTCAAAGAAGTGTTTAAACAGCTATAATTGATCTGACTGCAGACACTGGAAATAATTTCAATAAAAGTGATTGCGTTAATAATGAGATTAAAATCTTGAGGGTTCCAGAATGCAGTCTCAAATAGAACCAAAGGAAATTTAACCCCAGTGAGCCCAGAAAACATAAGCCATTGGAAACACAGCTCTAAAAGATCCCTGAAGAATGTAACTGGCAGTAAAAAAATATAAGAAGGAAAGAGAGCAAAAATTAAAAATAAATTACGAGGCAAAAGACAGAAATGCAAAAGGACCTTAAGCAGTAAGAAAAAATAGTATGTTTCACTGAATATTTTTTCAACAGTGAATTCACTCATGTCATTAGTCTTCCCTCATACTGCTGGTCCCTTTTGTATCGCTAGCATTGCCTATGTGAAAAGAAGTATAAGTACTTGCAGAACTTGCCAAAAAAGGCTCACGCCAGCTATTAGTTTTAATTTTTGCATTGATGGTTCAGGTGAAATCCAATGGACTTCAGTGACATTAAAATTAAAGACTTGTCTTGCAAACACACAGTGAGTAAATCTAAACAAATGAGTAGTCTTATTAACCTCAACGGCAATGACTGGAATGCTCATCTATTTTAAATTACTCCTGAGCAGTCTTCTCACAGGTTTACGACATTAACTAATGTCTATTTAAATAAATGTAGAGTCTAATAGGCTTGTGTTTGTGCCAAAAAAAAAAAAAAAGTCCTAAATAGAAAGTTGGTCTGTCAGCAAGGATGAATTAACTGGAAGGATTAAGGAGACCTTAATCCCTGCCACTGATCCATGCTTCCCTGTCACCCACATTCTCGTCTTCTCTATGGTTCCTAACTCTGACTGCATGGAAGAATAAAAGTGGTAGCACAGCACCCAAGAAGTCTGCATCTGAAGATCTACGTCACTTTTCTGTCTTTGCTAAAAAAAAACCTGACCCAGGGGCTTGTTCTTATCATAGGAATTCCAAGTATTGTCCTCTACCCCACATTGGAAGCTACCCATAAAACTAATGCAGATAACAGAGCTTTTCAAGCACACAGGAACAAAGGCCATTCTTTACATATTTTGTAAAATAAGCTTTTTTTCCCTAATACTCAAAAATTGCTTCACCCTTGGCCACAGAAACTGACTAGTTTCTGCTGCTCTTGGAAAAGAATCACAGAGCAGGATTCCGATAATTGATATGCCTACACTGGGAGACACAATACAGTCCTCCTCTCTGACATACCTGTACAGTTGCAATTGGCAGAATTGTACAGGCATATTGCTCTGAGATGAGCTATCCAAGAATTGAAGGTTACCAGGTGACTACCAGGCATTTATGCAAGTGGATCATGAAGACAGTAATTTTAATCTCATGCAGCATGAAATGTGCTAAAGTAGAAAACCATTTTTCTTTTTTAAATAGGCACTTTTATGTTTCAAAAGTGAAGCTGAGGCATAAAACAATCTAAATCACATCCTTAATTGCATTCCTTGAATTGCCCTCAGGTTTTGCTGTGCTGTACTGTGTAAGTGAAAGTAGAATGCAGTTTGTTGTTTTGAAGTCACTTGTATCCCAGTCTCATGGCTTGCTTTGCTGCAGCTGGCAATATTTTATTTTGAATGCAGAATCTTGAAGATCATTACTGATGAAGGTGTTGCCATAATATGAAATATAATTTCAAAATAACAGCTTTAGGGGACTTCATAAACTGATGGGAATATAAAAGTAGACAGCGAGGTGGCCTCAAGGATTTGCAGAAGTATATTCAAAACACTTGACAGTTTAAAGCTGTAATAGGTTTTTTAAAGTCACTTACTGAGTTTGAATTTCCCACTTGGATTCTGATGTTCAAATAAAGACTTTTCATAATTATTTATCACCACAGAGAACAAACGAGTATCTGGAAGACATGTTATTTTGTTACATTGATCATACCATTTTATAAAAACACCAATGAGATTCTAAATCTATGTTTGAGTAAGTACGCATATGAAACATCTATTCTTACTTCAAAGTAGAATTCTTGGTTTCTAGAAAGATATTAAATATTGTTTCTAAAAATCTGTTTCAAGAAATCCTCTTTGAGACTGTAATTCAGGTTATCTGAATCACTCTTGAAGACTTTAGGCACTACTAACCCCAGTGTCAGCCCCTGGTGTACCCCACTAGTGGCTGGTGTCCAACTAGGTGTCATGCTGCAGATCACAAACCTTAGAGTCTGGCAGTGCAATGTAACAGATACCAGTTTCTGACACATTAATATATGCACAGGGGTTTTATACCTATCAATTTAAACCATGCTAATGGAATACAGTCTAGATAATAGTAAACAGAGTTGGAAATTATTTCTATAATTTGGAAAAATACCAAAGAATATCCATTCAACCTTAAAAATTCTTGTTGTCATTGGGAATCACCCAGTCAGTGCTCTCCTTTTCTGAAAATGTACTAGGAAGTCAGTATACTTGCAAGTTTGCCTACTCCATCTTAGCCACACAATAACTGCAAAATTACTCATTGGAGCAAAGCCGATTTTTTGTTTTTGAATGTGAATTTCAGAGAAAATTGAGTATACACATTATGTCCTGGTGAAAAATACACATATTTCTGCACCCTTCCCACACCCAAATATCCCAAAAGGAAAATGCTGCTAATCATAGAATCATAGAAATGAAGGGATAGAAAGACTCTCAGGAGGTCATCTAGTATAACCCTCTGCACACAGGCAGGATCAAACATATGTGGAACTTACCCAAATCTTTGACCTTCACTTTATCTTGCTGTAGTTTCATTGTGAAGCTATGGGCGAATCTTCTTCCCTCCTCTCTTCAAGTTTCCTACCTGTGAAATGGGATAAAAATATTGGAATTAGTATCTGAACAGTGCTCTGAAATTTAGCATTAAATATTACTTCCCCATCTTAGTTATGAACCATAACTGTGCTTTTGATCCCACATATTGGAGGGACCTGATATAAACATGTCCTGGTTTCAGCTGGGATAGAGTTAATTGTCTCCCTATTGTTGCCGAAATCCGGAATAAAACTCCTTAACAGCAATGAGAAGTTAAGAAGCAGGCACTCCTTTATTGCAGCGCTGGGCACACGGGGGATCGCTCCACCTATCGTGTGCACCTGTCTTGTCTAACGATACAGTTAAATACACACCTGTTATACATATTCATTAAGTTTCTGGGAAATGTTATACATAATCATCAACTTTCCAGTAAATCATTAGCATATGTATATGTCTCTTCAGGCAGGCGCAGCAAAGGTCTCTGGTGGTCTTTCATAGTCTTCCTCACTTGTCCGCTTCTTGACCTCTTTTAGCTGATTCTGCGCAGTATGATTCTCATCACTATCTATATTAGTTTGCATAAAAATGTATACTATGTTCTCTTTTGAAATCTAACCTTTTCAATGATTGGTCTTTCAGTTATCAAGATGGGAAAGGTAGGGAGTTTCCAAGAACCAAATCTTCGCCAACGATAATCAGCTAAAAGTACAGTACTACACATTCTTTAAGTTCTTTATCTACTATAGTCACACACTATAACTTTATATTCCTAAGATTTTAGCTGTAATCAGATTTGATTTCTTTTAAAATGTAACATTTCCCCCTTTTGAAAGTTTTGAAAATCATTTCAATACTTTCACTATAATTTTACTGATCACTTACCATATGTTGGAGGAGGCTCTGGGATTATTTGTCTATTTTGTTGTCTTGCAACAGCTTGGACGATCATATGATTGAAAGAAGTTTCACGAGTCAAACGTGTTAACCGATTCATCATTCTCCAGGTTAGGATATATAATATTGCTGACAGAGTCAAACTGATCAAAACCAATATCAAAAGAACCACGATGGGGTGACACAACTTGTTCAGGATGCCTGTAGCAGTAGGTGACCATCCGAAAAGTGTGTCCCACCATTTATGTTCTGCATCTTTTTGCACTCTTTCAAAAACTCGATGTATTTATTTCACATTGTTATAAACAGTTATTAAGGTTTTCTGTCCATTTTCCCTAATTTTTTCCAAAATCTCAACTAAATCCTTGTGTTGTAGTAACTGTTTTACTAAAGCGAGATTCATTCCGATGGGTATAGGTAGTAATTCATGAATCAACATGTAGTTAGATTGCAAAAGTTGGTGAGACGTGACCGGGGCCGAATAGGAAAAGTCACATCCAACAATCTTAGTAAAATTGCAAACACAATAATTTGAATGATTTTTAGTCTCTACAACTACCTAGTCTACAGATAAAAAGTCACAAACAGTCCTCAAACATACACAGCCTTTGCCAATATGTATAAGTACTGTTTCAGGGTTTTCATTAGGATGAATCTCAAAATGGCAAATATTTTGTTCAGTATCTAAACAAATATCTTGTGCCTCAATTGCATTACCTTCACAAACAAATCCTTGTTGTTCCCGTACAATGCAAGATTCCAAATTAACAGTTTGTCATTTTTCATTCACCTTTCGGGCCCATACTCTATGTTCAAAAGGATAGAGTATAGTTCCGTTGTGGTTTAACCCTAATGCAATAATGGGATAAATTGGGTATATGGTAGCATTATATATAGTAAGTACAAAAGTTGTAGCTGTGTTTGTAACGGGATCATAAGTAAAGTTTACCAGGTTCCACCAGGATTGGAGTTCCTTCTCAAAATCAGTGGCACTGTCCTAAATTATTTTCCGAATTTCAGTATGGAGAATGCCTTCTTCACTTTCTCTTATAATTGAGGCGGCTACCGACTGCATCCATATTTGAGCCTGGATACAACTGAGAGCCAAAGAGAGGTTATTTTGGACCACCCCAAGTGCATCAGTAATCAATTCGTGGTCCCTTACATTTACCTCTTCCCATTTTGGTAATATATTGGATAACAGCCACTGGTTGGTCCCCAAAGCCAATAACGAGGATCGTAAAAGTTGTTGTAATTTAGCTAAATCACTAATTGAAATAGTCAGCTTGTTCATTATTACTTCTGAGTCGATGTTATTTAGAACTCCCAATCCTGTTCCCAAAACACCGGTTAGGTCTCTCCGTGTTCTTCTCATGGAAAGAGTTCGTTTTTGTAGCCTGGTTGTCCATCCCTCGTAAGAAGTCTTTAGGAAAGGTGAGCAAGCTGGCTGAATGTCTGAAACATTGTTCTGCATCGACAGTTCAACCCGTTTGAGAGACCATGCCGGGTTAAGCAACATTTGTTGTAGGCCTGTATTTCTGATTACATATGGTCCAATTTCAAAGATTTTTGGGTTAAGTACAACAATTGGTTGGGTAGTAGGTATTGCAACATCTATTTTAAATCCTCCTCAGTATTTAGTATTATTTTTACCACACATGACTTTATAAGAATATTGTACAGCAGTCAAATTTAACCAACAGTCTAGATTTTGATTTTTACACAACAAAGTAGGGCCATATGGTCCAATCTCATAACTTTTTGTGGATTCAATGTGAGATTCAGTGATCAGTCTACATCTTATTGTGACGTTATCTCCTTGTATCACCGTAAAAGAGGGTATAACTTCATCTTTGTCAGTTAGCGGGAAGAGGGTATCTATGTCATCGTGCGTGACTACTGCAACAAGCATCACTAGAGGTCTAGTTACAGCATTCATTTTGAATTTAAATGTTAGGCCTGATAGTTCTCCTATCAGTGGATTAGATCGCCAATTGCACACCACATAGACTGGTTTGGTCAAAGTGAAATTGTACCAACAATCTCCTTGTTCCTTAACACAGGATTTGGTAATTTCAACATTGCTGGTACTTGGGTCTAGGGAGTAGTTACCAACATTCTTTTGACGGCAACACATAATGAGAGAATCCTGTTTGTTACATCTCCATTCTATAGTAGGACAGAGTTTCGTAGTGATGTTGGAACTTGGGTCCAATAAATTTCCAGAGATGGTAATTGAAGAGGCTTTCTCATAAAGAGATCCTTCCACTTTTCTGCATCCTACTTGGATTTGTTCTCCAACTGTTCCAGTCAAGACACGGACCCAGTCTTTTCTGTCCCATTCCCCCCATTCAAATGGGTGGTACACTTCAGAATCATGCATTACTACAGTGGCTAAGCTTGGGAAACGACCTTTGGGATACCATCCTATACTCTGAGTATACTGAACAATAGCTTGGGACCATGGCCATTCTGTATTTCTTTGGCTACAAATTAGGGGTGAGATACAAAAAAGTGTTATCAGCCTAATTAAGTGACTCATAATTCAATAAACAACATGCCAACTATTTATAAATTTTCAATTTTAAAGGATCAGTTTCTTTAGCCTTCCAGTTCCCTGTTAGTGTTTTCTTTACTCGAGTATAATGAATCCATGCATCTGACTCCACAATCTTGACAGCGGTGAAGGTGGTCAACAATATTTGGAAGGGTCCTTTCCAGCGTTCCTGAAGAGGTTCAGAAGTCCATGTCTTCACATAGACATAATCACCTGGCTGGAAATCATGTACTGGATTTTCCAAAGATAAAGGTCTGTTCCAAACAATTGCACTCCGAAGCGCAATTAGAGTTTTTCCTAAAGAGAGCAGATAGTTATACACATCTTGCTTTCCTTTTAAATGTATGTTCAAATTTGGCTCAGGAGATTCATAAGGTTTACCATATAATAGTTCATAGAGACTGATTAATGTCCCACTCTTTGGCTGAACCTGAATTCGTAAAAGGGCCAGTGGGAGGGCCTGAGGCCATTTCAAATTAGTTTCCTGACATATTTACTAATTTGTCTTTTCAATGTTTGATTCATTCTTTCCACTTTCTCACTAGATTGTGGTCTCCAAGGTGTGTGTAAGTCCCATGTAATTCCTAAAATTCTACTAACACCCTGGACCACTTCTGCAACAAAATGGGAACCTCTGTCAGACGAGATTCCAATAGGTACCTCAAATCTCGGGATAATCTCTTGTAATAACCATTTAATGACTTCCTTTGCTTGATTAGTTTGACTGGGAAAGGCTTCCGGCCATCCTGTAAAAGTATCAACCCCCACTAGAATGTATCGATACCCATTCTGTCGAGGTAACTCCGAAAAATCTATTTGCCAGTAATCCCCTGGTTCCATTCCTGATTTCAACATTCCTATTTGAACTTTCCTTTTTACAAATGGATTATTCTTTAAACATATCTCACATTTTGCAGTTGTCATTTTAGCTATTTTTAGCATTTTTACTGATATTACTTGCCTTTTCAAAAGAGTTATTAATGCTTCTGCTCCCCAATGACATTCCTTATGTTTTGTCTGTATTATTTCCCTCATTACAAATGGTGGAATTACTACTTGTCCTTTTGATGTCACCCACCATCCTTCCAAATTTTTCCTTGTATTTAATAGTCTCCCCAATTTCTCATCCTCCTCTGAATATTTAGGTTTTTCCTTTGGTATTGCAATAGTTTTTGTAGGAATTAATGCCATTTGTAGGGCATTCCTTTTGGCTGCTTCCCTAGCTGATTTATCTGCTAATCTGTTCCCTACAATCTCTTTTGTATTCCCTGATTGATGTGCTTTACAGTGCATGATTGCTACTGCAGTTGGTTTCCGAACTGCTTGTAGTAAATGTAAAATCTCCTCTTTATATTTAATGTTGGACCCCTGAGAGGATAATAATCCTCTTTCCTTCCATAAAATCCCATGGACATGGACCACACCAAATGCATATTTCGAATCAGTCCAATATTCACTTTCTTTTCTTCACTCAATTCTAGAGCCCTTGTCAAAGCCACTAATTCCCTCTTCTGAGCTGAAGCTATGTTTGGCAAAGCATTGGCTTCTATAACTGATTTTTCAGTTGTTACCGCATATCCTGCATAGCGGATTCCATTTTCAACAAAGCTGCTACCATCTGTGTATAATTCCCAGTCTGGATTGTCCATAGGTACATCCTTCAGATCCTCTCGACTGGAATATACATACTCAATGGTAGTCAGGCAATCATGTTCCAGTTGTCCTTCTTCCTGTATAGAACTCAAAAAGACTGCAGGATTAGTCAAATTAGTGGTTTTCAAAAGTACATCATCTTGCTCCATCAAAATTACCTGATATTTCATCATTCTGCTTGGGGAGAGCCAATGGCCCCCCTTTTGCTCTAACACTGATATCACCATATGTGGTACATATACCACCATCATCCTTCCCAAAGTCAATTTTCGGGCCTCCTGTATTATCATCACAGTGGCTGCTACTGCTCTCAAACAAGCAGGCCAGCCTTTACTTACAAAGTCCAATTGTTTGGAAAAGTATCCAACCGGTCGCTTCCAACTTCCCATCTTCTGAGTCAGCACTCCCAGTGCAAGGTGTTGTTTCTCATGTACAAATAACTGGAAGTCTTTAGTCAGATCCGGAAGTCCCAGGGCTGGTGCTGTCATCAGGGCCTGTTTTAGATTCTTGAAAGCTCTCTGCTGATCTGGACCCCATTCAAATGGTGGACCTTTAAGAGCTTCATATAAAGGTTTAGCCAACAGACCATAGTTCATTATCCACAGCCAACACCACCCAGTCATTCCCAAGAAGGTTCTCAATTCGTGGGTATTTCTCGGCTCCAGGATACTGTAAATTGCTTCTTTGCGGTCTGTTCCCAACTGTCTTTGCCCTTGTGAGATTTCAAAACCCAGATATATCACAGTCTGTTTTGCTATCTGGGCCTTAGTTCTAGAGACTTTGTATCCGCTTAACCCCAAAAAGTTTAAAAGATCAATTGTTACCTTTATACACGCTGGTCTCTCCTCTGTTGTTATCAATATGTCGTCTACATACTGTAGGAGCAAATGCCCAGGTTTGGGACCATCTCGTTTCCACATCTCAAGTTCTTTTGCTAATTGGCTCCCAAAAATTGTTGGACTGTTCTTGAATCCTTGTGGCAATCTTGTCCATGTCAATTGTGTTTTTCGTCCTGTTTTTGGATTTTCCCACTCGAAAGCAAATAATTTTCGACTTCCTTCTTCCAGGGGTATACAAAAGAAAGCATCTTTTAAATCAAGCACTGTAAACCACTGGTGATTCTCCCCTAGAGCTGTTAAAAGTGTATATGGATTGGCCACTACAGGATGTATGTCTTTCACTATCTGATTTATTGCCCTCAGATCCTGTACTAATCTATATTCTCCTGATGGCTTTTTCACTGGTAAAATTGGAGTATTATATTCAGATTCACACTCCTCTAAGATTCCATATTCCAAAAATTTATCAATTAATTTCTTGATTCCCAATCTAGCCTCAGGTTTAACTGGATACTGTTTTAATCTCACTGGTTTCACATTTTCCTTCAGTTCTATTTTTACAGGCTGTGCCATTTTAGATTTTCCAGGTATCTCTGTGTTCCAAACTGTAGGGATCACAGCATCATCAACTTCTTGTGGCATCTCCTGAATCTTAACCTTCTCTTGTATCATCAATATTTCTCCTGTCTTTGATTCTGGTATCTTTAAAAGAATTTCTCCTCCCTCAAAAGCTATCTGTGCATTCAATTTGGATAACAAATCTCGACCCAACAGGGGTATCGGACATTCTGGTACATACAAAATTCATGTGTAATTGCTTTATTTCCAAATTTTAAATCAAGGGGTTGAAAGAATGGTCTATTTTCCTGTTTCCCAGTCACTCCAATTATGTTCGCTGTTTTATTTCCCAATTTCCCTTTATAAGTATTCAAAACAGAATATACTGCTCCTGTATCAACTAAAAATTCAACTTTATCATTTCCCAGCTTAATTGTAACCAGAGGTTCAGCTGGGTTCCCCTCCGGTCCCCTTCATTCATTTAAACTCATCATTTTTGCAGCCTCTTGCTGACTTATTTGCCTTTTAGGGTAATCCCTTTTCCAATGTCCATCCTCCTTACAGTATGCACACTGATTCATTCCAAGAGGTGCATTAGGTTCCCGGTTACCAAAGTTTCTAAAACTTCCTCTTCCCCGAGCTCATCCTCCTCCTCTTGCTGCATTCCCTGTTAAGACAGCTATTAATCTACTGTCTCTAATCTTTTTTTTTTCTTTTTTTTTTCTTTTCTTTGTTTTTTCTTCCTTCTCTTAATTATTATAGACTTTCCATGCTGTTTCTAACATTTTATTTAAATTTCTTGAGTCCTCTCCCTCCAATTTTTGGACTTTTTGCCTTATATCAGGTGCTGACTGCCTCATAAAAATCGAAGCCAATTGTTGTTCTGCTTCTGTCTCCAATTTCAAATCAGTATATTTTCTAGCGGTTTCCTTCAATCTTTCCAAAAACACAGAGGGAGATTCATTTTTATCTTGCTTTATTTCATATAATTTAGACCAATTCAAAGCTTTCGGCATTGCATGCTTTATTTCATACAATACCTATTTTTGATATCGAGTTAACCTTCTCCTGTGTACGGGGTCATTTGGATCCCACTGGGGATCTCCCGAAGGAAAACTCTGTTCCAAAGTTCCAGAGAGCATTTCATTCATAAGTGTTGCCTCTGCTTGTGTTTTTCCAGTTTTATTACCATCTGTTTTTCAGTACTATCCAATAAATTATTCTCCCTGACTCAATACTCCTTTCCCGTGAATGTGAGGGAGAGAGATCCTGCTCCTCCCTTGGTGGGGTTATTTCTAATTCTAGTTCCATTTAATCTTCTTTTGGTACCGTACATTTAATGTATCTCTTTCTAATATCACAAGCTGAACAACAACTCTTAGTTTTCTTATTTTCTGAAGTTAATGTTATCACTAAATTGTCTCGACTAATTAACTTGTATTTTTTTTTTTTGCCAATCCGTTTTCTGCCTCAAATAAAAGAACAGATCCACATATGGCACTTTACTCCATTTACCCTCTCTCCTACAAAATAACATTAACTGTAATATAGTATTATAACTTAAAGTTCCATTCGTTGGCCATTTTTCCTGATCTTCCAAAACATACAAAGGCCACCAATGATTACAATATTCAATCATTTGACTCTTACGTAAATCATCATGTAATTCACTCCAATGTGCCAATAAACATCCCAATGGTGATGTTTTTGGTATCTTTTCATCAGTGGTTATATTTCCCATACTCTTACTCTTAAATAATTTGGCTAATGCCATTATGCTTATATATCAATTACCAAATACACCAAATATCAATTATCAAAGTTCCAAATATTAATAACCAAATATCAAATATCAAATATCAAATATCAAATACCAAATATCAAATATCAAATAAATGCAAATGACAATTGTCCCAGATACACAGATGTCCAACCCAGCAATAGCTTTCGCTTATGACTTACGGGCAGACACCTAGGCTTCTCCACAGATGGGTACCCTCTGAGCCCCAACCCTGCGAAGCTTTCGCCGCGCCTTACGGGCAGGCTATCCGAACAGATTCCAGAGAAGATGTGCCTTACCCTTTCTCCAGGGAACGTTGCGAGGAGCTTTGCGAGTCAAGAGCGATGGTTCCCCCCGAGAATCCCTCGGTGCCGGCTGGAGTTCGATCACCACTCGATCTCGTCCAGTCTCACTCGCAAGGTCCCATCTGGGTCGCCAAAACTGTTGCCGAAATCCGGAATAAAACTCCTTAACAGCAATGAGAAGTTAAGAAGCAGGCACTCCTTTATTGCAGCGCTGGGCACACGGGGGATCGCTCCACCTATCGTGTGCACCTGTCTTGTCTAACGATACAGTTAAATACACACCTGTTATACATATTCATTAAGTTTCTGGGAAATGTTATACATAATCATCAACTTTCCAGTAAATCATTAGCATATGTATATGTCTCTTCAGGCAGGCGCAGCAAAGGTCTCTGGTGGTCTTCAGAAGCCCTCTGGTGGTCTTTCATAGTCTTCCTCACTTGTCCGCTTCTTGACCTCTTTTAGCTGATTCTGCGCAGTATGATTCTCATCACTATCTATATTAGTTTGCATAAAAATGTATACTATGTTCTCTTTTGAAATCTAACCTTTTCAATGATTGGTCTTTCAGTTATCAAGATGGGAAAGGTAGGGAGTTTCCAAGAACCAAATCTTCTTGGCTTCTTAAAAGAAAATATAAGCCAACGATAATCAGCTAAAAGTACAGTACTACACATTCTTTAAGTTCTTTATCTACTATAGTCACACACTATAACTTTATATTCCTAAGATTTTAGCTGTAATCAGATTTGATTTCTTTTAAAATGTAACACTATTAGCTGGTACAGTGCTATGTTTTGAGTTAGTATGAGAAGAATGTTGATGACACACTGATGTTTTCAGTTGTTGCTCAGTAGTGTTTAGTCTAATGTCAAGGATTTTTCAGCTTCTCAAGCCCAGCCAGCAAGAAAGCTGGAGGGGCACAAGAAGTTGGCACAGGACACAGCCAGGGCACCTGACCCAAACTGGCCAACAGGGTATTCCATACCATGTGATGTCACATCTAGTGTATAAACTGGGGGGAGTGGGGGCAGGGGGATTGCTGCTCGGGGACTAGCTGGACATTGATCGGCGGCGGGTGGTGAGCAATTGCACTGTGCATCATTTGTATATTCCAATTCTTTTATTATTAATGCTGTCATTTTATTAGTGTTATCATTATCATTATTAATTTCTTCTTTTCTGTTCTATTAAACCGTTCTTGTCTCAACCCACGGGTTTTACTTCTTTTCCTGATTTTCTCCCCCATCCCACTGGGTGGGGGGGAAGTGAGTGAGCGGCTGCGTGGTGCTTAGTTGCTGGCTGCGATTAAACCATGACAAAACAGAATATAATACATGGGTAGAGTCCCAGCTCTTTTCTGTCGGATCGTACATAATAGTTCTCCTGACATGATACACAAATGCATTTCTAAGGTTATAGAGAAAGATACAGATTTTCCACAGGCTTCTGGAGTACCTTTATTTGCAGCAGCTGAAGATCAGTGTGACAGCTTTGTGTAATTATTAATCAGCAAGTCTGAGCAACTACTTAAAGACATTTATTGAAATTAATAGCAGAATGACCTGTGCAAGATTGCTTCAGTATTAGGACATCTAAAACACGGCCTACAAGATGACAAGTACATTCTTTGGGACCAAGCTCTTCAGAGATGGCACCATGGGCTTCCGAAGCCAATGAGAGTTTTACAGCTCCACGTAGAACAAGCTGGGTCCTTCCCCCCCTCCTCAGGGGTTAGACGGTCTGCACTCAAGCCCCACTGCGGGCTCCAACTGCTAGGAACAAGCTGAGTGAGAACTGGGGGGGTCTCACCACTTTGCTCAGGAGCTGCACTTAAGCACAGCCCTCAGCTAGGGCCTTCCTGAGCTACAGGGCAGCCAAGCGTATGCCTGGCCTCGTACCTCACTGGTCCAGAACCTAACCTGCAGGCTGGACTTTCTGGCTGGGTCCCAGGCACTCCTCATCACCAGAGACTGCTGCCCTGGGGCTGCTGGGTGGTGGCTGAGCCCGGCCACCTCACCAGCCTCTTCAGCTCTTCTTGTGCAGGTGCTGCGGGACTCTGCTCTGGCTGCTCTCTGGTTGTACGTAAAGCCTTCTTTCAACCGATTTAGCTGTTCCCTCTGAACTGCGAAATACTCTCAGCTCCATTCAGGTAACAGTGCTCAGGATCTTGGGGTCTGATTCTAGGGGTTTTAAAAATTTTTTTCTTACCGTAAAGTCACAGATACCCTGCTGGTCTCCTAGCAAACAGAAACTATACAACACTGGATATCTGAACATTATTTTCAATTTACATGTATTCATTCCAAAAGGGTTTGGACTTTATCTATTTTTTGTCATATTTAAATCAGTCTATGCAAAATAGAAGCTTCTCTCTCCTGTTGTTAACTAAAGGAGCTGCAGGTGTGGGAGACCCTAACCGCAACAAGAAAGGTGGGGGTCTGCACACAGTAAGTGGTGCAGAACTGTATTGTAGAGAACATCTCAGCATCTAGTAAATGGAGATAGGATGTTGTGGCAGGACCCAATGGGTGAGTGTATGAACCAGCCACCAGACACTCTACAACTGGAGAGGGCTGGACAACTCAAGGTAAACAAGCTGCTGCCTCCAACCACTTCCATCTGGCCACATGTGTGGGTGAGCCAAAGTGTCAAATACAATGTTTACAAATCCGAACACATTTTACCCGGCATGCAAAGTGTCTGCATGTGAAGGCCAGTTTCCCTGTCTTGTCATTCAATCTGGATATACAATCCATGAACCCTCAAACAAACATTTAGCACTATTACCTCAGTGTAAAATAATCATTATGTTAGCATACAACACAGCTACTTAATTACTTTTACTGAAATCTACAAAGAAAAGTACTCAGTCTGAATTTTGCCCCAGATTTGCTTCATTAATGGTCTGAAGTCCACCAGCAAGAAGTACTCTACTGGCTCTAGCTCTACGTGACCAGTCAAGCCCTTCATCAATGCAGCAGCACCTTACAGCCACCCTTAACAAAAACAGAAGGAAAACAGTTACCTCATCCAGAAATGTAGGAGAGGTCATGTGTCCGGAAACGTAGCAAGCTCAACATAAAATGTACTAATGGTCCTAAGCAGCCTTCACCTCTAGTACAACCAGTTATTTTGCTTCAGCTACAAAAACTGGATCTTTAATATAATAAATCCCAGAAAAACTCCGTATTAGTAGTTCAGTTGTAGGTGGTCATTTTCAGTCAGCTCTCAAGTAAGATCAAATAATGACTGGATGGATGAAGAAAAAACCCTGGTGAGCATGAAAGGGGAATTAGAAACTAAGAAATACCACTTCTTTGCCCACAAGACCATGACATATGCTCCTACACTTAAGTGTAACTACCTTGAGGATTTATTAGATTTTACTGGAGCAACTAACCAAAAGGAAGGGATGAAATAATGTCATTTGGCATTCACTTTATAGCCATGTCTAAACTAAAAACAAAAATCATAAATGCATGTATTTTTATTCATATTGGTTAAGCCAAGGGAGCTAAATCAGGTAAAATAACGGGCAAGAAAAGGCAATTTGGGTTTTCTTTCTTTTTTTAGAGAAGCATTTGGCATCTTTAGGGTTTAATAGCTCTCTAATGTTTTGGTGCTCTCTGCCACTCACTACAATCAATGGGAAACTGAAATGCTCCGACAGTGACAGCAATTAGTCTTTGCCAGGGGTGTGTCTCAAACTTTCTACCTTACCCTTCAGCAGGGCAAGTGCTGGAGAGTTACAGGCAGCCTATCTTGCTTGCACTAATACAAAGGGAGTTTTTATCTGTGAACTGCTTCAGGATAAGGTTCCATAAGGCCTTTCAAGCCTAATCCTGTGAATTGCAGAGCACTTCCTGGCAAGTGTTAAGCAATTTCAACTCCCATTAATTTCAACAGGCTTTGAGGATACAAATCAGGGACATTTTGCTCAATTCTACCCTCATGTGGAACTTCTGTTTAAGTCTATGGAAGCTCTGTGTGTGTAGAGTGATGGCCCTTCATAGCTGACTACTGTTTGCAGTAAAAGCAGCTGCATCTAGAAGTTTAATGCATTTTAAATAAGCCTTAAATTTAGTAATAAAGGCTAAAGACATAGGTGACTAGGCCTATCTGCTAAAATTATATTTTATTATCAGGCTTAAGAGATATAAAATAAATAAATTTTAATAGCGGCAGGCTTTGCTGCTATTGATTTCTGCAATATATTCTAAACTGTGACTTTCCTTATTCCTTGCTTTCATTTTTTAAAGCTGGAATTGCTTTCTGGCTTGGATAAAACTCCATATAAGAAATGGGATATGCAGATTAGGCCACTATCAGTGCTGTTACTGTATGATTTTCATTTGGATAATAACCTTCACTGGGAGACCTCACAGCACATTACAAAAGCTTCCAAGAGAACCTTCTGGCATTTCTTGGAGAGCATTACCACACATCATCCCTCATGAGATGACTGTCCCCTGATAAAACAACTCAGAATGTCCTACAAAAAGTGCAACTGGAGCCAAGGACTCCTGTCTAGTTTCTTTCCTGGAAGAGAATTCACAGGCCAGTGAACAGGGCAGTTTTCATGGATTTACTGACTTTTGCAAAAAATTTTGTCACAGGAACTGGAGGGTGGTAAGCCTGTTTGGCAGCCCAATCCAAGGTAACTGAATTCTACTATTGTTTTCTATATAACAGATAGGCCACATTAAGACCAGCAGGAAATTATGTTGGAGACACCTCCCAGAGGTGTCAAATTTCTTTCAAATTTGACTAGTGAAAGCATATTTTGCAGCATAATCTGCAGCTGGCATGAACTGCTTTGAATCAAACCCAATTATGACTTTGGCACAGATGCTGCCTTCGTAACTCCCAAGCATTTCTTTTACTTTAAGGGAAGACCTTGGAAGTTGGGGACACCACTTCAGGGAACGACAGAAAATATATCTCAGTTTCACAGTCAGGATCTAGAAGACCTGCAAGTTGAAAGGCAATTAAAAGCAATGTCTGTGAATTTAAAAGCGTGTCTATTAAGAGATATCTCCTGATTTTTTCCTGCTTCTGAGATGTGGGCAAAGAAAAAAATAGTATTAAAACAGATAGAGACCATAGCACAGTAAATGGTTTCATACAGATGAGATGCATTTCTTTTGTCTCACACCAGGACTGAGTCTCTGGAGCTAACAAAAGCCCTTTGTGAGAGTGTTTGGGTTATGTACACTCAATGTCCTCATGCATCACTGTCCTTAGATGACCTGCCTGAAACTCAGGGTTTTGAAAAAGTGCTGGGAATTAAGCACCAGAGTCAATTAATCCAGAGAATACATGTAATATCCCTGATATCCTGATGTCAAACACGAAGCCATTCTGGTGAGGTGCTTCTCAAAGCAAGCTGCTCCACAGTATAAACAGGATCAGAACTGTCAGCGTAAAAATATTTCAAAAGGCTATATGCTCCTTTCCCCTCGAGAGCTCTCATCGCAATTTTCATCTAATGGAAAGCCATTTTGGCTAATGCTCGTTTGGGCAATAGCAGATAGCACTGTACTCAGAGACCAGGGGTCTCCTCTCTTGGACGTGACATGGAGCCGACGCACAGCTAGAGAAGTTTCCTTGGTTAACGTGCTACTGAGGCTCACTTCACCTGTCTAGGCAAGCTCTGCAACATGGCAGCTTCAGAAAGAAAAGCTGGTTGGCTAAAAGGCTATGTGGCAACAAAAATAGTCTCTATCAAGGTGGGGTAAAAAAGGGAAACAGAACAACAAAGCAGCATACCAAATGCATCCACACTCCCCATCTCTACCTACTGCAAGAGTGGACGTGGTGGCAGCTGGGACTGACTCACTCTCTGCCCCAGCAGTACGTGAGGCAGGGACCTGAGAAGCTGTACTGGGAGTCTCATGGAAGACATTCTATCCCAGGAGTCAGTGGTCTTGAATAGGCCATGTCTGCTTTACTGGGCCTTACACTTTGGACCAGAGAAGCCCATAAGTTGTTAATGTAATCTGTAATTTATAATATCTTTTGGAAAGGTAAGGTGTACGTGCATCAAGGGGTGGAATGTATTGATCCTAATGAGGAGACTATTGTACATGGCGGAATCAGAGACCCACATCACAGCTGATCTGACCAGGTGCAGGACAGTGCTGCGTTGCATGTCCAGCATGGCCTGCAGGCCTGTGTTATGCTGCACAGGTCCCTTGGCACAGGACAAACTCAGCCGGTGCATTGTAGCTGAGGTGCCTGCAGGCAGCTCCCACTCGCTACTGGAGATTATGTTACCTGCACAGCCTTGCCCTTATCTAAAGTGCTGCATGAAGTTCTCATGCAAGCATCCTTCATAAATAGAGTTGTTTTCTTGTAAGAAAATTGTATAGTAGCTCGAACAACCAAAAAGGAGGAACCTCTCTCCGCATATGGCACCTGTGCAGCATGCCATGGGAAAATCCATCTGAGGTCTGTCCAATGCTCCATGAACACAGGATTCCCACTGTCTGAAGGGACAGATTTATTTGCTATCTAGATTTCTCTTTCTGCTCTACCAGCTATTTTATTAAGCCATTTGCTGCCGAACATTTCTTACTGGGATGCAGAAAAAGCCCTGCACCTCCCCTCTCTGCCAGCTCACCCCGCACTCCCTGGTACAGAAGGCGGGCACCCCACTCACAGCCTCCACTACTGAGAAAATGCTCGGCTGTGCAACTCTTTCACTGAGTCAAACTTACTATGATGAGGGAAGCCCACACTAAAACTCCCACAACAAATGCCCTGTCTTCCCTTAATCTGGTCAGCATGAGAAGACCTCAAAACGCTAAAGACAGTCAAGTCCACTAAAAGTCTTTTTTTGTCTGTTTCCAAGTAAAACTAGCAATGGCCAGAATTATTACCTGGTTTACTGCACAGACTCTCCCCTCTCCATTCAGCTTTTATTTCTTCAGTCTGACTGAATAATAAACACTTCCTAACTATTCAAATATATAGCCATCTATACTTTTTTATAAAACACTATCAAAGATTTTTGGACATATGTAAGATTCAGTGATTTCACGGAACAATTCAACAGGTTTTGGGTCTATCTCTCACTTAGGTTACTGACAGAACAGGGTACTAAGCAGCATAAATCAGGCCCAAGCCACCTCAGACAGCAGTGTATGCCCTACTGTGTCTCAAGAGCTAAATGGAGAATATGAGGCCCAAAGTATCACACAGCATGTCGATAACGAACGAACCTGTCAAAAGTGAGATGCTCTTAGATGAAGCAGAAAGGATAGAATGGGAAGAGGAGATGGAATGCTGCATTTTGATTCATGCCATTGCCTCCGGTCACCTAGAGACAGACTGAAATACATCACTGTGAAAGGTCCTCCAGGTCCTTTTCACTGATCTTGGGATACTGCAGCTCCTGCAACAAGCAGACTTGGGAGCCCATCTTGGGCTCACTGTACTGAGCCGAAAGCCACATCACAAATACTTGTATGTGCCACTTGCAGAAAGTTACTATGGAGAAGTCATGCAGAGAAAACAAGCAGTCTACATGATCTATGGGATCTGACTGATCTTTACTTTGCATATACACGTAGGCAGCTGTGCTGATTTTGGCTGGGATGTAGTTAATTTTCTTCGTAGTAGCTGGTATGGTGCTATGTCTTGGATCTGTGACCAAAAGAGTGTTGATAATACAGGAACGTTTTCATTACTGCCGAGCAGTGCTCACACAGAGCCAAGGCCTTTCCTGCTTCTCACACCACCCCACCAGCAAGGAGGCTGCGGGTGGGTGCACAAGAAGTCAGGAGGGGACACAGCCAGGACAGCTGACCCCAACTGACCAGAGGGATATTCCACACCATATGACATAATGGTCAGTGTATAAAGCTGGGGGAAGAAGAAGGAAAGGAGGGACATTCGGAGTGGTGGCCTTTGTCTTCCCAAGTAAGCATTACGCGTGATGGAGCCCTGCTTTCCTGGAGATGGCTGAACACCTGCCTGCCGATGGGACGTGGTGAGCGAATTCCTTGTTTTGCTTTGCTTATACACACAGCTTTTGCTTTACCTGTCAAACTGTCTTTATCTCAGCCCCTTTATCAGGCGCTCACCGCTCGGTGACCCCTCAGCCCCACGCGGCCGCCCCCCCCCCCCCCCCGCCGCAGCCGCTCGGCAGCCAGTGCGCGTGCGCCGCCGGCCGCGCAAGCGCCTTCCCTGCTGCTGGGGGTAGCCGAGTCTGACGCTGGCGCCCGCGTCCGTTCTGTGCCGCGGAGCGGGTGGGAGGCGCCGCGGGAGCTGGCCGCGTCGCGGCGCGCGGCGCGGCGAGGTGAGAGCGCTCGGCGCGGAGCAGAGCGGCGGGAGGCGGCTGTGGTGCCCGCGGGGGCGGGCCTGGCGCCGAGGACGCGGCTGGCGCCGAGGCGGAGGTCGCAGGGCCGCTGGGTGCTGGGCTCCCGCCGCGCCTGGGCGGGCGCGGGGACCGAGCGGCGGCAGGGCGGTGGTGGGGGGCCGCCTCTCCCCCGCTGGGCCGCTCTTCGGGGTCTGCGGGGTGGGTGGGGGGGATCTGTCCGTGCGGGGCCGGGACGTGCCGTGCACGCAGCGGGGCGGGCGGGCGGGCGGGCGGCCCGCCCGCCCTCGGCGAGGCCTGCGGGGGATGTCACCGCGGCACGGTGTCAGGCCAGCAGCGAGATAACAACCCCAGTTGTGGGGTTTTCTGTTTATGTTGTTCTTTAAAACTGGTCATTTTGAGGAGCGGTGGAGTGCCGCACGTGTGAGACACAAGCGGTGGGCGTGTTCGCAGGTACTCTGGCTCTGCTGGTTTGGTAGGAACACCGGTTTGAATCAAGAATCCCTAATGACAAGCAAAAGGCAATAAAAACAGGAAACGTGATCTCAGTGCTCCTAGCGGTCATTTTCTGATATGTAGCTTAGCTTACCTTGTCATAATTGCTGGTATGGACCAGATCTGAAAGTGTAATGCCATGACAACCCCTCTCTGGTTCAGTTGCATTTAGCAGTGCTTGTCCCTAGCACTAGGATGCTGTATTGGGCTTGTGTGGTGAGGTTTTGGTAGTGGGGGGGCTACAGGGGTGGGTGCTGTGAGAAGCTGCTAGAAGCTTCCTCCATGTCAGATGGAGCCTTGGTGCCAGCTGGCTCCAAGACAGACCTGCTGCTGGCCAAGGCTGAGCCAGTCAGTGATGGTGGTAGCACCTCTGTGATAATGTATTAAAGAAGAGGGGAAAAAAACTGCTGCACAACAGCAGCTGGGAGAGAGGTGTGAGAATGTGAAAGAAACAGCCCTGCAGACACCAAGGTCCGTGAAGAAGGAGGGGGAGGAGGTGCTCCAGGCGCTGGAGCAGAGATTCCCATGCAGCCCGTGGGGAAGACCATGGTGAGGCAGGCTGTCCCCCTGCAGCCTGTGGAGGTCCACAGTAGAGCAGATATCCACCTGCAGCCTGTGGAGGACCCTATGCTGGAGCAAGTGGATGCCTGAAGGAGGCTGTGCCTCTTGGCAGGACTTGTGACCCCATGGAGAGGAGCCCACACTGGAGCAGGTTTTCTAGCAGGACTTGTGACCCTGTGGGGAACCCATGCTGGAGCAGTCTGTTCCTGAAGGACTGCACCCTGTGGAAAGGACCCATGCTGGAGCAGTTTGTGAAGAACTGCAGCCCATGGGAAGGACCCACCTTGGAGGAGTTTGTGGAGGCCTGTCTCCCATGGGAGGGACACCATGCTGGAGCAGGGGAAGAGCGTGACCGCAACCCTTGTTCCCTGTCCCCCGGCTCTGTTTGGGGGGACGAGGTAGAGAAGTTGGGAGTGAGTGAAGTTGACCCCAGGAGGAAGGGATGGGTGGGGGGAAGGTGTCTTTAGACTTGTTTTTATTTCTTATTACCCTAGTCTGATTTGGTTGGTAATAAATTAAATTCATTTTCCTGAGTTGAGTCTGGTTTGCCCATGATGGTAACTGGTGAGTGATCTCTCCCTGTTATCTCAACCCATGAGCCTTTCATTGTATTTTCTCCCCTTGTCCACTTGAGGAGGGGGAGTAATAGAGTGGCTTGGTGGGCACCTGGCAGCCAGCCAAGCTCAACCCACCACAGATGCTTATCATTCACATTGATTATGTTGGGAAAACAAGCAAGGGTCTGTTTCTTATACCTTGTCTCTTTTTTTATCTTATGGGGGGCAGGGGCGGCGGGTTGTTTGGGGTGGATGTTTTTTATCTGTGTGGTTCATGGTGGAGAGTGCCTCTTCAGCAATGAGAATAGGAAAAATACAGCTTAGGACAAATGAACAAAAAAAGATGTCATGAGAAGTGAGATGTAATTAGTTACAGCTTAACAAGGTAGCCTGCTGACATACATGGGTAAGTTTGGGGATGTTTAGTAGCCAGTGTATGCCTGCTGAGACAAGCTATTTTGGCAGGCTCCTTTGCAGTATGTTAGGAGAGGACTACTGTAAGAATCTGCAAGATAATTATTCCCTTTCATAGTATTCCTGTATTATTTTTTTATTTCTGGAAGCAGGGAAATGAGAATGAACTGCTCACCTGGATCTTGTTTTGGATGTGGATGGATGTGTTTCAGGGTGATGCTTCTTCCTTTACAAGGGTTCTATTTTGCATGACACTAAATTCTGTCAGCTGTAACATGGAAATAAATTACACAACGCTCTAAGCTGTTAATGTTAAGGAAGATTCTGCTAAGAGGTTTTTTGAGACAGAATGCTGTCCCAAATGTTGTAAGCTAGGCTAAAGCTTACTACTGTCAGTAGTTTTCAAGGCTGCTGTTGATAGGCTGTAGAGACCCTTGCCAGCTCTCATGAGCCTGGCCCTCCTTGTTTCTGTGGTAAAAGACAGTGAAAAATAGGAAACACTATTCTGCTGTTGCTTTTCCAATACTTGGGATTATTGTGTGGAAATTGTGCCATTCCTGGGAATGAAGGAAAGGGGCTGCAAGAAATACTGATGCTTATACCTATTTGTAGAAGGGGCTTGGCATATTGACAAGAGTAGGTGGTAACCATGGCTCCTAAAGGGAACAAAGCAGTTGTGCAGAATTTTTTTATTTTTTAAATTAATAGAAAGTGGTTTCCAAATTAAAGTAGCTACCTAAACTGAAGAAAGGAAAAACCCCTCACCTTCTTGTTTTATTTCTTTCTTTTCACAGCGTCTAAGTCTTGACCTAATCTTTACAGCTTTCATGCCTTCGGTGCCAAAAAGCAAGATGCTAGGTTAAGAAAAGGTTTGGGGGTTTTTTTTTTTGGTTTTTTTTTTTTCTTAACTCCAGATTTAGGTAGTGCTGACGTTCTGCTTTATAAATCATACCTGGAATTTTCTGCAATGATTTTGACTATCTTTTGGCTCTGCAGTTACTAACAGCAACAGCTGTGCTTCTCCTAAACATGTTCTTCTTACTGTCTTCGTGTCATTATATCATTGCTCTCAGAGTGCACAAATGATTGTATGATGTTTCCGTGGAGGTTATTTGCTATTGGGGAGGCTGGAAATGGTGCTTTGAGAAGTGGGGTGTAAATGAATAAATAGCATCATGGGGAGGTGTGCCCAGCTCAAGAATGCATTTAGCAATTCCTAAGCATTTTCTGATTGAAGTCTTGAACTGCTGAGTTTGGTTGACCTCCAAATGCCAACATGAATGTTACGTGAAAGCTTATCTCTTCAAAGCCTTCAAAGAACAGTACCCGCTACCCTTTGACTGGGTACTACTGCCTTAAAATTTTCCTTTTGGTGATTTTTAAATTTGCTAAATGTTGTCTGTGAATTTATTACCTCTTCTCGGGTGGATGAAATGTTGATGGTACTCTGACAACAGTGCTGGTAATCATCTTCTGTGGTCTGTTTCTTTGGGGGTGCAAAGTCAGCAGAGAGAAAGTAAGTGTTCCAAATAATGTATAGTGAGAAGAAAGACTTATTTTTGTATAGATGAATCACTATGAAGTCATATGCATAGATTAGGAGAACTATAAAATAGCATTTAACGTTTATGTTCTGCTAATGTGAAATAATAGCATTCAACAGCCTAATTACGAAGACATATTCTATTAAGTATGTATTTGAGGTAAAAAACATTCTTCTTTTTGTACCTATGCAAAGTCCATGTAGGAAATAGATAATAAAACAATGTGGTAAAAGTAAGCTTTATTCTCTTTTCTCTCTTCACAATACTTGACCCTTAAATGTTTTAGCCTGCCTGTATTTTATATCTTCTAACTCTTTTATGTAATTTCAAAAGAAAGAGAACCCTTCTTGCTTAGTATTAAGCATGTAAGCAAATCCCTGCCCACTCAGCAGACTCCTTTAGTATGGACAGAAGTGCTTTGTTGAACGATGATGGCATTGTGATGCTTGAACTTCTTCTTGTAGTTAAGGGTGATGAGATTGGATTTCTAGCTTGTCAGGTTTCCAATACTATGTGTTTTTAATGTGCTCTTCAAAAAAATGCCATTAGACTTGGATGCAGTGGATTCCTGTGTTTTTCGCAATGCCATTGTTGTGGTTTAACCCCAGCCAGCAACTAAGCACCACGCAGCCGCTCACTCGTTTCCCCCCCACCCAGTGGGATGGGGGGAGAAAATGAGGAAAAGAAGTAAAACTTGTGGGTTGAGATAAGAACAGTTTAATAGAACAGAAAAGAAGAAATTAATAATGATAACACTAATAAAATGACAGCATTAATAATAAAAGAATTGGAATATACAAATGATGCACAGTGCAATTGCTCACCACCCGCCGATCGATGTCCAGTTAGTCCCCGAGCGGCAATCCCCCTGCCCCCACTCCCCCCAGTTCCTATACTAGATGTGACATCACATGGTATGGAATACCCCGTTGGCCAGCTTGGGTCCGGTGCCCTGGCTGTGTCCTGTGCCAACTTCTTGTGCCCCTCCAGCTTTCTCGCTGGCTGGGCTTGAGAAGCTGAAAAATCCTTGACATTAGACTAAACACTACTGAGCAACAACTGAAAACATCAGTGTGTCATCAACATTCTTCTCATACTAACTCAAAACATAGCACTGTACCAGCTAATAGGGAGACAATTAACTCTATCCCAGCTGAAACCAGGACAGTCATGCAATTGCATTGCCATCTAAGCTTTGCAGCAGTGTGCAAGGTGGCATCTTTATTTTTCATTAATGTGGTTCCCAATTCTAAAGTTAGATCAGAAACTATGCAGGTATTTGTTCAACTGAGGTGCAGCTTTCTTCCTTCTTTCTACAGTGAGATTTTATTTCCTTGTGGTACCTTTGGTTGTAAATGGCTAGAGCTCAAAGAGTGGGATGAGAAAGGCCAGCAGCAGAGTACAGATCCTGAAGTTCAGGAAAGCACATTTAGACTTATTTGGGGGACGCTTTGATAGGACCCTATGAGGGGGAAGGAGATCAGGAAAGCTGGCAGAGCTACAAGCACAGCATAAGGTGCAAGAAAAGACCATCACAATACTTAGAAAACCAACTAGTTGTACTGGGAGACTAAACAGTGTGCTCCAGTGCAAAATTGGCAGCATACAGGAGGCAGAAACAGGAGCAGTCTACAGAGGTGCAGTTTAGAAACACTGCTTGGGCATACAGAGTTGGTGTTAGAAAAGCCAAAGCTCAGTGGGAATTGAAACTTGCAAGGGATGTCAAGGGCAACAAGAGGAGCTTCTACTGATGTATGAATAGTAAAATGTTGAACATAGAAAAGTAGGACATTTTCATGGTGCTAAGAGAGCTGGCCTATGCCCTTGTGAGGTTGCTCTCTGTTAATATTCAAAAGGTCATGGAGATCTGCAATGACTGCAGAAAGGCAAATGTTGACCCATTTTTGAAAAAGGCAAAAAGGTCAGCATGGAGTACAAGCAGCATGTCAACCTCACTTCAGTCTTTGGGAAGATCATTGGAGTGTGTCCTATTGGAGCACACTTCTGGGCATGAGAAAGAGGAGGAGGATCCAGTCAGCTACAAGCCAGTCAATATCACTTCAGTCCGTGGGAAGGTTGGGGAACATGTCCTTTTAGAAGCCATTTTTAAATGCAAGAACACAGTGTGACTAGGAGCAGTCGGCCTGGATTTACCAAGGGCAAATCATGTCTGCCTGACCAACCTCATTGCTTTCTATAATGAGGTTACTTGTGCTGTGAACAAGAGGAGGACAGTGCATATTGTATACTTTACCAAGACCTTTGACAGTCTTCCATTGCATCCCTGTCACCAAATTGGTGAAATATGTCCTGGGTAAGTGGACAGTATAGTCAGTGAAAAACTGTCTGGATGGTTGGGCTCAAAGGGTGGTGATAAGTGGTGCAAAGTCTGGTCAGACTGGCAAGGAATGGTGTCCCACAGGCATCAGTAGTGGGTGCAACACTGCATAGTGCCTTCATTAATGACTTGGATGATGGGTGCACTCAACAAATTTGTGGCCGACACCAAATTGCAGAGAGCGTTCCAAGCACTGGTAAGTAGGGTGCTCTTCAGGTGGACCTGGACAGTCTGGAGACATGGACTGACAGGAACCTCTTACAATTCAACATGGAGCAATGCAAGGTCTTGCAGCTGGAATGAAAGAATCCCATGGACCAATACAGGCAGGGGCTGACTATCTAGGAAGCAGGTTTACGGAAAAGGTTTATCGGGAGGTCCTAGTAGATACCAGGATGAATGTGAGTCAGGAGAGCTGGCTGTATTAGTAAGAATGTGACATCTGTGACCATGATTATTCCCCTCTGTGTGGCACTTGTGAGATAGCGTCTGGAGTGCTACAGCCAGAATTTGGGCTCCCCAGTACAAGAAGGACGCTGGAGCAAGTCCAGTAGGGGCCACCAGGATGATCAGGGGTTGGTAGCACAAAACGTAGAGGGGAGGCTAAGAAAGCTGTGCCTGTTCAGCTTGGAGAGGGGAAGGCAAAGGAGAGATGTTACTGCTGTTTGCAACTGTCTGGTAGGAGGATGCAGAAAAGATGGAACCAGGCTATTCTCAGAGCTGCACAGCAATAGAACGAGAGGCAGCAGGCACAAGCTGGCTATATATAAATAAAAACTATATTATATACAAATTAAAATTCCTATTAGGTATTAGGAAATATTTCTTTTTTTACCATGAGGATTGTTGAATATTGGAACAACTTACTGAGGGACACTCCATTCTTGGAGGTTTTCAGGGCTTAACTGGACCTGGCATAGAGCAAGCTGATATAATCAGACCAGTTTTGATGAGGGGATTGGACTAGATGACCTCTGGAGATCTTTGTTCCACCCTAAGCTCTGATTCAGTGATTCTTATTGGGAAGAGTAAACGTGGGTATGGATTTACCAAGGGAAAATTATGCCTGACCCACCTGATTGCCTTTACTAAAGGATAAAATAACTGGATTTGTAGACAAGGGGAGAGCAGTAGACGTCAATTACCTCACCTCGAGCAAGGCTTTCAACACTGTCTCCCACCATGATCTTGTGTCAATGGTAGGATGCTGGCCTGCTGGCAGGGCTTCCCTCTGGACAAGCTAGAGGAACAGGTTGGTGGGAGCCTTAGGAATTTCAATAATAACAAATGCTCTGTCTTGCACCAGCCCTTACAGCACAGGCTGGGGATGGGCTGGCTGGGGAGCAGTTCTGTGGAGATGTCCATGGGCCCTGGCAGGCAGTGTCCCAGGCAGTGTGAGCAGTGCACAGCCTGAGGAGCCAGGTTAGGGTGGGATTTACCCCCCTTTGCTCAGCACTCATTAGACCTTATACTGACACGTCCAGTTTTGGATCCCCCAGTACGGGAGGGACACTGACCAGCAGGAATGAATTCAGGAGAGACTGTGAAAACTAGGGCTTGAGCCCATGCCTTGTGAGGGGAGGCTGTGGGACTGGGGCTGGTTGAGCTAGGAGGAGGGACAGCTTCTGGGGTACCCAACAGCAGCCCTGGCACCAAAGGGAGGGGGATGAAGAAGACACAGCCAGGTTCTTCACAGCAGTCTGTGGCAAAAAAGCTCACGCTAGTCATGAAGAGAAAGGTTTTATCAACCAGGACAGCTCACTAAGGTGGTGCCTTCTCTGTTCTTGGAGGTTTTCAAGCCCTGATGGGACAAAGCCCTGAGCGACCTGGTCTGACCCCATGGCTGAACGTCCTTGGAACAGGAGGTTGAACTAGACACATCCTTAGGTCTCTGCCAGCCTTAGTTATCCATTAATCCTTTAAAATTTCCAGGCATTCCATATGCACATGCAAGTGCCTTTGCTGAGGGTGAATGCCAAGGACTGAAGAACTGTTTAGATGGTATTTAAATTCATTAAATTGTATTGATATTGCTGTTGCCTTGTAAATATCTTGTTGATGTTTAGTGGAGACTGATTGAAATTGAGGAATTGTTTCTGATGGAGGGGCAATAGACTTCTAGTCTACATGCAATAACTGGTTTGTGCTTCCTTTGAAAGTATCTACTGTGCTTCTAATGATCCTTTACTGTAGTTTCTCCTTTTAATATGAATGATAAAAATTACCCGGTGGCAGATAGCATAAAATTCCAATGTGTTTGTGTCAAAACTACCCGGGAAGGAGCCTTCCATCATTTTGCTGCTTGTTAGGTAGAACTGGAGGGGGTTGGTTTTGTGACTTGGTATATAGAAAGAGGTTGAATGCATCTAAATCCAATGGAGTTTAGACACGCTCAACAGATCTAGGTATGTCTGGAATTGTTTGCTGTAGTGATTATATTTATTTAGGAAAAAAAAAAAAGGCAAGATGTCAACTCTAGTGTAATATGTAGTCATTTATTATATGAACACCAATTGTCTGAAAATGCAATTCAATGTATTCTAAAACAATACAAACCCATACTGGCATAATTCTGAATGCAGTTAACAGGTTTTTTTTTTTAATCCTAGACTCTCAGAAATGTAATTCACAAGTATATGGGAATATTTTGCTGCTTAACTGCCAGGGATTTATATTCATTGAGGTGGTAACTACTAATTTTGAGTTTTCCTGCTATGAATAGTATTTGTTGTGGTACATGCTGCATTTGCATGTTTCTAGGGTTTAATTCTGTCTTTGTAAAAATAAGTGGCAAGATTCTGAACGCATCACACTGATAGCATATCTTGAAATTGGAGTACTGCGCATGTATATGTTTTCTCAGTGCTTCTTGCAACGCATTACACTTAGGTTTTCAGCAAGTGCTAGGTTTTTTATTTTTTTTTAAGGAAGCCGTCCCAAATGACTGGAGGTGTGTTTACAGTAAACTGAAATGTTTGAATATTTGCTGTTGGCCATCAGTTTCACTGGTGTGCAACAAGGTAACCTGAGTTCTGATTTCTCTCCAATTTAGATTCCTGTGTGCTTGTGGGTGCCTGCATATTTCAACTTACAGAGAAGGGTTTTTTTGTCAAGTGTTCCAGCCCCTAACTACAGTTACCATTTACAGTCTCACAGGTGGGTCTTTTATTTGTTTTACTTCTGGTTTTGCATGAAATAATTGAAAAATTTGTGGAGAATTTTGCGTTTTAAATCATGTTTTAGAAACTGAGAACACTCTCTTGAGCTGTCCTATTTTCAAGTAAATGAGATATACTTAAAATGCTCTCAAGGGTAAATGCTCACAGACTACACATATGCTGTGCCATATGGAACTGTATATTTGCTCCAGCTTTAAGAAATGTTGATCACCCATTCTTTGTGCAAGACCAATGAGTATTCAGCATTTCTTGGATTTAAGCCCATAAAGCAAGGTGATATGGTAGACTCAGGAGGGGGAAGAAAATGCTTTAATGCTTACATCTGCTGTTAAGTACAATGTAAATCTTGTGTGGTTTTGTCTGGCTAATAGCATGCTTTCTTTCCTAGTCCGAAGTATATTTTTTTCATCTCTGTTGCAGAGTGAGAGTTAGTGTCATAGGACAGAGCCAAAATGTTGGATGACATCAAGAAGCGGTTTGAATTTCCTAATGCATTTATTCAGTCACAGGTAATTTTTTTAAAAGCATTAAACAAATTTAATTGTCTGTGGAAGCCTTTGTTCCAAGGCCTGCTGCCTGACTGTAGAAAAGTGATAAGGAAGACTTTTGGGGGGTGTTTTCTTTATGCCAAAGGCAGAAAAAACATAGAAGAAGGGAGGTTGCAAACAAATGCTAATTGCCCTCTCTATGTAATCCAAACATTGGACATAATTGCTCATCACTGTAAAGTCTCTGCAGGAAGATCAGAAACTTTCCAGGACTGAACGGTGTAAGTGGGACCAAATGATTTTTAGTGACCCTGTGATCTCAAGAGAAGCCAGGAGTTACCAGAGGTCATGTGTGGGGTCAAAATACCTGACAGTACTTTATAGAACTGTATTTAGGACTGATCTGTTTTCTTTCTGTGTGATGAGAGCTGATGAACTACTGCAGTCTTGTTTGTGATCAAAGAATAACTGTATACAGCTCCACTGTGATCAGCAGACCAAGCCCCTTTATTTTCAGAGCCATGCATTGGCTCCTGATCGTGTTCACCTGAAACCTTCTCATGTGCATAAAGTGCTTATAGTGTTTTTAATGGACAGGAAGGAAGAAAGTAATAGGTTCTATTGAAAAAATACACCTTCCTTACTTTGGCCATCTCTTATTTCAGTATTAAAAACGTATCTCTTCAGCTGTAAGACCATTGCTAACTTCTGTGTTTTCTTCCTCTTCCTGTTTTCAATTCAGGATTAAATATGTAGCCATTTGTTTGATGGAATAAGTTGATGTGAATGCAGCCTGTGCAACCTGGTGTCTGTTGCCTTTTCAGTTCAGCTCAGTCTACCTTGGTTTATGATAATTAAGTTTGAAAGAGAGGTGCAGAAGTCCACTTGTGTTCAACTTGGCATTTAGGAGAGGAAGTCATGTCCCTGAAAGCTAGAGTTCATCTAAGGTCTAGCGAAGTGTCTTGTACTGCAGATGAGTTCACGTCATTACTAGCCTTGATGAGTAGGACTTGGCATCTT
This sequence comes from Harpia harpyja, assembly GCF_026419915.1. Classification (NCBI taxonomy): domain Eukaryota; kingdom Metazoa; phylum Chordata; class Aves; order Accipitriformes; family Accipitridae; genus Harpia; species Harpia harpyja. Next base: position 78,854,123 of record NC_068969.1, on the reverse strand, counting down.
TGAACCAGTTCATTTTTCTTCAGTACAGAAGAATGTCCCCATGGTACAAATATTGCTGAAATGTCTTGGCTCATCATTACAGCTGCACATCATTAAGGACTACTGGTGTGCTTTGGCTGATTTTGTGCTGTGCTTTGGTTATTTTGCTAGTTTCCACTTATATTCTGTGACCCCTGAAAAGCATGCTGTAATCTTCAAACTGTCATCAGGCCAGGATTCAACTTCATGAGAGATGTCTTCACTTTCTGGGACCAACCAAGACATCTGCTCTGCAGAGCGTGTAATCTACACAGACAAGGATCAGCAAAGTGAGGAACTTGAGCATAGTTTTGTAGGTCAAAAGGTTTTACTGGTGAATCAAGTTCTTGGAATGCACATTTGGAATGCACATTTTTACTTTCCTGTATAGCTTACTGCAAAAACCACTTTCTATTCATATGCCCCTTTTCCAGTGTAATGAAAGTGTTTTAAGGATGTGGGTATGAATTAATTTCTGAAGTCCCTTATAAGTGGGGAACAATTAAAAATAATAGAATTCACTTGGTAAGTGCACTAAAAAAGATCTCTTCTGCCTCAGGATAACAGTAAAAAGTGGTATGCCACCATTATGGTGATTTTTGGCCCTAAAACATATTTCAGCTTCCATACCAGTAAGTTTGGTATTTCAAATCGTGATAAAATGATGCTGTATGCAACAGCAGTGTAAATACTTCCTAATGGAGAATTGAAAAATAACACTTGGTCCGCATGTGGTTTTTATTTCTTTTTCTCTTTTAGGCAGTGGGTCATCTGATTGCTGTAATATTGAAAGAAAATGTTTCTTCAGAGAAGATCAGACAGGCGTCTGACCAGGTCTGTGGCATTCTTTCATTTCTGTCTCCTCTCTCATCCATATGTGTTTACATTTTTCTATGGTTTCCCATTCCCCATTGTGTAATTTTAATAAATCCTAGAAGTTAAGTAAGGTAGGTAGCAATATGTGTCTGGGCGTACGGGTAGAAACGGTAGATCTCTGGGATCAGAAAAGCAGTTTTACTTCCGTCAGAAGTCTTAATGGCAGAAGTCTTAATGCTGCAGAATACCAACATCTAGCTATGCTCAGTTTGAGAGTTTTATTTGAGTTTGTTTACATTACAGCAAGTGAAGTGCCATATGGTGAGACACTGTCACTTGAGTAGGAAAGACTTTTACATCACTATAAAAATTTCAAAAAGTATGGCATTTCTCACACCTGTATTGGTGTTATATCTCGTATTAGTTAAGTAGAGCTTAGATACTTTGCCTTTTAGCTGAGTTAAGCTTGCTTAAGTGCAGGTCTGTCTTGTTAACTGAGAGGCATATGAAATGCTGTCACAGCAGCGTAGGAGGGGTGTTAGTTAGGATTTGCTCCTCTGTTTTTCTTCCCCAAAAGGTGCACAGAAATGAGCAGAAAATGATTGTGGATTTTTCTTCCCAGTCTGAAGTCTTAAAACCATCCCCCAAACTAGCAAACCCAAGCCTGAAAAATGCTGAGTTTTGATGTGAAGGAATGTTGGAGGTGTGTAGTTTCTCTAACAGAAGCTCCTCCAACAGTCCTAATCATAATCATGTTCCTCAATGACATTCTGTTTTGAGCTACAAGCTGACTCTTCCCATTTGCCGTCCCATGAAATACAGCAACACCTTCTAAAATGCTAAGAAGCACAAGATTGTGCCACTTGGATGTTACAGGCTCCCTTTATATTCAGGAGCATTTTGCAGTGTTCAGTTGTTTAAAAATGTTCCTTGTTTCTCCATTTGGAAGCTACAAAGTCAGCAAACTAAACTGTGAATGTAAATTTAGCATGAAAACAAGCAGCAGTTTTGATAGATACTGCCAAATCTCTGTGCTTACTAGCAAATGGAGAAAACTGAGGACTACATAGGGTGAGTAAAGATGACTTATCTCTGGATAGCCCTTTGTATGCCTGCCTCTAAGCTGTCTGCACTACACCTTGCTGTAGACATAGCTTGACATAGGAGTTCCTGAGTTGTCTCCAGTTACATCTTGATCTTTTTAAGGAAAGTGAAATTCACGATAGCCTACCTGCGTAGACACAGCTGAAAAATTCTTCTGTCTTACCCTTTTCTCAGAGACTCCTGTCCCTACTGAGGGCATAGGCAGTAGGGGGCAGGAAAGTGGGAGCTGTCCAGGGAAAGGCCCTTCTTGGGTGTAGAATCTGTACATCAGCTTCCTCTCCTGTGCTCTCTGAGACTTCAGGAGAAGCTGTTGAGCAGGTTTTTATTTAAAAGTGTGTTTGAGATTAATGAAGAGAAATTGGTGTCAGCTTTCTCATTGTTTGTGTCTCATGCTTTTGACTTCAGACTCCTGCTCTGAACTTGCTTTGGGAGAAGTGCTGCAGTGAGAATGCTGCCTTGCGAACAGCCTGCTCTGAGGGGTTGGTGGCACTTGTTGAAGAGAAACATGCTGAGCTCAACTATGTTCTTCATGGAGCTCTCAACCTAATTCCCTCAGCAAGGTAGTGTTTGGTTGTCTAATCTTGTGTCCTTTGTCAGCTGGTTCTCAGTCATTGTTTTTCCCTTGTAAATACAGAAGAAGAGGAGAGGTTCTGTAGATGACAGTATCTTCAAATAAGTTGTGGCATTAAGGACTGGCATTGCCCTGCCACTTTGCTGAAGGCTGTTGCTTTCATCTTGGCAGTGTAACAGCATGGGTCTGACTTAAGAAGTCATAGAGTATCCTATGCATGTAAGCTGAAACTGTTAGCGGTTCATACTAATGCTCTGAACTTTGAACTGTGGAACCTCAGAAATCAATGCGCTGCCTAGTTTTGTTGCCTTTATCATGGGGAAGGGGGAAGAAAACAGCAGCAACTTCCATTATGGGGGAGGGAAATAACTTCCTCATCAGTTTGTCCAAATAACTAGTTGCTCAGGTAGAGTCACCATAAGACTGTGTGTGGGGATTAGGAATGCTGGGTTTTGTTTCCTTGTCTACTGAGGAAGAAATCACTTTACCTACCTCTGCAGCTACGTCCTCTTATCTGCAGATATAATGCCTACATCTCACAATGGTGTTTTGAGCTAGACTGCCTGTGCAACATACCGAGAGAATGCAGTTGTGGGGGAAAACGACATAGTGCACAAAATTTGTAAATGGGAAGTCAAATGATGATTGGGAGGATGTTTCCATTCAAATCTACCAACCTTATAAAGTTCCTTGGGTTATCTTTTTCTCTCTTCTGATTTTGGCAGCTAACTGGATTTCTGCACTAAGCCTTCTTATTCTCTTGCTAGAGAATGCTAGAGTTGTTTTTAGCCAAGCCAGCTAATTGGTGCTACACCTGTGATGTATTATGCTGGTAGGCTTAGCATAGAGGTTGCAAGAACCATGCTATTCAAGACATGTTTTTCAGCCCTTCTTCCCATAATCAGTTTAAGGCTGAGGTTTCTCATGATCAGTCTGAGCCAAAGGTGAGTTTAGGTTTGAGTAAACTAGTGAAATGCTTAAGAAATCAGGTATTTTAAGGTTTCTGTCCTTGTGACTTGCTTGTTTACAGCTAGGATCTTGCTGTGATGATGCTGATTCTATGCTGAGTTTACAATAGGTGGTTATGGATCCCTAGGAAAGGTTTTGTAAATATATTTTTATAATGTGAATAATTTCTGCAAACTACTGTCCTCCAAATTACAAAATTTTACTAGTTCAGTTTGGGGTTACCTGAAGAATCTGCATTGTTAACAATGAAGTAGAAGCACCTGTGCTTAGACTATGAGAACCTGAGTCCTGTGGGGTAAGGTGGAGGGAAAGTTTCATTAGCTGTGGCTTGCACTCTAAGAAATGTGAAATTCCTGTTCAGCTAAGGTTTGTTACCATATCAGCAGTTTATAAGAAAATGAAATGTTAATACAATTTTGTACTTCAGAAAAATAAAAAGTGTAAAATGGGATATTTAGGATTGAGTTAACCTCAAAACCAAAATCAGAGTTATGTATTGAAAGGGCTTGGATCTGCCCCATTTCTATAACATTCATAGATTTTTTTTTTCGATGTGTGAAACCAATACACGTGACTGATTGATTGCTATAGTAAGTGCTGGCAAATTACCCGGGAACCTTTTATGTATTTTTGGCTTCTTTCCCCCCCCACCCCAAGCTGCCATGATTCAAACCACATCAACTATGGATTGCAAAGCAGGGTTTATATAGCCTGGCCACAGAAGTCCATGGGTTTAAAATGTCTGTAGTGTCAGGAGCTGATGAAACTGACAATTTTAGATTGGTTCATTTCAGTGCTGATGCTTTTTTTTTTTCCCTTGACTTTTAGAATTCTAGCCTGCTGTTCTTCATCCTGTTCCCTGCCAAAATTTTAATTCAGGTTTGCTCTGTGGCTTTGCACTGCTGTGTGCATAGTGTCTAAAATAAAGTAAATATGATATTAGCAGCCAGTGCCACCCAGCAGAAAGGCACTTGCAAGTGCTGAGCACCTTTCAGTGCTGAATGGAGTTAGGTGAATGTTTATTGGCAAAGACTGCTCATCTTGTGTTCTTGTTTCTCTTCCTTCTGTTACAATGAATTTAGCAGGGGCTTAGTGCACCTGGTGCATTTTATTTTGTCAGGTGTGTCAAATTCTGCATGCTAAGAAAGACATCTTGCTTTGTCGGAGGTGGATATCCAGTGCTTATCTGAGTTGACTTACGTGGTTCACACTATCTGCTCGTTATACAAATGGGAATCTATTCTTACCTCTCTGGTGCATCATTGTACCATGACTGTCTCTTAGACCCAGTGTCCATTTTTCTCTGATGACCCAAGAGTTTAAACTTCATGGAACATCATATTTATGTGTGTGTTTGTGTGTGCCTATATACAAAATACGTATACATGTGTAAATGAACATCATCCTCATTTAACACCTGAGCAAGCTGAGATACAGTAATACTACCAGTTTGGCATAGAGTGCAGTATGCTCCACAAACATCTTCCTAAATTATGAATGGATATACATACATTTAGACTTTTAAGCTATACCTAATCACAAAGAAATATCATGACTTGATATTTACACTTTAATGAAGATTCAAAAATTGCAAAGGCAAAGGATCATATGACTATAGAATCACAACCTAAAAACCCCTCATATCATTCATAAAAGAAAATGGGAACACACAGGCAAATACCACTTTTACCTGCCAGACCTTTACTATACTTAGCACTACCTGCAGACTCTTTTCCATAAGCTGGTATGACACACCAGGGAACATCTAGATTCCCACAGTGGATCTGCCCACCAATAAATGCTTAGTTTCATATTCCAGATACAGGCAAAGCAGTACTTTCTCTCTTCTGTGCCTTTCATACTTTTGCCAGCAGTGCTGGAAAACACTGACCCAAATCAAAACTGACAGAATATGCTTCTGTTTTCTTTCTTTCTTCCAAAAATGGACCAGTTATAAGATGTGCCTGTACTCTTTAAAATGACTGGCTGTTGTGACACCTGGCTCTTGAAACACGCCCAGCCTGTGTGTGTGAACTCCTGCCTTTTAACAGTGTTCATGTAAAGTCTCCCTGTTCTTTGATAGAAATTGCTTAAATTTGTTCAGACTTTTTGGTATTGTGGTGGGTTGACCCCGGCTGAATGCCAGGTGCCTACCAAAGCTGTTCTATCACTCCCTCTCCTCAGCTGGACAGGGGAGAGAAAATATAACAAAGGGCTTGTGGGTCAAGATAAGGACAGGAGAGATCACTCACCAATTACCGTCACGGGCAAAACAGACTCAGCTTGGGGAAGATTAACTCAATTTATTACCAATCAACCAGAGTAGGGTAATGAGAAATAAAACCAAATCTCAAAACACCTTCCCTCCACCCCTCCCTTCTTCCCGGGCACAACTTCACTCCTGAATTCTCTACCAACCCCCCCCCCCCGCCCCGCCAGCAGCGCAGGGGGACGGGGAATGGGGTTTACGGTCAGTTCATCACATGTTATTTCTGCCGCTTCATCCTCCTCAGGAGCAGGATTCATCACACTCTTCCCCTGCTCCAGCATGGGGTCCGTCCCATGGGAGACAGTCCTCCATGAACTGCTCCAACATGGGTCCTTCCCACAGGCTGCAGTTCTTCACGAACTGCTCCAGCATGGGTCCCTTCCACGGCGTGCAGTCCTTCAGGAAGGAGCACACTGCTCCAGCATGGGTCCACCATGGGATCACAAGTCCTGCCAGAAAACCTGCTCCAGTGTGGGCTCCTCTCTCCACAGATCCGCAGGTCCTGCCAGGAGCCTGCTCCAGCACGGGCTTCCCACAGGGTCACAGCCTCCTTCGGGCACCCACCTGCTCTGGCATGGGGTCCTACACGGGCTGCAGGCGGATATCTGCTCCACCGTGGACCTCCATGGGCTGCAAGGGGACAGCCTGCCTCACTATGGTCTTCCCCACAGGCTGCAGGGGAATCTGCTCCGGTGCCTGGAGCACCTCCTCCTCCTCCTTCTTCACCGACCTTGGTGTCTGCAGGGCTGCTTCTCTCACATATTCTCACTCCTCTCTCTGGCTGCTGTTTCTGTCTGTCCCAGCAACTTTTTTCCCTTCCTAAATATATTATCCCAGAAGTGCTACCACTATCGCTGATTGGCTCAGCCTTGGCTGGCGGTGGGTCCGTCTTGGAGCCAGCTGGCACTGGCTCTGTCAGACACAGGGGAAGCTTCCAGCAGCTTCTTACAGAAGCCACCCCTGTAATCCCCCACCACTACCAAAACCTTGCCACACAAAGCCAATACAGGTATATAGCTTAAAAGTCTAAATGTATGTATATCCATTCATAATTTAGGAAGATGTTTGTGGAGCATACTGCACTCTATGCCAAACTGGTAGTATTACTGTATCTCAGCTTGCTAGTGTGTTAAATAAGGATGATGATTTGTTTGTCCTGTGAGAGCATTACATAAATTCTGCATAATTTCTTGTTTCCAGCTCGCCATCTGAGGAGTTCCTGCAGTTTTCCATTCACTGATGGAAAAGTAGAATTACAGATAAAGCAGATTTCTCAGTTTTTCTCCTGCTAGGAGGGAAAGAAGGGGGAACAGTAAAGAAGAAAAAAAAAACCCAGTTCCCAGTTCTCTTTTTCTTCTCTTATCTTGCCCTGTGTGATAGAAGTAACTTTTTGTCAGGTGACAATCTCTTACAATTGTATATTGTGTTAGCTCTTCCTGTTCATTATGTGAATAAAGTGAGGAATAATTGTGGTTTATTAATGTGAGTAGTAAACTATCTAATATTAGGGTATGACAATGCAATTGTATAGCATGTTCTAGATGAAAACTCAAAGAATCAACCACGACTTTTTTTTTCCTCTGCTTCTGCATTTTCACCTTGTGAAAACGTGTTTCATTATAGAATCCAGGCTATTTTCCCGAGAAGGGTTTGGGTTGGATCTGGCATGGTCCAGTTGGAAAGGTGTGGAAAGCACTTAATTATGAAGAGGAGAGCACAATTTTGAAATTTGTCCTTGTAAGCTTAGCCAAGCAGTAATAAGCTCTATACTTGAGCTCTTTACTGCATGGTCACAGAACTTTTTTCCCCCCTTGTGGTGGGCTTCATTAATGTGTTTAGTTTCTCTCTAGGAGAATATGGGAAATCCTATCAAAATTCCAGAAATACTGCTGTTTTTTGAGTTTTCCTGAATGGTAAATGAAACAACATAGAAAGAAGGAGGTAAAATAACTGTATGTATCTATTTTATGTAGTCCTTGAGTCCTGAGATCAAAAGGCAGGACAAACTACATGTCTCAAGTGTCTTTTGTGACAGCGTGATTCCTCTTGCTTTCTCATGCTAGGCAGTGGCATGGTTGAAATCTATGTACCATCCTGGATGTTTACCTATATACTTGCTTTCAGAGGAGCTAATTTTCTGTTTTTAACATCTTAAAATCACCAGTTTCAGGAAGGCTGGGAACAGCAAATGTAAGATATGGTAGAAGCAAATCATCAAAAGTTTTAAGTGATGCATTAATTATTATTTCTGGTGTTTTGATCATTATGTAAAAAGGAGAACAAAGACACGTGGATGCACAACTTGCCCAAGATTGTGTAGGCGGGTGTGAGGAGGTCCTTAAAGAGAACGCAAGGCTTCTTGAGTGTCAGTTTTGTTCCTGGATTCTTCCTCTCATGGAAAAATGAACTAACATAACTACATACATGACAGTAATGTATTTCTTTTTTGTTAACAGGAATGTGCACGGTTTAGTAAGAACTATTTGGAAACTACTACAAATTCAAGCTATTCAACTGGGAAAAGGTGGAGATGAGGCTGTTTGGAATCTGTATGGAATCAGGTTAGTTTCACATTGGTTTTATTTAGATACCATAATAACTTTTTGTCTGATTTCCAGAAAAAACATAGATTAAGTGCTGATACTGGCTTTCAGTCTGTTTTGTTTTGGTGGTTTGTTTTTTTTTTTTTGTACTGTGGAGGGAATCAAGCACTGGCACAGGTTGCCCACAGAGATTGTGGAATCTCCATCCTTGGAGATACAGAACCTGACTGCATGTGATCCTGGGCAGCCTTCACTAACTGACTCTGAGCACGTGGGTTGGATTAAATGATCTGAGGAGGTCACTTACAACCTAAATGACTCTCTGATTCTGTGATTTTTTTTTTTTTTTTTGGTTGAAAGTTTTAAGGAGTTTTATAGTACAGGGATAAGATTGCCACCATAAGCTCAAAAGGGGCAATGGCAACATGAAAGCTATGTGCAAGAAAGAGCAAATAAATACTGGGACTTGTTCAAATACAGCAGCTGGATGATTGCTAGTAGTCATTTTAATGAATCTTTTATTTTAAGACTGTGGACCACTTCCCTCTCACTTGTTTTTCCTGCTTTATTCCTGTTATTGGAGTAAGGTTCCTGAATGCTTTTGCTATTGCCATGTAAAAATAAATGATTTAAAGATGCATCCAGAGATAGTAATATAAAGCTGCTTGTCAGGCAATAGCAGCCTTCCTAAGGGGACATCTTAGTGACTTCATCCAGCTTTTGAGTAACCATGAGCCAGTGCTGACATTAACAGCCACTATTGTATCTTTTCTGGACATGGTCCCAGCTTGGTAGACATCATGAACATTTTTCAGGTTGCTTTTTATGCAGTTAAGAGGTTTCATTGTAGTAGGCTGTAGCTATAACACTTTAAGGATATAAAAGGCGCTACTTGGAAGACAGGAATTATGTCTTAAGCAAAATGAAATAGTGAAGAAAAGTGAAACAGACTTTTGGAGTGCTGGATGTGCTTGCATTCCTGAAATCCTGTGTGCTTTTGTTTTCCTAGCTATATCAGTTCTTTCTGCAAAGTCCACACTCTTAGAGAACAGTTTTAAATAAAAAGGCAAGTAATGAAGGGTAGTTGGGAAACTTTCTCTTTAGCAGTAAACTGATTTAAAGTCTCCTGGTAGAAGAAGCTAAGTTAAAGCAACTTAATCCAGGCTCCGTGTGAAAAAAGAGGGTAGTAGTATGTGCCTGGAATAAAGAAATAACTTCTCCCCAGTAGGGTGAAGAAAGATTATTACTCCAGCCCCTCCTCCTGCAAGAAAAATTGCTGGTAACATACAAAGAAGGCGAAATTCGATCATTTAGAATGGTTTACAGTAAACTAACAGAGAACTGAAAATAAGCAGCATACTTGTACTTAGTCAATATATTTTTTGTTTTTCCTTTTGCTTCCAGTTAACTTTAACAAAGGGAGATGTCAGATTATTTGACTTAGTTTTGAATATCCAGTAGGTTAAGGCCCTGGGGTTTTGAGATCTGACTTTTGGTTTCCAATGTACAGAAAGGCCTGTCTTTATTCAGTGGCTTGTTACGTAACAATTTTTGTAGTTGTGTACTGTCAAGTGCCATTAAAACTTCATTTCTGAAAGAAATAAAAGAATGTATACAATAACTCATGAACAGTAACCTCCTATTACAGTGTCCATATATTATGCTGTCAACTATGCAAAAGTATTCCATACAAAAATCATTAATGAAGAATCAAAAAACACCAGTATGTTCTCAAGTAGTTTGCTATTGTCATTTCTCTTGGGAAATCTTAAAACCAATATTACAGGGTAATAAATCAATTTGGTTTAGACCACTGTTAATTCTGGACAATAGAATTACATTTATAATACTGCTTCTTGTGATGATGTAGTACCATGAACAGTTCCTGAAAAGAAATAGGAGAAAATAATGTCTTGTAATTTGGGGGGTTTTGTCTGGTTATGTTGTATTGGGTTTGTCTGGGATGGTGTTAGTTTTCCCCACAGCCGCCATCATTGTGCTATGCTTCGTATTTGCAGCTAGAACAGTGTTGATAACACACCAGTGTTTTGGCTACTGCTGAGCAGTGCTGTCTCTCCAGCCCACTCCCACCCCTTTAAAGGCCTGTAAGGTGGGGGTGGCCAAGACTTTGCGAGGGGGCATAGCCAGGACAGCTGACCCAAACTGACCAAAGGGCTATTTCATACCATTATGATGTTGTGCTCAGCAATAAAAGTTAAGACAAAGGAGCTGGGGCTGGCATTCATGATTAAGGCATTTGTCTTCCAAAGCAACTGCTACATGTAGTGAAGCCCTACTTCCCAGGAAGTGGCTGGACATCGCCTGCTGAGGGGAAGTGGAGAATAAATCTTTTTGTTTTCCTTTGCTTTTGCATATGGCCTTTGCTTTTCTTTATTAAATTGCCTTTATCTTGATGCACAAGTTTTTAATCTCATTTTAGAATAGAATCATTGTTTGGAAAAGACCTCTAAGATCATTAAGTCCAACCGTCAACCTAGCATCACCCTGCCCCTTAAACCATGTCCTGAAGTGCCATGTCTACATGTTTTTTGAACACCTCCAGGGATGGTGACTCCACCACTTCCCTGGGCAGCCTCTTCCAATGCCTGACAAACCTTTCAGTAAAGAAATTTCTTCTAATAACCAATCTAAACCTACCCTGGCGCAACTTGAGGCTGTTTCCTCTTGTCCTATCACTAGTTACTTGATAGAAGAGACCAGTACCCACCTCACTACAGCCTCCTTTCAGGTAGTTGTAGAGAGCAGTAAGGTCTCCCCTCAGCCTCCTTTTCTTCAGGCTACACAACCCCAGTCTTTTCAGCTGCTCCTCACAGGACTTGTTCTCTAGACCCTTTGCCAGCTTGGTTGCCCTTCTCTGGACATGCTCCAGCACCTCAATGTCTTTCCTGTAGCAAGGGGCCCAAAACTGAACACAGCACTCAAGGTGTGGCCACACCAGTGCTGAGTACAGGGGGACAGTCACCTCCCTGCTCCTGCTGGCCACACTATTTCTGATACAGGCCAAGATGTCGTTGGCCTTCTTGACCACCTGGGCATACTGCTGGCTCCCATTCAGCCATCTGTCAACCAGCACCCCCAGGTCTTTTTCTGCCGGGCAGCTTTCCCCAAGCCTGTAGCGCTGCATGGGGTTGTTGTGACTGAAGTGCAGGACCTGGCGCTTGGCCTTGTTGAGCCTCATACAGTTGGCCTTGGCCCATCGATCCAGCCTGTCTAGATCCCTCTGTGGAGCCTTCCTGCCGTCGAACAGATGAACGCTCCCACCCAACTTGGTGTCTTCTGCAAACTTACTGAGGGTGTACTCGATCCCCTTGTCCAGATCATTGATAAAGATACTAAACAGAATTGGCCCCAAAACTGAGACCTGGGAAACACCACTTGTGGCCAGTCGCCAACTGGATTTAACTCTGTTCACCACAACTCTCATGGGCTCTCCCCATCCTGCTGAGCAGGTGGAGTGGGAGAGCAGCTTGGTGGGCACCTGACAGCCATCCAAGGTCAACCTACCACATAGGTTTTCTGATTTCATCTGGGGAAGCCTCTGTAGTTTTAATGCTGGGATTCTCCAATCGCATCCTAGCCTGTATCAGGAACAGCGTGGCCAGCAGGAACAGGGAGGTGGTTGTTCCCCTGTACTCGGCACTGGTGAGGCCGCACCTCGAGTACTGTGTTCAGTTTTGGGCCCCTCACTACAGGAAAGACATTGAGCTGCTTGAGCGTGTCCAGAGAAGGGCAACCAAGTTGGTGAGGGGCCTGGAGCACAAGTCTTATGAGGAGCGGCTGAGGGATCTGGGGTTGTTCAGTCTAGAAAAGAGGAGGCTGAGGGGAGACCTTATCGCTCTCTACAACTACCTGAAAGGGGGTTGTAGTGAGGTGGGTGTTGGTCTCTTCTGTCAGGTGTCTGGAGATAGGACAAGAGGAAATGGCCTCAAGTTGAGGCAAGGGAGATTTAGGTTAGATATTAGGAAAAATTTTTTTACTGAGAGGGTTGTCAGGCATTGGAACAGGCTGCCCAGGGAAGTGGTTGAGTCACCATCCCTGGAGGTATTCAAAAAGCGAGTGGACAGGGTACTCCAGGGCATGGTTTAGGGGGCATGGTTAATGGTTGGACTTGATGATCTTGAAGGTCTTTTCCAACCGAAATGATTCTATGATTCTATGATTCTCCACTTTCTGTAAACAAATTAACCTTGGAAAATAGAGAAGGGATTACCTCTGTTACTGTAGAAAGTGGGAAATGTTCCTTTTACCCCTAGTAAGTTGGTAGAAAACTGCCTCATGTATCACTGAATTTTGGGATTCCTGTAAGTATCACTGATGGGGGGTGGTTTTGTTTGCTTGTTTGTTGGTTTTTTTTTTTTCCTAACTAGTACTCCAGTGGTGGATAAATACCAAAACAAATATGCTGGGGTTTTTTTAAGGATGTGTGAAAAAATTTATGTGATTTTTAAATTCACATATGGGATGATCTGCACTTTTTGTTGTGAAGTTAGGACTAGCTGTAGCAGAGACAGAAGTAGTCTGCAAGTTGGTGCCACTGTGGACTGGAACTGAGCGTTCCCAGTGGATTTATTATTTGTTGTCTGTTTCCTGTGCATACTACTGTTGCTGTCCAGTAACCTAAGCTCAAGCTGAATTGAGTGGGAGGGCAGGGAAGAGGGGTTTTTGAGGAGCCCTTGTCAGCATTCTCAGTGCAGGTGGGTTATGACATGCATGTACAGAGCTTTGGCTATAAATTTTTGTTGAAAGCTATTAAGTTTTTTTTAAATGAACTAGTATTTTACATTATTCTTAATGATTCACCATGCATGTTTTTATTGTCTGAAAATTCTGGAGAGCTGCCAACTTTCTGAAATCAGAATTCAGAGCAGGTAGGAAAATGCTTTAAAAATGCATATTTGATGGAGTACAGTGCTATTCTGAAAGAGCCGGGGTCACAGCTGCATATGCAGGAAAGTATGTTCACTGTAGACATTGTTTTCTCATACAGAAAAGGCAATCTGTCACTGAATTTATGGTCTAAATCAGATTGGAGCTCTCTTGTGTTCAGACATGTAACACAAAGGTTGAGATGAACTAAAAGTTAAAAATAATTTTTGTTTTATTGTTACCTCTCACCTAAGATTTATCTTTGTTTCTCTAGATACTTACGTATTTACAGGTGGATAGCTGCTGTGTCTGACGGTGGATTCTGCTTTATGCTGAAGCCACCGGTAATAATTCAGGGTAGTGGCACTGTGATGTCATTTAAAGATGTGTGTTTTACAGTGCTGTGCTAGCAATTCTTACATTAGTGTTGATGATAAATTGCATCTACACACATCATTTTTTCCTGCTGCTAATAGCATTATTGAATGGAACTTTTTGGGGCTGCACATTTTGTTGTTTCATTATTAATCACTGTTCACTATGGAGGTTAACCGATTTCTTTCATCACCCAGTTCAGTGCAGTTAGGTTAGTTTCAGAACAAACAAAATCTGTCATAAAAGGCTTGCTTTTTTTCTGGATAGTAAGCCATTTTAATTTTAGACTTGATGTGTCACATGTGTTGACTTTATGAAAGTTCCACTGATATCAGTATCATAGCAGCACTTGGATGACTGGAGACATACTCTTTTCATTAGGTAAGGTAATTAATTCTGAAAATGTGACAAAGGTATTGAAATAAGCAGCTGCTATAACTCTGTATGTCTCTACAGGCCTATGCACTTTCAAGGTCCTGGCATGGTATCTGAACAGTATTTCTAGCTTGCTGCCTGATAAATGATCCTGTCTTGCTGGATTCAACTGCTAAACAGGCAACAAGTTTTTTGCCTTTTGCATGCTGTCATTTTGAACAGTTGCAATGAGGCAATAACCTTAGCCTTTCTAGTCTTTGTACACAGAGTGTAAAAGACTCTGTAACTTTAGTATGCTTACAGAATCAAGGAAGGTGGACATGTGAAGACCACATATGTAAGTTAAGAAATTTTAGAGAAATGAATGTCGGAAATGCCAACCTTCTAGCCCCAGATGTGAAGGCCAGACTTGTAATATATGCATACTTTGTGCTCTTACTTAGTATGTTTTCTGAACATGGCTTCAGGTAGCTATCACATCAGCCAGCTTTCTGAAAGTCTCTGTGTCTTCAAATTATTTATTTGCCTGAACAGAAACACCTCTTTGGAAGAAAAATTGTTTGAGGAGCAGAGGGAGAAGCCAGTGTAAAAACAAACAAACAAAACCCCAACTGTCTTCTGAGCCTGATAAATTGTTCTAGTGACTGATTCTTCCTGAGTGAATACATTCTCTTTTTTTTAGTTGGAATTTGCCAGTTTCAGTTACCAACCTCTGATTCTTGTATGCTAGCTTGACATTTCTTGCTGTATGAAATTTCTGTGCTCAGTGAAGGTACCTAGGCTGCAGTGACACTATCCCTTAATCTCATCCTTGTTAGCTTGTGCTTACACAGAAAGATGTGTTTTTCCAGGCCTTCATGAGGCAGCCATGAGAATAAAAACACTTCTCCAGATTTTTAATAACTGACTTGAAAGATGGGAAGAATAGGAGCATAGCATCTGTAGATTGAGGGAAATGATTATGCTTTTTCCTTGGCACTTACCAGATGGTATCTGGAGTACTGTGTTGCTTTTGGGGCCCCCAGTACAAGAAAGAAGTGCTAAACTGGAGCCACTTTGGTGGAGAGTCCCTAGGATGGTTATAGGGCTGGAGCTCATGCTGTTCGCTGGGGGAATTAGGCACGTTTAGGCTGGAGAAGAAACCACTTGGAGGGGACCTAACAGCAGCCTTCCCAAGGACTGAAGAACATATATAATAGACTATTTCAGTTGTAAGGGACCTACATCATTTAGTCTGACTGCCTTACCACTCCAGAGCTGACCAGGTTAAAGCATATTATTGAGGGCATTGTCCAAATGTCCAACACTGACAGCCATGGGGCATCACCACCTCTCTAGGAAGCCTGTTCCAGTGTTTGACCACCCTTCTTGGTAAAGAAATGCTTCCTAATGTCGAGTCTAAACCTCCCCTGATGCAGCTTTGAACCAGTCCCACACGTCCTATCACTGGATGCCAGGGAGAAGAGATCAGCACCTCCCACTCCATGTCGCCTCCTCAGGAAGCTGCAGAGAGCAATGAGGTCGCCCCTCGGCCTCCTTTTCTCCAAACTAGACAAGCCCGAAGTCCTCAGCCACTCCACACAGGACATGCCTTCTGGCCCTTCCACCAGCTTTGTTGCCCTCCTCTGGACGCATTCAAGGACCTTCACATCCTTCTTAAATTGTGGGGCCCAGAGCTGCAGACAGTACTCGAGGTGAGGCCACAACAATGCTAAATACAGCGGGATAATCACCTCTTTTGACCGTCTGCTTATACTGTGTTTGAGGCAACTAAGGATGCGGTTTGCCCTCCTGGCTGCCAGGGCACAGTGCTGCCTCATATTGAGACTGCTGTCAACCAGCACCCCCAGATCCCTTTCTGCAGGGCTGCTCTCCAGCCACTCCTCTCCCAATTTATACTTGTGCCCGGCCTTACTTTGTCCTAGATGCAGAATCCAGCATTTTGACTTGCTAAATTTCATCTCCTTAATCATAGCCCAATGCTCCGATCTTATCCAGATCCCTCTGCAAGTCCTCTTGTCCCTCAAGAGAGTCAGCAGCACCTCCCAGTTTGGTATCATCAGCAAACTTGCTAATGGGGCATTCAACTCCTGCATCCAGATCATTGATAAATACATTGAACCCTATTCTGGCCCTAGAACTGAACCCTGAGGAACACTGCTGGTGACTGGTCACCAGCCAGATGTAGCCCAATTCCCTACAACTCTTTGAGCTCTGCCTTTCAGCCAATTTTTCCACCCAGCGCACCGTGAACCCGCTCATCCCACAGTTGGACAACTTGTCCAGAAGGATGCTGTGAGGGACAGTATCAAAAGCCGTACTAAAATCCAGAAAAAACTACATCCACCGCCTTCCCTTCACCTCCTAGGCGGGTGACCTTACCATAGAAGGATATCAAATTAGTTAAACAGGACTTTCCCTTTGTGAACCTGTGTTGACTGTGCCTGATGACTGCATTATTCTTTAAATGCCTTGCAGTAGTACCCAGTATAATCTTCTCCATCATTTTTCCAGTAACGGGGGTTAGACTAAGAGGTCTGTAGTTTCCTGGGTCTTTCCCCTCTCCCTTTTTGTAGATTGGAATAACGTTGGCTAGCTTCCACTCAGCAGGGACCTCCCCAGACTCCCAAGACCTTTGGTAGATGAAAAAGGAAGGTTACCAAGAATGCAGAGCCTGGTTCTTGGTGGAAGAACAATTGGTGGTGAGCATAAGTTTAAAACCAGGAGTTTTTGACTGTATATAAGGAAAAATGTTTCACAGTGAGCACTGGAGCACATTGCACAGAGAGCTGAGGTAAATTTTCTCTACGCTGAATACAACAGTGAAGTAAGATGGCACCTGCAACTCCGGGAATTATCCCAGTCATAGCCTGCAAAAGACTTTAGCACTGAGACTGAAATCTACTGCGACCCGCATCCCCCACCCCCTGCTTTCTTTTTTCCCCTATACTTATTAGGCAATGGTACTTAACTCTGCTTTCCAGACTGGTTTTTGGCAATTCCAAATAGAATCTCATCTAGTGTTCTGTTTGTTAGAACATGGATCAGTAAGTGTGGAAAACTATATGCTTTTATGCTGCTGAGTGGTTTGGAAGCACAATTTGCTACGTTTTTGTTTTTCCCTTCAGTTTTTGTTCGTGTGTTTTTTCTAAATCCTAAGACAGCATTAGCTTAAAAGCTGTTCAGTTAATTGAGACAGAAAGCTAAATATCTGCTCCTGAAGAGCTTATCCAGCTATTTTATTTTTAATTCTTCTTCCTCGGTATGTTTATGGTCTCATTATCTTAGCATGACATCACCTCCATATTCAACTTGGTTTTTTTTAACAGAGTAAGCTGAAAGCTACTAATTACACTTTTATAAAGATTTAGATACAATATGTTAAATTTCCTCTCTTTTAAGCTACATTAAAGAGGTGCCAGGCATAAGATGTCAGGTTCTGTTGCTAAATTTCCTTCTGTCTTTAGGTACAGTAGCTTTGTAATTTCTCACTGTTCTGTTAGCCTGTATGGGTGGTGATTTTCCTTGGTGTAATTGCTCGGACACTATTTGTGGTTTTTCAGCTTTATTATTGATTTTGTAATTATTTCCACTATTTAGGTTACCTTACTAAGAATGTTTACTTCCTCATATTTATGTATTATGACAAGAAATTAGCATTATTTGCCGTGTTGATGGCAAGTAAATTTTCAAGATAGACAGTTCACATGCATGAAAGTCAGCTGGCCTGTAAACACATGCAAGGAGCTGTAATGTTATGTTGGGGGGATGGGGGGGGTGCTGTTGTCTCTTGTTTCTTTTCTTTTTTTTTTTTTTTTTCAATTCTTAATCACTGTTTTATTTAAAAGGCATAGTTAGTGTCTGAAACTGAGGCATTCTCTCTTGAGATGTACCACTTCAGTTGGTTGGTCTCAGATCATCTAGTGCTGTATAGGTAAAACTGGTGTGTAGCACAGATTTTTTTGGATGTGTGAGCAGGAAAGACGGTTAACCAAACTGAAGGTGGTGGTCTGCAGCATCTGCAGTTCCTAGATTTATGCTGCCCCTCTCTGCGGCTGCCAGTCTTGTGTGGTGTGCGTGCATTTGTTGCCTTTCCGTGTACTTATATAGCCCTGCTCTCTCACATGTGTGTAGCAGTTCTGTGGGAATCAGCAAGACTCTTCTCTTCCAACTTTTCTTTCTTGTTATTAGGAAAGTTGTTTCTGCTCTGAGAGCAGGGAAGTATCTGTTTGTCTGCTGTTAAGCTGTTGGTATCCCAGAGAAGAATTGACACTACTCTGCTTGTAGTTGGCTGAAGCAGGAGAGGAAGCTGGGGGAAATAAGGACACTTAGCAGGCAGGTGGGAGTAATGGTGTCAGTCACAGCAAGGACAGTGGGTAAACCCTGTAAGCAGGTGATGGTGGTAGTGATGAACCTGCCTTCACATCACCAGTTCCTTCCAATTTCCCACCTCTCCAGGAAATTTAATGTTCAGACTCTCATGTTCTGTTTTCCTTTCTTATGCTAACTTACTCTAGTCAAAAAACTTTGGTTTTGCTTCTAACAGAACAAATTATATACTTCAGGCTCCCCACCTGCCCAGCTTTTCCTCCACCTGCTACTGTACAAGGGTAGTCACTGTTTGATGCAAGCGTCGCATCATCTGGGTGGTGTAGATGGCCTTCAGTCACTGAGTTTGGAGGTTCAGAAGGTGTTGGTGATAGATTCATCTGAGAAGAATAGGTGACTACTAGGCCTCAGTAACCTTTTTAAATGCAACCATTATCAGAGGGCTGGCAGTAAAGTGGAGGTCTCTAGGCTGGTGGTGTGGCCAGCCTTTCTCCTTTCCTGCTTCTTTCACTGTCTAAAAAAAGGAAAAACAAGTAAGTTGGAAGCAGATTTAAAATAGCAAGTGGGATGATGGTCACCTCAATTGGTCTCAGGTGCTTAAGTGTGACATGTTTCAAATTTTTCTGTGGGTATTACTTGGAGCCCACTACTAAAGCTTAGTGCTGCTACCAGTGGCTCTAATCAGGCCACACATTTGAGCAGTGATCCTTAGACATTTAAAAAAAAAAAACAAACAGACCAAGACTTTTCAAATAGAGACTTTGTTTCAATCTTATTTCCTGAAATTCCTATAAAATGTTCTCCTTTGACAGTGTAGCAGTCTTGGCAAAGCTGGTAAAGGGAGTTGGTAATACAAGGTAGTTAAATTGTCTATTTCTACAGCTGCTTTTAATTTGAAGATAGTTGTTTTGCACACTCGCTTTCTGCGTTATAGATCCAAGTGTGATTTCTTTGTGTTTCAGGAACGCTCCTCATCCATTAATCAGTGTCCTTGAAAACAGACCTGATTGCTGGCCAGTTCTACTGCAGCAGATAACAGTATTTTTCCATCAGTGTCCAGAGAGGTAAATGAATTAATAATTAAAAAATAGCACATGTAGGTAGCTGAATCATACCAGTGTAAGTTTTTTCCTGAAGGCAGCTGCAATGAGCAGTAAGAATTCTGTCTTTTGAAAAAGTGAATTACAAAATTTAATGACACCATTTAAAGGTTAAAAAAAGAATATTAATAAAATACTAGAATAATCCATCAAAAATTGATACTTATAGTTTTTTTCTTTACTCTTTCATGTTGATATAATTTTTATGGATGTGAAAAATTGCTGCAAAGTTGATAGCACCTTTGGAGGTTTGTTTTTGTTTTTTAAATAAGCACTTTTGATTATTTGTTTTGTGAAGATTTTGACTGCTTAGTCAAAAAAGATGACTAGTATGCAGGTATAACTCATTTATACAAAATGGTGGGATGATGAAGGGAAAGCACAGACAATTACATCTCACAGTACAGGATGTGGTCTTTAAAAATGATATGCTTCTTGATTTAAAAAAAAATAGAAAAAAATCAGTGGCACAGCCTGACAAGATATCTTTAACAATGAACAAATACCCAAGCTACCAAGGATTTCAACATTTCTTCATGCTTACCTCCAAAGAATTTTTCCAATAAACCTTCAATGTAAGATACCAAATGCTGTAGCAGCCTTAAAGCCAAATGTTTTCAGTGATGCTTTTCAGATGAAAAGTATCTCTTTTTTCCTGTTTTCTGAAAGATTCATAGAAATCCAGCAGAGTAATTGTACAGTGAAACTGATTTCTGTATTCTGTTGCTCTGACTAAAAAGTAAGTTTATTAATCTCTTAAATTTCTCGTGGGCCTAGACTACATGATCAACAGTAAGACTTTCAAGCAAAAGTGTGTTTTGTTCAATTTAATTGATCAGAGTATTTTTAAAATACTGTTTACAAACTTGTTCTTCCACTTAGCTGCTAAATCTGGGACTCGTGAAGAGTCCTGTCAGATGTCTGAATGATGGAATGAACTGTGGATTTTCTGCTGGTAGCTTGTTTTGAATTAAAACAGGAGTTGTTCTTGCTGAAAAGGAAAATCCCCTAAACTTCTTTTGCTGCTTTTTGTGCAAACGTTTCTGTGGAATAAAGTTCTAGACTGAGAATACAGAATCATAGAATCATTTAGGTTGGAAAAGACCCTTAAGAACATCGAGTCCAACCATTAACCTAACACTGCCAAGTCCACCACTAAACCATGTCCCTAAGCACTATGTCAACAAGTGCCAGATATGTTGATCTATTGAAAACTCTGTAAAGCTCTGCATCAGGGCTGAGTCTTGTTTAAAACTGACTTTTAAATTTGATTCCCTGTATATTTGTTAACGTATTGATCATTAGCTTTATTAGATTGTTTTAATAATGTCAAGAACAGCTGGTATTCCTAACATGGTCAAGCCAAAAGAATTGTTCTATGATAAATTTTTTACTGGGAGCCATCTTGGTTAAAGCAGTTCCTGTTTTGTGTAATTGTTTAAGGCCATTGGGCAAAAACTGGCAAGGAATGGATGACTCTCTTTCATTGAAATTAGGTTTTATGTGTTTTAAAAAGATATTTCTGAATAGTCTTGTCCAAATGCTACTTCAGAATGGCCCACTAGTCTCTCATGACATTCAGCAAGGAAAGTCGCTTTCCTGAATTGATGAGAAAAAAAAAAAAAAAGATTAAAATTAAGAGTGTCATAATCTGCAAGTACATATTGACTAGTATTCACGCTTAAATATTGAGTCTTTTCACAATTGCACTTCATTGTCTGGTTGCTATATAAGGTCTTATGACAGTAGTTTGGGCTAGTAAGTCAAAGTTTTTTTGTGAGATTTAGTAATGCCTTTCATAATACCTTAGTATTAATTGCATCCTGTAAATTATTGCAGGGAATGTCACATTGCTTGGGTTTTCCTTGTTGTTTGTTAAACAGTCTTGGCAAACTTATTTCTTGAACTGCAGGGCACAGAGTTCATGTGTTGGCTTAATGGCTCCATTTCTAAGATACCTGTATTGCGAACCATCTCAGTTACGGGAATATGCTGAACTGCGAATGGGTTTACTTAAGATCTTGCTTCAGCCTCGTGGTCCAAAGCACAAAGAAGCACCCTCCGTGCTGGAATGCCAGATTCTTCAACTTGTGTGTGATTTGATTCCACACCTTCAGGTACAGTTGTTGCCTGACACCACCTTTGACAAATAAATGCTATCAAAGCGATGATAGTATTATTATCGCCTTTCAAGTGTACAAATAAAGCATTCTCTTCCATTTCCTATAGACCTGATTTGTTGGTAATACAGAAATCTAACAAACTGGATCTTTCTGGTAGAAGGTAAAACTTTTTAATTGTTCAGATTTGATACACCTGGTAAGCTGTAAATTGAAACACGTTTACCATAATTATTTGCCACTAGTTGCCTCAGTAAACATACAGTAAACTTGTAGAGATACCCATGAGAGAGACAATGTTGTTAAATGGTAAGCTATTTGTCAAAACCGTGCTATTTTTAACATGGATAGTATTAAAATGAAACAAACTATATGAGAAGCATGATTTAAGTACTCCTAGATAACCCTTTCATGCGCTTTGTAGCAGAGGAATTAGTGGATCTGAAGACAAAACTTAATTGTTCTGGAATATGCTGAAATTTTTGAATGTATTTTTAACTTGCTAGGAGCTAGAGATTTAATCTTTCTGTCCCCGTTGGTTAGGGGTCTAGGGTGTTGGTTAAGGTTACTAGCTCTGCTTTGCCTCATGCTCTATTGTGACATTGGTTAAGCTTTTTTGTAGCTATGTACATTTTCCTTCGTCTTTAATATTAGAGCAACATCTTCAGTTTCAAATATATTCAGTCAAACATGAGGTGCTATAATATTACTGCCATAGAGATAGGGTTTGATAATATTGATAATGTAAAGCTAAATAAGCTTGAGATGAGGATATTTGGTAGCATTTTCCTCCTGAGGAATTTTACTAGTAAAGTCTACTTTCTACTGGTAGCTGCTTTTCACAATCTTTTGGATGAACAATAGCTTGTATTAGACACATTTGTCTTTGTTCAGGTCTGCTCTTTATGATGACCAGTACATGCTAACTTTTTCTAGTCACAGGGACATTTCTGATTTTGTCTTGATTCTACCTGAACTTCAGTATAACATTGTCCTGAATGTATGACCAAGCTTTTGACTTGGTAACATTTAGCCGTAAAAATGGCACTGAAGACAACTTGTAAAATTAGTTATGAACCTTTCTTTCCTCCATGCTTGTTGGCACTTTCTTTTTTTACTAGAAATCTGTTGCATTTTTTTAAACTTGAATGTTTTTGTCTTGCCTGAGGTACTACTTTCAAAATGGAAAGGGAAATACTTCCTTCAAGAAGCCTGTTTGGACTGTTCTATAATCTGTCATTCCTTCTCCATCGTTCTCTGAACATCAGGTTCTTCTTAGCCTTAAGCTTAGCCTTATTTAATCCTCTGTTGCATTAAGTGCTGAAATGCTTCGTAGTCATTTTGTCTGACAGTATCAGCCAAGCTGTCAAAAGTACACCTTGTCACCTGCAGACTTTTCTGCTGAAAAATTCAGTGGACATGAGGCTTCTGATTAGAGCAGATTATTTGTAGAATTAGTTCCAAGGGACTAAAAATAGGGTTGTTATCCTTAATGCTGGCTCCAGAGTCTGGACTGGAACAGCTGAGTTTGTCTGGAACTAGAATTTTCAAGAGCAGAAAAGCTCTCATCTAACATATTAGGATTTTGAGGCAGCCTGCTTCTTGAAACCTCTTTACTTGGCTTCCAAATACGGACATACCTTTTTTAGGGTGTTGCACTTCAACTTTTTATTTTTGTGGTAGGTAGATTACATGGTGGTCTTGAAGCAGATAACACCACTGCCTTTCTCTTTTGAGACATATGTTAAAATCTTGGTTACATTACAGAGGAAATATCCTAGAGCAGGATGTTTCCATTACAAGGATATTTACCTGCTATATGAAATCTCCACACAATTTGTTTTATGTTGCTGAGAGAACCCCAAGAGCTGAATTAATTTGCTATTGCTTTTGAGGAAGAAGGGATTTTTCTCGTCAGCTACCAAGAAATCTTTTTATCCTTTCATATGTTTCTAATTTTACTTCAAAACATTAAATAGCAGTTCATCTATTGTTTTTTCAGGGAAGTTGGGTAAGAGATTCCTGGGTTTAGTTTATAATGTGTTTCTTCAAAGTGGTAGTAACATTTGCAATGGAAGTATTGCAGAGCTAATAGAACTAATTCTAAACTTGGGGAATTCTGGATAGATAAGGAAGGGGAACTAACCCTGAATGTGTTTTGGTTTTGTTTTGTTTTTTAACTACCTCTCTACAGCTTAAAGACTTACTGCAAGTTACAGAAGCCTTGTTTTTTCTGCAAGAGCTATTCCTCAGCCTACTGCGCTATCCTGTGTTTTGGAAAGTTCAGTTATCCCAGTTTTGTCTGCAACTGTTATGCTTCTGTGAAGTGTGTTTAAATGCAACGGGAGAATGCTCATCTTTGATCTCCTTAATGGAAGACAACTTTGAGCTCTTAAAAGAGGTAAGAGTTCATGGGGAGAAAATAAAATAGTTGTATTAAATTTTAAACAATGTCATGTTTAAGACAGTATTTAGAGACGTTCATACATGGCATTCATCTGCAAGTGACCAGTGTTGTTTCAAAAGCTTCTAATTATTTTTTTCTTGGTTAAAGACCTTCAGAAGGCAAAAACTTAACTGGTTCTGTATATATCAGTTCACCTTTCAGTATGGGAGTTGGTTTAAACTGAGATTAAATGGTTTGAACAAAGTAACAAATGAAAATGTTGTAGTTATTCAGTTAAAATACTATTTTTACACTACTCATATTCTTCATTGCATGTGCTGTGTCACTCTGTGTGCACTCACTATGAATCATGAAGAAACTCCTTACAGAGTTTTTGTGGTTGCCCAGTTGTACTGTTTAATGCCACTGATAAACAAAGAAGACTTGAACCTCTTTCTTTTTTTCTTGTAGGTGTTTCCAGTGGAACAATGTATAGTTGGGCTAGCGCTTCTACTGTTGCAAACACCAGAAAGTCAGCAAAAATCTGTCTTGAGTCTAGGTAAAGCTGTTCTTGTGAAAGAGGAATCCATGCTCTTAAGATTGTGTCTTTGTTTCTTCATGTTTATGACAATAAGCACTGCATTCCCCTGAAGTTGGATTGGGTGATGAAATTTTTTTTATAAGCAGAATTTTTCCTGAATTTAAAAAGTAACAATTGATCTAATGGCAATAAAGGTAAATTTTCCTGCTACACTGACTTTTTCCATGGATGTTACTGTATTCTAAGCTCCCTGCTATCTTGGAGGTTCTCTATTTCATTTTTGAGTCAAGAACAGGATATTCTCAGCTGAGTTTCATGCATCCTGAATGGTTTCTTTTGACATCTTAAGGGGGCAGGCCTGACAGTCATGGCAATGTTTGGCTGAGCTTTTGGCTTAGCAGTTTTGATTAGTGGAGTTACTCCAGTAAGAGTGAAGGACAGTGCTATGGTCCACTATTGTATTTCTTGCTGCCATCAGGTACTTTACTGTAAACAACAGAAACGTATGGGTCTCTGAATAGAATCGGAGTTTTACCAAAAAATCTTTTGCACTTTAACTCTAGTATGCACCACCTGTAATTCTGGGGACTGTTACTTTGCTTGACCAGAGTGTTTCCTAGAAATGCTTGCATCATGCCTAAAAGTACAAATTATGTTAATTCTTTTTTCCCTACGTGATCTTTGTTTTTCCCCACCTTGTCTCAAATAGCCTACAAGCTCCTTTGCTGTTCAGAAACCCAGAATATCTCAACTACAGCCCTTACTTTGGTGATGCCTGTGCTGCAGATCTTATCTTCTACAGCAGTTGGGGACTGCCTATCAGATGATAATTCTGGAACGACCAGGCAGCAGCTGGCTGTAAATCTTTTGGGAATATTACAGGAGGAAGGTGTGAAGGATAAAAAGGAATTGGTAAAGTTACAAGGTTTTTTCCTTCTTTTGGGGCAGGTAGGGGATGCATTTAACAATTTTACTGCATTACACCTAGCCGCTTGGGAAAGACTCTACATGTGTGATCTTCTTTGTGTAATACATTTTGTGGAAACAAAAATATGTATAGTCCATAAAACCAGACTACTGGTAAAGTGGAAGTGTGTTTGTATGCTAGATACTGTTTTACTTGGGATTTTTTTACTTTTAGAGACCATACAGATTAAAGAATTCACCTGCATTAATCAAGTAACAAGACTTTGTAGAAAACAAGGTTGTGTGTACTTAGTCTTTTTCAGACTTGCTTATTCTACTCATCTATATCCTTTTCCCTACCATTGTATGTGACTGTTAGCTACCATTCTTTCTCCTTTGGCTGAAGAGAGTTACAGACCACGTAAGTGTCACTTACCAAATTTGAGCTCATTATCCTGGATCTTTTTATTTGTGCTGTTGGTTTTTTTGTTTTTATTTATTTACTTATGTCACATGTAGCTGCCCTCCAACCATTTGTCTCATCTGTTCTGAGAACAGGTGACAGTATGTTTCTTTGATCAAAATGTGCTTAGCACTGTGGATGCTTAAGCTCCCTTCCTGCTTTACACCCGTTACGTGGTGTAGGGAGGGTGGTGATGTGACAAATTGGAGACAGAAAAAGATGCCAATTCTGAGTTCTGCCATGTCTCCTTGTCCTGGAATCCCTCTCCAACTTCATCTTCCATAAATCTGAAAAGGCAAGCCCATTTGTACTCCTAATGAGAGATAAATGTTTTAAAAGTTCACTAAAGCCTGCACTCCTTATTCTGCTCTGAAATAATACTCTGTGGGATGGCTTTAAGTACAGAAGGCTGTTCACTTCCTTTTAACGGGACTTTCTAGGTGGCATCCTGTACAGATGTCATTGGAGGTTTGTTTCAGTGAGAGGTGTTCCAAGCACTTCAGTCCTCTATGCTCTGTGTCACTGGCCCATCTGTTTTTTCTGTGGTGTTGTAGAAGCTAGTTTAATGTCTTACAAGACTAGTGCCTTACTGTGGGACACAGATTACAGTACATGATATAACACTGGCTTTCTGTAACAAAGCTTTGTTGTACTAATTCTGGTATTCTCCTTGCTTCAAAGAGCATATGAAAGCTTTTGTGTTAAGGGCTTAAATAATATGTGATGACTTTAACTTTTTCCATTAGCCATGTTATACTGAAAAGACACTTCTTTTTGGTGGGAATTCTCTAACAGTCTCTTCACTTCTGTCTCACTGATAGACATCCTTGTGGAGTTCATAGCAAGTAGCATGGCAGATCTTCGGTTTACATGTTTAGCAATGAGAATAGGGAAACGGACACTCATTTTGCCTCATTATTGTTTGTAAAAAGTATGCCAATAACCTTTGGTTCTCAACTGAAAGACTAAAAATGTAGACTTTCTGTTTAATGTTCCCATGGGTTCAGTCCATTTGTGTGGTAGGATCAGATCATTGTTAAGAGAATA
This sequence comes from Harpia harpyja, assembly GCF_026419915.1. Taxonomy (NCBI): domain Eukaryota; kingdom Metazoa; phylum Chordata; class Aves; order Accipitriformes; family Accipitridae; genus Harpia; species Harpia harpyja. Next base: position 78,827,304 of record NC_068969.1, on the reverse strand, counting down.
CAACCTTTAATGAATTTTCCTTACTTAGACTTTCCTCACACTGGAAATGGCCAAGAAAAGAGGTAGGAAAAAGAAAGAAAGTGTTATGTCCTCAGTGAGTAAGCTTTGAATAAGAGTATGTAAAAGCAAACATAATTAAGTTATGGGATATTTTCATAGAACCACAGCACAGCCCAGGTTGAAAGGGACCTTGAAAGATCATCTGGTCCAGCCTTTTGTGGAAAAGGGAGCCTAGGTGAGATTATCTAGCACCCTGTCTGATCACATCTTGTAAACCTGCAGTGATGGGGACTCCACCATGTCCCTGTAGAGGTTATTCCAGTGAATGATTGTTTTCACTGTAAAAAATTTCTTTCTTATATCAGGATGAAACGTCTCCCAGTACCACTTGTACCCGTTGCCCCTTGTCCTCTCCATGTGGCTCCTTGTGAAGAGAGAGCTTCTGTTTTCTTAGTAGCTGCCCTTCAGGTACTGGGAAACTGTGGTGATGTCCCCCTTGAGCCTTCTCTTCTCTAGGATGAAAAGCCCTAACTTACAGGACAGGTTGTCCAGCCCTTTGATTATCTTCATGGCCCTCCTTTGGACCCTGTCTGCATCTTTTTTTGAATTGTGGGGACCAGAACTGGACCCAGTACTCCACGTCCAGCCTGACAAGCGCTGAGTAAAGTGGGATGATCACATCTCTGCTAATAATGTGCCTGTGATGCAGCTCAGAATCCAATTCGCCTTGGTTGCTGCAGTGGCACACTGCTGACACATGTTCAGCTTGTTGTCCACCAGGACCCCAAGGTCCCTTTCAGCAAGGCTGCTCCCCAGCCACACAGATCATAGCCTGTTTGGTTATGTTGTCCCAGCTGCAGGACTTTGCAGTTGTCTTTGTTGAACTTCATACAGTTCTTGCTAGCCCATTCTTCTAGCCTGCCCAGGTCTCTCTGAAAGATGGCTCTCCCTTCTGACATGTCCACCTCAGCACCCAGTTTAGTGTCATCAGCAAACTTGGTGAGGGTGTTTTCAGTCCCAGTACTGATCCCTGGGGGAGCCCACTTGTGACAGGCTGCCAGCCTGAGTAAAAACCATTGATCACCACCCTCTGAATGCAGCCTGTGAGACCATTTCCTTCCCATTTTGCAGACCACCCATCCAGTCTGTATCTTGGCAGTTTGTCCAGGAGAAAGCTGTCAGCCACTTCTGTTAACACCTGGGGTGGATTCCTTCCAGGCCCATTGATTTATCTGTGTTGAGCCCCTGCAGAGGGCCACTACTGGTGGGTGGACACATGCATTGTTGTAGCTGCTTGATCCTGTGAGCTGGTACAGATGGAGGAAAGGAGGTATTGAGAACCTCTGCCTTCTCAGCGTTATCTGTAACTATTTTCCCTGCCCTGTTTAGTAATGGGCCTAGGTCTTCCCTGTGCTCCTGCTTACTCCTCACATATCTGAAGAACCCTTTCTTCTTGATGTCTCTGGCCAGTTTTAGTTCTAGCTGAGCCTTAGCCTTCCTGTCTGCACCTCTGCATGCCCTACCAAGGTTCTTGTAGTCCTCAGTGGGCATGTGGCTGCCTTTCCATAGCCCGTATGCTTATTTTTAACCATACCCAAAAGCTGTATTTTCTTCAATGGCTTTTTTCTTGGCAGTGGTGGTAATGGGGAATTGTTCTACTAGTAGTCCCAAGATTTTGAGAAATGTTAGGATGTGGCTAACCTGCATTTCTACTTTGCCATTGAGGGATTTTATATCTATCTTTCTGTGATGGCAGACTGAAATTTTCTACCTAACCTGCTTGAATGGGGTGCAGCATTAAAGTAAAAATATGGTGATGGCTTCTTTTCGTGCAGCTGAAATAAAGGGAGAAAGGAGTGAGTAAAATTGTGTAGCAAAACCTTTGGGGAAGTAATGTAGAATGGGAAATATCAATATAATATTTCAGGCTCTACCAATTTTAGCAGTTTTTCCTGGCATTTAAAAAAACCCAACAAACCAAACCTGTAATAGTCTGATCTTGATTTCAAGTTCTACAATCTTGTAGGGGCAGGCAACTAAACACTACAACTTAGAGATCCTGAAGCTGTTCTTAGGCCACTGTATTTCCCTGGATAAAGTTTAAATACCTTTATCAATAAATGGCAGTTTCACAACTGTATTCAGAAGAAATTTCTGGTTCCCAGTGATCTTGCCAGCCAGAGAAATGGCATTATAGATTGCTGAATTTTTCTCGTACAGTAATTGTAATACATAAGTAATGGAATAACCTAATTTTAATATTATTTTTAAAAGGTCTTCTAAAGTACAGGGGCATTCTACCTTTCATTAGCCAAAATAAATTTACATTGCATTGAACAATGTGTTTAAAATGAAATTCTGCAGTTCTGTGGAAGACAGCTTCTGCCACTCAAAATCTCTTTTTGCCTGGTAATTTAAAGGTGAGTAGGTCCTGCCTTGCTGGAGTCTGAATTCCAGTTTTAATGTTCATTTGGAGATCTCTTTTCAAATACTTTCTTGACCTGATTTTTATATAAATGTTCTTCATGTAATTATTGCCTGCCAGCTACTGTCTTGATAATGGAAAGACATTTCTGAAAACACTGCATTTTCTAAGGAAACGAATTAGTAGGAAAGAGATGGTTTGTCTTGCATTAAGCTTTTTTGTTTTAATGAAAAACTTTGAACTTCCGCATTAATTTGCAGAAGCCTTAAAATATATATACTTTTAGATATATAAAAACCTGAGTTAGGAGGATTCCTCATTTGTATTTTACTACTTTTCTGCTTCTAAATGTTATCTTTCATGACTGCATCTATAGAACATTTTGTTCTGAGAATTGAAACAGTTAATCCAACTTTACATTTTTTGTTTAACTTAAACTGTTTTATTAAGTACTATCAGAAGTTAAGAGAATTTCCTTAAAATAATGTAGATGATACTTACACATTTGTGATGCATTTGTGATTGTCAGGAACAGAAGTTTTTAATGTACTCCAGTTGTATTGTGTCCATTTTAGTGAGAAATTACCAGCAGGAACAGGAATGATGGATGCCAAATAAAGGGGAAACTCCTGAATAGGGAATTAGCAACCCATTCAAACATCCTTAGTGCAGAAATTAATATGAAGAATTGTAAAGAAATGTATTGCAATTTATTCTTTACATTTATTGCATTGGGACCCTAAAGAAAGGATTTTTTTTTTTTTTATTATAGAACTGGATTAGTTATGTTTTTGCTTTGTTCTTTCATGGTACCTTATTTGTTTGATTGAGAATTTTGTTTGTTTCACTTGTTCTCAGGTGTCCTTCAAACTCCTTTTCCCCATAACCAGCTCTTACAGCTCGTTGTATACAACCTGGAAGATCATAGAGCTCATGAAAGAGAAGTCTGCGGTTACTAACTGGTTATCTTCAGTGAAATCACTGCTGCCTGTTACAACTCGAGTCCCTGCCCATGTTTTTCTGCTGCTGGCTTACCTACTGATCCAAGAAAATGGAGACATTCTTCGTGATGTACTCCAGGCTACTACGGAAATAGCCAAGGCTGATTGTTCTCTGGTAAAAATTTACTGGTGGTGGATTTTGTTACACGGATTGGGCTGGATTCTGCAGTCTGAGAGAGGCAAGGCTGCCACAGGTTCATGACCACAGGTCTGACAAGTGGCAAGACTGTGCCTGTACTCCCAGTACTTACGTGCACATGCAGCACACTTATACACCACATACTTGTGCTTATATATATATATATATATATATATAAAAAAAGCAGACACACAGAGCACTCACAAGAACACAAAACGGCACCAACAGCCCCATCCTGCTCTGCTTTCTAGCTGAGCAGGATGGAGGTCTACTAGTGGGAATATATGTACAATGTATAGATATGTGTGATATGTACAGTATTGATCTCTCGAGCAACAGTCAGTGTGCACAGTAGGTGGCCCCTGGATCCCAGACAGACAGACAGACAGACAGACACACACACACACACACACCCCCCACCCCACCCCACCTGTCTGGGATTTCCCTGGCCCCCAAGTAGGCAGCCCCTCTGTGGTCTCTCCCATAGACACACACGTACGCATGCACACGCATATGCCCCAAACAGTCTGGAACTCACAATACAACATAAGGAAGTTGAAAAGAGGCTACTAAACCATTTCTGACTTTTGGTGACCTCACACATTATTCTCTGTGTTCTTTTTTGGTTACTGGAAGACTGCCAAGTCCCTTGTGATTTCTGTATTTCTGTATTCTTGCTACTTCAAAATATGTGCATGGTCTTTGTCAGCTTCAGTACTGAATTTAAACCAGAATTATGCAGTGTGCTTATACTTATCTACGTAACCTGGAAAGATAAATGGGGATATCTAGAAACAGTAATAGGTAATGCAGGAGGCATTATACAGAAACAATCATATCTTATTTGTAAATTAAAAAAAATGTAGGGAAGGAAGAAGTGTTGTTTCAAATTTCAGATGTGCCATAAAGACAAGCTTTATTTGCTTCAGGTTTTTTTAAATTGCTTTCTGTCCCAAAGGGTTGTCACACTCTGCAGTACAAGAGTTGGAAAAAGATAGAGCTTATGGGATATGTGCTTGGTGACTTACGGTGCTGAGCACTGTAGTTCTGATCCAGGGAAGCAGTCCAGGATGTGCTTGCAGTTGAACACATACTGAAATGCTGTGCTAAACCAGACCTGTTATACAGTGCTTTTGGAGATAACTGTACTTCTTAAGCCGGAGAAGCTTTTAAACCAGGTGACAGCTTCATCTGTTGCGGGCTGCCTGCTGTTAACCTTTTATGTACCTTCTTAAATCACTTTCAGGCTGGCCTTTGTTTTGTGGTTTTCTTGTATGGATGTGTTTCATAATGCACTCAAGTTGATACAGATTTGGGAGCATGTGATTTGTTTAAAATTTTGTTCTCAGTTTGAATTTTTTTGACTTTATTGTCTTTCTAGCATTGTATTCAGTCATACTTTTGTGTTCTAAGTAGGTTTTGTGGGGATTGGTTATTTTATACTTCTAGGCTTAAATGATGCTCGTTCCAGGTTTTTTGTTTTCTGTCTTTAGACACTTGAAATTTGTAACCTGTTTATTAAAGATAAAGGTTTGGTTTTTGGATGATATGGGGAAAAAGTAATTCTGACTCCTGTTCAGACACACAGCAACATATTGAAAAGTCCAGTTTTCAGCCTGGAGAAAATTGCAGATTTTTGCTGTAGAATTACTGATCAGGACTGTGAGTGTTATGTGGGTGTGGAAGAACATGTAGAATCAGTTAATTTACGTGAACTGTAAGATCACTGCTCTGAAAAAAGAGTGAAATGTATTATTTACATCTTAGCAGACCATCTGTCCCTGGGTTTCAAAGAAGTGTGTAACCTCCAAACAGATTTAACTCATTGCATTTCTCACTATAACTTGAGGAAGTAGACACATACAATACTTTGGAGGGAGGAATAAAAAAGGCAATGTTTCATTGGTCTTAAAAGGATTTTTCATTGTGGCATCAGTAGCATAGCATTGGGGTTTTTTTGGTTTTGGGTTGGTTTTTTTGTTTGTTTGTTTTGGGTTTTTTTTTGTCTGGAGGAATCACAGAATGGTTTGGGCTGGAAGGGACCTTTAAATGTCATCTAGTCCAACCCCCCTGCAATGAGCAGAGACATCTTCAACTAGATCAGGTTGCTCAGAGCCCCATCCAACCTGACTGTGAATGTTTCCAGGGATGGGACATCTACCACCACTCTGGGCAACCTGTGCCAGTGTTTCACCACCCTTATCATGACAAATTTCTTCCTTACATCTAGTCTGAATCTACCCTCTTTTAGTTGAAAACCACTACCCCTTGTCCTATCGCTACAAGCCCTGCTAAAAAGTCAATCTCTGTCTTTCTTTTAAGCCGCATTTAAGTACTGAAAGGCCGCAGTAAGGTCTCCCCGGAGTCTTCTCTTCTCTAGGCTAAGCAATCCCAACTCTCTCAGCCTTTCTTCATGGGAAAGGTGTTCTGTCCTTCTGATCATTTTTTGTGGCTCTCCTCTGGTCCTGCTCTAACAGATCTGTGGCTTTCCTGTACTGAGGACTCCAGAGCTGGATGAAGTACTCAGGTGGGGTGTCACCAGAGCAGAGTAAATACAGGTGCAGCATATTGGGAATAGGTATAGCAGTGAAGAGAAAATTGCAAACTAAACTGAAGGGTGCAGCTGACTTGAGTTGTCTGCAACACATCTGTAGCACACTTCAAACCACAAGTAGCCATCAGTTGAATTGAAAAAAGTTATTGGGCAGTTTGCTGTTATAGTAACAGCAATATGTATCTGTAGCATCCATGCCCATATGCGAATTAAATTGGGAAGTGTCATACTCTACTCATATTATTGTATTTTGAAGTTCCTGTTTTGTCCTGTGCGTGCTGCTATCATTACGGTAATGTTACTTAGTATGGTATTTCATTTCAGTGAATACACAGGTGGTTGCAGATTCAAGATGACAGTGTTTATACAAAGCCTGAACTGCAATGTTGATACTTGCTTAGGAAGAACATGCAAGGCTACACAGCTTATTTGCAGTTCAAAATAAGAACAGGATCTAGTTCCTAGATAGTTCTTTTTGAAGTATTTATTCAGTGTCCTTAGTATACTCCTTGTTGAATTGTATGTAGAACAGCTGCCCTGGGATGTTACAAATCTGATGTCAGTGGAAATACTGAGCTGCTAGAAGTTAGAACTGACTCCTCAAAGTTAGGCATCTGTCGGAAATGTGTGAAATGAAGTGCTTTTTATTCTTTTCAGGTTATCTTTTCCTATTCTTACTTTGTCCATTTAATGGTCCTTTCTTATTTTCGTAGAATAGCTGTTACTTTCTTGCACATGGATGAATTCTTTCTCTTAAACTAGATTTAAAATTCTTCCATTCTGTTACAGCTTTGTACTGCTTCTAGAGGGCAGTTAAATAACACGAAACAGGGGAGAATTAAAAAGCAAAAAAAAGCATAACAAAACGTGAGGAAGTCAGAACCTCGCAGTACTTAGAGCAAAAGATTCTTTCTCAGACAGCTGTGACAAGTGGGCACTTGTAGCTGCTTTTGCTGCTTCATGCAATGTTTGGCTTCCTTTTAATTTGTCACCTGCTTCTTGTCACTCTGTTTAACTTAAGATACCAATGCTGTGTGGTGTTCAAAACCTTACAGTGAAAAATACTGGATCACGAAGGCTCCAGTGGTCTGTGCCAGGGAGAAATAAATATATTGCACTAAGAGTTCCTAGGTTATTTTCCCTGACATGGTAAAACTCCAAACAGCCTATGCTAGGAGAGCCATTTACCAAATGGTGGTGGTATTGCTGCTGATCACCAGGTACAATAGCATGCTTTAGTATTTTTGGAATGAGCATGGTGTAGAGTTCATTCAGTAAATTGTTACTTAACTGTTTGAAAGAAGTGGAAGCTTTGACTCTGACAAGTTATTTTAGTTCTGAGTCTGCTTAATGGGTCCACAGAGATTATTACACTGTGACACAGCACTGCCCTGAAAGATTATCACATTATTTCTCATAGGTGCAATGCTCCCTATGAGGCAGGAAGAATTACCTAGGACTTGTCTGGTCTTTCTCTTGCAGTTAAAGTAGTTAGTGCAGGGGAAGAAAGCATTGAAGCTCATGGACGGGGGAAATAACCGATTAAAGATGGCAAAGTTATACTTTGGGAATTGCTTTATTTGTACTGTGTTGTATTCAGTTCCACAGAGGAGGGCCACAAAGATGATCGGGGGTCTGGAGCACCTCCCCTATGAGGACAGGCTGAGAGAGTTGGGGTTGTTCAGCCTGGAGAAGAGAAGGCTCCGGGGAGACCTTATAGCAGCTTTCCAGTACCTAAAGGGGGCCTACAAGAAATCTGGAGAGGGACTTTTTACAAGGGCATGTAGTGATAGGACAAGGGGTAATGGCTTTAAACTGAAAGAGGGTAGATTTAGATTAGATGTAAGGAAGAAATTCTTTACTGTGAGGGTGGTGAGGCACTGGAACAGGTTGCCCGGAGAAGTTGTGGATGCCCCATCCCTGGAAGTGTTCAAGGCCAGGTTGGATGGGGCTTTGAGCAAGCTGGTCTAGTGGAAGGTGTCCCTGCCCAAGGCAGGGTGGTTAGAACTAGATGATCTTTAAAGTCCCTTCCAACCCAAACCATTCTATGATTCTGTGATTCTGTGAAATAAATGGTGCTTTATAACAGATGGGGAAAGTAAGTGGTAAAACAGTGATCGGAATGTCCTTTAAGTTGAGAAAGTGGAAGGCTCATCACAACAAACTTGTTAAACATTTTGAATCTTCAGCTCCATAGTGCACTTTCTGAAGGATGCAGTGGAAGGTGGTGTGCAGCATAGTAATTAGAAGACTGTTCTAAAGAAGAGAGTAAGAAAATCAGAGGTTGGTTGTGGAAAGAAGAGAATAAAAAATGGCTGTTAATCCCAAGCTTATTTTTAAACAGTCACCTATATTAACTTGGATCTGTTCCTTTGGTGTTAGCAGCACTTGAACACTCAGTTTAAACCCAGGTGTTTGTAATGGAAAGAAGGTCTAAACAAGTAAATACAGGTACATTCCGAATTCCATGTCTTTGATTCATGTTCAAATCAAAGCAAGCTTGTGCTACCAGACCTCAGCACTTAGCCTTGCAGAAGGTTAATAAAAAGTCCACAGGGCAAAATGAAAATGTATCAGCTTTGCAGCCAAACTGTGGACTACCTGTACTACAGCAGAATATATGGAAGTGCTGAGATGTCATGGTGAGGGTCATAGCATAAAAAGAACTGTGTGGTGCTTTTTTTTCTTTCTTTCTTTCTTTCTTTTTTATTTTTTTTAAGGGATCAAGATAATAAGTAATTGTGCTGCTAGTGAAATTCTGTTTACTTTGTGGTTCAGATAATTAGTGGTTGTAGCTGTGGGTATTGAATTGAAAAGCAAAATCTGAGTGGAAGAATTGTGTTTCAAAACAAAACAGGGTCAGAAAGAGAGAATGTTCATCGAGAATGCTATCCTCATTGCTTTCATGTTTATTACAACATCATAAGGGGGTTCACAAACAGCATCTCCCATTTCCACACTGAATATTGTTTTTATAAGGAGTCTGTTGTCTCTGCAGTAAATTAATGGAGCATTTAAAAAACCTTGCTAGGTTTAAAAATAATTACCAGAACTGATTTTACAGACATTGTTGTCGTTATACTTTATTTTTGTTTTTTCTTGCCCTTTTCATGAAGATAGCCTACAGAGGACTTCTGTGTATGTACCTTCTCCTTCCCCACTGAGTGAAAGCCTTTTTATGGTACAAGAGTGGTGATTATATTAGATGTGTTTTTTAGCTGAGGCATTTTGGAGTAATGGTCTGAAACACTATGGAAGAAAATCCAGACATCTTTTTAAAAGGCTGAGGAATGAAGAGTAGTACATGGGCTTTTAGGCTGTCTTAAATCAAATCACTGCAGAGGCTGCACTGACACAAGCTGTTCGTGAAAGGCTGAAAGGCTTAACACAGTCCTTCTAATCAGATGAATTTTTCTTGTTGTGCAAAAACTGTTATTACACTGTGTGAAACCAGCTGTGCTGCAAGGGGAAGAAATTAAATCATCTGACTGAGAGGTCACTGGTGAATAGTAGCACAAGATCTATTACCATTATTAGAGGATTATGAGGCTCTAGAGGACATCCATTCTTTTATGGTCTTTCAACGGCTGGAATGAAATATTTTAGTGGTAGATGACACCCTTCTGGGAAATCCATCTGAAGATGCATTATTTTGCGTTCTTTGGGGGCTGGGAGTGCATTTAAAAAAAAAAAGTAAAATACATTTTTATTTGGGTAGAAAATGTTTAAGGATATGTTGAACTAGATTTGGCTTGTTCAGGTGGTACCTGATGGTATTGTTCTATGTCTGATTATGTGAACTTTGGAGAGTAGCTGCAGGGAAACAATCATATTATAGTCAGATCTTGTGGACAGATTCTTCATGTTTGAAGAATCTAACCTATTGGTTAGGATCCTGCTGGAATACATGAAACTTTTGAAAACCTGGCTTATGTTCTTTAAAAAGTGCTTCTGATTTTTGAGAGCAGTTTATTTTATAGCTTTTATAAGCAGAAACTTATCTTCATTTGTGCACTTACCTGGAAAACTGGTTCCTTCATTTGTGTGAATTTTTCAGTACTTTTGTCTTGCTCACTGGAACAAGAAATGCCAGACTACTGAACACTTTCAAAAACATGCTCATTTCACTGCGTTGCCTACTGGAGAACTAGATTGATGCTACCTCTCTTCCAAAGTTCAGCCTGACATTTCCCAGAAGTAAAAACCTGTAACTTTGCAGTGACATTTATTTCCTGCCTTTTGGTTGGCTTTTGGGGGGGGTCTGGAGTGATCTCTTAGTGTTAAAACTGACTCAGAAGAAACCCTCCAGGATAGGCATGGAAGCGAAGAAAGTGTGGTAGGAATAATGTAAAGTGATATACTAAATTTAGAGTTTAAAATGGGGACAGCATATGCTAATATGTATTTGGATTATATTTTTTTGAAATGGGTTTTTCCTTTTGGACATGACTTTACTTGGCTTACTGTTTTCTGGCTGTCTTTTATTCTTTATTCAGACAGAAGGGCTGCATGAGGACAATTCCTCTTCAGTAAAATGTAAGGAAGTGTGAAGGAACAGAAGAGGAGGATTATCATCCTCCCCTGCTATCCTCCCTTAGCTTGTGCTTTTGAAGAATAACAACTGTCCTGTAGCTTAGAAAAAAGAAATCAGACCACCAAATTGCAGAGTGAGAATGGTTCTTAGACCAATTTGTTAAATAAACAAATGCATTTTGTCTCCCATGCTTAATCTTACTTTAAAAAGGAGAGTTATTGACATACCTTAGCCTCATTTTTGAGATGCAAATTAATTTTAAAAGCAAAAAACATAATCTTGAAACCCTTCTTCAGGTTGCTGATGACCTTACTTGATGTAACCACCGCATCCTCCAGGAGCATGGGGGATGCAGAAGGCAGTGTTGCCAGGCGGCATGCCTCTCCTTCTCCAGAGCTGCTTCCTACCTACTGGGAGCTAATGAATTGTTTTATCAGCTCTTTGGAGCTGTTAAGCCCTTGATGAAGATTTAGCATAAATTTAATATTGAAATTAGTCCCAGCATTGATTATCCATTCCATGAGGGAGATGGAGAGAGGAGCAGCTTTGCTGTACTAGAACATTTTGGGTTTTTTCCTAATCTTATAATTTGAATATACAGTTCAAAACAAGGGCACTTTAAAGGACAATACCTTTAAGGAAATATGTAACTGGCCTTATAGTAGTACGTGCTTAGACTTTTCCTGAGAATTTGGTAAATCAAACTTAGCATCTGTTCACTAGATGTTAGTGTAAAAGTCATTGTAGAACTTTCATTTAATACCTGTTTAGTGTAGAATAAACTTCATAACTAGAAAATTAATGTGGACACAGGACTCAGAATGAACTTCTCATCATAGCTGATGAAGGCTAGGCCTGAGCAGACTACTTTAAAGAGTTTGAATGCTTTTATAACTAAGGATTATGAATATCATTTATTATTATAATGTATTTTGAGTGTCATTCAGTCTGATTGCCATATCTGTAGTCCAGTGTAGCTACAACTGAGAAAAATACAGGAAGTAGTAGCCTATTCAATAGAGAGCTAGCTTAAGACCAAAAGGAGTCGCATAAGACCATGCCTCTGGCAAAAGTAAGAGACACTATGAGGAGAGATTGAAAGGAAGGAACTTAGGTAAGGAGTTTGATCATTGTAATGACATATCTGACATCTCTATTGATGTTTTAGATAGCCTTTTTGTCCAGCACAGGGTAAACCAATGACACATTTATCAGGGATGGGTATGGTTTAAAGAATTAACAAAACCCTCTTAACCTCAGAGTTGAGAGTCTTCCAGCCATGCTGCTGCATACAAAACTTTCTGGATAGTTTGTTAGAAGACATTTCTTCCCTGTTCACGCATTGTGTTAACAGTTGTATGGAAAACTTATATGTATCAGTAGAGAAGCACACGTGACCTCCCTGATAATTTTGGGACTTAAAATAGTGATGCAGGTTGCCGTGTAGTGTTAATGACTGTCCCCTGAAGGTATGGAATGTGCATTGCTTGCTCATTGTCCTGCGATTTACCTTGTATCATTCAAGGATTTAGGTAACAGTAAATCAGGTGATTTATTTTTTTCTTAACACTCAAGGTACAACAGGTGCCCAGAAATAAAACTGCTCACATCTATCAAGTCTCCTAGCTTCAAGGGGATTTTTTTTTTTTTTTCTTCCTGTATTGCTTCGTTTCTGCGCAAGCTTCCCTTTTCCTAAGGCTTGATTTAACCAAAACCGGTCCTTGCTTTGAGGATGTTGAGCCTTTGGTACTAAAGTCTTCTTTTGGGTTCTATTTAATTTAATCAGGAGGTTAATTTTAGTTTTCTTCCTGTGTACAATGAACATAATTTTCTCTTAGTGTCGCGTCCCAAGATTGGAGCGACTCAGGTTTTTGGATTTCCTTTGTCAGAATTAAGGTGACACCAGGGGATTTCAAACAACAATCAACATTTATGCAACCAAGCTAACCTTGCCCAAGTACAAGTGAACTTATCAATATGAACCTTGCATCATGTCATTAAGCCGTTGTTTGAAAAGAGAAGGGAGGTGTAGAAAAAGAAGCGGAAAAAGGAACATGAAACTGTGTCAGGAGAACCCTCCCATTGAGTCACAAGGTTCAGAGCGGGCCCCCTTGCTTTCTGGACTCCTTCTCAAAGAAGAGCCCAGGGGCGGCTGGATCCACTACTAGTCCCAGACTTGGTCAACGGTTTATGTTTAAAAGGATGAGGTGTAGGGACTGTGCAAAAGAGAGAGAGAAAAAAAAAAAGGAAGAGAGAAGAAAAGGATTTCACCAGTCCTGGGTCCAGTGTTGGTCCAGCCAGCCCAAAGATCCGGTTCCAGAGGGCATGCACCGAGAACTCGTCCTCCCTTCATTTATAGATCAGGAGTGTTAGTCGGTGGTCTTGACATGCGTAGTTCATGTTCCCGGGGTTCTCCGGAATTGGTCGGTGGGCTTGGGGTGTCATTGGGGAGTTGCCTCTCTCTCCCTGCAGGCATGCCTGCTTAAGATAGAAGTGCAGTCCCATGCTCCATGGGGCCCCCTCCTCCAGGTGCATACGCTGTGCTGCTTCTCATGGTCGCTTAAGATAAGGAATTGTGGCTTTGGAGAAGTGCGGTCCCACGCTCTGTGGGGCCCTCTTCTCCAGCCACATTTTCCTGTTTTCACAACTCCAGCACTTTTACAGAGGCTGTCTTCTCCACCAAAGTTCTTTAACAAATGTTTGAGACATGGACTATAATTTGTCAGACCGTCACACTTAGGCAGTGCTGTTGTCCCTTTGGCATGGGTAAAGTGGGGAATACAACCGCATTGTGCATACGTTAGTCTAAACAAATCGTAACAGTTGGGGAGTGGGAAGGAAAGGTAGGGCAGCAAATTAAATCTCATGTTTTGAGTGAAGGTTTCTTTTTTCTGTTTTTCAATGTCAATGCAGATATCTTATTACTGAATTTTGACTGGGACCAGAATTGATGTTAATCAAAGTCTGCCGTGTGCTGATGAGTTTGGAATGACTTGCTTCCCCACCTGCTTTTGTACTTTAAAGAATATCATGATAACAAGGAATACTCCTTATGATGCAGGATTTATGATGCAGGATTTATAAAATTTTGTGATGATGGTCTTGGAAGTGTGACCAAGCATTTCAAAGACATTTAAGCTAGGAGGAATGTGCTGATTAAGGCATGTGATGGGATAAATTCAGGGAAGCCCCCTGAGAGTGGGGTGGGGGAGAAAGATCCCAACTGCAATGCGTATTTGAAATAGCAGTTGAGCTGTGATGAGAATAGAGCCAAGTGGGGAGGAGAAAAAAAAACAACTTATTTTGAACACAGAAGAAAAGGTAGTGCAGAGACTTACTGAGGAGCTCCCTTCCCCAAGTTACATTAAAGCCCTGTTCCAAGGTGATGCTGTGAAGTGGGTTGTATGTGGACTCACTCCTTTGACTTCCATGTTGTGGACCCATGTGATAGGTCTGAAAGGAGTTTGGGGTTTAAAAGGAGTTTGGGGTTTAAAAGGTTCTTACTTGTCATACAGAGAAAATCTGAGAGAATCTAAGAACCGTGAGGTACATTGCTTCTCGAGGAGTATGTTACTCTCAGAAGTATCTTACTTCTTTAGAAGGAAGCCTTCAGTCTTCCTTCTACAGAACTGTTTATTCTGGATGAGTTAAATTTTTGACGAGAGAAAAGCAGATTGATAATTTCAGAGCAAATTGCAAAGAACCACCACTGTTCTGGTGAAAGTCAGGTTTATGGCCACTTAAACAGGAGGAGTGGCATCCATCTCATAACCTACCTTGAATTGTTGCAAAGTTTGTGTGACTTTATACAGTTAATGGTAATTCAGAAATATGTTAAAATTATCTCTGGCTATAACTGTCTGGGCTACTTTGGTCTGCTGAGACAAGGTTGTTGGGTTGGCCTGGGAGAGTGTGGATTAAGAACGCTTGTTGGGAATGTTCACACTGAGGCAAGGCACTGGGGAGCATAAAACCAAACCTTGGTGGGTGACTCTTTCTTGTGATCTATCTGTTTTGCCCTTAGCTTTAAGGTAATAGTAGTGTTTATTATAGATTCAGCTTTTAGGAATGAAGAAGCAAAACCAAAAAGCCCTGCAAAAAAACAAAGCCAGAGGAATGCTTGAGATGAAAAGCTAAATTTGTCACTTAGAGGTTTGCATATTCAAATGAGCTATTCTCACTGCCACCTTGTATGCTGATCTGTGCTGTAAGATATGCACAGTTAGTTAAATAAATAACCTCCACTTAATTATCCCTGAAATCCTGAAAATTGATTGATGTATTTTATTACACGTTGGCTTTTGAAATCTACAGTTGCGTCCTAGATTCCTATAAAAGCATCTAAACAGATTTCTAGTCTTCCACTTGCGTAAATCTAACAGTCTTGTGATATGCGTAAGGCACGATGTTTAATTAACTCATTTGCAATTTACATTTTCTGTGTATAAAAAATCCTTAATTCATCTAACGGAAGAAGTCTTGCTCCTATAGTTTTTATTTACAAAACTAGTCATTATGTGTGTATAATAGGAGGATTGAATGTTCTCTTTGAAATATTTGTGCTTCATATGAGGTTTTAGCTTGACAGATCCTGCCTCATCTGTATCTCTGATACCTTATTTCTATTTTGCTCATCTGCCATAAAGCTTTTATTCAAAAGACTTTAGTTTGTACATATTGTGGTTTAACCCCAGTGGGCAGCTGAGCCCCACACAGCTGCTCACTCACTCCCCCTTGGTGAGATGGGGGAGAGAATCAGAAGGGTAAAAGTGAAAAAATTCATGGGCTGAGATAAAGGCAGTTTAATAGGGAAAGCAAAAGCTGTGTGTGTAAGCAAAGCAGAACAATGGATTCATTCACCACATCCCATGGACAGGCAGGTGTTCAGCCACTTCTTCAGGAAAGCAGGGTTCCATCACATGTAGTGGTTGCTTGGGAAGACAAACGCTGTAACTCTGAATGTCCTCCCTTCTTCCCCCAGCTTTATACGCTGAGTATGACATCATATGGTCTGGAATATCCCTTGGGTCAGTTGGGGTCAGCTGTCCTGGCTGTGTCCCCTCCCAGCCTCTTGTGCCCCCCCAGCCTCCTCGCTGGTGGGGCAGGGTGAGAAGCAGAAAAGGCCTTGGCTCTGTGTGAATGCTGCTCAGCAATAGCTAAAACATACCTGTATTATCAACACTCTTTTGGTCACAGATCCAAAACATAGCCCCATACAGGCTACTGTGAAGAAAATTAACTCTAACCCAGCCAAAACCAGTACACTGCAAAAGTTGGAAAACTGCCGAACTTACCTTCAGTCCGAAGGTCTGAAAGAAAGGGAGGGAGAGTGCTAGCTAAGAAGATGCTTTCATTTTGGAATAAAGAGATGGGAAAGCAAGGCACTGTTAAACTTGTATTGAAAGTGCTTCTGGGTGTGAAAGTCTGCTCAAATGAATACTACCTTAAATTCTTAGTCACTTTTGTTGATTTTGCTTTGAAAGATTTACAGTAAAGCCAGTCCTCTGTCTAGGCAGGTGCTGTGGTGATGACTGCCTCTACAGATGGTAGACAACAACCTTAGAAAATAGAGAGAGGGAGGGAGACTAGTCAATTAGTAAAAAATGTGGGGAAATTTTGGTTTATAAAGGGATTTATTCTATTTAAAAATGTCAAATAGTATTTGGAAAACCAGAAAAAATAATGTATTATACTTAATTCCTTAGGTATTAAATATAGATTCCAGAACAAGTTTTTAAGTTTGTGGAAGTATGAATTTGGATTGCTCAACTGTAAAGATAGTGATGCCTTGTAGAACAAACAGTACTTTCTTTTTTTTTGGTCTGTAATTCGGAACCAGTAATTATGGAGGGAAGTATGTGAGATCCCAGAGCTCTTGGATTTTTATTCATTATTCTTGCTCTGTAGTTTTTTGTGAACTGAGGCAGACCTTGTACAGTGAAAAATTTTATCATCTGAAGATACCTGGTCATGTAAAAATGCATATTGAGAGAATGTTGTAGCAGAATTTCCCATTAATTGTTTTTTGAACCACTGTATGTATAAACCACCCACACATATAAAGGTTCAGCTTTACCAGGATAAATTTTCAGAGCTGTAAGATTGCTGAATTATAGATTGGATTAAAGATTGGATCCAATCTTGTAAACATTGGGTTTGAGAGTAGCTCGGTCTTTTAGCTCAGCCCAGCATGTATGGGATTTAATACACATTTGTTCTCCTGCTGTAAGCCTCCAATATTGGACTTACTGAATGAGTTTTCTAAAGTTACAGTAATTTGAGGTTAAAGAGGAAAAAAACTCTTCCACGGGTGACTCACTCCAGAGGTAAACACTAAAAGTGAAATGGAGAGCTCTATACCCTGTTTACTGTGTAAGGAAAATAATTTCCTGAAAGCCTGAAGACTCAAAAATAATTGTGTCCACTTGCTACTGCTAAATATAAAATTTCCTAATTAGCTTTTCTGTTCTTGGGAATGACGTTATCTTTTAACACAAGTTTTATCTATGGAGGACTAACCCATGTGGCTAAGTGAAAATCATTACTACTGTATAAAGGCAGATTGTAAACCAGTGCTGTGTAATTACTTTTAACTATCCATAAAATCAAGTGGGAAAAAAAGCAAGGCCATCATGACTAGATTTAATTTAACAACATAGTGATAAGAATGTGCACCAGAAAAAAACTGAAGAACCTGCAGGAATGAAAATACTGAAAATCTGATCTAAATAAAAGGGGAATGGAGGTAAATAAGTCTGCTTTCCTTCATTGTCACTTCAGGGGCAGCTTTCTGGAAGTTTTGAACCATATATTAAAGAATGCAGTAAATTATATTGTATTATATGACACGTTTGTGGGGTATGATAGTAGCATCATCAGAATTCCACTGTAATGACAGAACTGAATTGGAACAGTTTCTTCATTGATTTGATACATGTTTCCAATACCATTTTCTATTACATGTTCCTTTCAGTGTTCCTGTAGTGGAATTTCAGGTAAAAATGAATTTATTGGTTACAGCTGAACAAGCATAACAAGGTGCTTTTAAGATGATAACTTAAAAAGAAATAAATTCTAAGTCCTATGAAATTACAGACTTTAGAATTTTCCTTTCTCTTTACTGTTAGCAGAAAAAATAATGCAAAAAGGTAGGAATTTCTAATGTGTTCTGACAAGTTCACTGTCTTCTGTAATATACTGTGTTGGCAACCTAGGTCCAAGTTTATTTCCTGTTTTTGTTTTGTTTTAGGTCCCAAATCTGATCCCAGTTCTGATATTTAAATTGGGAAGACCTTTGGAGCCTGCACTTTACAGGGATATATTGTATACACTGCCTACATTGGGTGTACACAAGGTGAGAATGAAAAATTATTAGTAAAGCAAAAAAACTATATCAATAAGAGGTCATTTATTTATAAAAAAACATTTGGACTAAGCAATGTATAGCTTACTTAAAATACCTGATTTGTAAGCTTCAGCATAACTGTAATATTTTGGATGGGATATGACATTTGTTTTAAAGAGTGAAACGTACATTATGCTTTATTGTCTGCACTGTATCATCATTATGTATGTATCGTAAGATGCTGCTCTTGGACTCGTTATGCACTAAAGTTTTTCAGAAAATGACTTCCAGTTTCTTGCTGACATTGCAGTTGGATAGTTATCTCCTCGTCCTTGCTTGTAAAATAATGATTTGTAGATTAGTCTTTGTTCTTGGACATAAAAAATAACAGTGACATTTGATTAAAAAATTTCTTTCAGGTTTGTGTAGCTCAGATTCTACATGCCATACACATACTGGGGAGCACGCCAAAGCTTAGAGCAATCACTTTGCGGCTGATGACATCCTTATGGGAAAGACAGGTTAGAAAATTCTGGTAGTGTCACTAAGATAAGTGTAGTTGAAAAACTTCATTACATCTAACCAAGGAAGGAAATTAATTTTGGAACATTGCTTATATGCTTATAGTGTCTCATTAGCAGCAGTATAAAGTAAATGGTGGAAGTGGTGGCTATATTGTTCTGTTTTAGTGAAAAATTTCAATAGTATGTCTTTCATGAAACCTGCTTTCCATTTCATCAGGTCTTAGACTGGAATTAGGAAAAAAAAATTGTTTAAAGGATAGCTTTCTGCTTTTCATAATGTGCAGTAAGAACAAGACCTCAGTTATATGCCAATAATTCATTTCCCTGTTTATGAAGTAGCAACAGAGATCTGGTGTGCAAAAGCCAGTTAGATCTCAATGCAGCATTAGATTCCAATAATGAAGAAAAGCGAAATATGGTATGCAATAAAAGTGGTATTTAGAAGTCATGTAAAAGTGCTAGCAATTGAAAATCCTGTCACTAACTTTTGAAGGTATGATGATAATTTTTAAATTAAATCTTTTCTAGGATCGAATTTACCCAGAATTGCAGAAGTTCTTGGCGATGTCTGATATGCCCTCGTTGTCTGTTGACAAAGATACTCAATGGGAAAAAATGATTGCTAAAGCTGCTTGTATAAGAGATATATGTAGGCAGAGGTAAGCGCAAGTGTTATCCATGCTATGTATTTGTAAGGGAAAGCAATTTTTTTTTTTTTTTTCCAGAAAAGCTGCATGATTATTTTTACCTACTCTGTTATATTAATTGTGGGTAATATTTTTCTGGTTGTATGAGATACTGACTCAGGCATTGCTAATCTCAGCAGCTAGTAAGTTTTGGGGTTTATATTATAGCTAATAGAAAGCACATATAAATAAAGTTAAAATTAAAATGTCTTTATCCTGAAATAAAACATGCATCCTATACTGATCCAGAGTAGAAACTTAAAGCATACCACTTCCAAATTATAAAAAGAGAGTGATGAAATATTAGAACAAACAACTAATGATCTATCTTTTGATCTATTCAAAGAAAGATAGGGTGCTTTTCTGAAAACTATATTTTTTCAAATGCAAATTACTGATCTTTATTCAGATATAGTACTGACCACAGAACACAGTTGTACAAGTCTAACTGGATGATATATTGATTGTTTCCAGGACTAACAAGCTATGAATATCTGTACTTGATAATAATTTACAGTTCCTGAAAAGATTATTTTTAAACACATTATCAATTACTTCCTGGTTTTATGTGCATAAAACCATCTTTTCTCTTTGTCATCTATCTTTTGCATTCCACTTTTCACTTTTCTTCTTGAAGATCAGTTACTAACAGCTGGGAAGATTCATGTATCTTTCAACCATCAGCTAAAAAAAAAAATTCTTAAGGAAAATACCCTTTCCTTTATCTCTTCAAACTTCTTTAATTTTGCCAAACAGCATTTTTCAAGAAGTCAAAAAAAAGAAAAAAAAAGTGAAAAGCAAGAGATAAATCTCAATGCAGCCGTAATACTCTTTTTGCCAGGTAAGTGGTATAGTTAGAGTTCAGGTGTATGCACGTTCTTAGTGCATTTAGAAAGCCTGAGTGTTCCATGCATATGGATTGCCTAGCCAGATGCTATTTACCCCGATGCTATTTACCCCAAGTTCTTACAGTGTGAGGAACTGCTGAATCAGCAGTTGACACCTCCCCCACCACTGCCCAATAAAACTGCATGGATACTAAAAGTCTGGAAAGCAAACAAGCAGTCCATGCAGTCATTGAAGGAGAGACAAATGACACTGCAGCAGCAAAAAATTTGGAAAAATGTTCTTACCTGATGTGAGCAGGGCAGAAGTCTTTTGCTGCTGGTATCTCCACCAATATACAGTAGCGAGTACTTATAGAAGATTGCAACAAAGAAGCAAAGAATAGTGTCTTTAGTAGCACACCTGGATTTTCCTTCTCAGTCACTTCTGGAATGATGTAATCTTTTAGCATACACAATGTCCTTGGACAAAAACTTCCATAGCTTAACCACGTAGTGATCTTTTATTTGGAAATTGGTGCCTGCTAATTTAATTCTCCACATCACTCAGCCTTTAGAGCTCTCTATCATATCTTCCCTTGTATATTTTTTTTCCTCCCAGTTTTAGTCTGTTTTAGTTGTCACTTAAGACCAATACTTAATGAATTTTTGTGTATAGAATAGAACTTGCATGTATGCATGAATATTGCCTTGTATCTTCATGGTTTTTTTCCGTTAGGCCATACCAGCATGGAGCAGACATGTTGGCTGCAATTTGCCAGGTATTAAATGAATGCACAAAACCTGATCAAGCTTCACCCGCTGCCATAGTATTACAGGGTCTTCACGCACTTTGTGAGGCTGAGGTAAGATTAAACTGGCTTGTCCCTGTGTTTTGTGTTTTGCGTTTTGCTTGTGGATCATGGACTTTTTTCCTAGTTGGGTTTGTTTTTTAAGAGTACATTGGATTATTGCAGCATTATTTTTTTTCCTGACAAGTTTAATGCCTCTTTTCCAATATCACTGAATTGTTCCTGGGAAATTGTACTGTGAAATTCTACTACAGCAGGTCAGCCCTTCAGTGCATGGATTGGAATTTTACGTCAGCTTTACAGTTTGTTTCAAAGACATCTTTTCATGCATTTTTCCTTGAGATTTGAAAAGAACGGCTGTTTGGCACATAATTCTGATTGGCTGAAAAGTAGGTAAATAATCTCTTTTTTGATACCTACTTACTGGCCTGCCCTGCTGGGTCTCATTCACTTAGTGAACCCAATAGGGAGTGAAATCACTTGTAATGGGAAGCCTTCTGTTTTACTCTAATGCATTCATTACTTACTGATGAATAGGACAAGTAAGCATTGGAACATGCTGCCCGGAGAGGTTGTGCTGTCTCCATCCTTGGAAGTTTCATGTTCCTTTTGGATACAACCCTGAGCAACTGGGTCTGATCTCATAGTGACCCTGCTTTGAGGAGGAGGTTGGACTAGAATTATCCTGAGATCCTTTCCAACCCAAATTGTCCTGTGATCCTACAATACCCCTGAGTTAGGAGCAAAGGCTCTTTGTTTCCACAGTGACATCCCAGACATGGTGATGCAGGCACAGACATGCTGTGAATCACACTACAGACAAACTGTGGACTATGCAGGCCATCTGAGTTTGTGGACTAATGATAGCCTGCATGAATATTTGATTACCCGTTCTCTGCCAAACATCAATTTTAAGTTTATCTACTTCTTTGTTTTTTGTGCAGTGTTTATTGCAGTGAGGCCAATCCAACAAAATCAAGGCATTGCCACATGATATGTTTGAAATCATGTCAGCAGTTCAAGAACAATATAGAATCATAGAATCATAGAATCATTTCGGTTGGAAAAGACCTTCAAGATCATCAAGTCCAACCATTAACCGTGCCCCCTAAACAATGCCCTGGAGTACCCTATCCACTCGCTTTTTGAATACCTCCAGGGATGGTGACTCAACCACTTCCCTGGGCAGCCCATTCCAATGTTTGACAACCCTCTCAGTAAAAAAATTTTTCCTAATATCTAACCTAAATCTCCCTTGCCTCAATTTGAGGCCATTTCCTCTTGTCCTATCTCCAGACACCTGACAGAAGAGACCAACACCCACCACACTACAACCCCCTTTCAGGTAGTTGTAGAGAGCGATAAGGTCTCCCCTCAGCCTCCTCTTTTCTAGACTGAACAACCCCAGATCCCTCAGGAAATATATATAGGAAATGGTTAGCAGTCCATACACATTAGTAATCAATATAGTTAAAAAGCTTCAGATGATGGCTGCTAAGAACCAAGTTATTCAGGGTATTTACTGTGTTTGCTTTTGGTACGGAGTTTGGCTCTTCTTAAGGTCACATGGATTCTTTGAATGCTGGCCTCAGTTAGTATTTAAGCAGTGTTTTCCCAGGCTGGATTATATTTAGACTTTGTTTTGTGCAAAGAAGCAGGAGCTGGGCCTGTGACAAAAGTCACATCGTACTATAAAAACCTCATTTGAGAATAGACGTACTGTACTACTGTTGAGAAGTAGAAGGCTGAGACAACTCCAGGATGGAAGGAAGGAAGGAAGAAAAGAATCACTTTGTGGACAGGTATTGATTTTATCTGTCCTAATTCTTACAGGCCCTCCTCAGCTTGCTTTGTTTCCCCAGTTTCATACCAGTGTAATCTTCTGGGAGACGAGATCTGTTACCCAGGTATACTGAAACTTTAATAGAGAATTCTCTTGTGGTTTGGTAAACTGGGTAACCATTTGGATTAAGTAATGCAGTCTGTCCCTTATTTAGTATTTAGATGCCAGCTTGCAGTGCAGAGACCTTAAAGGGCATATTCACAGTGGTTGGTCAGAAGGTTTTGTTTTGGTGCTTTCTCTCTCTTGTCGCTATCTCAATAGATAACAATGGGAAAGGGTTTTAATCTCTTTGAGCTGTTCCATGTGCACGGTTTTAGTGAGCACCTAATTTTCTGTTAACTGTTTCTGTTAACTTCAGTATAACAGATTATGTTTTCATATGTATAGTGTTGACATAGTTGGTGATGTAACCTTATACACCATGTGGCTTTGTCAAAGCTGAGTTCTGAGAGTCTCAGAAAGGCTCCTTTGCAAAAGTAATGATAGAATAAAATGTGTAACATTGATATTTTTTGTCAAGTGTAGTGGAAGAATAGTTTTCCATTTTGTTGACTGCAGTAATTGTTTTGTGGAAAGGTAATGGCTTTACCCAAAGTATGTACTACATGAATAACATTAAGAGTATTAGCTTAGCTTTTGTGACTTAGAAGCAGGGCTAGCCCCTGCCCCCCCCCCCCCTTTTTTTTTTTCTTGGTAGGTATAACAAAAGGCCCTTAATGAATAGTGCAGAGTGACCTGCACGTCAAAAATGTAAAATACACACAGTTCTTGCCCAGCCACATTTCCTGTTTCTGGGCAAATGTTTTGGGTTTTTTCCAGTGATTTCAACAGAAGCCAATGTACTTCCTATGAGGCCACCTATCCTGGCATCTAATTGATTTCATGTATCAAGTACTGTACGCAAGCCAAGAAACATTCAAGAATGAAAATGCTAAGCATAGTATTTAAAACCCCTTTCTAAGATTTTTTGGAAGTGGTTTCTTGCTGTTTATTTTCTCAGACCACATTTATTTCTTTTATTGGTAAAGAAACCAGCATGGCAGAGTAATACAGTGAACTGAAAAGTTCTGTGAGATCAAATTATGTTGACTGAGTTTAACATTTAGGAGGAATTACAGAGCTGGATGTTGTTTAAACAGTGTACACTTAAAAACTGTACTCTTAAAATCATGGGTTTGTGTTGAGATGTTATCAGAGGATCATTACCACCTTCTTGGGCTTAAGTTTCTGCCAGTTTCACTTTCTCAGGTCTGGTTTACTCCTCATTCTCTTTTTGCCTTACTTTATATCCTTGGCCTTGTACATAGTTAACATCACAATTTCCATTTGAACTCTTTAGCCAATAATGTAGGTACAATTCCTTACCTGTGCAGATCTGCTGTTGAAGGTTGCTGCTAGGGTCCCAGGATGAACTCTGTATAGGTAATGGTTTTTCCACATGCTGAACGAGTGAGTAAAATAAGTTAATGAGGAACCTTATTGGCCTGCATTCAGTCTGACTGGTCTGGTGAACACCCACCATCAGAGTAATTGCCATTTGCTGATTACCTTCTACTGCTCCTAAAAGTGCTGCTGCTTCTGTTTTTTTCCGACTAACCTGTGTGATTTATGCCCTCACTGAATGAAAATCGTGTTACCGTCTTCACTTTCAAGTCAGCTACCAAAATCCATTTCAGTGCCTCTTCATCACTGGTGCGATTTCTGGTTTTTGAAAGCTGGAAATGTCAAAGATACTGTGGCAATGTAAACTTAGTTTTTCCTTTTATGAATGCATTATGTTATATCATAGAATCATAGAATAGCTTGGGTTGGAAGGGACCTTTAAAGGTCATCTAGTCACAAACAGGTCCTCCCTCTGCAGCTGCTTCTGCACCCAACTTCTTTTCATCTTGGAAACATTCACTACAGTGGCAACTTCATTTTCTGTCACTTGATTAGGATGTGTGGCATACTAGTGTAGTCTAGCTGGTGTTACAATGTTGTTTTCTTCTCTTCCTCTCCCTATTTTTGCTTTCCCAAGCTTTGCTATTTTATGTATTCTGACTCTTCATTTGCTTTTTTTCTCAAGGCTGGAACAGAATTCTAACCTTGTTTTCTGGTTTTGCTAGTAAGACAGCTAGTACTCTTGCGCTTTTTGTAAGAAATGGTATATAGAGATAGCTTGAGGGACACTGAGTAGCTTCAGAAAGACTAAATTCATCAGTGTGTTTTAGGTGAAGTTACTACTTTTTCTAAGCTTAGGAAAATTTTATTTTCTTCAGAGCACACAATATGACTTATAATTTTTATAAATGTTGTCTTAAACTTTGTAATTTAAAACACTAACAGTGGCTTTTAAATTGCATGTTGCTTCTCCTGTTTGGTCTTCAACTTTGTGTTGGATTTATTGCAGACACAAAATAAATTAAGGAAACTTGCGCTCCAAGTACATATAATCTGTTAGCAGAAACTGGAAAACTATTTGTGTAGTCCAGAAAAAGAATTCCCCTTTTGTAGCTGAAATTTCATTGTAAGCATTTTGCATTTGAATGTGGGTATACTCTAGACCATGGCCAAACTTTTTACTGTGGAAATGGCATTGAGTGATTTGGCTGTTAATCCTCAGGATTATTAGTAGCGTTACTGCCTCTGTGGTACCATCATGTTGTCAAGTCAGCTGGTTTGGGGGTATTGGGCAAAACATGTTTCGAAAAGAAGATGGTTTTATTTACTCTAATTTATTCCTAGATCATATTTGTCCACAAATGTCACAGGGCAGCCAGGGTCATTTTCTGTTATCACAGTGTGTGTCAGTCCAATACTCTCTGACCAGGTTATTTTAGATATTCCGTGCGTGGAGGATGTAATGTGTAATGTAAAATTTACTTATTTGAGGATAATTGTTACACAGGATTTCTGCTTCAGCAGAGTGATACAAATTATACCAAAATCACAATACAAATGTAAGTTACACTTAGCAAAATATAGCAATTACAATATACAGTTCAATCACAATACCAGTGTGATTCCTATTACCAGTCTCTGTAATATGCTCACTGTCACGATGCTGAGCGTCCCCAGCTGGAAGGAATGTGTGGGTTGAATCCAGCTCAAGCCCGTTGCTGTCTTCGAAATTCCTTTGTTGACTGTCTAGTTTTATGCTTTACGTTGGGCTGAGCCACGTATTCACTCCCCCATATGCTGATCTGACTGACTCTGGGGACATATTCACACTCTTTTAATGAACTGGGGAGAAACATTTACACCATCAGTTGATCCACTGAACTGTTTATAGCTGTATATCTAAAACAAAAGTCCTCTTTGTGTTGAGTCAGTTTCTTTGCAACAGATGTGGTCAGTCCCACCCTGCATTATTCTCTGAGCTTCCTGGGCACATCACCTTTGGCCCATTTGACCCTTCTTCCATTGCAGGGGTTTATTGGTCAGTCACAGTGTGTAGCACTTACGCAAAGCAATGGTATGCTATTTAGTTTAGTTGCAGGTATTTCTGTAGCTGGCTGTTAAGTGTACTACATTGCACTAGAGGATGTGTCTGGTGGGTTTTGCTGCAATTACTCGTTCTGGAAAGATTCTGATAGGTTTTAGCCTAATTGTAGTTTAGAGATGCTGAATTTCAGGCAATCATCATGAAAGATGTGGAGCTGCTCTGCAATAAGTGATGAATACCATATGTTGACTTGTTTACTGTCTGGATATACTGATTCAGTTAAGGTTTTGCCAGAAAGCTAGAAAGGAAGATAAATAATTGAAGAGTAGCTACTTGAGGATCATTTGGGGACACTGACAGACTGAGGAGTCTGTTTTGTATTTCTGCTGAACCTACTGGATTGTTTTAATGAGAATTGCAATTGTACTGGGATACCCTTTTTTTCTGTTGTCCATACTCTAGGAAGAGATGTTAAGGTTGCTAAGAGGTGATAGAGGAGTTTAGAAAGCTGTTAAATGAGACCCATTCCCAGCTGTGTTTTCTAAGTTATTTGAAGACCCCAGTTCTGCTTAAGTAATTTTTTCAGAGTGCCGAAAGTTTTGAGCAGTATAAATATGTCTTGACTTCAAAAAATCAAGAAGAAAAAGCCTTTTCTCATTTGATGCATTGTTTTAGGATAGAAAACACATAGGCTGTAAGATGATGGCTGCAACACTGTGATCACAGGGAGCAATCAGCTATGCCAACCACAACCAAAAGGCTTGAGAGATGTTGTGATGCAAGCGTTGTGGTCCATGATCCACTCAAAAGGAGAGAGATCTTGTAACGTGCTTTCATTGCAAGAGGTTGATACCTGCAGATATCGAAGGGTGAACCCAAACAACCATAAAGAGCTAAGAAATGTTACAAGCAATTTTTGCACCTATTATTTTACAACTGTTAAAACCACCATTTCTCCTTACAAAGCAAGTGAAATAGTCCCTGTGTAGCCTAATCCAGTTGGCCCTCCTTTGTGGGGTAGGTTGGGCTAGGTGACCTCCAGAGCTCCCTTCTAACCTAAGTTATTCTCTGAATCAAGGATTCTGCGATAGACTTGGTGCATGAATCTTGCTGAGGTTTGGTATGAATGGATATTTGTCTCAGAGGAAATATTGCTTAAAATAATGTGCTTCTCTGACTTGCTCACGCCCAGATCAGAAATGAAATTTGATTTAAATGTTGTTTCCTATTTTTCCCCATGATTTCCCACCCTCTAAGGCAGTAGGTCACCTGAAGCAAGAGTGCTTTTCTTCTCCTTTACATCGGTAAAACTTACCTTTTAGTTTTTCCCCTCTAGCAAATATGTTTCCAGTCAGTGCTTTGTCCAGCAGTAAGCTTGCTATTTTAAAAGAAATTTAAAAAATAACAAGAAAACACAAATGTAAAACAAAATGTACCGTACCAGAAGCACTGAGAGCTTGTAAGTTATATGGTTGTTGATGTCTCAAGATGACAATGATACGTCAATTTGAACAAACCCAGTATGAAAAAAAAAAAAAACCAAACAAACTATAAAGATGAAAACAAACCTAAGAAGAACTTTTACCAAAGTATGACGCTAGTGTGTCTAGATCTGTGGACATACATTTTCTGATTAGCACTGATTCTTTTTCTGCAGATAGTAATTGGTATATCGGTGTCATAAGGTAAAGTTCTCTTATCTTGCTAGTTTCCTCAGGTGTATTGTATTTTCGGGACAGCTTTGTCCAGCTGAACAATGACTCTGGAATCATAAGGCTTTTCTGTGGGGATTCATGACTAGCAGAGAAAGTTCATCACAAGATGTTTATCACAATCACCTATTCTTCCAGAAAGACTTCATGTCAAGGTTATTACTGCTTTTATAACCTTTTTGTTTATTTACTTTTTTAAAAATTTGTGTGTAAAATACTGCTCTCCTATCTTGCCACTGTTCCCGTCCTCCTGCTCCATTGGTTCACAGTACTTCATTCGGTGGGAGGTTTCTGTATGACTACCATTATGAGTACAGAAAATTCCTTCTGAAAGGAGCCAAAAAAGTTCTGCAGTCTTGATCTTGTATGAGTTAAAAAATACTTTTTAAGGAGATTTAGTGTTGCAGGAACTGAGGATGAAGTCCATTAATGACAGGCCAGAATGCAAAGCTATGCTCAGTGATGGTTTTAATATCCTCTAGCTTCTGTATTTATTGTGTACCAGATGATGTTTAGCCAGGTTAAATTATATTCCTTCTTCACATCAATTCACTAAGTTTCTTTGGGTTATTACCCAGTCTGAAGTCGTATCAGATCCCTTCAGAAACAAGTATTTAGTTGTCAGCAGTGTTTGGACAGGTAAGACATACTGCAAATTCTCTTTTTTCTCAGAATGCAGCAGAAGTTTTTAAGTTGTATATTCTAAGCTCCACTACTTTAGCTAAGACGAAAAACACACACATGTGCCCTTTTTAACAAATACCTCCTTCCAAACCTGTCCTTGGCTCCTTTTAATGAATTTCTTTCTGTCCTAATTTAAAATTGAAGTAGACTTTAACAACCTGAATGAACCTCTATTGGTTCTGTTGTCCTTTTGTAACAACAACAACAAAAAAATTATCTCTCTCCTAATACCAGCAGTGTTTAAAATGAGAAAAAAGGAATTCCTGCAAGCTCCTGTGCAAGTAACTGAGTATGCAAGGGCAATGTGTTATTTTTGGTTGGGAAGCATGCAAAGTAAACATGCCTTATATTGTGGCAGAAGAGAATGTAATCATTTGAAGGTCGAGTGTTTGTTTGAAAGGCATCAAGTGAGAAATGAAACACACAAACATACACCGGCACTATTTTTAAATTATTTTTTGATATTTAGAAAACTTTCCCTTTTGCATCTTAAAGAGCTGCAGTTTCCAAAATGCTGGTATTTTATGATTTCTGGATGCAGCAATGCAATTTTTCAAACGTTCCCACCTTAACTGCAAAGAACCAAAATTTGGTTGCGACTTCGTAGATCAGGCACTTAGATGTTGGATTATTGCATTAAGTTTTCATGTTTGAGCTGGCAGCTATCAGAGTGGCATCTTATAGGACCATCTGCTTTAGACTGGGAACTCTGTTACAAGTGTTCTTTGCAAAAGCAGAAGCATTCTGGCAGTTGTTGATAAGTTTCTGGATTTCCATCAAATTAAAGGTGCTTTTAAAAGATCAGAACCATCATACATTAGGAGAGTTTTAATTTTGTCAGAGATGCCAAAAGAACCTTACTCAGTGGCTTTAAATTGTGATTATCTAATTGAACACCGCTGAACTGAAAATATTATTACTCAAACTATGATAATGTCTTTGTGGTTTTGTGGTTTCATTGAATAAGGAGTTTGATATAGGTTGATGCTTATTTTTGTCACTGTGTTGAAGTGAATGTGAAGTGGGGTTTGAATTCAGAACACTGTGTTCCCAGTGTGGTCACGGATCCTTGAAATGTGAGCAGTTCCTCAATACAGAGCTTTTTAACTAGCTGCCAGAATAGTATCTCCCTTTCTAATCTGAGAAAACACTGTCTTTGGAGAATACCACTGATTCTTAACTGTTGTTTAGCTTCATGCATGTTTAAGGGAACTGTGCTGAAGGTGATCTGTGTTGGGTAGAGTTCCAGAGTGCCACATACTGAGAAGAGAGAATGCCTTAGACAAGAGCATCCTTGTTCTGTCTCACAGTTAAGACCCTTTATGCTGCTCAGTCCTGCCAGCATCTCAATGTTCTGCAGGACTTGAGCCTTCAGTTCTTTGAGTTTATAATCTATGTAAGACTGGAGCTGCACACCTTTGGACTTTGGACAACTAACTGATGTCATGCATCTGGGATTTTGTCTCAGTGCCTGGCCAGTACCTCAAGACCTCATCCAAATTGAAGATTATTTTAAATTTTTTTTTCCTTCAGCCCTTTAGGGCTTCATATAGTGGCTCTGTTATGGTGAAGGGTTAAGTCTGAAACTTCTCTGGCAAAATTTTTGGATGGCTGAAGCACTTTCTTTTGTTTGAATACCCTTTTATTTAAAAACAATGAAGTAAAATGGTGTTCTTTACCTTTTGCCCTCCAGAACAATACAAGAACAGTGGTGAGTGAGGAAATGGAAGCATTTGATTGTGAACGGCTGAAAAGACCCACAATAGAAGTGTGAATGTAATCTTAACTTTTTTTTGTCAAGATTCTTTTTCCTAAAGAGATCATCTCTCAAGTAATACAACTTGTTGGACTTGGTGTATTTGGGGACTGTGTGTTTTGTTTGGTATGCTGTGATCCTGACCCAGACAGCATGTTGGCAGTTGCAGTCTAGTAAGACTAATATTACAGTGCATGTTGAGCATGGTAGAGAATGGCAAGTCATTGATTACAAAAACAGAATGGCCAAAAGTTGCATACGCTGCCATATGTATGTTGCTGTACTGAAGAATGCATCTTTCTGCAAGTAAAGGATGCCTGTACTCTTCAATAAAATGTTTAGCATTTGGAAACTCATTTGGAGACACAGGCTGTTTCTTTCAGCCAGTAGAAAAATTGAATTTCTGCTGGCCTTCTGCTTCTCAAGATGAACATATATCAATAGATTTCAAATCAGTAGTAGGTTAATATAATTTCTGCAATTAGTATGAATGCTTTATACATACAGTAAAGAAAATAAATCCTTTCTGTTTGCGAAAGAAAAAAAAAGTTAAAATTGATTTTATGGTGAAAATATTTTGGTGTTGACAAAACTACTGAAATACTATTTTTTCACTACAGTCTGCTAAGTACTAGATCCTGTATCGCAGTAATACTGCACTTAGTGCATATGATGATTACACGTACATGAATATGTGTGGAAAACAGTCCTCAGTGCAATACTGTATAAGATGCCATATGATTGTTGTAATACTATTGTTGTTTTATGTATGACTTAATGGAGGGCCAGTGTTTTTGGCATACCAAATATATGTGGTCTAAAACTAATACGTTGTTTCAATGTAGCTGATAAAAGACATTTGATATATGTTGTTCTTGCGGATTTCACTTAGCTCCATCTGTCATGGGGTTTAACACTGAAAATGCTAATACGTCTAGTCGTTCCAAACAATTGTCACAGAGTGCAATTTGCCATTGCGTAGGCATGGTATGGATATCTGCTAAATCTGAAACTTCTGTTAGGTTGCTGCCTATTTTTAATGGCCTTTTTTTCACCTGTTAGCTGAAGTTGGAGAATGTCTGTGATACTATAGGAAAGAATGAAATGAAACATTCTTTGCTAGCTAATCATTTTGTAGTCTTCCTAAATGACAATATCAAATGAGACCCCATGAATACACAACTTTATTTTTCTGCATATTTGATACAAGGTCTATTTTCTGTTTCCAGACAACTAGCTCATTACAAAGTTAAAATTTCTAGATAGTTTAGTTTATTAAGAACTTAAAATGCTAATAGATATCTCTGTCTTTCTAAATACTGGGAGAGATATTTTCTTATTCTTGCAAACAGTGTTTTGAAAGATGGGAAAGAGAGGTATCATTTTCACTTGGAATGATATCAGATTAGGTGTGTGTAGCCATCAGTGGTCATTACCATAGAAACGTACTTGTGGGTTTGCTATTCCTGAAATGGATTCAACTCAAAAGGCATCTTCAGTTTTTTAAACTGCACTCTAAAATGTGTTTTGCATTCACTTGAAGTGACTGCTTAATTCAGCAGTTTCCTGAGTTCAGTGATACCAAGCATGCTGGGTTTCTTCCGTGCAGAGTAACACTGAAACTATCTTTCTTAATGCCATTGTGGAATATGTTCATAAGCATCCCTTCATTTGATTTCATTACATAGATGGATTTGTATTTCTCTTTGACTGAGTCTTCTGTTGCTTTGCTTTAATTTCATAGACCTGGAAGAAATTTTTGTGGCATTTGCTCAGATTGTTTAAAGAAGGGTTTTGATTTCCAGTTCTGGTATGTTTCCCCCTTTAAAAAGCTGAGTGTATATACTCATACCTTACTCTGCCATGGCTATTTTTTCTTTTTCATTTAGACTTTGGTTCTAAGCCTGCATTGTTATGGGTTTGGTATTTGTCTTTGTTTTGTTGTTGTGGGCGTGGGGAGGGGGGAGAGTTGTTGTTGGTTGGGTTGGTTTTTGTTTGGTTTTGTGTTGGTGGGGTTTTTTTTTTCTTTGTGGCTCTTTCTCTTTTGCATGGTTTTTCTTGCAGTGGAGCCTGAAATCTGAAAGACAAAGGGTAGCAATAGATAAATTCCAGACAGAGTTATTTTAGGTATGGTGGCAAAATCTGAAAAGTTAAATTCTCCACAGGGAGCAATGTGAGGTTTGACCAAATGCTGCAGGGAAATTACTTAAGTTTTCACTAGAATACGTGGCTGCTTAGAGAGAGCGAGCATGGGCAACTGGAAAAATCTCACAAGGGAAAATGGGAAAGTTTTAGTGCGAATAATACTGTCTAGTCAAGCTTCCTGTAGAACTCGACTATTTCTTTTTGTGACTTTTGTATAATTCTTCAGCTAGAACTGTACCACTGGCTGAGTATCTTACAGATATTTTTCAGTGCCTAGAAATACAACATGTTGTACTGACTGCTCATTGAGCTGTCATGCAGACCTTTAAAGGTGACAATAAGCCAGGTGAGGCTTATTTTTATCCAGGAAGGGCTAAGTAGGACCAATTGCATCTCACTGCTGTGCTGTAGTTAGAGTAATAGTGTAAACATGTACAAAGTTGATTAAGCTGCGGTGTATAGCTAGATAACAGCTATAGCCTAGTAGTCTTTCAGCTTTATAGAATGTAGGATGAATGCAGAAGACATCACTGACGGCAGCAGAGTAATTTCTAACCCTTAGAAACATTCTAAACACCTAACCCCAAACATTCTGAATGTGACCTGATACAGTGATGTCTTCCTGAGCGTGTGGATGATCTGAAACACAGGCTTATTGATACATAGAAGGCTCCTTTTTCATGTCAAAGGTGCATTAGTCCTAGAGGTAGACGTTGACATTGTTTTGATATACCTAATAAAGGATGGTTAAAGAAAAAAAAAATTGATAAGCCTTACACTGAAAGGAGTGGATATGGCATATGCAACAGGCATATGCAGCAAAATAGCTCAGCCAAGAATCACTGCAGCAGCTGGTGAAACCAGCTTTTGAAATCGCTGTGCCCTACCTGCGGAACAAAACCTTATCTTTTCACCTGAGTTCTTGGGGTTCAATCTGAGCTCTAGAAACTGAATGCAAACACATGAGCATCAAAAAAGATTATTTGCATCATGAACTGATCTTATGCATCATCAATCTAGTAGTTGCCCGTTACTTTAGGTCTTACGGCAAAGAGTAATAGTAAGTGAATAGCGAAATAACTGTGAGTTTTTAAGACAAACTCTCATCTAAGAGTACATGGAGGAATGTGAAGATGCTTATTTGACTATCAAATGGGTAGATGAGTTAAACTGGTAGTCTGAGCTGATTTTGCAGTGTAAATTGTTCCCTTCCTACTGAAGGAGAAATGATGGGAGGATAATGGAAATAAGGGCAAGCTGTGAATGGATTTGAAGACCAGTGTTTCATTGGATTCCCTTCCCTTTCCAAAAGGACCGGAGTGATGCTTACTTGAACACTTTTCATCAGGTTAGAAGGTGAGAAAGGCCATTTGCTTTGACTGTATATGTCGTCATAGATTTCTAAAAGCTTCTGGATTGGTGTGAGGAACAGTCTGAAGAATTTCCAGTGTGTATAAAATTATTCAGATCACTTTCAGACTTGAAGAAGAACCTATAGAGTAGGCCACAGCTCAGCTTGAAGTCTTTCTGTATGCTGCTGTTATTCTTCATAGACTACTGTGGTGAACATAAGCAGCAGACAGAAAGGACTTTTTTAGCATCAGTAAGTGGAATTATTCACATTTGCGAGGAGACTTTTTTTGTGTGAGTGCTCTGAATAAAGCAGGTTTTGTTATCATCTGAAGCTTGAGTCTTGTTTTTGTGGAAATAAAGCTGAGCATCAGGAACTTCTGGGTCAAGTGGAACAGTGCCAATTTTTTCATTTGGGTGTTATTTCTTGCAGCTTTCAAAAAATGTTTCTGTACTTATCATATTCATGCTGTGCTGTGCTGACTTCCAACACTAGGAAAAAGAGAAAAATAAAAGCTTACGTTTCAGCTCTGGTACTGCTGCACAGCAGTAATACCTTTACTTCAGGAGGACCATCTGTCTGAAGAAATCAAAATGCTCTTGTAACAATTAATCTGTACAACTCTCCTGTGAGTGTTCCTTTTTTCAGCTAGGAGAAATCAAAGCCTTCATTTTTTTCCAAAGCTTCAACAAAATAAAACTCCAGTGTCTGCTTCCTCAGCCTTTCATATGACCCCAAAGCTTACTTTTTTCTCTATATACTGTAAAATTTAGTACTAGTTATGTGTGGCACTGAGTTTCCAGGCTCAATATCTCAGGTGCCTTGATGACAAGTTGCTTAACAATTTCAAAGAGTCATGACTTTGAATTAAGGATAGTTTTGTTACCTGATGTCGTGGTTTCAGCCCAGCCGGTAACAAAGGACCACGCAGCCGCTCGCTCAATCCTCCCGCCCCCCTCCGGTGGGATAGGGAGGAGACGGAGGAGAGAAAAGAAAAAAAAAAACCTGGAACCTCGAGGGTTGAGATAAGGGCAGTTTACTGGGGCAACACAAAAAAAGGTTACTACAACAACAACAACGGTACTAATGAAAGAGTATACAAAAAGAGTGATGCACAGTGCAACTGCTCACCACCCGGAACCCCACGCTCCGCCACCGAAAATCGAGAGCCCCATTTATATACTGAGCATGATGTCACATGGTATGGAATAGCTCCTTGGCTAGTTCAGGTCAGCTGCCCCAGCTATGTATGCCCCCTCATCTCCCAGGTTCTGTAAAAATTAACTCTATCCCAGCTGAACCCAGGACACCTGATGAGAAAGTAACTCCCGAAACAAACAAAGTATGTTTAGAGAGGAGGCATTGCTTTATTCAGTCCAGGGTGCAAGGTGGAAGATTTCCACAAATCGAGCACGCTTGCTGAGGTTTTTCAGTCCAGATGTTACCAAAATCCGGAATAAAACTCCTTAACACCAATGTGAAGTTAAGAAGCAGGCATTTCGTTTATTGCAGCGCTGGCAACACGGGGGATAGCTCCTCCAAAGGCATGTCCAACTTAGTATCAAAATCCATCAGGTTTTGTAGACTTTTTCTGTCAGGTCATTGTTACATAAGCTCTTTACATAAAAATGCATACTATGCTTGTTCTTAAATTTAACCTTTATAATGATTGGTCCTTTGATTATATAACCTTATCAATATTCCTATTTAAAAACATTCATTGGTCAGTTACACTTAGCTCTACTGATTGGAATCTTCGATACTTAAATCAAGATGGGAAGGGTAAGGGGGTTTCCAAGCAGCAAGCTGGTGTCCATGATGGTTTCCTTAGTTTCTTGAAACAGAACATAGAAAGACCAGTAACTTCCTGGTGAGGTTTCTATGGTTAGCTATTTCAAACTTTAACAATATTAAGGTTCCTATAGTCACACATAACACAGTTCCTAAAGTTTTTATGGCTACATTTCAAATTTAACAATCCTATACCTTATGCTTCACAATTTTACTTCTTAATCAAACCTAACTCTTCTATGTGATTAAATTTTGATTTCTTTACCAGAATATTTGCAACACAGACTTATACACTACAGTTAAAACACCATGCCTATCTAATACACATGTTCCACCTAACTATTACATATTCACTATGTCGAGCAAGCATGAGGTATTGTTCTCTTGAGCAATCAACCCAGAGTCTTCTACACCTGCGCAGCCTGCAGCCTGTGCAGCGGTCTTTGGTAGTCGTTTGGGGAAGAATACCCCTACTCCTTTTGTCCTTTTATGGTAATGTGTCATCTGAGGACACCAGGGGCTTTGTTGCTCTTGCCAACCCCTCATTTCTCTAGTGGATGTATGTCCTTAATTAGCAAGTCTGCGACTTCTTTAAGCATCCTCTATTGTAAGCAGAATCTTAAAGCAGATAAGCTTTACCTTGAGTACACATAATCTAAACAGCCCTCGAAGAGCAAACTTACCACACTTCTCATGTTTTAGGTTTTTGCTCTTTAAAGTAAACCACCTTCTTATTTGTTAATCTGTCTTTTGAAGGCTTGAGGCAACAGTTCGGTAAAGTGCTTAAAGATGATCATGAACTTAAGCACAAAAAGTCATCTCGTATTCAGTGGGACTGTTCGTGTATTTAAAGCTAGGCTAAAAGTGGAGTGCCTTTTTGAAGCATGTCTCCAGAGTATTCTACCAGACAGCTTGCCATGAGAGAGAACTAGCTACTGACTTGATAAATAGAGCCAATATTTTCATGTTTTCTGTGAAACAATACTGTAATACAGAGGTTGCTGTAAATATGTTTTATAATGCACTTGGTTCTTGTTTTTATTCAGTGTAATGTCTGTGAGCCCCAGAAGTCATAGCTGGCCAGGACAAAAAAGCCAAGAGATTTGCTGTTCCTTATCAAACACTGAATGTGAGTGGGGAGATGGTTTGTTGTTTGGTGCTAATGAAGGCATTCAATGGTTACAAACAAGCTGTAGAACTTCCCCCCCGCCCCCTTTTGTTTTTCTTCCAGCTGACAAAATCTCATAAGGATTTTGGCTATTGGTCTACATAATTTAAAAAAAAATGCAGATCTGTTAGGCTGGCTAACTAATGCTTGTTACCGTGCTGTAAATGCTTCCCAATGTATGTCGGATCTGCATGAGAATTCTCTTCTGATAGTCTTTTTGCCACCTAACTGCTCAGGTACATGTATCTAGTACTACTAAATTTTGAAACTGAATTATTCAGCTTTCCCTACCCTCTGTAGGTATTGAGGAGCAGGTTAGACATCTTCTATGCAGAGTGGTACCTTTTCGTTGGAGGATTTCAATTTCTTGTTGTTTTTTCCCAGTGATCTCTAATCTGTGAAAAAATACCAACCTTAGAACCATACATTTGAAAATACCTCGACTCTGTGTGTTACTGGCTTGCACACTGGGTAAATGAACCCTGTTTGTGGGACAACAGTATGTTTGTCCTATAACCAAATATTGGCTGCCTCAGTTGAAAAACAAAACAGAAAAAGCATGATTTTTCCAGTTTATACTTTGTAGCATGGAAGCCTACAGATACTCCTGGTTTTACCTGCCATTGCCAATATTTTGTTGTGGTTGCCTCCCACCCCGCCCCACTTCTCTCTTGAGGACCTAATAGCTGGGATTGCAGAAGTGTATCTGAAGTGATTTCAGCTTCTGTTTAATGCACAGTAACTTTATGCTTTCTAGTATAATTGCAAAGACTGATTTAAAAGGCTGAAGTTACTATGTTCTAAGGACATGGAAAGCAAATGACAAGACTCCAAATTCATTACTAACAGTATGAAAATAAATTCTGTGATTTTCAAAGAGTTTCACAGTTTTTGTAAGTTAACAGTTGGAAGCATGATGTTACTATCATCTGTGGTTTCCTGACAGAATTTTTTTTTTCATGTTTTTGGTTCGTTGAAGTGATTTCTCTTATTTTAAATTGTAAGAACTGACCTGCTTAGTATAGGGCTAATGAAGCTGTGGTATTAGTGTTTATTCTAATTTGACATTTTCCCAACGATTTCTGGATTCCTGCAGCTTTACATTTGTCTTTTGCTCTTCTATTTGGCTGGATTTGGTTGTGTTTAAAGATTAAGGGCATTTTGTTTTGGAGGGCTCCCATGGAACATAGCTTCCTCTGCTTTCATCCTGTTGAACTCCCAGAGATAGGTTGCTTTTAAGCTAATTTTAGTAAGTGAAGTAGAGCAGTAGCGTTACATGAAGATACATATAATAAGGGGGGGGTAAGTCTTTTGGTCTTGAATTGTGTCGGTGGTTGTGATCTCCCCCTGCCGCCTTTACCTTTCCTCCCGTTATCAAAGATTTTTTGCTGACTTCATGCCTATTAGCAATTATTCAACTTTTAGGTGCCTCCTGGGATAGGATGTTCCCTTCTTATCAGTCTTATTTCTTCTTCAGGGGCACAGTCGTTAGCAAGGCATGCCTTGTGTATACAAAGGGTATCTTATTTCACAAGACCTTTGTGGTCTCCTTAAGTACATCATTTCTTAAGTACATCATTATTGCATGATGTCAAATAATGTACTGTGAGACTGTTAATACAAGTGAATTGTTAACATGCTTCCTTTTTTTTTCCTTTTTATGAACCCTATAGTAATTCCTGTTCCCAAGTAGGAAGAAAGAAGGCAAGTGCTGGAAAGAAATTATGTTTAAGTCAAGTTGGGATTG
This sequence comes from Harpia harpyja, assembly GCF_026419915.1. NCBI lineage: Eukaryota > Metazoa > Chordata > Aves > Accipitriformes > Accipitridae > Harpia > Harpia harpyja. The sequence continues at coordinate 78,788,836 of NC_068969.1, read as the reverse complement.
CTGTTAGTAACAGTGCTTGCCACTTTCCCTCCAGGTTGTTTGCATCCGTTCTGCATGGAATTCTCTGTCACCAAAGTTGAGCTGTGATACAAGACCCCTCATTTTAAAAGCACTGAATGAATTGTTTGCCCTGGTTCCCTCATTAACAGTGAATACAAACGAATACGAGGTATGTACTCATGGACTAAGGTGAGTCTCTTCTTTTAGCATATCTTTGTATATGAGTTTTAAATGTGCGTGCTTGTTTTTAATATCTCTAAATTGCACCCACTGCCTAATGCAGGTTAATTATAAAGCACGTTTCCGTACATTTTCACAATTTTAGCTTGTGTTAGTGAATCCTAGGAGATATGTAACAAATTCCAGTGCAAGGTTGATCAGAGGTTTCCCTCTCCCAGAATGTGAGGACATGTGAATGCATCTACAGTTCAAACCTGCTCCCCCTTCACTTTCCTAGCTCAGTGCATGTTGATGTAGCAGCAGTTTGTTTCAGGTAACTGCCTCTATTTCAGCTGCTTATTTAGTTAATGAAAATCTGAATGCCTGTTTTGTTTGCTTTTATAGAAATTCAAAGCTCAAGTTATCAGCTTCCTTTGGAAAAACACACAAAACAAGGTAGGTAATAAAACTGAAAATTTTAATTCCTAGTGTCAGCAACTGGGTATTAAGTTTATACCTTTCTGTCAAGACAGGGTTATCAGTGTCAGCAATCTCATTTTCTAATAGGGTTTTCTTCTTGTCATTGACTGTTTAACACTGGTTTTGAAGCAATGTAATGCACATGACAGGTGGTAACTGATGGTCCTAACATCTGCCACTGCTAAGGAGAATTGTAATACAAACTAGTTTGACTCCTCTGGTAGACTTCAGCCTTGGTATGGTGATGGTGAAGCATTCCTGGCAAAGCTGCAGCTGTGACAACTAACTCAATTCTTTGGTGGGCTATTGTGACACAGTGGGAATGTTGGACCATCATCACCATGGGGCTGGTGGAACCAAAGTATTTTAATTTAAATATAGCTTGGAAATTTCTACATAAACTGCCCTCACAGCAGTAATGGAGTGTAGCAATCAAAATGTTTGCTATTAAGCCTAGGTAATTGGTCTTGCTAATTTGCATTGTATATATAAAGTAAGCGATTGAGGGTGCCCCTCAGGAAAATATTGTCATTTAAAAGTTTTTTCAGCATTCAGTGGCTAGTGGAGAAGCTCTTTGTGTGTGGAGTTTCCAGTAGGTAGCAATACCATATGCTGTGCTTGTGATTTTCTTTCTCTAATTTTCTAGGATGCCGTTGTAGCCATTTCGGCCTATAGATCACTCTCATCGTTCGGCTCTGAAGAACATACAATTCTTCATCTTCCTGAACAGGTAGCAGTGCTGTATGTTTAATAGTAAGGACATCTGACACTTCTCTCTGACATGGGTTGTATCTTGAGAAATGAGAGGTTGTCAAGAGAAACAAAGCCCCTGGTGTCCTCAGATGACACATTACCATAAAAGGACAAAAGGAGTAGGGGTATTCTTCCCCAAACGACTACCAAAGACCACCAGAGACCACTGCACAGGTGTAGAAGACTCTGGGTTGATTGCTCAAGAGAACAACACGTCATGCTTGCTCAACATAATGAATATGTAATAGTTAGGTGGAACATGTGTATTAGATAGGCATGGTGTTTTAACTGTAGTGTGTAAGTCTGGACTGAAAAACCTCAATAAGTGTGCTTGATTTGTGGAAATCTTCCACCTTGCACCCTGCACAGAATAAAGCAATGTCTCCTCTCTAAACATACTTTGTATGTTTCGGGAGTTACTTTCTGATCACGTAACATGAGCAGTCAGAAGGTAGTTTTTCTTCTTTCATTAGTTAAATCAGCAGGTTATTTTGGGGGCACTTCACATGCATTTTATGTTCTTCTGTTAATGCTTGCAGTTGAGTCTTGACACTAAGCAACTCTTGTGATTACTGCTTATCGCTCTCTACAACTACCTGAAAGGGGGTTGTAGTGTGGTGGGTGTTGGTCTCTTCTGTCAGGTATCTGGAGATGGGACAAGAGGAAATGGCCTCAAGTTGAGGCAAGGGAGATTTAGGTTAGATATTAGGAAAAATTTTTTTACTGAGAGGGTTGTCAAACATTGGAATGGGCTGCCCAGGGAAGTGGTTGAGTCACCATCCCTGGAGGTATTCAAAAAGCGAGTGGATAGGGTACTCCAGGGCATGGTTTAGGGGGCATGGTTAATGGTTGGACTTGATGATCTTGTAGGTCTTTTCCAACCGAAATGATTCTATGATTCTATGATCCATTGCAGTCACACGCATGCTTAGTGCTTTTGTTCTTGAAACGGGCAAGTCAGTTTGAAAAGTAGGTGCTATTTTTGGAATACTGCACTGCTGCAATGCTAAATCTTTCACAGTAGTACTTAGGTCTGTATTACTGGTGCTGTTACTTTACACTCATTAGAAAATGAGTAAATATGTTTTCATTGAAAGCATTGGAAATATGTTGCAGTTTTTCAAATCCTGAAAACTAGTATGGAAAAATAACTTCTAGCAGAAATGTTCTGTGTATATTAAAGTGCAAGTATAAAACATTGTTTTACTCTGAAGAAGAATCAGAGTGAAAATCAAGTTTTAGTAATACTACTTCAGTCTATAAGTGTCAAGATTAATTTTGCTAATACAGATATGGATTTGCATACCCATGTGATAAACCAGTTTTACCTTTCATTCAGGTAGAAGAAAAGCTTTTATTCCTTCAGCTTCAAATTAATGAGATGGAGTGAAATTAATGAAATGGGGAACTTTTCATATTTAGTTGTATTTTTGGCACTTGGTTGACACTTGGAATCATGAAAGGTAATGAGGATTTGGAATTTTTGTGCTGACATTTTCATTTTTTTGATCTTTCAGGCACGACCAGAAGTTGACTCACTGGAGGAGGCAGACATGAATGAAGATGAAGAAGAGGAAAAGGAGGCAGATCTTTTTGTTCCGGGTTCTTCATATATCAAGGTGTTATCTCTAACACCAGCTTCTGTTTTAGGAGGTATAATATATTCAGTATTTGAGGTTACTTTGCAGATTTATAATCACAGTGACTGTACAGACATGTGGCTTTCTTATAATGGAGTGCAATGTTAAAGTGCAGCCTTTTTTTTTTTTTTTCCCTGGGAAAACATCTTACCAAATTACAGGAAAAAATGTAAAGTAAAAGTTCAGAGGAGAACAAAACCCCCAACCCATTTTTAGGAAAGCAGTGGGTCAGAGGTCCTGATGGTGGAAAAAATGCTTATAGCATAACTTAAAAATCCTTATCTGTCCTATAGGAAAAGCCAGTTGCTTATTTACTTCAAGTGCCCATTGTTTCATCACAGTGCAACTTCAATAGGCAGGACTGAGCCGATGTTTTTAAAGGCAGCTCTGTATTTTAGTCCTGAAGTAAAAAAAAACCCACCCAAACCCATAGTGTTTTATAAATAAAGTATTAATAGCATTAAAACAGTGCTGTATGCAAAATCTGCTTAATCAGAAAAGATACTAGTGCTATGCTTAATGCTTAATTTTAGTGATGCATATAGATAGTGAAGTATGTTTCAACAGATGTTCTCTGGTTGATGCACTTGTTTTGACACCTATGCAGTTGAATCACCTTTAGTATTTGGAATTTTTAATGTTCACTTGATTACTCTCATTAATGCTATCTTTCACTTCCAGTTACAAGATTGTGACGTTAGTGCCTGGACACAGGCATTCTTTCACTTTTTGTAGAATGCCTGGGATCTTGAAGTATGATAGCAACCTGTGAACACTACCATGAGATAGTACTAGTATTTTCCTCCAGTGGGGGCTCCTGGAAAGATCTATTCATAAATACTCCATGCATTGGAGTCTGGAGTATGTGCAACCTCACCTAGAGAGTCTAAATGTGCTAACTAGTAAGTTCTGGAAGCTTTGTGGGGGAGACTGACATAACCTACTTCAACGAAAGAGAGTGATGCATCTGGGCAGAAAACTCAAGCTGTGCAATGGATGCTGAGATAAGCAGCTTACCAGGAAGATGGGAAACCAAAATGGGCTTTGGAGAGAACTGACTGAATAAAAAGATGCAGCTACCACAGACTAGTATAAAAACATATATATGCAAATAGCTTTTCAAACCCAAACATTGACTGAATAGATTCTGCCTCCGAGAAGTCTTTATCTTCTAACACCATTAGCTAACACAGAATACAGAACAGTTGAGGAAAAGCTTTAGTGACCGGCAGGGGTGGTTATTCTGAGTTAACTGTTTCACTGAAAGGGTATGAAACTGGATTCATGAGACAATGTCCAAGATAGAGACTTTGTGGTTCTTAGCCAATTGGAGCTGAACCTGTGCCAACTCATCTGCTGGAATCCTGCCATTACACATTATTGAGATTAATTCACTACTTCCATACTGCTTAGAAGGAGAAGGCCCGAGATGCTTTTTAAAATGACAGTGTCTTGTTTCTCAGAGTTTTCCCCGAAGTCCTTGTTAGTGCATACCAAATCAACTGAAACTTCTAAAGGAAGTTTAGCTTGCTGCTTGTGAGATCTCCCTTCTTGTTTTTCCTTGCTGATTCCTTACGCTCTGAATTACTGCTGCTTTTTCTTCCCTCCCTCTTCTTTAATCCTTGCAGGAGGAGGAAAATCTTTAGGTTTTTTCAGCCTCCACGTGCTTCTTCCTGAAGAGTTGAACACTTAATGCTATGGCAGCTGCAGTTAAAAGGTTCCAACCACAAGGTGGGCTTGGTGCTGGCATTGCTACTGAATTGTGGGGTTTTCTTCCAAGCACCTTCTCCAGCTCTGTGGGAAGAAAATGTCTAAACTTGCAAACAAATCTATAGGGCCAGTTTCTGCAACAGAGCTGAAGAACAATTAGGAAACAAAGTAATGGTAGACTTTCTATGGCAGTTGGTTGGAACATGCTGCAATTCCAATTTACCATAGCTGTCTGCTTATGTGAAGCATTGGAAAGTGAAGTTTTAGGTAGTATTTTCTCTCATATGCCTTTAAAACTGGTTTGTCATTTCAGTTTCCGTATTGTGTCAAAGCGTTATAGTCCACAGGGTATCAGAAGGGGTATGATAGCCTTACTATTTTTTATTTTAATGGGTTTTCATTCTGGATGTCTGAGACTTGTCAAACCTGGTAGTCAGAGAATTAAAAATAATCCCATATAACAAACTGTAAACTTTAGACAACAGCTATTTATTTATTATTAGTAGTATTGAGAGGTATATGTCTGCAGGAAGGATACCAAGAATTTTGTTCCTGTGATGTTAGTTACCTCTTTTTTTCCTTCAGACTGATTCTAGCATTTGCTGCACATCTAGGTGTTTCATTAAATTTATCCAGATTTTTTTAGTTTGAGTTATATCTTAGTTGTCTCTCTTGCCTGAAGAATTGCTTTTGAATGGCTTGTAAGTATTAAGCCCTTTGGCATAACTAGCAAGTGCAGTAATATGATAGCAGTGATATTACCTGTGCTAGGGTGTCTGTCAATGTGGATGGTTACCAGCAGGGAAAGAGCTGTCCTCTTTCAGAGAATTTCTTCTCTATTGCTGTAGCCACCCTAAACAAAAGTCTGGAGCAGGTAGGCGGATAGTGTTTTCATGTCAATAACTTTAGTTTTGTTGGGAGACTACATAGTGTTGAGGATTGGGGACAAAGATTTATAGTTTCTGTCTGAATCACTGTAGTGAAAATTGCTAACTGCATTCTGAGGTTTTTGTTTGAAGAATATTGGCATTACAGGTGGAGGGGAAAAAAAATCCCGAGATGTAGGTGTCCTTCCTGCCATGCTACAAAACCTATCAGATTTGGACTGCTACTCAACTGTGAAGTTGAATTGAGGAAAGCATTGCTGAAAATCACAGGAACTTGCTGAAAATATGAAATGTGAGGAAGTTCCAGTGTAAAACTATTTTATTCCAAGCTGCCATAGGTATTTGTTGGACCCAGAAAGGATAAGTGAGTGCCCTTTTGTCTCCTTTGTCTTCTAGTTCCTAGTCAAAGCAGGACTGCATGTGATTTGGGACCTTGTATGCCAAAGTTTCAAGCCTAGTGTGAAACAGTTGTTATAAATCGCCTTAGACCTCAGTTGTATAATGAAAGCACTAACAGACTTTTAAACATACCAGGTTTGCAAGGTACTGGTACAATGCTGGCTCCCGGTTGTGATGTGGAAACAAACACCATGCAGTCATATATATGTACATACGTGGTACATAGAGAAACATAACCCTTTTTTCTAACGTGTGCCTGCCTGTAAAGGCTGCTTCAGATTGGCTTCACAAATGAACAATAACTTTGTATTAAATTCTGTATAATTTTATATGTGGTTAGATTATAAAGTTGGTAGCTTGAGAGCACAGAACTTAATAAACAATTTGTACTGCTATGGTAACAGAAATCAAGGTGATACTCAGCGCTCTCTGTATCCCTTGTTTGCATATATATGCTCTCTCTCCATCTACCCTCTTTGCATTGTGCTTCTTTTAAATCTCTTTAAGAACAACCTGGGTTTAGAGACAATACTTTTCACTATGTTGGTAAACATCAGTTTTATTTCTCATTGTCCTTCTGTCAGCACATGCCAGTGTTACTGGTGCAGCAGTCAAAGAATGCAATCAGTACCTCATGGAATGGTTAAGGCTATATTTCTTCCCAGTCTTAGTATCTGACATGACTTACTCAGAGCTTCTTGAAGTTGCAGTGGTAGCAAGTGTGGTGTCAGAGAGACTTGCTAAGAGTTCTCAATTCTTTGACCTTCAGCTTTCATCTGAATGTGTCATTACTAGTTTATCTAAGCGTATCTCCCCTGAAGCACAGGTGTCATTTTGGGTTTTCCAGGGTTTGTTTGTTCGCTCAGTCATCAGGCTCTGACATTCCCTTTCCTCTCTCCTTATTTTCTTGCACTTCATCCAGCATTTGAAGAGTTTGCAGCATCCCTTGTGAAACAGGAGATGACCAACATGCCGCGTGGTGTGTATCATTCAGCCTTGAGAGGAGGGACCACACACTCAGACCAGGGGAAGACCATGGCAAGTGTTCCAAACTTCTTGCTGAAAATGTATGAGAGGAACAAACAACCAGGCATGACGCCAGGCCTTGCAGGTAAGCTGTCACTTTCTTGAAGTTAGACAGGTATACATGCTTTGACCCAAAGATTTCTATGAATCTGAGAGTAAATCAGTTTAAGAAACGATGTTTTACACCACTTGCATATGCCTACATACACTTTTAAATTGTTGGCTTTATTAAATTAACTTTACTTTGCTTTGGGTTCTCCACTGACTTATGCAGGAATTCTTAACTGTTAGTATTGTATTGGTATTGACCTTTCTTTTCCCTGTCCCTCCCTCTTTAAGCTGGCATGTTGTTGTGTTACGACCTTCCAGTCCATATGGGCAAAGATGGCAAGCCTATAAATCGATTTCTGGCCAGCAGGGGACGCAATTTCCAGCAAATGTTGGTAGCCCTCATTCATGAGGTAAGTTGCTGGCTTTTCTTCCCTTTTCAGAAGAATTATGCTTACTTCCCTGCCTTACTACCTCATTTGTTTATGCTAATTAGGAATTAGTGTCAGCTAGCAATGGCATGTATGAATGTATCAAAATTAACTAAAGTTGCTGTGAGGGACAACTAACTAGAATTGAACATGTAAATACTTTTTTAACTGTTCAGTACTGAAGTACCTTTTCTGAAAAATCAGTAGAACAAACAGAAGCTGACCTTTGCCTTTATCTGCCTTGCAGACTACTATACCTGCCTTATACTTGTCGCGTGTAACCAGTTGCAGGTAAATAGCAGGTCTGAACAATGATGGGACTCTCTGGGGAAATGACATCTACACCTTGCTACGACTCGCTATTTTATTCTGTTCTTAAATGTTTCAGCTCCCTGACCTATTAGGCTTATGCCACTGAAACAATGCAGTTACCTTCAGTGTGGTTTTGAAAAAAGGGCACAAAATAAGCCCCCACTTAATCATTACAGGAAATAAAGTGCTTGTAACAAAATCTTTCAGAGAGTCTAGAATTATGGTACTTTTATGGTTGATATGAATGTTGATCTTTGAAAAATTTGGAGAGCAGTAGAACAAAATAAGTAGTTAAACTGGATCTAGGGAAAATAAGTCTTCCTTTTCCAATTTTATGCCAATGAGAGCAGTTATTAACATAAGCGGAAGTGTATTAATCTCTTTAAAAGTTCATAAAATAACTCTGTTAATACGATCATTTTGTATTGCTGCAAAGGTTAATTATATGCATCTGAGGGTGAAGTTTCTGCTCACAGGATATAAATAAGAATGTATGAATTAGTCTGATATGAGCAAAAGATCATAGATGATGATAAAAAAACTTCTATAAAATTTAGATTGAGTCTTAGGCAGAATATCCAGAAAAGAAAACAATGTATGAATGTCTGGACATTTTAAAGATTCCCCCCGCCCTCCACCCCAGCAATGCCAATTGCTGTTCTACTTTTCAAGGATAGAAAAGCTTAAACAGTCCCATTATTAGTCCTTTCTCTGTCCCATGTGCAGGCAGTTTGGTGCTATTAAAGATAATTCGTACGCTGTTTGTACAGAGGAGCCATTTCTTCAGAGCACAGGATGCATCCTGTGTTGACAGTGAACCAGAACTGTGTGATAAAAGGAAGTGTTTTATCTAACACTCACACTGTACTTGTTGCAGAAGTTGGAAGAGGTAGAATGAATGAGATACGGGTTGCAGGTGGGAGTGTGTCTGGGTCCTGATTTTGGTTTGTGAGTGACACCCAACAGACCTAAAGCCTACCTGCTGCAAAATTCCTTTATGATGCTAATAAAATCAATGACACCGAACAATTTCTGTTATGAAATAAGTATAGCACAGGGTTTGAGTGGGAAGGTTGCGTGCACAGGGTTTGGAGAGTTTTCTGTTTACAAACTGAAAGCCTGACACAGAAGATGGGTGTCTGCAGTGGAAAATGCATGGGTGCTACGTTCTGATCCTGTGATGCATCTGCATGGCTCCTTCCAGGCTTTGCTCTCAGGTCTTGCTCCCTGCTTGTTCACACTGCATTTGTACTGGTTCACTCCCTTGGTCTCTTTGAAGCAAATGAACTAGATCCCTCTCTAGCAAACCTCTCTGCAGCATAGTTTGCCTGAAGTTTCCAGTTCAGCGATGTGAATGTGTACCATGCTGGAATTGGCTGCTTCTACCTGGTGCAGTCTTCCAGCTCTGTACCATCTCTCAAACACTTCCATGTGCTAGCGTACACATAAGATTTTTACCTATCATAAAACATCCTATAATTTTGGTCCTTCTAAACTGAAAAGCCACAAAAAGTAATAATCATGTCTTGTGACCACAGAGACACCACATGAAATCCCAGTAGAAGTTAGGTCAAGTCGTACAAGGATGAAAGCTAGTCAGCACCGGTTGGACTGGGGTAAAGAAATCTCTTCCCGGTGCTGTGTTATGAAGGCAGTGTCAACAGCATTATGAAGTACTTCAGATGGCAAGTTCTTCTCTCAAACTAGTAAAAATAAAGAACAAAAACCACCCTTAAACACGGATCTCAAGTTATCTAATCATGTATGCAAATTTAATAGATATTTTCCATCTTGACAGCTTTACTGCTAAAGAGTGAAAGCAGAAACTGGAGATAATACCCCTCATCATCATAGGAGTGTGCAAATAAATTAATGAGTGTTTTCTAACTACTTGGGTGCTCCAGTGGAGAGCACCAGGGGAAGTCCACAAGAATATTGCAAAATATGCCAGAGGAGCAAATTTAGAGTAACAAGTTATGAATGAAGCGTGGGCTTACACAACATCCAGAAAGAAAAGCTCTGCCTTCTATGTAGTTGCTTCATTCAGTGGGACCTGGGTTCAGTGCCAGAGGTTCTGGAGAAAAGCATACTTAATTATATTGTAATAAAAGCCATGTATTAAAGTGTTATAGTGGGATTACAGTGGGATGAAGATCAATTCTAAACTACTATGTTGTAAACACTCGCCTGTTGCCCTACTAAAGCACCAAATACAATTTCTGGTAAAAAAAATTAATTATTTATTTGTGTGTACTAGCATTGCTTGTAACATCCAGCAACACATCAAAAATTGACTTTTCTTATGCTAACAAGCTACCTTCATAGAAACACAACCTTAAAATGTTTGCTTGACAAAGTGTGGGTTTTTTATTGAATGTGGTGAACTGGATGGAGTTAGTGAATACATACCAGTGACTGGAGACAGAAATATTATATTAAGTATCTCAGTATTTTACAAAGTCAATTGATTCAAGGTGTAGTAAAACTAAAAAGAGATCCAGTTATGTTTGAAATATAAACCTAAATGCAAAACATCTTCAGACAATCCTAACTGCACCGCTTTAGTGAAAATTTACAATAACAATAAAATTTTGATCAAAATATATCAGTATTTCTGTTCTCAGCTTACACTGCTTTAACAGACAAAAATGTTTTTTCTTGCCTTTTTTTCCCTTGTACATAGAGACAGTTGGAGTTAGGGTTGTCAGGAAAAAGGTATCTGGGCCTTTGGCTAGAAAAGAAGTGAGTCCCTGGGCTCATCCATCAGAATTTCATGCCTTAGTGTTTGTTTAGTTCTCGGTGTTCTTCTGGCGAGCAGTGTTTAACAGTAAAAACAGGGAGCTTAAGCTATAAAGCTATGAAATAGCAGTATTGGTCTAAGAAAATTGAGTTAGTAGGACCTAGGCTCACCTTTTCCCTGCAGTGGCTATTGGAATTAACGTGTTTTTGCAAAGTCATTGCTTCAGAGTTCAACACAGCACATTAAGCAGGTTTTTTAGGGGTTTTAAATTACCAGAATGACACTGGTACTGCTTTGACTGCTTTTTATTTTGTTTGTTTTTTGGTTTTTTGACTCTTATAGTGACTTTTTAGGTAAAGGAAGAAGCGTTTCATTAAGAACAAGTTTCCTCTGAAGCATTGCAGTCAGCATAAAGCTCTGAGAAAACTGTGAGGTGGATGTAAACATCAAGAAATTACAATTAATTGGGAGATAGCAAGCATCCATTTATTTTATCTCTAAAAATCCCGAGCAGTTGGCATTTCCTTAGTTAGGGAATAGCAGTCATCAATATAATTGCCATACTGGGATAATAACTTTTTTCTCTCTTCAGTGATTTGATCTATGCTCACATCTGTAGAATGTGAATCTACAGGTTGCATATCTGTCTGCATCTGCATATGCTTAGTTGCCATTATTATGCTTAATTTTTGAAAACTGGAACATGGGGAGGGGCTTGATGCAAGCAGCTTAATTTCTGTGAGATTCTTTATGTGTAAAAGTGTGATGCCTGAGATTCTGCTACCAAAAAAACCCGAGTTACATGAGGTTTGTATGCAGAGGAAAGAATTTCTTCTTGCATGTTTAGAAGTCTATAAAGCATACAAATAACAAATACCTGGGTTTAGCTGCCATTCAAATCTAACAGTAACATCAACAGTAAAAAGGTAATTTGCTGTTAAACCTTAATTGGCCAGGCTTACTCTATCTCCTAGGTGCTCTTCTAGCTGAGGGATTGGATGCAGCTGTAATACCTGTCAGCAGGATCAGATTAAGATGCAGAAGGGTTTTTTGATGTTATTTGGACTGGTATCTCATGGGAGGCAGAACATATGTTCAATAAATAGTGGTGCATTTGAAATACTGTATTGCTCTTTACTGGTCGCTGGTGACTTGAAAGAGGAAGATCATCTTCCCCCAGAAATTGGGATGTGCTGTTTGATTGATTATTAAACAGAGCTTGTTAATGTCTGTTTGAGAGGACGTGTAAGTGTATTCACAGTGGTCAGAAGTCACATAGACCATGGGTTTTCTTTGTTTGCTCTGCGGCTGCCTGGATAATACTGTACAAGAAGTTCCTGAGGTTTATCACAGTCACCTGGGCTAGATTAGCTAATAATTACCTGTGACTGTTTAGTTTTCAGAGTAATTTTCCCTAGGAGTTTATAGGAATAATCTCTTACCAGCTTCACTTACCTCTGTTGTTAAAATGAATGAGGATGAATAGTCACATATGTTGACATCGTGTACCATATGTTTTGATGGTTCTGTAAATGTATGTTTTGGGTCAAAGTTATTAGGCTTTCAGCTAGCTACCCATCCTTTCTTTAATGGAGGTGAAGGGAACAGTTTATGCTACATGCAAAAAGCACAGAGGCAGCCTGCTGTACAGATGTGTACAGATGTGATAAATGGTGGCTTTGACAGTCTGAACCGATGCAGTGTTTTTCAAATAAAGGAGGATGGTCTTGCCTTTGCATGTTTCTCAATATTCAAGTGCTTGCTTTATGTTGGAAATAGCACAGTTGTTTTGCCTTAATAGTGAGTAATATTTACAGGCACAATGGCAAAGGTGGGTGCCATTGGTGAATTGTACAGTATTAAATACTGCTCTGCAAATAATAATCATGTTAGGCACCTGCATACTCGCAGATTAAGCATTCCCTGCTTCCGTTTTAAGTGCATTCATTAGATGTGCTGTGGTGACATGCATCTTTAAGCACTAAAGTGGAAAGCTCCTTCTGTACATTTCTTTTCTGGTTTGATTTTGATGTAATCAAGAGATTCAAGGGCTTATTCAAACCTTGTATGTGAAGTACCTTAAGATGATAATTGGATTTTCTGGGACAGAATTTGCTGTAGTGTATTCTTCTGTGCCTAGGTATTTCAGTGGATGTAGTTCAGACTATGAACTACTTTGTGCTGGTTTCCACTACTGAATTTACTGAATGTATCTCCTCCAGTGATGAAACAGTATTCAGGAAGTAAGTTTGTTCACAGATTTTTGCTTTTTTCCTCCTCGGTCTAATGTGCCTTGGAGAAAGACGGGCAATTTTTTTCTCACAAAGGAATGCTGGGGGGAGGATTTGGAAGTGTATGCTTACAAGTATGTTAAAAAGAGCGAGCCTCTAAGCAAAATTTGAGAAGAAAAGAGATGCTACTTCACAGTTTCATTCATATGGATGTGTAACGCTCGCCTTATTTATGAAATCACTGATGCTGCAGTTTATATGTCCCATATGTGAGAAGGGCATTTAAATACACGCCTAAACATCTCACTGACATATGGGTATTGTCTAAAACATGTTTTCACAGCCACACGTGTTAGAGATGAGCTGAATTTAGGGACCATGTGAGTTGGCAGGGCTATCAAAGTGGAAACCTGTTGTACCTAGTAAAAGAACTTACTACTCTACAGCAGACTTTAAGATGGGCCATAAATATCAATGATATCATAGTTTCTAGGTTCTTTAAACAGTATTATCTCAATTAGATACCTAGGGAAGTGATAGAAACATGCTTAATTTCACTGTTCCCTAAATCTGTTTTCTGTGCCCCCTGCTGGGTATGTATCAGTCCAAAAGGAGTGAGCAATATACAAAGATCTATGGCAGCAGCAAAGGCACCAGGGCTGAAAGAAGGCTCATCCGGATCTTACCATGGTGTTTGGTTTTTATTGGGAGTGCACTGGAGAGGGGAAGTGAGCTTCTGTTTTCACTTGAAATTACTTTCCAGTCTTGCAGAAGCGTGCAAAACTTGTGCCGTGTCTATTTGGAAGTGTTGAAGTACAGGAGTAGTATCTCCTGTGGTTTGCCAGCATTCCCTGTCTTGGGTTTCGGCCAGCACAGTCTACACTTGTGTGTCTTTTCAGGGAGACATGTCCTTCTTAAGCATCAATCAATAGGCTCAGATTACTAGCTCCTAGCTCATGCTGTTTCTTATTGTCTCAGACGTCAGGCTGCAGCTCTTCCTTGAAAACTACTTGGCAGCCTGGTCTGGCTGTGCTGCCTCCTAAGGACATCCCAGGACCAGTATGGCAGTGTTTCACAACCACTCATCATTGGTTCAGAAGTCCCTTCAGAGCCTCCTTCCCCATGCCTCCCACCCGCCCAATATCTTACACATAAAGTGCACACTCAAAAGAATCTGAACTTCACTTACTGTCAGCTTTGTCTATGCTTGCTCATATGAGTTAACCAACGCTTAATGTAGTTGTTGTTATCATTGTGTATCCAGTGATAGAGGAGAATTAAAGACTGCTGGTATCCTGTACTGAAATAGCAGGTATCAGCACTGCTTATGTGAGATAATCTTCAGCACTATATCCAATCATTTTCAGTCGTAGATGAATTTTACTTGAGTGTTCTTTGTTATGTGAAGATGTTCAATTCCCTCTTGTCTTCCTCTCGTTCCACATATCTGCAAAATGTTTACTGCCATGAAGTAAGTTAGTTAATCAAAAGCTGCTCAGCAGTTCTGCTGGTGATCAAGCACATGTGCAAATTTTAGATAAGATGTGCAAGGTACTAATAATATGTTCCTGATTAGACCATGTTGTCTAGTTGCTTTAAATGCAACAGTACACCTAAAGCTTTATATTTTCTGCATGAGCACCTGAAGTGTTTTGAAGGCCTGCTTTTGCGCTGGTGCACAGGTGTGGATAACACGGTGAAATTCATAGATCTCCATGAGACCAGGCAAATCTAAATGCACAAGTCTAAAATAGTTTCAGAGTAGAGGCAAAGGTGAAGACTGGAGTTGCTGCAGATGCCTTGGGAACCTAAGGCAAACAATTCTGACTGGAGCCTTGACCGCTCATCAACTTGTTGGAGGAATTGATAAGCAGAGATGAGAGGGGTGTGTCAATAAAATTTTGGCTAAAAAGGAAGGACTAATGTTACTGCATCATTTAAAGATGAGATTTCTTTTTTTCTGTGGGGTGTATTTGTATGGGCTGTGGGGTGGAGTAGGTCATCTCTTTTGACTGGTTGACTTTTAGATTGTATTTATTTGTATAGAGTGTTAGTAATTAAAACTGTTCGCCACTGACGGTGGGTGTGAAGCTTTACCACAGTCCTTTGTTTTATGTTATAAAATCCATGTAAAGAAAGAATATTGACTGCTTTATGTAGATCATGAGGGACATAGAGGAGATAAAGCAGGAAGGCTTAGGAAGATAATTCAAGGGAAGTTCAGTTGCTTGTCTTGGTTAACCATTCTGTACAGAGGAGGCCAGTGGAGCACATGATGGAGAAAGGAGGGGTTTGCATACCTTGAGGCATGCAGTGTTTTACACGTTAACAGTGTCTAGTCTTTGTAATAAAATAAAATAGGAGGAATAAAAAGGAAGAATAATAACCTTAAGCCTGGCAAGATTAGTTACTCTAGGTGGGCTTTGCACAATTTTTAATCCCCGCCCACAGGGTTTTTCCATTACTCAGGGAGTCTGGCATGTTCTTTTAATTTAGAAATAGAAAGTATCGGCCTTAAACAGCGGATACTGAGATATATCCCGTCTCATCTCAACCTGACATGTTTGCCCTTCCTTTATTAAAAACTGATTACCCTGGAAACTGCTGAGATTAAATAACTTATTTCCAATGGAGTCCAAATGGCTATGATGACATTTTTTCATCTTTTTGGTAGAGGCAGACAGTAGAAATAATTGGATGGTAGCAAGAAAAATCAATTCTGTATGCCCACCATGGAATATAAGGAGATATAACAATACACACCCATCATTTTGATTACAGAGCTTATGATGTTTGTGGGTCTGAAAACACAGCAGTTAAAAGGAGAAGACACCTGAACTCCTATCTCACCTTAGTAAAATGTTGCTGCACTTAAGCCCGTCATGGAGAGAGGGAAATAGAGACTCTTCTAATTAGTTGTGATACACATTTTTTGTGAATTAATATATTTTGATTTATAAATTTCATAACATGCAAATTGCATGGAGAGAGGTACATGCATCATGCAGCACTGATGTCTGGAAGAACTTTCTTGGTGGCCTTGAATTTGTGACCCTTTCTGTTTAACTTGCCCCTGTAACTATGTTGTTAAGCTACCAAGGGCTAGAAAATGGCTTGTTACTGAGATGACTTGACTTCATTTTTGTTTTTCAACATGTTCTGAAAAAGTCTTTGAGTCAGTTTGCTATGGTGCTTGCTGAAGAGAACAACCTTGGGCTTATGAGGAAAGTCTGTGCACATACATCAGATTGTGTAGTTGACTGTTTGAGTTATTATTCTGTTGTGAAGTTGAGGCTGTCATACCTGTGTGAGATTTGGAGGCAGGCAGGGAGAGCTGTTGCATATTTCTTTAAACTATCTTTGAGGCAGTGTGGTTTTTCTCCTGTTAGTTCTATACTGGTGCTGCCTAGAAAGAAACTTTGTGATTAGTTTGGTTTTTTTAACAATTCCTTTCATTAAAGGAAGTTTGAACTACGTACTCGAACATAGTTATATATACCCCAGTCATGGATACTAACTCCTTTTGAACAATCTCCCTTGCATTTAGGTAGTCATCTACTTGTTTTTATCTTAAATGTCTGTTTAAAGCTTTTAGAAGCACCTAAGATTTACAAAAACTATGACAAACATAAACTGCACTAACATCTTTGTTATATACATATTTTTACCTGCCAGTGCTACTAACTGTTGTGCTTATTGCCACATATAATTCCACTGCTTTCTCTGGGATCAGTTATCTGTTGAACTACCTGAAGCAACCAGTTTTGTCTGGCCTGGGTAACTTGGTGTGGGTAAAACCAGAAAGAAGAACAAAGTACATTATCATTTTAGTTCCCTATAGCCATGAGCAAAGTGATTGCTTGCAGATCACATGTTGGAGAACATATGTTCTGCATATATTAGACTTAATGTAACTGCTTCTATCCTTTCTGGTGGGTTGCACAGGTTAACATTCAACCTTCTGAATGGCACCGCTCCATACTGCTGCCACAGTCCTGGTTAGGATTTATGAGTCGAACCTACAGAGCAGTCCTGCAGGTAATTTCGAGGTACATAATATTGTGCACATTAATGCTTATTCAAGTGGTATGAGTTTTATTTCTACCAGCAAGAGCATCCATGCAACTTACAATAATATAAAAAAACAGCTTGAGGTGTTTAATAACAAAATTTATGAAAAGGAAATAAAAATGAGTCTTCAGTTAATGGCAATCTGGGATACCCATTGTAAAGTATAACTTCTGCTTACAGTTCAGGTTCTTGCAGTCTTGTTCCTGCATCAAGTTGCAGAGTGTGTCAATTCTTAGAATTTTTAGAACGTGGAATTTTAGCTAGACCTCTAACCTATCAGTTTGGGTAGGAATTTTGTAATAATAGTATCATGAAGTTGACAGAAGCTATCAAGGAATGATTCATTAAATAGAACTTTTATTAACCAGCCTACATTGCTGTCACACTGTGAGGGACTTGTCTTTTGATTTTTCTACCCTATCTAATGATTAGGAAACATCTTAAAACCTCTCTTTCGTTAGGTTACCTGACCTGTTATCTAGGGCAATGTAGTGTCATTTGGTTGTTCAACAGGAATGATCTAAAAAACTTCTAACAAATAGCTGCCTTCTAGAAGGCTCTCTTTGTGCTACTAGAAGGGCTTATTTGTTTGTATTTCCAGGCCACATCAGCTGTTTTCAGCATGAGCAGCTCAGGTTGCTGAGTGAATTCTAGAAGCTTTGGCTGTTCCTTGTTTTGCTGTGCAGCAAAACATATGCGTCTCTAACATTTTCAAAGCAAATTTTATCTTGGCCATCAGCAAAACACCAGATTCTAAGCTGAGCAAGCCCCATTACAAAGTAGGCAGCAGCTATTCAAATTGTAATTTTAGGTCATAACTACAGAGGGGGCCATCGTTGCGTGCATTTAATTACTTTCCTATGTTGCTTCCCATCTGAGGCAAGATTTCATGAGAAGCTTGGTATTTACCAGACTTGTTTCTGAAAGCTTCTCCAGGATTTCATGCCATTTTACAGGGAAATAGAGCCTATTTTTGTTGCTTCTGAAGTCCCTCAGTGGAGACCTAGTATCTTTACTTACTCCTCATGCTTCTATAGTACATTTCATCTGAGATGGCCGAAAGAGACTACAGTATGAATAGTCTGGATACTACATAGTTCAGTATTTCTGAACAACTAGTAATCATTTCTACAGTTTGGAGGTAGACATTAATAGGGTCCAGTTCACCAAAACACTTGCATGAGGACTTTTTTCCCTTTGGACACCTGAACGCCCTCTTGTCTTTCATTACATCTACTCACATGCTTAAGCACTTCTGCCGATTTGTGCATTCAGCATGTTTTTGAGACTGAAATCACCCTCTTTATGTTGATCCTATAGGTCTTGATTTAGTACAGAACTTAAACCAATGTTTATGTGTTTGGGCAAATTGCAATAGGTTTTTGCATAGTTTTTATGCAGCCTTCTCTTTAGTCAGTGTCTTGTATATGATCCTTTAATCTCTGTGGAGAGTCACCTTTTGAGTGACATCTGGATTTACAGGACTGACTCTTGTATTCTCAGGTTTTTATGCACACCCAAACTACAAGCATTCAGTACCTGAAAAACACAGCTTATGTGCCTATATTTTTCACTTAAGGCTTAATAACCTACCAAGGAACAATAACTGACAACCTAAACAAGTTGAGATGTAGTTGTCTCTCGGTTGAAGACTGAACATTAAAGCAAAGCTGCTTAATATATTTAGATAATAATTGTTAGAGGCCATATCATCTCCTCCAAGGTACAGAAAGAACTGTTGTAGAAGGTCACAGGGAGGTTGGGGTCATAGAAAGGAAAAAATAAGGAATTCTGCTTTAAGTAGTGAATCAAGAAAGTGACATTTTGCTGTTAGAATCCATTTTAGCTAGCAGGTTTCTAAATCTCATTCCCTGCTTGTTGTACCCCTTCTCAGGGGAACTTGTGTCTTTGCATGGACTAGGAGAGATGTCTCAGTATCTGTGGCCGTTTGTGCCATCTGCAGCTTGTTTTTCTCTCACAGAATAAAAAATTACGAATTCTTTTACTTAATATATTGTGTATTACAGTGGGAACCCATATGAAAAGCAGTCAAGTTCACATATGAAGTAGCCCTCAAGTGAAAGGCTACATCTATTACCTAAGTGTTCTCTGAAGAAATCTTATGATGATTGGTCATGTGAAATCCACTTCTGACTTATTCTGTAATTCTGCAGGGGAGGCAGGCAGAACTGGAGATGCAGTTAAAACATGGAAAAGAGGATCCTGAAGAGGTGCAGTACAAACAATTTACAGCCTGGCTGTGGTAAGGAACTGCCTGTCTGCTCCTCATCACTTGTAATGGCAAGTGAGGGGGCAGAGGAGGGCAAGACTTCAAAGCCTTTAGTTTTGCAAGTTTAAAGACTGTATGAGCACTACTGAAAAAAAAACGCATACCAGATACAGTGACCAAGTGGAGGGGAGCAGGAAGAAAGAGACTACTGGGTAACTGTCTGTAAGGATTCCCATATGCAGGGGTTCACAGGTACCTTCCCCTCTACAGTGTCTGACATTTTGTAGGGTGAGCAACTGGAAGGAATGGAAAACTGTATTTGTTTTGTGTCACGTTAAAGCAGAAGGATTATACAAAGAGTAAAACTTACTTGTAGAGACTAAGTGAGCTGTCTCACTGAAAACAGCTTGATAAAACAAATGTAAGAGATGGTGTGATGTATGTCATAGTGAACTGAGACACACCTCAGTTCATATGGTAAGTTGGCAATGTTGAGCCTAAGGATGTTGTTTAAGACGAAACACCTGATGCACACCCTGATCCATATCCTCAGCTGCTTCTGTTTCAGTCAGCTGAGGAGTGTCTTAGTCTGCCAGGATTTAGCCGTGTATGTGCATGGCCAGGGGGACAAGGTGGGAAGTGGGAGGCTTCATGGAGAGAAAGAACTATGTGTCCATGGACAGTATAGATATCTGTTTCCGTGCTTGTTCATAAGTGCATTGGGAACAAAGTATGTACAAGCAAAACCAAAATGCCCTTTGCCCATTTCAGTCAAAAAGGTGTTACTAAGTCCCACTCAACATGAATACAAGGTTTGTGTCTGTTGTTTTATTCCAGCTAAGTCTAAATTCGAGGGTTTCATAGTAAGATCCAGAATGATACAGTATTGTAGAAGAATCTTTTCTACAATTGTAGTAGCAGCACAATTTTCTGTTGTTGCTCTGCCCGATCCCTTTCTTGATAGGGTACAAGGAAAAAACATTTTCCAGGTGAGAAGAAAGCCTGTAGCAATGCTCCTTTTGTAGATTTCTCCTGAACTGATTTCTGCTCTGTATTTCCTAAATAGTGTTATTGTAAGCTGTGTCAAAAATGAACATAATTCCCTTAAACAGTAGAGAAATCAAAGCAGTAAGTGAACTGGGAGCCCAGTTTTAGCTTTCATGTCTTTTCCTGTTCCCCCTTAATTGCTTGGTGCTTCAGGGCTCTGACTTCAGTACCTATTTAAGCATTTGTGCTGTCCACACAGTGCCTACTTTTTCTGTAGGATGACAGTCATGGCCAGGATGGTCTTGTATGTTGTAGTGTACAGGATCTCTTTCCTCACCCAAATAATAATAATTATAATAAATTCACTGCATCTCTGGTTCTGTCTTGATATGAATGCAAAACTAAACAAATGCAGACAAGCAGCATATTATAAATCAGCTACAGTAATGTGTAAGAAATTGTAACTACTCCTATTGTAACTACTCCTATGGCTTTCATTTAAATGGATTCAGGTTACTATACTGTCTAATAGCATAACTGCCCATAGTGGTTCCTGGATTATAGAAAATGATGAATAAATTGTTATGTTGTCCATTGTAAAACATTCTCATTTATTATACTAAGATATAGCACAGTGATCTGGAAACTTACGTGTTAACAGCTCAAGGAACAGATTTATGGCTATTGCATGAACCTGCATTTTACAAAAAGTGGTATGAAGTCAAATAAGAGCCCTTTATAAAACATTGGTAGTGCACATGAGCGTGAAGAAATGTTGGGTGGTATGTAAGCACTTCTACAGTTTTAATGCTTGTGATTAATTTGCACTAAATTTTCTGATAGCTAGATGAGATAATTGTTAACCTAGAATGGACATGTGTAAAGCATAAGGGGAAATTAGCAAGTTCATGCTATAGTATAATGAACGTGGTATAAATTCTTTCTGTTGCAGGGTCAGAGATATGTTGACTGATGTCATCAAAGGTGCTTCCAAGTAAGAACTGCTAATTTATTACAGATGAGAATGAGTTCTCTTTTGTGGCAGAAGTTATAAGATAGTATTTTCTGCAACTGATTATCTGCCAATTTCATGATTTCACATGAATGCTGTCCAGGAAAGGAACTCTTCCCCACTTTGTGCTTTGAGATTTTTATCACTGACTGTGTCTATTAGAAAGGCTGATGCCTAATGTTTTGAGTAAAGCCTGGGTAGTGCTATATGCACTATTAATCTGTTCTTTTTTTAACTAGCAGACTGTTTGCCTCAAGTAACTTCATTTATCCAGAAGCTTGCTGGTCTTTAGTGGAGTATGGGCTCACCAGAACTGTCCCACTTCCTGTTAAGGTGTCTTTCTTGTGCCCAGGTGCCCCCAAAGGCAGGAAATTACATGTTTTCAGATTGTGACAGGCTTGTTCACTTGCTATTAGAATTAGCACATGGCTTTCAGGCAGCAGTAAGTATCTTAACCTTCCTTCATAGGCTGCTAAATTGGTTTGACTTCTTTCTTTTGCTCTCCACTGGCCGCTAGCTTCGTATTATGCTTTGCCTTTGGTTAACATGAAATTGGCTGCTTGCTTAAGGTTAAGCAAAAGCATCAGAAATAGTGAATCCTCATAAGAACAAGTACTTAGAAAATCTTAAATCATAGAGATATCATCAGTGAAAGAATTACAGTGAAATCTCACAGACCGTTTCAACATTGGTATTCTTGTAAATGTGTAGAAGACTAGTTTGAAATACTTGCGCGAGTTAAGTTCTGGTGATTTTAATTAAGAGTTTCCATAAAGATTTGGACTTCTTCCTTTTTTAACTTACCATTGTTCAGATACTTAAGATATTCCCAGCTGTTCTATTTCCTTCCATGGTGGTCTATCTTGAAGGGGTCAGTTAAAGAGGGATGAAATTGGAAGATCTGTCTGATATTTTAGCTACTCAGTAAATGCCTGTGTTAAGGTAAGGTAGTAGAAAGAGATAAATAAAGGAGGAACAAAATAACAAACTTTAAATATATCATGTTCTGTGTCTCAGGATTAAAGTTATGATTTTTGCTGTAGAAGTTCTTTAGCAAAACTAGTTGAAGCAGAAGCATTGCCTAATTTGGGAGGGAGTGGTGAATTTTGTTTGTTAACAGCAGAAGGATTTCCTGTGCATAGATCACATCTCTAGAACTGCTTGTGTTTACCGACTTTCTTGTAAGCAAATACTGGGGGTTTTCCCCATATTTTCAATAAAGAGTAAGACACTGCTCTTTTTCCTCCTTGGCTTTGTTAGGATGATGATTTTTACCTTCATTAAACTGAAAGCATCCAGCTTTCATGAGTGCGTAGATTTAGAATTTTCTCTCTGTTTGAGGTACATCATGAAATGTAACCTTTTAGAAGTTGATGATCAACAACAACAAAGGTTCTATACATAGATTAGGAAATTATTTAAGGCAAGAGATATGGGAAGATTTCAAAGAACTTAACAAAGCACCTGGTTGTAATTATTTGTAGGTATCTCTTACCTGGAAGGAAATAGTTTCAGTGCTCCAAACAGGAGAGGTCAATGACATTCCACTAAGACCTGTGTGTCTTATTTTAAAACGCAAACCAGAAATCCAGAAGATATTTTTATTGTGAAAATGAGATCTTTGGATCTGGAACAAATGCCTGAATTTGTAGTGTAGGTATGTTTTTACAGCAACAGTTGAGGAAGTTTTTAGAAATGGAAGACTGATGCGAAAAGTGTAGTACGCTGTGTACTGGTCTAGTGTAAGACTGTAAGTGGTCTAGCACAGTTGTATTGTTCAGCTGCTATTGTAAAACAGCTAAGAGAGTTCCAGCAGAATTATGTTGCAGTACATTTTTTCTGAGAATGACTGGTATATCAACATCTCTCTTTTCACGAAACTGAACAGAGTTATTTTCTCTCTCTTATTTGTAGGTGGCAGATTTTTTTTCTTGAGTTCCTTGAAAGTAAAGGTTTGCACTGTGGTAGAAGTTAGTATGCTTTGAAACCTGTCATTTTCCATGATGTTAATGTTTTCATAGCATCAGGGAGTAATTCAAAACTTTTTTTTTTAAGCTGAGATTTCAGTGATGGCTGCTCTGCTAAATCTCCAGGCTGTTGCAGTGAAGTGGCACCTGCCTGCCTAGCATTCTCTGTTTTAAGAGCTTTTTGTGTTGTCCTGTGTAGAGATGGTACTAGCTAAGAACAAATGATGCGTTTCTATGAGTGCTACTTGCTCTGCAGGGTGGCAGTCCTCATTATAGTGGAAGCAAGCTTCATTTTTTATACAACTTTGTGTGTGCTAGGCTTTATATAAAAGACAAACAAGAAAAAAGACTGAAACACTTCTCTCCCCTATTGTTTCTCTAATTCCTGAAGATGAAATGTGATAGAATTTTGCTGAGCTAGAAGACAGCCCAATAAAATTGCTAGGTGCAAAGGCCTTCCCTCCTGGACCACCTGTAGCATAACTTTCCCACATTGAGATACATGTTTTGTTGCCTGCGTCTCTATTATGCTTCTTAACTGTTTACCTTTTTCTGTCCAGAGACAGCCCAGTGGTGAAAGGAAACTCTATTTTTGCCTTAACTGGTCTTGCAGTTGCTGTAGCCAAATACGAAAGCAGCCTTTCATCAGACACTGAAGCAATGCCTGAGGTGAGTCAATCTGCGAAAGAGATTCTCTACTCTTGGTGGAACATAATGAAACAATATGACCAGGTGTTTGGGGGGCTGGTAAAGTGATGTGAAGTACTTTACATTTTGAAGTTCAAATTTCACCCTGCTCAGTGAGTGCCATCTGGTTGCTGCTGTGTGGTCTATACAAAAGCAGTCAAAGTGTGTAGGCGCCTTTTCACAAGAAACATAATGACTAACACATTTATTTGTTGGTTTTGACAGATGAGATAGAGGTCTAGTGGACACTGAAACCCAGCCAACCTCTCTTCTCATCATTTTTGCTTTTACTGAATAGTACCTGATCAAAAGTAGTGTCTGGAGGGTCAGCACTGGCAAGTAAATCATGCTACTTACTGTACATAAGAATGACAAAATAATCTCATTCCTGATGAATCATAGCTGGAACATCAGCCACTGACCTTCCGTTCAGGTAGGACCTGATTTAAGAAAAAATAACAGTGAGTATTTGGTTTGATTTTTGCAGACTGAACCTGATTTTCTTCCCACAAAACACTGGATTTCTATGGTCACAGAGACCCTTTTTAGTATTGTGAATAGCCGCTATCACCCTAAAGGTCAAGTCTTCACATGGTTCTACCAGGTACGTATTGTGGTATTAAAGGCAAGAGAATATATCTGAATTTCATACCTGGAGTTCTTAGTGTGGAGTTTCCTGGTTCTGTTTGCCCTTTAGTAGTTGTAATACAAGAGAATCAAAACTTTTCTTGCTTTTGTTCTTTTTCTTTCATTGTGTTTTCTGTTTATATTTGGGTTTGCCTTGAGTGTTTGTCTTTATTACCAAAATGGTAATAAACAACACGTGAGGATACATGAATGAAGGAAATTCTAAAAACGAAAAAAACCCTTCAAAACCTAGAATATTCGGTGTGTATGTACAAAACAAAACCTTGTAACATGAACAGACTCTTCTCAGACCACACTGTCAAACTCTTGAGTGATTCTGACACCATTCCTTAGGGTTCTGAAATGCCTACTTTCCCAAAATCGAATAGTTATGGAGCCAATGATTCTTATTTTACTGTACCTTTGAATCCCTGAGGGCCAGTGGAATTTGTATCACATGTGCTTGCAGTGTGATAACCAGCCTGAAATTCTCAAGCCATATAAGTATTAGGCAGTTCTGAAGTAGGACCTGGAGACAGACTGAAAGCTCAGGATAGACCTTAAGGAGTAGGCATTGCTAACCCTTAACTACCTGGGGTCAAAACGACCAGGTTGGAGGTTTTTTGTGTCATGGGTGCAGAAGGGAACTTGGATCCTACAAGGCCAAATACCAGCCTGCTAATGTATCGTAATGTTTTCTAACAGGAAATTCATTAACTGCATTCATGAACTGCATTTAGTCCAGTAGTGAGATGTTAGCATCAAAAAGCTGAAAATTACTGATGGACCAGAGTCAGCTTTGGCATGTGACTCCTGTCATCACTGATAGGGGACATAGATCACCAAATCAAATGTAGTGTAAATAAACGCTAGACTGGTTGGACATAAGGAGATTCAACTACTTGGTTGGCACTAGCAGTTCTTGCTGAATTGTTCTGTGACTCCTGCCTTTGAAAATAATGCAGTTTAAAATAAGGTGGTTTTGAGATGGAACAATGTGACAAAGTTTAATTTCTAAAATCCACTCTGTTTAAAAAAAAAAAAAAAAATTTAAAAATCTTATGTTTGTAAAATTCCAAGGCACACAGTAGAAATCACTGTCTTGCAGAGTGCCTTGCATCCTGATAGGATTTTTTTTCCTTTCCTTTTCAGAGTTGCATGTGGAAGTTGATAAATATACATTATTACTTACAATCAGTCCATTGCTTTATAAGTAGAGGTAGCTGTATGGGTTTTACCTTTCAAAAAGGAAAGGAATTAAAAACCTTTGTAAGGGATCTTTCTTTTTTAAAAAGAATCTCTACTGGTTATCTTGCAAGATCTCATGATATTTTGTTGTCTTAGGTCTGATACTTTTGAGATAGTGCTTTTTCCAACTCAATAAATTCTTGGTGTGTTATAATTACAGAAGTTAACATCACAGCTGGTTTCTCTTTGCCCTTCTGATCACGCTGCTGGGTATTTTAACGAGGAAGGTGAAAACTGAAGGAGACCAATGTATTTATATGCAGACTAGCTGTTAAATTCTAGTTGCATCCTGTCTTATCCTTTGTTTACAGTTTCATACTTAACAATCTTATTTACACTTAGAAATTATATGCTGAATTACTGTAGTTTTAAGCTGCTTACAAGGTAAGGCAAATGGAAAAGTTACCATAGGCAATTACATGAAATACTGTTTATTGCCAGACTGCAATACTTCTGTGCTGCTTTTTGCTGTATAGGTATTGTAAATTCCTAAAGTGTTGAGTGTTATTATCTGGAAAGGAATTTTATTTCCCTCCCCCAAGAGGAAAGGAAAAAATTTCTTTTTTATGTTTTTCTAGAAGTCCTATTCAGGTGAAAATACTGCTGGTATTATAGCTCGTTCCTGTGCAGCCACTGCTTTGTCTCTCCTGGTGCCAGTTTTCACTGTATCATGCAAGGAGAAGATTGAGGAGGTCCTGAATATGCTGACTGACAGGTTACCTGGGAAACCAAATGCTGATGAGTCTCAAGCTGTTCAAATCCACATGGGCCTTGGTTTGGGGATGTTTATCTCACGTTTGTATGAAGAAAAAGTCAGGTAAGGATTACCATATGTAGTGTGGGTGTGCAAATAACTTCCTTCTTTTTCCTGCATGTGGCCTTAAGTTTTGAGGAACTGAAGTATTTACAAGTCATAGGCAAATGATTTTCGAGGGGCTTTGCAACATTTCTTGAAAGATGTGTTTTATTATCAGTATTCACCACCCACTTCCCCAGTGCTATCCTGGATATTTTGCCATTCTGTCAGGATGAATGATTAATTTTTGTAATATCCTAAGGTACGTGTGCAAAGCAGTCAGCTAGAAGAGCCACACATATGCTTTTAAAGGCGACTAGCTGCCCTAGGAGACTTAATCGTAAAATATTTCACAGTTTTCGTTGGTTCCTTTCTAAGTGGTGCTCTGGACACTGGATAGCATCCACTTACATCATATTACGCATATGGGGATGGAGGTACAACAGAAGCAGCATAATGGGCTGTCTTTAAGGCATGCTGTTACAGCTGTGTTCACAGCAAAGAGATGTTCTGAAGTTGGTAGAAAATGCCTCCTTTACAGAAGGGTTGGGCTCCGTTGCAAATTTCCAATGATTCCAGAGGAATTAAGAAGTAGGTTTGGCTTTATACTCCTCCAACTTCTTGACTGCTAGGGATTCTGTCTGCCAGTATACCCATAATAAATGTTTAATTGATGCACAAGCACAGGTATCAAACAGATTTGGCTGTCAGTTGTTTATTTGCTCAGGGAAGCTAATGTTTCTGCTGCCCTGCCTTTGTTAAAACACTGTGCAGCATTGCTGTGTTCTAATCTTCACGCTTTGGTGTCTTGGTACCTTGTTGCCTCTGACTGAGCCACATAATTTGGGGATGGACTGTCTCTGGATGATTAGTGAGTGGTGACAACTGAGCTACACACAAGCTTTAGAAGGTTCTTAAAGAAAAGGACATTAGATCAGCTTGGTATTTCGGAGTATGTGAATCTTTGTTTTGGGTCTTTGGCTTTTGTTTGTTTGGCAAGGAGTGTTGAAATTAATAAATTTATCTAAAAATTTCTTATAGATTATATCAGTTTTTACTCTTTCACTGCCCTGCATAATTTCAAAGCTTAATTTCACACATTCTTCCAAGCATTGACTTGCAACAACAGCAAAACTTGTAGGGATGTAGCTATAGCTAATATCAAATCATAGAGTTAGTTTGCATTAAAGATGTCCTGTTCATTAAGA
This sequence comes from Harpia harpyja, assembly GCF_026419915.1. Lineage (NCBI taxonomy): Eukaryota > Metazoa > Chordata > Aves > Accipitriformes > Accipitridae > Harpia > Harpia harpyja. The sequence continues at coordinate 78,761,187 of NC_068969.1, read as the reverse complement.
AAACTGTGTACATGTTATGTAAGGGGGGAGTGTCTATGACATCTTTGGAGTGAGATGTAAATGCTTCCTTTTTTATCAATAAGTTAGGCAAAGAGATGGAGAGAGAGATTTAGGGGGCTAGTATCTTAAAATGTCATGAGTTTTCAGCTTATAAATAGTTACAGGTCTAGCTGAGATCATATTCTATCATTATCCTCCTCCTACTGTCAGGCATGTTCTACAAATCCTGGGTGCTGTGTTTCTTTCTGGGTGTTGTAGCTGTAATGGTTGCCTGTTCAGGTCTGAATATGTTTTTATTATGTGTATATGAATATGTTTATATGAGTGTGACACAAATGACCAGTTATTGCTTAGAGACTAGTATGAGAACCTGTTACAGCAAGAAAAGAACTCTATTTACTGGCACGTTCAGTCTTAGCAGGAGGTTTAACATCCTATATGATTTGAAGAGCAGAGCTGTGTTTTGGATATTGTTTTGTTTGTTTGTTTGGGGTTTTTTTGTAGTGATGTACCTGGTCAACAGATGAACTTAGTTCTAATGAAGTCCCTGGATGCACTAGAAGACTGCTGCTTTGACACCAGTCTGGAGTACAAGTGAGTTTCTTCATTACTGATAATATTTTGTTTTATCTTGAGCTCCACCTTTTTAATTCATGCTTTTATTCCTTAATTTGACACAGAAGAGTATAAGGATAGGATAAGGAGACAACCTGTTCTAGCTGATTCCATAGAATCACCAACTCGTGCAGGCTGTCAAGGACCTTCAGAGGTCCACATCCCTCCCCAAACCAGACTCAGCCATGGACTTGGACTATATTGTCCAAGGCTTTACAGTCAGGGTTTGAACCCCCAAGATTGGAGACAGCACAACAACTCTGGGCCTTGGCTGCACTTTTGGGCTGTCCTTACCTCCCTGTGAATGTCTGATGTTTCAGCTTGTGCCCACTGCCTCTCAGCCTCCCACCATGCAAGAGCCCAGCTACATCTCCTCAGTCCTTTCCTGTCAGTGTGAGAGATGCTGTTGGATGCCCCCAAAGCCATCCGTTCTCACAGATGAACCAGCTGTGGTCCCACAGCCTCTGCTCTCAGGGCAAGGGCTCCAGCCTTGCTGCCGCAGTAGCCTCCCATGAACTTGTTCCAGTTTTGTTGGTGTCTCCTGCATTCACAGCAGTATTCCAGGTGTGTTGGTGTGCACAGAGTAGAGGGGTGATCCTTCCCCTGGCTCTTGCGGCTGTGTCCTGCTCCTGTTGCTGGTGCACCGCTGGCCCTCATTGCTGCCTCGGTGCATGTCTGGCCTTGGGTCAGCTTTCTGCCCACCAGTGCCCAAGGCTGTCCCCAAGAGCTGATCCCTAGCCCCTCTGGTCCCTGTCTGTTGCCAGGTGCAGGACTGTGAGTTGGTGCTTGCTGAATTTCAGGATGTTCCTGCTGTTTTATTCCTCTGTGTATCACCTCTTCTAAGTGAGTGTGTCCATAGATAAATGTATATATGTAATCCTTTATATATGAACATATATAAGTGTATGCATATATGCATATATCTAACACACACACACACAGTTTTTTCCATACTGTCCCTAGTGCAAGGTGAAAAGAAACAATGACCACTACTTCTAATCCCTGCCAGCCCACAAGTAAAAACCTTGGGCATGTAGAGAGAACCACACAGTCTTGCTCACAGGCAGTGGGAAGATGGTAGCAATGGTAGCAGATGGTAGAATGGTAGAAGATGGTAGCAGGTTGTTCATCTTACCTGCACATGTTCATTAATGAAAGATGTTTTTGAAGGTCCTTCCTTGGTGCTCTTGGGTGGTTGCCAAGGTGTTCAATGAAGTCTAGCTGCTTCTGCGTTGGAGCTTGTTACTGGACTGTGGATGCGTGTACAATACAGTGTGAGCTCTGGGATCAGCTGCTTCACATGGCTTATTTATCTGGGAGAGCCAGACCATTAATTTAACAGCTGTGGATGGCATCTTGAATACTAAGTAAAGCAAATATATTTCATTTAACCAACTGAGGTTATGCCTCAGGTGTGCCAAAGAGAGGAGTAACCCACCAGCAGGGCAAGAAATTATTGAAAGGTATTGCACAATTACTAGCATTGGCAAACCTGGAATAATTGAACAATAAACCACATGTGTCAGTTGCCATTAAATGACTAACATAACACAGTAGTATGTGTCTTCCACAGTAGTCACTTCCCTTTTAAATTGGGGAAGGAACTGCAGTATCCTGAGTGCCTCAGTGTGGGTGCATAGGGTTTTATTTGATTTTAAACATTATTCTGCCAAGCTCTTCCCTGTTTAAAGGAAACAGAGCAATAATTTCTGTTTGCCTTTGCCCTCCCCTTCTCCAGTGGACCTTCTGAAAAGCTGTGAGGGGTCACAGTTGCACACCATTGGGCTGTGAACCTGTATAGCTTCGTCAGGATTTGGGTTGCCTCTTGAGTGGCACAGGGTGAGACACATGGTGCACAGGGAGCTGTATCAGCTGCATCACTTCGTTATACCTGTCACTGCTTATTTGTGCAACCTATTAGCTGGAGATAAATCCCTCATAGAAAAGCCAAACTGGACTTCAGTGGCAGTGAGAGGTTGCCAGAAGAATATGAAAAAATGGCAAGTGCGAGAGGGAAGATTGAAGGGTGGGTAGTTTTTTATGCTGGGCGTAATGGCTACATTTTTTAAAGGTTAATGGTAAGTTCATGTCTATTGTGAGCACTCTTTGTGAGCAAAGAAGTAATGTAAAGCTGTAAATGTTGCAGACTTGTCCATGTTTGGCATTTGTCCACTTTTAAACTGCTGTTCCAAAGCAAGGGCCTTTCCAGCCTTTTCATCCAGTATGAGTGCACGCTCAGCGAGTTTGCCAACAACACCAAGCTGTGTGGTGCGGTCGACATGCTGGAGGGAAGGGATGACATCCAGAGGGACCTTGACAGGCTGGAGAGGTGGGTCCCTGCGAACCTCATGAAGTTCAACAAGCCCAAGTGGAAGGTCCTGCACATGGATTGGGGCAATCCCAAGCGATGAGTGGATTGAGAGCAGCCCTGAGGAGAAGGACTTGTGGGTATTAATGGATGAAAACCAGTATGAGCCAGTAAGGTGTGTTCGCAGACCAGAAAGCCAATCGCATTCTGGGCTGCATCAAAATAAGTGTGGCAGCAGGTTGAGGGAGGTGATTCTCCCCCTCTACTCCATTCTCGTGAGACCCCACCTGGAGTACTACGTCCAGCTCTGGGGCCTCCCAACATAAGATGGACATGGGCCTGCTTGAGTGAGTCCAGAGGAGGGCCACGAAGATGATCAGGGGTCTGGAGCACCTCCCCTATGAGGACAGGCTGAGAGAGTTGGGGTTGTTCAGCCTGGAGAAGAGAAGGCTCCGGGGAGACCTTATAGCAGCCTTCCACTACCTAAAGGGGGCCTACAGGGAAGATGGGGAGGGACTCTTTATCAGGGAGTGTAATGATAGGATGAGGAGTAATGGTTTTAAACTGAAAGAGGGTAGATTTAGATTAGATACTAGGAAGAACTTCTTTACTGTGAGGGTGTTGAGGCACTGGATGGAACAGGTTGCCTGGAGAGGTTGTGGATGCCCCATCCCTGGAAGTGTTGAAGACCAGGTTGGATGGGGCTTTGAGCAAGCTGGTCTAGTGGAAGGTGTCCCTGCCCATGGCAGAAGAGTTGGAACTACATTATCCTTAAGGTCCCTTCCAACCCAAACCATTCTGTGATTCTATGATAGGCATGGCCAGCTGTGGGACATAAGCATTACACTGATCTTTTCATCAGTGTTTCACGCATGCTAAACTGGCGATTCTCTTTCCTTCAAAATAGGCTGCCAGTTTTTTGAGAGTAGGTGTATTATGCTGTAGAGATGTGGGAAGACAGAGTTCTCTTTTTTCTGGATGCCGGCAGTAGCCATACCGTCTCCTGCGGCTGCTGTGAGGTCCTGTGTGGCCGGGAGGGCTCCCGGTACCGGCCTGTCGCCCTGCGGGCGCGGGAAACTCTGCGGGCCGCCGCCGTCCGGCCTCATGCTGCCCCCTAGCGGAACGCAGGGTCCGGGGACGGTCCCGGTCCGTCCCCCCCGCCCCGCACCCTGCCACCCGGCTGTAAGCTTGTGAAGTCTGGCATGCCTCCTGATTGTTTTAGAAGATGTGCCTCTCTGCTCAGTAACACACTTCTGCAGGCTGTTGAGTGAGACATCTCACACGCTGAAAGATGTTATCAAGAAAGAGGTTTTTGCAGAATTTTTTTTCTGTTTTGTTTTTCTACCTTGAGTGTCTAGATAAGAAAGTGGTTTGTCAATGTGTAGGCCGTGCAAACTGGAGCTCACACGACCACGCTTCACTGACCGTGTCAGCCCTGATAGGAATGTTGCTTTTATATATAATTGTCTTCATTTAATTAGGAGAATTCTCTTTTTAAAAAGGGGGGGGGAATAGGTAAGAGGAATGAAGGAAACAGAGTTGTTTTCAATAAGCAGCAACAGTCTTTCCCTGAGTCAGTGCTTTAGCTTGGTGAGAGTCCGGTTATGCTGCATAAGAATCTCTATGTCTGTGTAAGTTGCATAAAATACTCTAAACTTAGTTTCCTCTCAGAAGAGGTCTCCGTGAGAATAATGCTTGTAAATCGGTACTCTTTTATCTGTTGTAGCCACACAAGAAAAAAAGCAAAAGTGAAACTCAGAATCTTTTAAAGCGGGAAAACATTTCAGATGGTTAAGCATGTTAATATGATGCTTGTTCACTTTTCAACTGAAACAGAGTTTCATAGATTGCAGAGCCTTAGGAGGTTTGCAGTTACTCCTGATTTTAAATGGAATGCACTCAGACATTATCAAGAAATCTGTGAGTGGGCCTTAAATCTGCCCTTATGTTAGACAAAAACTGGAATACATATGTTTTTAAAATATACTGATACACCACTTTTCAGTATACACATGTATGGAAAATGTGCATGACAGGTGATTTAGACAGTTCTTTGTGCTACTAGGTTTTGTCAGACTTACTGATTACAGAAGCTATATAACAGCTCATTTTTCCTCCCAAGCCTAACTTACGTAGAGCACAGGTTCAGCAAGCATGTACATTCATGGTCGTTAGCTTTTCTAGTTATTCATGTAGATTACATTCAATAGATTTTTGTCAGCTCAACCTCAGTGTACTGGGAAAAAATAATAAGTAAATAATTAAAAAAAAAAAAATCAAAGGCAGGGTTCCAGTTGTAACAGTACAGCATATGGGTAACAAAAGTAGCAGTACCTATGGTCCATGTATTGGAAGGTTTTGCTTCCCCTCCTCACCCCCCTGCCTTCCAGCAAACAAAGGAAAACATGCTGAAGATTGGGTTAACTCTGAGCTTTTGAAAGGTTTGCATGTAAAAAGTTTTTGAGAATGCCTAGGAGCAGTAGAGTTTTCTGGCTTGCCTTGTTACATGTCCCATATTGAGGATGAATGCTACAAGACCTTTGCAAATACAGCTTTTTGTATAAAGTTATTGCACGGCAGACTACCTTGCTTCTGTAAGAATAAATACTGGAGAAATATTAAACAAATGATAAACACTGATACATGTTGAGTAAAGATATGGTAAAGAGCAAATTGTTATGAAACTTGAAATACACAGTAGCCTTCCTTTAAATTGCTGTGTGGAGCATTAAACTGACTTGCTTTTTATGGAGTTTTTTGCAAGGTAAGTAGCTGTTTGATTTAACTTTAAGGCATTTTCAATCAAAACTGTCATCAAACTTTTATATTGTTCTTACAGAAACCTGTCAAACTCCACCGACCTCAGTATAATCAGGAAAATACCAGTTTTCCTTCATCCTAAAATACAAACCTTTTATTTTGTTTCATGATTTGTTCATGAAGTCCTTCATTCTGTGATGTGATGGACTGTACTGCACTGTTGTGGTGGGTTGACCCTGGCTGGACGCCAGGTACCCACCAAAGCCGTTCTATCACTCCCCCTCCTCAGCTGGACAGGGGAGAGAAAATATAACAAAGGGCTTGTGAGTCAAGATAAGGACAGGAGAGATCACTCACCAGTTACCGTCACGGGCAAAACAGACTCAGCTTGGGGAAAATTAACTCAATTTATTATCAATCAACCAGAGTAGGGTAATGAGAAATAAAACCAAATCAGAACACCTTCCCTCCACCCCTCCCTTCTTCCCGGGCACAACTTCACTCCCGGATTCTCTACCGACCCTCCCCAGCGGCACAGGGGGACAGGCAATGGGGTTTACGGTCAGTTCATCACACGTTATTTTCTGCCGCTTCATCCTCCTCAGGGGGAGGACTCGTCACACTCTTCCTGCTCCAGCGTGGGGTCCCTCCCATGGGAGACAGTCCTCCATGAACTTCTCCAATGTGAGTCCTTCCCATGGCCTGCAGTTCTTCACGAACTGCTCCAGCATGGGTCCTTTCCATGGCGTGCAGTCCTTCAGAAGCACACTGCTCCAGCATGGGTCCCCCACGGGGTCACAAGTCCTGCCAGAAAACCTGCTCCGTGGGCTCCTCTCTCCACAGATCCGCAGGTCCTGCCAGGAGCCTGCTCCAGCGCAGGCTTCCCACGGGGTCACAGCCTCCTTCGGGAACCCACCTGCTCCGGCATGGGGTCCTCCCTGGGCTGCAGGTGGATATCTGCTCCACCGTGGACCTCCATGGGCTGCAGGGGGACAGCCTGCCTCACCATGGTCTTCCCCACGGGCTGCAGGGGAATCTCTGCTCCGGCACCTGGAGCATCTCCTCCCCCTCCTTCTTCACTGACCTTGGTGTCTGCAGGGTTGTTTCTCTTACATGTTCTCACTCCTCTCTCCGCCTGCCGTTTTCCGTTCCGTCCCAACTTTTTTCCCTTCTTAAAAATGTTATCACAGAGGCATTACCACTATCGCTGATTGGCTCAGCCTTGGCCAGCAGCGGGTCCGTCTTAGAGCCAGCTGGTATTGGCTCTCTCGAACACAGGGGAAACTTCCAGCAGCTTCTTACAGAAGCCACCCCTATAACCTCCCTCCCGCCCCCGCTACCAAAACCTTGCCACACAAAGCCAATGCAACTGTACATTGCTCAGTTACATTATTGAGATAAATGGCATTAGATTCAAATATGAGTCATGACAATAGTGCAGTATGTCTGATGCATTGGTAGTAAATGACTTAAAATTTTCTGAGAAAATCTGAGATACCGTGTGGACGAAGTGCACTTAAGTATCAATTTTATATATATCACAAACAAGGTTGGGAAATCTGAGATACTGTGTGGATGAAGTGCACTTAAGTATTAATTTTATATAGATCACAAACAAGGTTGCCAAGTGAAAAGAATTGCTAGTTACAAAAAGGGGAGCAGAGGGGGTGAAGTTTTACTCTTGCTTCAGTCCCCAGTTACGTTTTGGGTCTTTGCTGAGGGTCAACAACATAATATATTGTAGCTCTAATTAGGAACTTTGTTTTCTTTCTGTGTATTTTTGTCAACAAGGAACAGTGTAAAATTGTGTATAGAACTCTTACGTATAAGCCACGTCCTTATTTTGTTGGCTGTTCATTAATTCAGATATGGCAGTTACTTAAAAGAGTTGATTCCAAAGGTTTGTTTCATCTTCTTTGCTGGAAAAAGAAGATGCTGCTGCCAAGACAGCACTCCAAGTCTTCTAGGCATGCTCATCATCTTCATCCCCAGTTGCTGAAAAGCATTAGCTTATAAATATGACTGAAGTTATTCTCAGAAGTTTCTTTTTTACTTAGGTCAGTAAAAGCAGTAACTCTTCCCATTTTTAAGTTGGATGGAGAAGCTTAGAGGAATGCCTAAGATCCTAGCTGCATTTGACTGCTCGCTACATGCAGTGTCTGTCATTGGCACGCTCAGGGAGATGCTTGAGGGGGAAAAAGTCTTCATAAGACCTGCTTCTTTAAGCTATTGTGTATGTGTGCCAGTGAGAGATCACCTTCAGAGCAGTGAGTATCTGCTATGCTTTTAGTATCTCATGATGGCAGCCAGAACTGCTTGGGAATTTTCTGACAAAACTTTTCCGTATTATGACCAATGACCTGTGGAAACTGAAACTTGTTGTGGGAGCATAGGTGCTGAATTTAGTAAGAGTTCTTTGGTCCAGAATGGAATTTCTGGTCAAATGTGAAAGAGGCAGAGACTGTGAAGCTGTTCGTGCCAGCTGCCCTATTAAATTATGTACTTTGAAGCTGTTGCAACTTCCTGTTGCAGTTTTAAGTATCCTCAGCATCAGACTGTTAGTTGTGCTGGATATGTCTGCCCTGTTGAAGCTGGTCCACGGTTGCATATGCATATATTAGTACATATGGGTTAGAATGTATATGTGACACTCACATTCCGAAGTGCAGGTGAATACCTTACTCTGTACAGCCATTGTAGCCACTCTCTGGCTCAATCACTAATTTCATTATTTTTGCAAACTGGAACACCTCTTGGAGGAGTCTGAGAGCAACAGACCCTAATACAGCCAGTGGACCTGTAATTTGTATGTTTAACTGGGCTATCAGAGTTTGGGATATCAATATAAATCAGATACAGAAGTCTAGATCCATACTTCTGTCATACTAGTTGATGTGCTTGTTGATGGGGCTATTGGTTCTTCAGGGGTGGAAGGAATAATGAGGCTGTATGTGTAGGATTTATTATTTTTAACACACGTTTTCTTCTTATGCTCTTCTTTAATCCTGTGTCTCCCAAAAAGCATCACCCATGTGTGAAATAAATACCATTTGTAAAATTGACTGTGGTAAGTAATTATCCACAGGGCTAGTCGTCAGGCAAGGCCAAGAGGTCTTTTTTCTCAGCAACCCTTGTTAGGGTGAAAAGAGAGTTTAGAGCAGCCAAAGCATACTTAATAATTTTCTTTTGTCTTCTCTTTCAGCACTGGATGTATTTTGGGAGTAGGACTTGTTCTTTCACTTATGAGTCACAGTAGCCAAACAGAATCACGAGTGCATGTTTCCACTTCATTTCAAAAACTCTGCAAATACCTGGACAGCAGTGAGGACCAAAGCAGATGGGTCCAGGAGGTATGACCTATTTTATTGCAGATATTAAATCTTCCTTTTACTTTCTTGCCTCCCTTTAATAACTATAGACTTTTTACTGAAGCTTTGTATCTGTAGTATGGAATGCTTGGTTTCTATTATTTCTTTCACAATATATGGGTCTATATCTGCAGAAGAAAACAATAATAATAATAATAGAGTAACCTGTAATGCTGCACAAACATTAAGAAACTGCCTGAAAAGATAACAGACATAATTCTTTAAAGTGCTTCTTTAATTCCCTAACCTCAAATTAAATTGTTGAAAGTTGGGTCCTGAGTAACTGTGGATATGGGTCTCATATACAGTTGTTTACTGCTCATCTGATCTACTAGAAAGCAGACAGCAAGTTACTCTTGGAGACAATCTTAATGCTAATACTTCCTCCTTCAATATGCCTTCTGTTTACTTCTTTGAAAGCTGCTGTCACTAGCTAATGTGAATCTTGCACTTGTGAATGCTGCTATGGCCCTGTTTGCTGTTCTCATTATAACTATGTTTTGAAGTTTTAAACTGACCTCTGCTAAGTTTGAGCATGCATTTCAGTTTATTTTGCCAAGATATGTCCTGCAAGTTTTGACATGGCCCATGCACTAAGTCTATAACCTATGAGGTAAAACTCGAGAAGGAAAACTGATGAAATTGGAGGAGTTTACGACAGAAGACAAGAATTGGAATAAGCAGGTGTTTTGCACAAAAAAGCAACCCTGTACCTGATGTATGTAAGCCTGCAGCAGCTGAACAGCTGAGTTGCATAATCCTCTGGTTTTTTAAAGGGAGTTAGCAGAGATTGGTAGTATTATTCTCTTTCCCCTCTGGGTACTGCTCTGAAAGCTCTTTATTAAAGGCCTTCTTTCATGGAGTTCAATTTTTTTTTGGCAGTGCATATGTGCTGGGGATTAGCCTTTTGCAGTTTATGGTTCATGCATTAAAATGACTTACAGCTATGAAATTATTTATCTCTCCCCAGAGATCTCAAAGTGCTTTACTGAACTTAAACTGGGTTAAATACAGCAACTTCTGAGACGAAAGGCAGCAGCTGTTTAACATCATGAGATGCTTTGGGATGAGAAGCAAAATCTACTCTTTTCAATTAAAATCTCTGTAAGGAATTGTACAGATAATTACATGAATAAAATTTGGCCAGCACCCTAGGATGAATACCATGATATTTATGAGATGCACAAGAGGCTCTTTCAGAGCTATAAATGGCTGGGATATAATCCTGTACGTGAGAGGTAACTTTGGCCTGCTGCAACCAGAGGTACAATCTGAGCATTACTTGCTCCAAGTCAAATTGTTGTCAGTCCTGCACAGTAGATAGGTGCTCTCTACTTACCTTATAGCCATGTGTTGTTCTGTGGTTTAGTTTTGGTACAAAGGAGGTTAAACAGTTGGCACAGTTACCTTGTTGCAAGTTCAGACTTCCATTTCCTTATTCTCCAGCTCTAAGACTGAAGAACAGAAAAGCAGTATCACTTGTGAATCCTTCTGCATGAGGCTAGTGTCATGCACTGTGTGTAGGAGAGACAGTTCTACTACATGCTCCTCTTCTGGCCTTGTGGACCTGCTTGTAGCCCTGATGGGGTCATAGCATGCTGTGTAAGCTCGCATAAATAATGATCAAATACTTATGTTGAGAAGAACAGCTACATTTGTGTGGAAGATCAGGAGTTTGACCTACATAAAACCAGAAGTACTTCCAAGCTTTAGCTGTGTTTGTTTAATGTTAGCATCAATGAAGAATCTTTCAGAGAGGGAATAAACATCTGAAAGTATAAATTGAAAATGTCATGGCTTTTTTATCGTGCTGGCACATTGCTCCATGTGCACATTGCTACAGTGAATTTGATCGAACACTGGTTAACGGAATTAAATAATTTTTTTCAGGTACTTGCCTATTCTGTGGCCTGTTCCTGTGTCTCTGCTTTCAGTGTTGGAATCATAGAAGCAGCTGAGGCTGAGGAGGCCATGAACAAGCTACGGACCTTAGTGGAAAATAATCAGCAGGTCATAATTCAGTGTTTGGGCTTTGCTTCAGTTCTGTTTTTCTCTTACCTATTTAATATTGGATACTGTTTTACCCAGACTGTTACTTCAAGAAAATGATATTGATCTACTTTCAGCATTAACTAACATTGAGCATGTTGTGCATACCATGCAGTTACCAAGACTACCACTTGATCCATTGATGCTCTGTCTATGGGTGTATAGCAATTACCAGACAGTAAAATAAAAACAGATTTTATATGTTTGATTGCATTTAGAAGGGAAGTTGGTACTTTTGAGTTCTTCATGTCTTTAGTCCCTGCATGCTGCCAATTTTTGTCTCTTTTATAACATGTTTCTTTAGATTCTTCTAATTGGTAGGAAAATACATCTACTGTGCTCTTCTGAATTTTTGCTTTCCCTTAGCCTCCAGGCAGTGCATCAAAACCACAGCCACAGCTTCCTCCAAGTGTCTGTTTCATCCCTAGCGTCCTTGGGTTACCCTCTAAAAATGCCAAAAATAATTTCCATATTTCAGTGCATGTCCTTTTTTATTACGTGCTTGCCAGAAAAAGAGGGGAAAAAAAAATTAAAAAGGCAACCGTTTTGAATCAAAGCCTGCTTTTACAGTAATCAACTGTTTAGAATGTTTATTTGGAAAATAGGAAGTCAAAACAAACTACTTTTGCTAAGTTTTTTATCTTCATATCAATAAGTCTGCTCTAAAATAAAGGCTCCAGAGCAATCTATGTGCCAAAGATCAGTATTTAATCTCAGAAAATCCTATGTCACTTGACATGAGAAAATACTTGAAATAAGAAAGCATCCAGTATTTTAGACAAAGACATTACCTGTAATTATTGGGAAGTAATAAATATTTAAGTAATGTTTCAATAATAAATATTAAAAAGAATACAGAATCCTTTGGAAGATCTGTTTTTTAATGTGTCTCTTTCACCTTACAGACCCACGGTTTTGCTTTAGCTCTAGGCGCAATAGTACATGGATTGTCAGCTTGTGGTCATGGGAAAGCCGAAGACCTGAGTAACAGACTAATGCCAACCTGGATAAAAATTGTGCTTGCAGAGGTAAAGGAGTTTGAATTCATATCCTGTTTTTTGCAGGGGGGGAGGAGGGATGGATTTTAAATGAATGGTAGGGACATAATTTTCCTTGCTTCTGCAGGAGCGATGCTAGGAAAAGTTAGAACTATCTGAACATGCTGTTTGATTGATATTTGGAAACAAAAATATGTCTTTGGGCTGTTTGCTAAAGGAAAAAAAAAGGTTTCTTTTCTGCTTGGATGATTTATGGGAAATGCTTATCTCAATGACATCCTAATTTGGACATCTTTACTAATTGGAACAATATCCAAGGATAAAATCTAGGTTATTAAATGAAGATGCCTTGTGAAATTAGGTGCTCCTTATCAAAATTAGACTAACAGAATGGTGATTATAGTGCCTCGGTTGTTATAATAATTTTAATTTATCTCATTGTAACAAAAATTGTGTGTTTGAAATCAAACTGTAAACTTGCATATTAAGATTGCAGCTGAAGGTAAGTATCATTAAAGAAACAGTGTTTCAGAGTTGAATTGCACTGGCATATTTTGTGGAATACAACATGCTAGAAGAAAGTGATTTGTCAGGGAGAAATGCATGATGATTTCAGATTGGGGGCGAGGCAGGGGAAGCTCCATTTAAAGCCTTCATTCACCAAGAGAGGGATGAATAATGATCCAGCATGCTGGAGTCTGACCTGAAAAGGTTGTTGGGATGAGAGCTGTACAAGTGATAGCGGTCATGGTTTTTAAGTCGGAAGAAACACGTGTTTTGTCCTACAGGAGTGATGTGTGACCGCATTGACTCACTGATCCTGAATTACGCTTCCAGGGTTCTCCAACAATGCACCGTCTGGCTGCTGTCAATGGGCTGGTTGCACTGGTGGGCTCTGAAGGAGGCATGATAGAGGTGAGAAAACATGAAAGCAAATGGTACCTTTATCTCTTCTAGAAATTTGGCTAGAAGGCAAGATGGAATGACATCCTCTGCGTCCTTACAGCAGTGGTTATATATATACCAAGGCATCCCATTTATGCAATAGTGAGTCATGTTGGATATGAACCAGGCAGGATGAAAGTACAATGTGTAACATGGAGTTTGTTCCATTTTCCCTTCATATGGCCCATGTGCAGTGCTATTGGGGAAAAGTTTACAGCCACGTAGGCTTTCTCTTTTTGTCCTCCATTCTCCCACAAAAAGGCATGTGTGCAAATGTAATCTGTCTTTTCAGTACTTGTTCTCTGTTTTGTTGTTTCTTTTGCACCCTTATAAAATTCACATCATTTTTTTTCCTTTGGCAGCTGAAATCTGAGAGCATTCAGTCCTCTCAGTTTCAAAGTAAGCTGAATGAAGTTATCAGAACCCTTACACAGGTAAGAAGGTAGCCTCTGTTCCCTGCTTTGGATAATGCACTAGGGTACCATGACACCTTGCACAAACAGGCCAAATCTGTTTAAAGAAACTGCATAATGTCTGTGTCCAGCCTAAGTGAGACAGTGCAGGCAAAATTGTCTAACTAGTGGTTTATTGTCTCAACAGATAATCAGTTTTTCAGGGCAGGTTGGCCTTCAGACAAATGCAGCCGGACTTTTGGGACGCCTTCATATGTCCTGTTTGTCTTCTACCCGAAACAGGGCATCTGGTAAGATGCTTTATTATTGCTGCTTAAAGAACATACAGAAGTAGCACCTAACTAAAAAGGCAGCAACGAACACATTAGACAATACAGGCTAGACATTGCAGCCCTATTAAATGACATGACAGCCTTTGAATTGGAGACCTCATGGTCCTGTGTGCCAGACCTAAAGGTTGGAACGTGAAGCAGGAATCAGTGTGCTGCATAGGATCCCCCCATCTGCTTTTGCTTGCAGTATCAAAGTAAGGTTCTAAGTTTTTCTGGTCAAACTTGTATATTGCTTCTGTCTTTATTCTTTTATAGAATAATTTGTAAAGAAGTTTTACACTGCATATGGCACGTGTTTGACATCTACATTATCCACTCCATGCCCTTATAACTGATTAATCTACTCTTTGTTTTAGCACTTCCCACTGTATAAAATAGCCAACACTTAAAAACTGATAGATAACAAGAGCAATCTGACTTTTGAAAAGTGTTTTTCTAGAACAGATCTTCTCTGGTTAGCTGAAGTCAAAAAACTAGTGTTCTGTGCCCTTTCAGTGTAACAGCACAGAAATTCATATTCTGTTGATATATCATTACCTTCTGGTCTTGTTTCAATATCGTTGGTAAAATAAAGGCAGGATTACACCATTGATGAAATACAATAATAGGAGGGAACTAATGAAGTGGAAGCTGTTCACTTCAGTGTGAACCAAGTTGGGAACCAATAATGTGAAGTGTAGGTAAACTTCCTCATCACAGAAAAAAAGATTCTTGGAGTTTCTACTTTTGTATAATCTTGGCACTTGCGCCTGAGCTTAGATAGATATGGAATGTCTCTCTTGTATTAAGCTTGCTAAGCTTTTGAAGCTCTCCCTTTTTGTCGTGGTTTAACCCCAGCCAGCAACTAAGCACCATGCAGCCACTCTATCACTCCCCCCCTCAGCTGCACAGGGGAGAGAAAATATAACAAAAGGCTCATGGGTCGAGATAAGGACAGGGAGAGATCACTCACCAATTACGTCACGGGCAAAACAGACTCAACTTGGGAAAAATTAATTTATTGCCAATCAACCAGAGTAGGGTAATGAGAAATAAAACCAAATCTTAAAACACCTTCCCCCAACCCCTCCCTTCTGACCGGGCACAACTTCACTCCCGGATTCTCTACCTACCCCCCAGCCCACCCCAGCAGCACAGGGGGACAGGGAATGGGGGTTGGGGTCAGTTCATCACACCTTGTCTCTGCCGCTCCTTCCTCCTCAGGGGGAGGGCTCATCACACTCTTCCCCTGCTCCAGCGTGGGGTCCGTCCCACGGGAGACAGTTCTGTGTCGCAGCAACTTTTTTTTTTTCTTTCTTAAATATGTTATCCCAGAGGCTCTACCACTGTTGCTGATTGGCTTGGCCATGGCCAGCGGTGGGTCCATCTTGGTGCCGGCTGGCATTGGCTGTATCAGACATAGGGGAAGCTTCTAGCAGCTTCTCACAGGAGCCGCCCCTGTCACCCCCCTGTCCCCCGCTACCAAAACCTTGGCACACAAACCCAATACACTTTTAAAGCCTGACTTGCAGTGGCTGATACATTTTAAGAAAGTTCTTATCCCTGGCTCTTCAGTTGGTCAATGAATTTGGTTTTTTAGACCTGGCACCTCTCACCAACACAAATGTTTAGCTTGCCTTAGAAGTGGAAAAGCAAATACATCTATCAATAATCTTGTGGTCTAAATGCTTTGAGTCACCTACAGAATTAGTTAGCTCAAACATAGCTCAGTTTGGCCTTTGAATTTATATGGGAGCTGGAGGTTATAATTTCTGCTGACATGTTTTAGTATATAAACAGTCCTCTTGTCTTCACAGTTCCTCCAGATTTTAGCTACTTGCCTGAAACCAGCTTTATCAGGGCAGCCATTGACTTTGCCATTGAAAGTGGAAAGAAAGGTAAGAAGGGATCAAACTACAGTATCCCTCTGGGAAATTTGTTATGACTCTAAAAGGTGACCCTAATAACCTGCTTTTATTTGCTAAGAGAACTTTTCTAAATACTAATTTGGACTTCACTAGTGTGGGATATTTAATCTATAAACAAGAAATGAATAACACTCGAAAAGATAAGGTAGAATTGTGTAGTTAGGGCTTTAGTTTTCTCCACTGAATTTTTATGACTTTTTAAACCTTTCCCCTTCCCTGTGTGTCTGTGAGATGATGTATCTTCCCTGTGGGAATGAAAGTCAAATCACTTTAAGTGTTAGCATGTATCCTCAGGAATACTCCATAATCAGACAAACTTTATGCTGCCCCTTATTTCAGTGATCCCAGGTTAAGCTTTTCTGTAACAGAGCGGTGTTCAAATGGGTTACTGCAATGTGTGATAAATGCAAAGGAACCTGAAGAAAGTATGCTCTTACATGACAAGTGCTAGTAAAAGAGAAATGCGTTGGAGTACAGTCTTAAGGAAGATAAAGCAAAGGAGATTATTCCTCTATGGAGCAAAGTGAGCTCACTGCTGTCCTATGAAGCAGGCTTTGCTTTCAATGGAGGTAAAAATTGCCCATGTCTTGCCTCCAGGAGGACTTTCACTGACTTAACTCCCTGTGTTTAAGGAACACAGTATGTATCAAAGGTTAGCACCTGTGACAATTTTTGTGGCCTGTACCTACAGGATGGGGAAGGAGAGCAGTGTCAGAAAACTTTGCTGTTCTCCTACTAACAAATGCAAAAATACTACCCTACGAGATGAGGAATATCTGTAATTAACTCATAAATTGGTTCAAGGAGAAGGAACCTGAAAGCTTCTATTTATCAGTAACAAAAAGCCTTTTTTGATAGGACATTAATGTTAAAAATACAACTGTTGATTACAAACAAGAGAGAGCTGATTCTCAGATACAAAAAGAAATAACAGTAATTCTGTAATGCTTTTCAGTTCTTCTCTACAGATTGGTCTTCAGTGCAGTGTTCACATTTTTTTCCTGAGCTGTTTAGCCAAATGTGTGTGTATAAAACTCAGACTCTGATTGAATCTTCTGTTATAGGCCCTGAATCTGTCCCAGCTGAGCTGGTGAAAGTAGCACTGGCACCCATTGCATTAGTTGGAGAAAGCCATCAGTATCCATCTGTAAACTGGGCATCCATTCTTTCTCCTTTGATGAGGCTAAACTTTGGTAAGGTTAATAGTTTTCTATTAAGTCTTTTGTACTTGCCACAGGACTTCTTTACTAACACAGCTTTCAAAAACTTTAGAGTCCACTTCAGGGCTTGAAGTTATTGCAGGGATTGAAGTGTTTACTATGCTTTCAAGACCAACTTTTTAATGTTTGCAAGCATATATTTGTGATCACCGTGTGGACACAGTTTGTTTTAACTCAGTAAAAGACTAGAGAAGATCAGAGCTGAGAAATTGGGAGCAGTATTGGAAGTTACCTAAACCACTGGTGAAATTGGACTAAATTTTTCATTTGAACTATTTACAGTAAGAAGAGCCCATCGTGAAACTCAACTAATTGTATCTTATTTTCAGTATCCACTAAATGCTGGTCCAATGCCTGTGTCAGAGACTGCAGGCAGCTTTATCACAAGTTTGAACTGTTCCATAGTTAATCTAGCTATTACTAGTCTGAAATACACTTTCTACTAAATTACACTGGGTGACAGAGAAAAGCATATCCCTTTTTCCATCATGATCCTGATTTTGTCAGTGCTTCTAAGAGCATTTTTCTTCATGCTGTAGAGTAGCTTTGATCCTGAAGTATTGTGTTGAACAGCTTGTATAATATTGTTCTACTCAGGATATCTGTCGGTGCCTGTTTTGGTTGGTATAAGTGTCTGAGTTTCAAACTCATTTCCTTAAGAAAACCCAACAAACTACTGCGCAAAGTTCTGTATTCCCTTGTTTGATTCCACTGAGTTTTGTCTCTCCTGACATATGTAACCGTTATTACTGGCCTTGCAGATTCTTTTACAACTGGGTTGGGCAAGTGCTGTTGCGTTTAAATCGCTGTGCTGCACAGCCCAGAATATGGAAGGTTGTTCTTATTTCTTTCTGGTGTTTATTTTACTTATACAGAGTGCTCGTATAAGCACTAAAAATGTAAGTAATTAATGTCCTATGAGGAACAACTACTTGCTAGATACAGAAAGATTTTGGCTACATATTAAACATTTTTGCTTATACTTGAGCTGCAACTTCTGTTTTACTTGGTATTCTTGCAATTGATTGTAGTCTTTTGTAAGAATAAGTGAAAGCTCCTATACTGAGCTCTGCTGATGCAAATTGGTATGCAACCTTATGAATAGCTGAAACTCGTTAAATGTATGGGGGATTTTTTTATTCCTGTTTTTCATTTAGGAGTATAACTTTTGTCAATCAGGGGAATTCCAGAGGAAACAGTGCATCGGTTTTGTGGCTAAGTTTTATTGACTTCAGACAGCATCATAGTCTACATTTTCATACATAATTTCTCTTGACTGTCCCTCTGTAGTGTTGTGGAAGTTGCACACCCTTCTCTAGATTATATTTACGTGCAGAAATAGGTCTTGCTGTGTGCTAATGAGCAATAGTCATGTTGTGCTAGAAAGTATAATGCAGAACAGTTGTATTATGACCTAATAGTTACAGAATCATAGAGTGGTTTGGGTTGGAAGGGACTTTAAAGATCATCTAGTTCCAAATCCCCTGCTATGGGCAGGCATACTTTCCACTAGACCAGGTTGCTCAAAGCCCCATCCAACCTGGCCTTCAACACTTCCAGGGATGGGGCATCCACAACCTCTCCAGGCAACCTGTTCCAGTGCCTCAACACCCTCACAGTAAAGAATTTCTTCCTAATATCTAGTATAAAACTACCCTCTTTCAGTTTAAAACCATTACTCCTCATCCTATCATTACACTCCCTGATAAAGAGTCCCTCCCCATCTTCCCTGTAGGCCCCCTTTAGGTAGTGGAAGGCTGCTATAAGGTCTCCCCGGAGCCTTCTCTTCTCCAGGCTGAACAACCCCAACTCTCTCAGCCTGTCCTCATAGGGGAGGTGCTCCAGACCCCTGATCATCTTCGTGGCCCTCCTCTGGACCCACTCGAGCAGGCCCATGTCCTTATGTTGGGAGGCCCCAGAGCTGGACGTAGTACTCCAGGTGGGGTCTCATGAGAGCGGAGTAGAAGGGGAGAATCATGTCCCTCAACCTGGCACTCTTAATACGCTTTTCCTGGAACAGCTATATTTTTATTAATATTTTTATGAAAATTAGAGTATGTACTCAGTTCTCTCGGATTCCCTAGGTCACTGTTATCCATGTCTGAGAATTCATGATTGTTTTTATGAACCTTAAATGTTTCACAAATTCTACTGTGAAGATTTGTTCGTCTGTAAACATATTGAAGATAACAGATTGCTTTCCCATCTTACAAGGTTTATTGCAGTTGTTGCTTAGCAGAAACCATACAACGTAATTGAAGTAGTACCTGTTTGTTACTCAGTAGTGCTCTGAAGTGAACAGTCATAGGCAAACCATAATCTGTGTCTTAGCAGTCCAAGCTAGTGAGAGAGAATTTTTTGATTGTTTACCAAAGTATCTTGTTACAATTTCACCCTTTCCAAGTTCTGCAGATGACTTAACTTCTCGTATAAGATATTTTATTTTGAAGAACCTGATACTAGATTCTTAAATCTTTGCTTTCTTCATGCACTAATATTAGTGAACTTTATAAAGTCACGCTATATAGATTGCCACTTTCATTACTGAAAGAACTTTTTAACTTGCAAAGCACCTGTTTAAGGTTTATGCTGACATTTAACAGTAATGTATCTTCTGTCTAATGGGTCAGATGCTAGTATACTTAAAATTGTTTGTCTTTATGTTGCTGTAGCAATCATGAACTGTATGGAAGCCATGCCATTGCTCAAAGTACCTCTTCCACATATTTATGACAAGTTATTCTATTAAGAAACAGGCTGTACCAGTCATTAAGGGGACTTTAAAGGGAAACCAATAAGGATTCCATAACCATCATAACCTCTATGCACAGTAAGGTCTTCCCATGTGTTAACCTGGAGAATGCTGCAACCAAGCATCCACAGCAGTAACAGTGAATAACCTCTGTTCTGTGACATATTATATGAACATGGAAGAGTAGAAACATGTGAACAAATGCTAATTACTCCTACATTTAGCAGGAAGGAATATTGTCTCATTTCTCCTTCTGTAGATTTAATCTTCTCTTTATTTGGCAAGGAGTTTTTTAATTCTTACTTTTCTTACCATTCCCACATTTTTATTCTTGAGTGAATTGAAATGAACTTGGAGAAATCTTGAGATTTCTTGCTGAAAGTGCATGAATGGGATGAGAAGACTTCAAACATGTATGTGTTTAAAAGCTTTAAGCAGCAGCTCTAGAAAAGCAAATTTTAATGTAGCGCTCTAGTAGAACAATAACACTCCTTTATTTTATGAGTTGAGAACAAATTTAACGTGATAACAACTTCTTCATAACTTCTGTTTGTTTTCTTCTGCTTTAGGTGATGAGGTAAAACATCTCTGCCTTCAATTGGCTGTGACACAGGCCCAGTCATCTCAAAATGCAGCAATCCTTTTGGGGATGTGGGTGGCACCTCCCCTTGTCTACAGTCTCAGTGTACGTATGGCAGAAAATCTGTGGGACCTCAGCACCTCTTTCTTTCCTATAGGATTCCTCAGTGATGATGATCCTCAGTTAGGATGTCTCACCAGAAGAGGATTACTGGGTTCAGAATCCCGCAGAAATATTGTTTAGCAAATATTTATAGTGAGAGAAAGGCTATTCTGGTGCCTTGAAATTCAAGGCAAACTTAAGATCTGCTACATTGGTTTTACTTAGATTGCTTAAGATATTTTTCCTCTCCCTCGTTTCATGCTATAGCTCTGACAACCTAGAGATGTAAGAAGGCATGGCATGTAGGGAGAAAAGAAGTATCTTTTATTATACCAGCTGATAGTCTTAGGAAAAAGACTATGTATCTGTCCAAAAGCTTGCCTGCTTCTTCTAGCAGTGTCTCTTGATCTAGTAAAATGTGTTACTTCTTGAAAGCCTTGCCTTAATTCTGTAGATAGTCAATAGACTAACCTATAGTATAATCAAATTTGGGCTTACCCTCCACTACAGTGCAGTTCTTACAGAGGTACAACATGGACTCCGTGATACAGTATATAAAACTCCCTGAATCCCACAGTCCACTTGACTGTGCAGTTCTGTCAGTTTATACAAATTGAGGAACATGTTAACTTGACTGTGCAGTTCTGTCAGTTTATACAAATTGAGGAACACATTCATGGCAATTCCCATAAAATCCATTGTGGATTTCTGTGATCTTTTCCAGTTCTTTAAGGGGTATTTTTGTCTTGTAGTTTTTAATTCATTCATCTTCACAGATATGCAAACACTTGTTGGCAATTTTAAGATACATAATTGATAAGGTACCAAAAAAAGAAAGATTTTATTTCTGAACACCAGTTTCTCACTGCAGTGGGGATTTGAGGTCACAAAATGAGCTCAGCCACAGAGTGTGTGAGCTTTGGATTCCTTCGAGGTAATTATTTGTTCTTCCTCACTAGCTAGCAATATTAATGGTGCTAGGAGTACCATACTTCTGTCCTTGGCTGTCTAGTTAGTCAGTATGCTTTATGTAGGAATGCAGTGGGCACCATATAGGGAAATCACAATTGTCCTGCCAGTACAGAGACATGATATCTAGGGTTCATCAAAAGAAAGTTCCTCAATTTTTAAGGAAAATAGAATGTTGACATGTTTGAACTCTTCTTAATTCAAGCAATTCATCAAAAGAGGGAAGAATTGAGAAGTATTTATGAATTTGAGTGCTTTTTTTAAGTGGTGTTTAAGCCACTTTTTTATAAATTCATCCTTTATAACAATACTTGAAGGTCAGTGAAGAGCTAGAACCTGAAACTAAGCAGAAGTTTTTGCTTTTCAGATGAAAACCCAGAAATACCTTTTCATGTCCCTGCCTCTGTGGATGAAACATGTTGCAGAAGACAAACTACAGTCTTTTACAGAAGTGTTTCTGATACAACAATTCGAAGTGAAGAACCGCACCAAAAACCCAGAAATTTGCCAGTGTGTTTTACAGGGGCTCATGCAGGCAATGAAACTTCCAAACCCTGCCCAGTACTGCTGGAGCTTTCTGTGCCAGGCTGTGGAGAAAGTATTTGAGCTTCTACCAAATGAGGTTCAGGTAAGGAGTAAGTATGAGGTATATGAATATTGTAACTGGGTATTTTTAACTGATGGTAAGTCCCATCTTTTTGCACTGACCCATCAGATTTGAAACATGAAGTAGATGTGAAATTTTTAGTGATAGTAGTTAAGATGCCTGCATAATTTCAATTTAAGTTACTTTCAGATATTCTTTACAATATGACTAAGTTGTGAAACCAATTTAATGTGCACTTTTCCCTCATAAATGATTTGGTAATGGAAAAATACAGTATTAGTAATGAAATAAATGTTATTAAAACAGAAGAAGAGAACAATCAGAAGGGTTTGGGTATTTTTCCCACAGAGGATTAAGCTCTCACAGTGATTTAAAGAAACTATCTAGCTACAGAAAATATCTCCAAGGAAGGGCACTTTTCCATTAAAAATAAAACAAATTCTTTGAAAGTTTTCAGATACCATTATTCCTTAATAATTAAGTACATTGAAGTCCCCAACAAATACAGACTTTCTAAAATAGAATAAATAAAATGAGGCTAGAGACTAGATTAAATATTCACCATGATCACTAAGGAAGTTCCTGGACTTACCAATTTAATGATGAAGAAACCTGGAAGTATACATCTAAATATGCATTTACTTTTCTGTTTCCAGAGAGGTGAACTGGAGATGTATGTTGATGTAGCAAAATGTATCTCAGAAATGGCTGATTCAGAGATTGATCACATTTTCCAGATCTCTAAGGTAATGGTGTTTTACTCCTGGTCTTTTATCACCAAATCATGTGAAACAAGCATGCCTTAACATTTTTCTTGTCACCAGCATGTTTCAGCTCATTGAGAGCACTGTTTTATCTGCCATGCAAGTAAGAGTGTTCTGGCTCTAATTTTCAGGCAGCAGAGAGAAGCAAAAGCGGCAAGAGCCCATATCCAAAACTTTCTCAAGGCAACTGAAATACTACTGATTTGACCTGGGAGCTTTGAACTGGAGAGTTTAAGTATCTTGGTCAAGTTCAGGCAGGGCTCTCCTAGCAGAACAGGAATGGTGTTAGATCTTCTGAAGCCAAGACCAATGATGCAAATGGAAGACCATAGTCCTCTTTGGTTAACATAACCACCATAAATGCAGCCCAGTGACTAGCTGTGCTTGAACTGGTGGATCCTTTCTTCAGTTAAAAATGTGAAATACTTTGACTGAACAACCTTCCAATCTTGACTTAATGTGCTAAGTTTGCATTCACACTCAGAATGTTTCCTGGTGGACAAGAAGGCTAGGGATGACAATGAAATAGAAAAGCTTTCAGCTTCTAGCTCACCAGTGGAATCAATTAGCAGTGGAATTTTTAGCAGCTGAAATGCTAAGGAAATTACCTGCGTGGAAGGACTTGATGGTTTCAGATCAGGTTGTTACAAACAAACACCCATGACATAAAACCATGTTGTTCTGTTTACTGGCAGATTTGCTAGAGAATCATGCATTTAAACAGGTTAGAGAAACTGAACTGTCATTTCCTTATATCTTTGAGGTCTTATTTCCACACTGGAAAACACCATTTAGAAAACCCTTTTTGTCACTGCAGTGACTCTGTCTTGCAAGAAGACGTGAGTCTCCAGAACTGTCAAGCTGGCTCATTTCAATTTAAAGGGGAATGTAGAATTTAAAGAAGTATGAAAACAGTCAAACAGTACTGAGTTGCACTTTGCTGGACTATTTAGAAGCATGTAAAATTAAAGTAATATGTACAGTCTTCTGTTTCATAATTGTATTGAAGAAAAATTAGCCTGCTAGATAATCAAAGAATTTTTCCCCTTTTTTTATAAAGAGGAATGCAGCATCTACTGTTCCCACAAGAAAGGTACATTTTAATTTAACATTGGTTTTAATTGCATTTGCAGAACAATATAGAGAAGGCCACATTCACGAAAGTGTATTTAATTTCTCAAGGCAGACTGCCTCTGATGAACTTGAGTGCCGTGATTGATACTGTGGTGGGATATCACCAGAAAGAAAGTATTTTATGGATGCTCTTGCATGGTTTCTATCATGCTCGTATTGTGAACCATGAAAACACAGGTAAGGTCAGGCTTAAAGAAGAATCAACAACAAAGTCAACAGATATCAATGGATCTACACTAATTGTTTTAAAATAATTTTAAGATGGTTTAACCCACGTGTTTCGAAATTTCTCCATATTAGAAACTACTCAATCTTCAGAATTTTTCTGCTCTTCAAATACTTGTATCAAACATGGCTTTTATGTTTTTCTCCAATTCTTTATGTTTCTGTGGCTCAGCTGTAAGTCATTTATCTCAGCCAGGTGGTTTGCAGACCAGACTTTTGACTAGTCTGTGTCTCCTAGTCTTTTTCGACTTTCAGTGTACAGTAGCATTAGCATTAGAAATGTACATAGCACATCAGAGACCAGTAATAGTGCAACCTTCAGATCTAATATCTGATATATCAGTGTGTGAGACAGTAGGTAGGGGCGTGTTCCCTTGAGATTGGTTGAACCAAGGAGATAGCTTGCTTTTCTGAACTTCTTGCACTGAGTTAACCCAGGAAACAAATTGCCCTTCCACCTCCTTATAACCATACCAGATAGTTATCTGGTTGGTTAATGAGTTGGGCTGTCTCAGCTAAGGATCTGATAAAGCACTGGAGCTGATGCCAGAGAAGTAGCAGAATCACACAGGAGATAAAGGAGGAAGAAACAAGAACAGAGGGAGGCAAGAATGAGGTCTCCTCATTTTCATGGCAGAAGCATCTTTGGCTGCCTGTGTTCACAGAACAACTTCAAAGCATTACATTGCTAGATGCCTTAGTTGCCAGCTGTGGTTGAAGAACTTCAAACAGTAGTCAGTTTTGAATGAGTGAAGTGAAGTTCCTTTGGGTAAAAGAGGAGGCAACATGAAAGAGGGCACATGTAAAGAGTACAAGGAAGTGGTAGTGTACGAAGTGATATGGTCTCAAAGGTGAAGATGGTTATTAGTTTGTAGGAGGTAGAACAAATTTTGGACAGCAGAATCTGAATCAATGACGTATGTTCCATCCTTGGGTTGAGGGCTGATTTTATTTGCATGCCTTAACTGTATTTTACTGATCCTCTCTGCACTGCAGGAGGATTTTCGCAGCTCTCCCCACATTCCTGCCCAATGTACAGTGACATCAGTGCTAGACTTAGATGAAGTACTGGGGCAAAAACTTCAGGGCAGCTTTAGGATTCCATAGTGGTCATATATGCAGACTGGGTTAGTGGTGCCTGCAGGCTGCCATTATGTGAAATAATTCTAGCTCAGCATTCCTTTTTCTGTGTGTCCAGTGTGTTGCCTGCATTTTAAGCAAAGTTTTTGTACAGTTTAAGTACCCGTATGCCTTCTGTCAGTAGCAACCATGAATCAAATGTGATAGTGGTATTGGTGATCATTGTTCTTCCACAGTCAGTGCTTTGTTGCTATAGTGATTCCCTATGCTTGCTTTTTAATGAAAAATGGTGCATTCTAGTGTTTTATGTGAGTCAATGTTCTTGTTCTTCTAGGAGTGCTGAAAAGAATGGACTGGCTGCTAGACTTGATGGGCTATATCAGAAATCTAGCATACCAGTCAACACCCTTACAAAATGTCAATCTTAAAGAGGTACATGCTGTGAAAGTACTTTGCAGCTTTCAGGAAAAAAGGAGTTTTTGATGTATTTCACATTCTTCCTCAGCAATAAGTATTATTCCCCATGCTTTTATGTTTTAGAAGATTGTCATCTTGCCTCCACAGAGAAATTCTTGTTGATTTTTGTGAATGTATGTGTATTTAAAACTCTTACTTTAAAATAACCATGACATTTAAATTATGATAGAAGCTAAAGGCAACTAAAGGAAATCATTGCTTTGAATTTACTGTATTTAGAACAATTAAAGCAAAAATTTGAATTCACCAATAGAACTGTCTATGCAGGTCAAAACTATGCAGCTGCTGTTTCTAAGAGGGCTTGGACAGTTTCAGGGAACTAATATTGTTCATTGTTACTCTGTTCAGCTGCTTAAGTCTTCTGGTTGAGGACATAAAATAAGCTGCTGCTTAGATCAGAAAGGCATTCGTTACATTGCTGCAGTATTTCCCAACCATTTGCAGCACCACAAGGGTGACCATCTCTAATTTCCCTCAACAGTCAGCTTGCTGTAAAGAAGTTATTTCCTCGTTTTAAATGAAATGTGGGTCAGCCTTAATCTAAAGGATGATTTTAGAAGAGTGTGGCTTTGCTTTTCTTTCTATAGATATTTTAGTTTGATTTGGAGTTTAGAAAAAGGCTTATGCTGCTTCAAAGCATAAGAGAATATTAAGAATTAGTTCTTGCATTTTGAATGTTAGCTGAATTTTCAGATGATTGTTTTGAAGAGCAAGCCACCATCTGGATTTTTGGCTTTTTTTTTTTTTATTGGGGTTTTCTTCCTCTTCTGTATTATTAATTTAATAAAGTGCATTTTTGCCTTTTTCCTGTTTAGTGCATAGATTTCCTTCTGTGGCTGTTTGCAGCTTCTGTGGTGGCCTGGGCTGACCATGGCGCACCATTACTGCTTGGCCTTAGTGCTAACTGGTCACCATGGAAGCACCAAATGATATTACCAGAATTATCTGAGGATCACATTGGCAAGCACCCCACTGACAAGCTTGCTGTGCAAGAGACTCTCACTCTCCTTCCAAGCAGCATTTCCCTTTTGCTGGCTAAAGAGGCTTGGAAAGAACAAACACAGAAGGTAAAATTGCATGTAGTGGTAAGCATTTTCCAACAGTTACAAAGCACCCCTTTTTTAGTAGTTAGCTAAAGTCTTAGGCGGAGCAGTTATTTCCTCTATATCTATTGCATCTGACTTGTGAGCTTGTTCTTTATTTGCGATCAGATATGACTTGTCTCAAAAGACTGAATGTGGTTTCTCAAGTAAAATGTGAGAGTTGCGAAGAACAAAAAACATTCCAATTTTGGGAGTCAAACTCTTAAGAGGATACAGGTGAGAGAGGAGAGTTGGCAGCTGCTGGTAGCAAGTCAGTCTTCTGAACACTGAAAGACAGATCCTCTGCAGTTGGACATCACCACAGTGGCAATTTGGGAATCAAAGATCTTCTGTGCAGTTTGTAGTGTGTGTCATTTATTTTCAAATATAAGTTGAAAATAAGTGTGGAAAATTGTGCCAAATTTGGCAAGCCTGCTGTAGATTGCTTGTGTTTGAGATAGGTGGAAATATTTTTATAAACCTATAGATTACTAATTACCTGGTTTGTGCAAACCAGAATCCGTTAAGGACTGGCTCCTGTACACTCCAGTGCCCAGAGTTACCACTGAAGTCAGAATTCAGAATGTGGGAGGAATGCATGTTAATATGCCTAATTAGGCTTTAGGGAAGAATTTGAGACTATGCCCTGAAAATCATCCTGATAAGTTTGAAATACCACGTTGTCCTCCAGGCACCCTGCACTGCCAGAAGAACAATGAAGAATGAGAGAGGTCAAAAGAGGGACAAAGGCAGTAAGAGTTCTGAAGGATTTGCAGTAAAATGTTTGGACAAGAGACCCATAAGAAGGGATCATATTAATAGGTTAAAGGCATGAACAGGCAAGACGGAGGGAAACTATTTACTGTGCCTTCTTCATTACAAAGAATTATTGCTGAGGTAATGAGAATGAACAAAGGGAATTTCAGATCCAGCTGTGGGAGAAATTACACTGACAGTGAGATGTACTCTAGGGCATTTGGATAGCTTGGGCAGAAGCTTGATTGGCCACTGCCTCTGATTAGGTAACTGTGAGTTTAGTAGCAACCAGATGTTGCCTGTCAAACTGAAAAGAATTTGTGGTGTTCTGATACAGAGGCTCTTTTAATTCAGATTTTCCTTTATATTTCAATCTTTAGTTTATTGAATGGCTGATCAATATGATGGAAAGTCCTAAGGAAGCATTATCAGAATCTTCCATGGACCTGCTGAAAGGTAGGATATTTTATATTGGGTCCTTATTTTTCCATAATTTATCAGTACAGATCAAAATCCAGTTGTTAAAAGGAGTGAGATGAATCTATACTATTAGCATATATAGGAAAGCTATATTTTGTATTCAAGGAAACCTTCACAGGTAAGTTAACATTTGTGTCTGTAACACCTTCTTATATTTGCTGTCTCATCTGCTGATGCTTAGAATGTACTACTGAAAATCCAAAGGACCTAAAGGTACATCTGGTCCTACAAGCATATTTCAGTGATAGATCTAAATGTTTTTGAAGTTACCCTTAAAAATAAAATGCAACATGCTATTTGGAAACACTCCAGTGCTAGAATAGAAATCACATAACAATTTATTCAGGTGCAACTGAAGACTGAACTGTGGGGAAGGCATAGGAGACAGGAAGTGACAGCCTAGTAGAGTGGTCTGACAAGAAAGGATAGAGAAATGAGGGTTGCTGAAAAGATGTATGAAAAGAAAGATGGGAAGTACATGAATTACAGTAATGGCATGTGGCCCTAGCATGCACTCCATTGCTCACCTAGAGATGTAAGATTGTGAATATAATCTGTGCAAGTCATTTTAAGAGGACACCGCAAATACTCTTAAGGGAAGTGAGTGTGCTTGTGCTTCTTTCCATTAACACAAGGCAGCTCCTTTGAATCACCTGATTTGTTGGACCTAAACATGGCTTCTTGAAATCCGGTTATAAGTTATTTGCATTACTAGGATAATTAGCCTTGTTTTGAGGGTCTGCAGTCTTCAGTCACTCTCTGATAAATTTCAGAATTCCCCTGTTGTGTCTGCTAATCTCCACCAGAAACAATGCTAAGGGTTGTTGGAGACCCTCGTCTGTAAAAAGTCATGAAAAGAGTCAGTAAAAGGAGCACTGAATCTATACCTGCGTTAGTAAAATGACTAGGGAGAATACTGTCACATCTTTTCCAGTTTGGACTGCACAAATTAATGTCATTTGTCCTTGTCTTCACAGTTACACTTCTGGCCTTGAGATCTCTTGCAGAGTTCAAGAAGAAGGCAGTGTGGACTAAAGCATATGGGTGGTAGCTTCATACTGTATCTTGTCAAATGAAGAAAACTGTTCATACCTGAAAGCATAATATTACAACTCAGGCATCAAGAAGACCAATTTCAAAGAGATTTCCTATCAGAAGGTTTTGGATATTTTTTTTTTTTTCATCCTTTTATCTCCTCCCAAAGACTCATAAGATGAACAACAGTGTTTTGTTTTTCACTGATGGGGTGTTGTTCTTTTACAAACTACGTAGCATGGTTTGGGCTGTACTGAATCTAAATGAGAAACACATATTCAGTGGTTTCAGTTGAGTTGTGTCAATGACACCTGGAAGCCTCGAAAACTGGAGTGGAATATTTCTTTTAACTCATGGAAGCTTTGTAGGAGTGGGTAAAAAAAAAAAGACTTGTAAAATTTGTTTGGATGTAGCCTATTTACTAAAGTATGTTTTAGTGTAACAGACTTCTGAATGAGCATTACTTTTTAACTGATAACCCTTTTTTAGTAATAACATGATGCTCTTGCGCAGTAGTGAGAACACATTAAAGGTATATAATGTGAGCAGGGTTTCTGAAAGGGGTGGTATGCTTGTCAATTTTGCAACAGCTTTATCAACATAATTGAAATAAGTCAACGATCCTAATGGCTGCTATGTCCCCAGCTCCAGGATGGTTTCAGTTTTCCTTCCACTTCTAACTGTTCTCATCTCTTTTACCTTCCTTTGCACATAAGCAGAGTTTTTCTCTGCCTCTAGGCAAAAAGGACAGACAACATAGCAACTCTTTTCCACCTTTGCCATCTTAAATAGATTACCCCCTGCCATTTTCCTTATTTAATACTCTTCTCTTTCTGAAGGAATAGAGAACTTTTCCACTTTGCAGTCTGGCTAAGACAGACTTTAAAAGGGGGTTTGTATTTAGCAATCCTCCTCACTAGAGTAGACAAAAACTAACTGAATATAATTGCTTGGGCACTGGTCTGTAATGTCTTCCAAAGCAGTACTAGTGAGAGCATTGTTGATTTTGACCACCTTGTGTGAAATGTTATTGCCCTACATCTAGAAGCCACACCCTATTGCAGGAATTCTCTTAATTTCAGGACTAATAACATCTCCTCTGCAGAAGAAATTCTCCTCTGACTTCTTTATGGGCTTTTCTCACGTAACAGGTTACAGTGAGCTTCCCACAGCGATTAGACATTTCTTCAGTGATTAGGTGTGTGGAGGATTAATGCAGTACTTGTTTGTATTTCCGAAATAGTGTATAATAATGGTAATTTCCTGCTCTGTATGCAGCTGTATACTGAGAAGACAGTCTAAAGGTGAATGTACAGAAGGATTCACTGAAAGTGATTGTCACTGAGTCAGTATCTCAGTGCATGACATTTCCATTTGTGTGCACTTCTAAGTAACCTCTAACAAAGCCAAATATGTCACATGTTTAATGGTGCCATCTCTAGTGTACTGTTTCAAACTAACTTACACCTTTACTCATCTGAGTTTGCATATGTATTAGCATTTTAATTCAGATGAAAAGTTTGCCTTTTTTTAAAGGGAATCTCTGGGTAATGCCCACATGCTGTGTTTTAGTTTGCATAGTAGAGCAGTGAATTAAACTATACTGACATACAGTAGAAAAGGTAAGCCAAGGGATGGCATAGCACTGCTTGAGGGTGGCAATGCTAACACAGCTCCAGGGAGCATTGGTTTAGGAGCATATCTGAAATGGTTGTACACTAGTGCATGCAGTATGAGAAACAAACAGTATGAACTGGAAGTGTTGGTCAGTTCCCAGAGCTATGATGTCACTGGTATTAGTGAGACTTGGTGGAATGAATCTCAAGACTAGAGTGTTGGATGCAGGGCTATAGGGAGTTCAGGAGGGATAAGCAGGGCAGGCAAGGTGGAGGAGTTCCACTATACGTAAGGGAGAGGTTTGACTGTACAGCCCTTACAGTTAGGGATGATGTGGTTGAGAGCCTTTGGGTGAGGATTAGGAGGATGGAAAACAAAGCAGATGTTGTTGTGGGTGTCTACTATTGTTCACTGAGCCAGGATGATAGCACTGATGATTGATTCTATGGGCAATTAGGAGAAATCTCTGGATTGGTAGCCCTTGTAGTTATGGGAGATTTCAACTTCCCAGACATCAACTGGGAATACCACACCACTGTGACAAGCAAGTCTGGGGAATTCCAGAAGTATGTTGAAGATAATTTCTTGTCACATGCACTCAGTGAGCCAACTAGGAAAGATGCCCTCTTAGATTTGTTGGTTTTGAATAGAGGACTCATGGGAGATGTGATGGTAGGTGGCTGTCTTGGCCACAGTGATCATGAAATGGTTCAGTTTAAATTTTTTGGCGTAATGAGAAAAAAGGTCAGCAGAGTTGCTACCCTGGATTCCAAGAGAGCAAACTTAAAGCTGCTCAGGGAGCTAGTTAGCAGTGTGCCCTTGGAATCTGCTTTTGAGGTCTTAGGGATCCATGAGTGCTGGTCAGTTTTTAAGAACCACATTTTAGAAGCACAGGAGCAGTCAATCCCATTGTGCCAAAAGTCAAGCAAGCAGGGCAGAAAACCAGCTTGGCTGAACAGGAAGCTCCTCTCAGACGTTAGGCAGAAAAGAAATTGTATGATCTCCAGAAACAAGGTCAGGCTTCACAGGAAGAGTACAGAGCTGTGGTTCACATGTGTCAGGAGAAAACACAAAAGGCCAAAGTTCAACTAGAGTTGAAACTGGCCAGTGTTGGGTCAGATAAGAAAAAATTATTTTTTGCGTATGTTAAGAGTAAGAGGAGGTCTAAAGAAGGTATTGGACCAATACTTCGTGAAGATAGTCACCTGACAGACAGAGATGAAGAAAAGGCAGAGGCCTTCAGTGCTTTTTTTTTGCCTCAGTCTTTAATAATACTCAAAGACCTTGGGCTGCCTGGTTCTCTGAGTTGGAGGACATGTAGGAGCAGTGACTCTCCTTTTGTGGACACTGAAATTGTAAATGGCCACTTGCATCAGCTGAATCTTTGTAAGTCCCTGGGGCCTGACGGGATTCATCCCAGAGTACTGAAGGAGCTGGTAGATGTTACAGCAGGACCCCTCTCAATCATCTACTATAGGTCTTGGGAGTCTGGGGAGGTCCCTGCTGACTGGAAGCTAGCCACTATTATTCTAATTTACCACAAGGGCATGAGGGAAGACCCAGGGAACTACAGAACTGTTAGTCTAACCTGCAGACAGGGAGATCGTTTACCATTTACTGTCACAAAAACAGACTTGACTTGGGGAAGAGTAATTTATTGCCAACTAAAAATAGAGTAGGGTGGTAAGAAACAAAGACAAAACTAAAAACACCTTTGCCCCACCCCTCCCTTCTTCCTAAGCTCAACTTCACTCCTTCATTCCTGACTCTTCTACCTCCTCCCTCCCCAAGAAGTGCAGGGTGGGTAGGGAATGGGGGTGGCAGTCAGCTTGTAAACCTTCATCTCTGATGCTTGTTCTTCTTCACACTGTTCCCCTGCTCCAGCATGGGGTCCCTCCCATGCGATACAGTCCTTCATGAACTGCTGCAGCATGGTTCCTTCTCACAGGCTGCAGCTCTTCAAGAACTGCTCTAGCATGGGTCCTTTCCATGAAAGGATCATGGAAAAGGCTGCTCCAGTGTGGGTCTCTCATGGGCCACAGTTCCTGCCAGGAACTTGCTCCTGTGTGGGCTCTCCATGGGCTGCAGCTTCCTTCGGGTCACATCCACCTGCTGTAGCATGGGTGTCGTGTCTAGCGTTGTCCTCCATGGGTTGCAGAGGGACAACCTGCTCCACCATGGTCTTCCCCATGGGCTGCAGGGGAATCTGCTGCAGTGCGTGGAGCACCTCCTCCTGTCTTTCCCCACTAACCGTGGTGTCTGCAGAGCTCTTTCTGTCACATTTTTCTTATTCTTCTCTCTCACAGCTGCTACGTAGCGTTTTTTACCCTTTCTCAAATCTGTTTTCACAGAGGTGCCATCAGCTTTGCTGTTTGGCTCAGCAGTGTCCTGCGATGGCTCTGTTTCGGAGCTAGCTGGAACTAGCTGTGTCTGGCATTGGGGAAGCCCCTGGCTGCTTCTCACGGAGGCCATCCCTGCAGCTTCCCCACTTGCCACAGAGATCCAATACAATATCATATGTCATGTTTCCTCTTACAGGGCATGTTAACTCTAGACAGTTTGATGACAAACACATTAGATTGAATTTCCAAGGGGAAAAATGTCCATGTTTCACCTTTAGCATGTTACACAGTGGTTTGATGTGTTCTTGTTCTGGCTCTCTTCTTCAAAGCTGTCATCCTATTCAGCTGCTCTATACGTTTCTTCACGTTGTCCACACTTGAATCAGTTTGGGTCAGACAGAATTCCAAAGTGGAAGTACTTCTGTTTCTCTAACCAGTTCCAAATTCCTACCTCTGTTTGCAGTGCTTTCAAAAAAAAAAATCCAGGGTTGACCCTATACTATTGCACGCATGACTTTGTTGCTTATGGTTTGCAAATACTCCAGTGGTCACAATAGTCTGCAGGCATTGTCTGCCACGTGTATTAAATAAACAAAAATTATAGTAGGTGACCTTTCATAACAAACAAATGAGTTCATTGAGGCCAGCTTCACTCTTTCCTTACATACCCTCTTAGGCTGCATGGTTTAGAAAGTCACACAGGCAAAAGCCTCTTCATATTGTGATAGTGTTCATTTTCCCTTTAAATATTATCTTCCCTCCAACTTTTATCTTTCCTCCTCCAACTATTATCTTTCCTCCCTCCCCTTAGTTTTCAGTCAAGCTCAAAAAAATAGCCTCACTTTTCTCCCCCACCTGCTTGAATTCAAATGTAGGCGATAGTCAATATGGATGAAATATCAGAAGAGCCCCTGCCAGCCTCTAGGCAGTTATTTGTCCATTTTTGCTTGTACAGTCCACTGGGTTACTGTCTGTATTCTTTATTCCCAGCCTTTGAAGAGACTATGTTCTACTTGCATTCTCACAGATAGTCAGTCTACAGAAGTATGAGGAGCAACGCACTTCAGTAAAATGGTTAGAATTTTGCACATAGCTTTTGATAGTCATTCACTTCCCTTTAAAGAACAGTATATATTTGGCCTGACTACTGTACACTTCTTTTGCATATCTGTCTGCTGTTCAGCATGGAAGAAAATCATTGTGGGGAAAGAGATTCTTGATGTCTGCCAGTCGCATGATTATAAGTTTTTACTTCTGATCCTTAAATATTCCCTTGAATATACCATAGATGAGTACCTGATCACTTGCCTTTGTGGTTTAGCTGCATTTTCTGGAATCTTGTTTGGAGAAGTGAAGGTTGGACAAGAATGTGAGGGATCCTTTGTGAATGCCTGGGGCTTATCACCATGTGACTCTCATAGGTTGCAAAGTTTCCAGCTTCTGCTCCTTGAGAGATTCCAGTTCTGGCCAATTTAGCGTTTATATATATGAG
The DNA here is from genome assembly GCF_026419915.1 of Harpia harpyja. Taxonomy (NCBI): domain Eukaryota; kingdom Metazoa; phylum Chordata; class Aves; order Accipitriformes; family Accipitridae; genus Harpia; species Harpia harpyja. The sequence goes on along the minus strand of NC_068969.1, from coordinate 78,726,778 downwards.
GCACATACATGTTGGCCTAATATAAAATAATCGTATAGATTAAATTGATTTTGTCATTACAGAATATCTGTTGCTAATGAGGCAAGAATTAACACCAAAATAAAGGTTGTTGGTGTGATTGTGAGTGGAGGCACACTTCAATTTTTTTCAGCGTTCTCTAATATATGTTAGAAAAAATATATTTATTTTTAAAACTACTGCCATTTGAAGTCAAAACTTTCAAAGTAACTAGTTATTTTGAGCTGCGTTATTTTTGAGGTGCATTAAAGAGACCTGCCTTATCTGAAAATTCTATACAGACAGATAATGTACACGCAAACAGAAGTTTTGCATTGAAAATCTTTGTCTAATTTCTTTTTAACCTATGATATGCAGCAGCCCACTGGGTATATATTTCTTATTTCCAAACAAAATATCAACTTAGCTTCTTTTCTTTTTGATGTTGCCTGTCCCTAGGTGTGCCTTCCTTTCGGAGAAGAGGTTCTGGATGATAAAGCACATACCTGAATCAAAACACAAAATGGTGTAAGAACAAGGGAGTAGAGTCCAAAGTGTCTTCAGTTCATTTAGAAGGAACAGTATGAGCCTTCATATGGCAACTTTGCCCAGTTCCTTCCATGAACTTAGGAACACTGCATCACAAAGATGAGATCCTTCAAATTAGTGTTAAAGCCAATGACAGAACGAAGACTTGGCTGTAATGCAGGAAAATTCAGTTCAAATTTTTCAAAAGTATTTTGTTGAGAAGAAGGGGTCTATTTACATGCAGGTTTGGGGGTGGGGTCTTTTTTCACCCCTTTGGATAATCAAGCTATAAAAGTCTTAATTTAGATAAAACTTCTCATACCAGCTAGGAGGAATGAGTGAGGAGGGGTTGCACAGAGTGATGGTATGGTCAAATGGGAATTGATTTTTTTTTAAGGAAAAAAAAAAAAGCAAACTTCAGTTAAGTAGTTGTAAGGCCAGGATCATTGAAGCAATTTCTATATTTTTGGTTTGTATTTTTATGCCTCTCACACACAGTGTCTCTTGCAAATTCAATTATTTGTATTTGAAAGACATCAGAAATCAAGACAGCTGGTGATAAGCTTCCCTGTAGTGGTCTGCAGGAGATGTGGCAGAGAGAGAGTTTGGGAAAGAAGCTATACTGATTTGATTTTTTGTTGTTGTAGGCAACCCCGTTGTGTTGAGACCCAGCTTTCTGGAATATGAGATACTTACCTATAAAGAGCACTAGCAGGTACATTTTCAGAACATAGGGGAAGTAGATTGAAAAGGCGAATGGAAATGGTAGCTTGATGGAGTATGTGCCAAAGGATTCAAAATACGGCAGTGAAACACAAATTGCAAATGCTGTAAAATAACATGGTAAATCTTTAGTTAAAAAGAGGTGGAAGAACATCAAAAAGCTTCATATAAAAGTCAGTTACCTTTAAGGCATAGACAGCTATATTATATGCTGAATTTACCATGTCATTCATATGCATATGCACATGTTGTTTTCTCCTTGAGTTCAGTTTTGTAGGTCTGAGGTGCTAATTGCTCTTAGTACTAGAATTAGCAAGTATTTCCTATTCAGTCACAAGTTCTGGTACTCCTGTAGTTGCACTGCTTTCAGTGTGATCTCAGTGGGCACATTTCCTGGTCTAAGTGATCAGCTGCTAAGTATGGCCTGAGCCAGTAAGGTCAGCCTCAGTGGGGGAGAAGGCAACTTTGGGACTTGCTGTCTAATGTGGTCAGTCTGGAATGGGGGAATCCGTGTGTCTTTTGTGGGGGTATTTTCCTGCTTTACCCAGAAAAATGAATGCTTTCCCATACTGTTAAAAAACCAAACCAAACCAAAACCAGACACACAAACCCCAGAGAACCGCCATTAAGGAAAAAAGCACAAAAAAAGAGAAAGACGGGTGACACACAGGTTAATATGAGATTATATAAACATTTATGACTACTTTGGCAACAGAAAAATAAATATCTTAAACACAAATCACAATTGAACTGATCAAATTTTACTGAAGAAGATTAAGGAAGCAAGTAATTGGTACCTTTCCCATCTCCTTACCTTTAGCCAGAACTGAAAGGGGATAGAGCGGGATGCACAGTGAAAAGTTGAGCCATGTCAGTGGTAGGTAGTATATTCCCATCCTTGCTAACATGTTGTAAGTGTACCTGCACCAAAAGGAACAGCAGATGAGCTCAGAGAGAATGATCATGTCTTTAAAATAAAGATACATTCTTGAAAAATCCAAGGGAGTTGCAGAAGAGCTTGGAGCTGCCTATCAGAAAATTTCAGAGCAATACTGCAACAGTATTGTTCAGCCTGTAATTGATGTCTGAAAGTAGATGGTTCATTGCTTTGGAAGGGTTGTCTGTGGTGCTACGCTAAAGCAGGCAGACAGCAATACAGCCCTCCAGGCCAAAAGCTTTTATCAGAAACCAGCACGATTTCGTATTGGTCTATCAGAAAATGGATTTCAGATAGGGATATTACAACTGAGAGGGGCAGGCAGAATATGACTGTTGCTTGGGACTGAGAAAATCCTGATTTATGACTGCTGACCTAGCTAAACCACTGCTGGAGGAGGCTAAACAGCAAGGTAATCACAGGTATTTAATCTGTAGTATGGCTGCCCCTCCCTTGGGCTTTAGAAGGGGTAGTAGGTGCGAAAAAAGCAGTTGCCCTCCAATGTTACTGCAGCGTTTTATTCTTACTGTGGCTGTTAGTGTTGCTCACTGGGAGACCAGAATGCCTAGGACTTCAGTCTCCAAAGGTGAGCTAATCCTAGCTAGTTTGATCTAAAAGTGGTACAGCAGCTTTCCAAACACCAGAGAAACAGGTCTGATCGCATTTTCGGTCAGCTGAAAGGCTTTTTGCCTTGTGGTCCTGCTAGAGATATGAAAATAAGGATTTTTAAGCCACTGTTAGCCAGGACTGTTTCAGACAGATGGAACCAGCATTAAACAAACTTTCTGTATTCCCTTCTTATTAATTCATGTGACTAAGTTTGCATGATTCCTGGACTGTAGAAGAGTTTGATAGGCTATAAATGTATCATTTTCTCTCAAGTTTGCCCTCTGCCACCTTCAGGATTGTCTCCATTTTTTATTATTATTGCTTTTAGGCATACTCTCAACCCAATACAAAAAGGAAACAGCTGCTCCATCCCCTATACACCTTCTTTGGCTGTTTGTAGTGTAAGCAGGAAAGATCAGATATAGAAAACCTTGCAGAATTTGCTCTCAGTATATCATTAGCCATAATGCACAGGATACTTATGTCCCTGAAGAACTATGTGGAAAAACTTCTAATACTTCAAGACTAGTTGGCTCAGGGATGGGATAGATTCCTGTACACTTTTAGACATGACTGCTTCTTTGAGATGCTAGGACATGGCACAGATGCTGTAAAATAAATTGGGTAAGAATTCTAAATCTGTATGAGTTGTACTATGCGTTATTATTTGAATTGGTCATTTGCTGCTGTAGACCACACTATCTTGCCTATTAAAGAGCTGCTGTTACTGCTATGATGCTGGACTATGTTCTTTAGCAATGATAGAAAATAATGATGCATTGATAGGACTGTTATGCGCTGACAGGACTTTACAGCCAATATTGTTTACACTTTTGGCCTCTCTCCAGCTGCACAGAACACTTTCATTTGAGATTAGGTTCTACTATTTTAGCTTTACAAATTTCAAAATGAAATGGCATGGAGCAACAATCCAAATAATTAATACAAGTAGTAGTTTATTAACACATGTAGTAGAAATACTCTGAAGCAGACTTAAAAACTTTCTTGCCAGTCCTGACATTTCCCTTTTTCACATCTCTTTTATAACATACGTTTCCTTTGCTGCCTAAATCCATATTGCCCAGGCAGTCCCCAAAGCAATGCATTTAAAATAGCAGAAAGCTATTTTAGCAGAAAGAAAAAAGAAAAAATTTTGCTCCCATACAGAGGTTGCGATGAGGGCTATGTCGTGTTAAAATGCTTCTTAATTCCATATGTCTTCCCTGCTCTAAGTCTACAAACTGAGGACCATAGAGGCTTAAGTTACATTTGAGAAATGTTTACTGACTTCAGATATCGATGCAAAAGTCAGTAACGTGGAATTTTCACCATTATACTTTTACCACAGGGAGGTACTGGTAACCTTCCACCATAAAAAATTTTTGCGATAAAAATCCTGAATTGTATTCCTATCCATTTTGCCTCATTCGCGTTGTCCCTGCCATGTGATATATGCCCTACTACACTGAAATTCTCAGTCTCTGCAGCAGGAGCTCTTGGCTTTTTGGAAAGCACAGTGCAATTAACGCAGAATAGTCTTTCTGTCTTAGTAAGAAGCTCTACTGGTGCTGCCTTACTGTGCTGCCAATCTTGGATCAAAGTGAGATGCTAAAAAAAAAAATAAATTAAAGCAATAGGATTGTAAATCAGTTTCGGAAATTGCTGTTTCCTGGGAGGTAGTTGTGATTTCCTTCTAAATTTTTGTTAAAAAGGGCAAAGCCTTTGAACTACAAATGTTAATGCAATGATTTACTTCTGTAAGTCACTCTGCTGCTCAACTGTGCAGATTTTTGTAAAAACCAGTAAGTAGCTTGTAAGGGCCAAGCTTTTATTTAAAATGGATAGTATGCTTTTCTACCGGTTTTGAAATAATGAAATGACCCTGCAGCACAGTGGGGGTGGGGTTCTGCTCACAAGAATGACCCATTTTCCCTCGTGGTTTCGCTGTTGACTCCTTACCTGACCACATCTAATAAATTCCAAAGGAAAAATAAAACACACACGACATATTTCCCTTGAACTTCTTCCTGACTGTTGATCACGACAAATAAAATAATTATTCTCTCAGCGATCTGAAAAGAAAAAAAGAACTGTGAATTCAGGTTGCACCTTCTATAGCTGTCATTTCTGTGCTATTTTGGTAAAATAGGAGGCCACAGGTGAATGTGGTTTGCTCTTCACAAATGGTCCAGTGAACGTTTCACTTCTTGGCCTGCTTTTGTTCAAGGCCCCATTGGCCTCCAGCTCGGGGAACTGGAGACTGTTGGCTGCAACATCATAGATCTGCTATGGTGAGGGTGGAGGTTTGCTTGCCAACGGGGATGACTTGGGTTTGTAGCCCAGGAAACCTGTGGATGAGCCAGGTGAGGTCATGGGAGCAAGGACTCCTCCCACAGCGCCCCGGTGCCTGGAGGGCTGGCGGGGGTAAGCTTCCTTGCTTATAGGCTGCCTGGGAGGCCATGGGATACAGGAGGCCCTTGGGTGGGTAGTATGCCAGACAGTGCTATTTGATAGTCCCAGCTCTGCTTTCCATGGCTTGGAGATCTGCATCCCAAGGGATCTCTCTCACGTTAAGATTGCAGAAAGGAAGAGGAAAAGCAGAATTCCTTATTTTTCTTTCCTTCTTATTCCTGGCTAGGAGAAGTGCGTTTAAGCTTGTCATTTATGTGAATTATTGCTGTAATACTTACGTGATAGCATTTTTCTAGCAGTTGAATCTTACCCAACCCACAAGGTATGCCTTTACAAGCAAGAAGATAGAAAAGTGGATTGAACAGGCAGTGTCTCCAGCTTAAAAAAATACTTTGGCAATATTAAAGCTCAAGAAATTAAAAACAAGTGTGTCTTTTTGCAGCTTTCTTGGACAAGTTTCCTATCAGTATCCATGCCCTGCCCTGTAAAATAAAGATGTGTAGTATTCAGTACTGCCAACAGTTGCTTGTGAAACTTTCCCAGAACAGTACTGGTTCACTCTGATTCACACCCTATTTGAAAGCATTGAAGGAGAAAACATGCATCTATTCAATTGGTATAAATCAGTATAGCTTCATCTGTTTTTTTTATATCTGCTGCCATCTCTTCCATAAGGTACCTTAGGTTTAATGATTTTGTGGGTTAAGATGTCAAGTCAGTGAAAAGTCATGAAATGAAAACGGACTAACAAGGTGGTTTTTATAAGCGCAGCCATTCTTCTTCACTGGTTTTCCCCCTTCCCCTTACTCCTACCTTAAACGAAGTAAGAACTTGGCCTCTCAGCAAGTTTGTGTGGTAGTTTTGCTACATAATGTTTGTTTACTGGTTCTTGCGTGGAACATTTTGCCTACAGACTTTTTTTTCCAAACCACATCTGTCAGATAAACCAGCCATCACTTCACTATTCAGCAAAATTACGTGAGAGCAATTTTTCGTACAGAAAGAGAGCATGTCCATCCCCTAGGGATCTGGTTCCTCATCCTGAAAAGCACTGAGGGGCCACAACAGATAAAAATGCTTTTGCTGCCTCTCACTCTGCCCTGACTGTCATCTTGTGCTGCTGATCCCATTGGTCCCTAACAGAGGAATTTATTTCTAAGAAGGTCAGATGTTGGCAGACTTCTGTATAGATGGGCCAGGAAAGAGAGAGTGAGAGATAGTAAGTCCTATGTTTGTACGCTGATGCTGAGGAACCTGGCAAGAAAATGGGGGAACTGGAAGTATTGATGCAGGATCTGAAACCAGATACAACAGAGATAGGAGAAGCATGGTGGGACAACCATCACAAGAGGGAAATCAAAACAAAGGTAAAAGCAGTGCGAACACTGAACGGGATTGTGTGCTGGTGAGAATAAATAAAGTAGAACCTGAGTTAAAATCATTTTGGTGGAGGGAGGTAAAGGAGTGCAGCATTGGTGGTGTGGGCATTTTGTTACCGACCCTAAAATCAGACTGGGACGTGGACAGAGAGTTCTGCAATATTGTTAATATGAGGGATGTTTCAGGGAATTGTCTCTTGATGAAAAGGTATTTTCAGATGTGAGAGCTGGCAGATTTTCCAAACAGTCACTTGCTCTTCAAGAGGTGGCTGGGTAGAAAAGTGCTAGAAAACAGCATGGGTCAAGTGATGAGGAGCTGATCCTGTTCCAGTGAGATAAAAGGATAAGCAGTACACAGGTAGCTACCATGCCCAATTTCAAAAGGATAAGCACTGGCCAATGAGACAAAGTAGCTATGGAGACCCACAATTCAGCCTTATGGTCTGGGAGTGGAAGAGGCTGTGGATTTCCTTCTCTCCCCGGGGCACAAGCAGATGCACAAGAAGCAGCGAGTATCACCTAGCTGGGGCTCAGCAGATTTCCTCCATCAGAGGATTCATGTTTGGGACGGGGAACAGTGGAGTAACTCAGCCTCACTACTTGCAGATGATGGAAGTCAGTAATCAAACTGTGTGAAGTAGGTTAAGCACCTGCAAGAGCAGGGAACTGGACCTGACACAAAGCAGGTCCCCTGTAGGTCTTCTGTTCCTGTTAGACAGCAGTCTCAGCCAGCAAACAAAGGGATGCACAAAGCAGCCATCAGAGGCCGAAACTGAAAACAGCCTGTGGCCTTGGTCTGGAGCATGTCTGTGGAGCATGACACAGGCCTGGCTGCTCAGGGCAATTGTGATGTCCTCATGAGGATATAGTGGCATTCTACTGCTTTTCTGTGTAAATCAGGAGGTTGCCTGCTTGCTTGCCTTTATTCCCTTCAAGTTTGCAGATGACATGAAGTTGGGAGGGAGTGTTGATCTGCTCGAGGGTAGGAAGGCTCTACAGAGGGATCTGGACAGGCTGGATCGATGGGCCAAGGCCAGTTGTATGAGGTTCAACAAGGCCAAGTGCCATGTCCTGCACTTGGGTCACAACAACCCCATGCAGCGCTACAGGCTTGGGGAAGAGTGGCTGGAAAGCTGCCCAGAGGAAAAGTACCTGGGGGGGTGTTTGTCAACAGCCAGCTGGATATGAGCCAGCAGTGTGCCCAGGTGGCCAAGGAGGCCAACGGCATCCTGGCTTGTATCAGAAATAGTGTGGCCAGCAGGACTAGGGAAGTGATTGCCCTATGCTTCGTGCTGGCAAGGCACTGTGTTCAGTTTTGGGCCCCTCACTGCAACAAAGACACTGAGGTGCTGGAGGGTGTCCAGAGAAGGTCAACAAAGCTGGTGAAGGGTGTAGAGAACAAGTCTTATGAGGAGCGGCTGAGGGAACTGGGGTTCTTTAGTCTGGAGAAAAGGAGGCTGAAGGCAGACCTTATCGCTCTCTTACAACTACCTGAAAGGAGGTTGTAGCGAGGTGGGTGTCGTCAGTCTCTTCTCCCAAGTAACAAGTGATAAGACGAGAGGAAACAGCCTCAAGTTGTGCCAGGGGAGGTTTAGATTGGATATTAGGAAAAATGTCTTCACCGAAAGGGTTGTCAAGCATTGGAAGAGGCTGCCAAGGGAAGTGGTGGAGCGACCATCCCTGGAGATGTTCAAAAGACATGTAGACGTGGCGCTTAGGGACACGGGTTGTTGGCAGACTTGGCAGTGTTAGCTTTACGATTGGACTCGATGATCTTAAGGGTCTTTTCCAACCTAAACGAATCTATGATTCTATGACATTGTGCCCTTTTCTTTCATAGCACTCATACTTTTAGGTAACCCAGACACAATTGAAGGTAGATGCAGGGGTTAGTCAGAGGCTGGGGACCTTTTCAGCAAGTGACAAGGCAGGTTGCTATTTGAAGAAGAGGAGATTCCAGTAAATGTCTGTTGACATTGTGCCCCTATACACACACATCTATACATATGTACATGGAATCATGTATATATATAAATATACACACACACATATATATGCATATGTATATGTGTGTGTATACACACATACATATATACACATGTATATAAAAAGCATGTGCTGCTCCTCAGCCACAGCTCATTTCTTCTACGGATCATCTGTCCTTACATGAATGAAAATACCGTATTCTCTGTTGCTATTTTCTTGCTTGAAAAAAAAGGGCAAAACTAGAAGTTCTATGTTTTCAAATTCATAAAAAGGAAGTATGTGCTGACACCTCACAAAGCATAAATACAATGGTTTCATTTTTCATTTCTTCTTGTTCTTTGTGTTAAAATCAAACTGGAATTTCCTTCCTCTCCCAGCATTGGTCTCTCACAAGATACAGTAAGTTCTGTAGAATGGCATAAATTTCCACAAGGCAGCCTGGGCATTTGAAGCAAGTAAGTGAAACAGAGCAAATTAGACTAGCTGAGGTTAGGGCAGGAGCAGGCAGTACATTCACTTCCATTTTTTAATAACCATGACTGTGCAGTATCGTACTTGGTACCTGAAACCCTTACATAGCTCTTCAATTTAGAGAATGTTTAAAAAAAAAAGTAAGAAAAGTGCTACTAAATAGTTTAAGTTAAAAATTAATCTTTTTATCACAAAGCTGTAGTAGATCACTTTTAGTCTGGCAAATCCAATCCTGTTTGCACAGGATGAAGAACTGGTGTTTTGTTCACAAAAACGGCAGTCTTTTCTTACATCTTTCCTACTCTTTCACTTGTTAAAGTACCATTCCCATCAGCCTTTACGCCTTGGCCAGATTACTGGATTTCATTATTCTCTGTTTTGGCAACTGCAATGACATGTGACATGTTGTCCTGTCCTGTCAGTCATTCAAGCTGCAAATGCCCTGAGAGACATCTCTTTGCACCAACTTTGTGACCCTCTCTTGTCTTCCCTTCCTCCAGAGCATCCATCACACAGGACTCATCTTTATTTCATGGTGTGACTTGGCCTTGGCCTACCTAACCCTTCTCAGGTGCCTGGTGGCCTGAGACTTTGTCCCTCAGTGAGGCCATCCTGAAGGGGTTTTCTAGAAAACACCTCTGAGTTTGCTCTTCCACTATCTGTAATGTGTATCTCAAAGTGTTCCTTGTAAATGCTACTAAACCACAATAAATGGGGTATTTGGCAGAAATCCTTCATTCAAACTCTGCTTAAATCTTGCTTCTGCTATGTCTACAAACCAACCAACCACCACAGAGGTTCTTTCACAGCTTGTTTTAAAGGTGGCATTACCTCCACCCATGTGCTCCCCTGACATTGCCAGAGCCAGCTGTTCTCTCATCCTAGAGATCACCTGAGATGAACTTCACTGTGGATATGCACGTGTTGCATGGCCTGAGGAATGCATAATGATATGTTTTAAGCTTAGAGTCAGAACAGGTGGTGGGAACGCAGAACAGGGCAGCCACTGTCAAATTCTTGCAGCTTTACCAGTGCCCTGACTACGCAGTAGGCTGCAGTAAGGTAAGCATCTTTAACTGTCCTTCCCCAGTTCATTGTGGAAAATACATCTTTTCTTTTTTCCTAAGGGGCAGGGAGGAGAGTGTGGCAAGGCATATGGGCGTACTGTTGGCACACAACTGCTTGACCTGCACTCTCACAGCAAAAGCAGGGCAACCCAAGTGAAAGCAGAGTCTACACCAAAGAGCTTGTACATCTTGCTTGGACAGCATGAGACTACTGCTAACATCAAGGCAAGAGAGTTGTGTTTGCAGTAAGAGAACACTTGGGGAAAGAACTAAGGATCCAAAGCTATCTTTGTTGTGAGCCAAATGTTTGGAGTCACAGTGCCATATCGTTCCCTGACCCACTTTCTCCATGCTGCCCTGGAGAGTACTGCGGCAATTGCACTGCCCAAGAAAGTTTCTTGCTCAGACTATCCATTTCATATCTAGTGTCTTTTGTGGCAACATAGAGCAGTGTTTGTGCAGGCTTCCCTGATCTCTGCTTCTGCAGGGCTGGGTAGGAACGGAATGGACTATGTCAGGGCTGGGGAATGTGTAAACTCTGCCAGGACAAGCCTTTCTTTAATGACTATTAGCATTAGCAGGCTGCTTTTCTCTCCAACAGATGACATGAGATTTGTTACAGGACACATTAGATAGGATACTTTTTTTTTTCCTAGATTAGTGTAAAAGCATGTAGATTTAGGCAGGGAAAAAAAGTTAATTGCAGTTTGACGAATTTGCTACCATACTTAGTGAGCAGCATGAAGAACAGAGATCTGTATTAGTCAATCAATTTCTAATGGAGATTTAAAAAGAGGAACATCTTCACCCATGCAATATGTCATTTGACAATATGGGCTATCCCGAAAACTAAAAACATAACTAACTACTTTTACTCTTCTACCTTCTGACTGCTGAGAGCAACGACCAGTTTCACCATTATTCAAATACTAAGGATTGGAAAGGTTTGAAGGTAAACTCAAGTCAACATTTTTAGTTTTTCCAATACATTAACAAAAATACCAGAACTTGAGATTAACTCCCAACAGAAAACAAGAGTGTGCTAAGGAAAATGTCAGAGAATCATCTTGGTTTCTGCTGTAGCATGTGATCTTTTGGCTGGCTGGCTGTCTACAGCTGAACATATGCCCTGTAAACCCCTTAACAGCATCAGAACCTCTGGATGTTGCCACAATTTGCCTCTATCTGGGTTTGAGAGGGCAGAGACCCTTACAGCAGGAATATGACAATACTCATTTCATTCCCCTCCCAGCATTAATTCTTCTTCAGTCCCTTAATTTCTCTTTATCGATTCTTTTCCTTCCATGCTCCATAACCGCCAGCAAACCCTGTTTTAGGAGGCTTGATGTGCTGGTGGTTTTCTCACTGCCATCCCTTTGCTACCCACAAAATCTCATCTTGTGCTTGTCTACAAAATAAATATGCACTTGTCAGTGAGGAAATGGCATGGAAAAGAATTAGCTACTGAAACTTAGGCTCTAAAATTTTGTCTCCTGGCTGTAAACAAGTTGGCTGGGGAGGTAGCATCCTCAGCCACCTATGGCGCCCTAGAAATGGGGGCTGCCCCATTTCTGCAGGTGGCCGCTCCTCTGGACATCTTCCAGGTCCCTGCTGTTGTGGGCTGGGCGTGGGGCACTCACTATGAAGTTTCACTCAAAAAGAAAAAAGTTCAGAGAGCAGCTCTTTCCCAACCCAGTTCTGAGGGCACAGTTCCTGCAGTCAGCAAACCATTAGCAGACCAAGATCCCTCAGGAAGGGTGCAGGTGGACCATTCAGGGTAGTTCAGCCTGGGCTTGTCCCCAGGGGCAGGCAGAGCTGAAGCGTGTAGGTCGTGGAAGGAGGGTCTTGAGAAGTGGACTTACCTGCAAAATCCTTGGGAAGAGACGGCTTTTATCAATGCCGGTGAGGATGTGTAGGATCTCCAATATAGACAACAGCTGGCAAAGGCGCATTACAAGTCCTATGGAGTAAAATGTGTCGGCCAATGAATCTACAGGCGAAGTGAAGAGGATAATTAGAGGGTGGTTATATGGTGAAAGCCTGCACCAACTATTGGGTTTGCTCTTGCCCTATCACCACTGGAGATGACAAGAAATAAAGTTCACACAGTACCAAACTTTTGGGTACGAGAAGCAAAGCTTCAGGGAGGGGAGGAGGCAGTCCACTCTGTACGTGTGGCTCTGACAGAGGCAGGAAGCTGAGAAAAGAATGGGATCCCCTATACTTGATGCACTGGAAGACACTGTGCAGGATGTGTTGGTTTAAAGATATCACTCTAGGATATTTCTAAATATGAGGAAATGTTGAGGAAATGTACGAGGAACGTCTAAACATGAGGAGATGTTGAGTTCCTGCCTGTATCTGTACCCATGGCACTTCCTAAAACAAGTAGACCACAAAATAGGTATTTTATGTGTCTACAACTGCCCACCATTATTTTAAATTTCCAGTCACTAGTTTTCTATTTTTGTGCCTTAACCCCAGGCAATGGAAAGAGAAATATGTTGTAATGTTTTTGGAGATAGAGAGTCATGTGCAATAACCACAAAGATATTCACTCCTAGTGGCTTCAATAAGATTAATATTCACCATAACAACTGGACCTAATCACATTTAGGTCTATGTCCAAGTCAAACGTTAATAGCATGCTGCTGAATATTAAAGCTCATTAGCAAAACAAAAGGTTCATTCCTGATGTGACACAGGCAGAATGTAAGTACCAGTAATTCGTTTGTCCTTTTTAATGGAAGACACAATGTTTTTCTAACTGAAATTACAGCGCCTGGTATTGGACATACACCTATTCAGAATCCTAACTTTATCTCTAATTTGATGTTTCTGTGTGCCACTGTCTCTTAAAATGTTTAAGGAAAATATAGAAGGAATCCTACCTTTTCCAAATGACATGAACCTGATGATCATATTTGTAAATATCCAGGAATGTCCACAGAATTGCATTAAGTCATACACAAAGAGGTAGGTGTTCATGGTAAAGCTGTGGAGGTGAAAATGCAAACTGTATGACTTACTACAATATTCAAGCTTTTGACCTGTAGAAATTGCACCCTCTTTGGACATGTTAGTAAATCAAAGGAAAACAGCTGAAATGTAAACAGATCAGTGAAACTGTCTGTGTCTGTCAGAGGTCACAGAACAGTACTTTCCCTAATGGATCAAAGGCTCCCTTTGCTGATATACCTAGGTTATGCCCAGAAAAATTTGCTGAGTTTCCACCACGGATTAGGGTGATCTGTGGCCATACAGTGAAATTTGTCCCTCCAGAGAAAAAAGTAACTAAACAAAGACACTCCATTGACTGCTGGATTCAAGCCTGAGCCCCTTGGCTTGGCTCTACCTTGACGGTGTGACCAGACTCGAGGGACTGCTGGGGTCTCACCCACCGCAGCCCTGATGAGGGTCTTGGACTCCCGCAGACAGCAGCAGGATTTCTGCACCTGGGTGAGGTTTATCCTGTTCTTCCCAGAAGACATGCCTCTAGCATGCGCTCAAGACAGCTTAAAGTACAATGCAAATAATTTGCAGTGTCTCCAGCAGACACCATAGTTTTAAGTATTTATAAAAATGTAGGTGAAGAAATGGAAAAGAAAGCCACATTTCAATCTGCTTTTATTTGATGCAGTTTGAAGGATATCTGTCTTTCTCTTTTTTTACCAACTTGCTCTACAGGTTTTCAAGATAAACTTTAAATTAGGGTCTTTGTTTTTCTGTACAGCCTGGGTTTCCAGTTGCATTTAATAAAGTGAGTCTTCTCCTGTTGGAGCAGACTAACTCTTGTAGCTAATTGTAACCTAATTTTCATAGGTAATCTAACTTTTTGCAAATCTTAATAGGCTCTGGAGACACTTAATTTCCCTTTCCCATAAATGTATTTTCTTCTGACTTATTCCAGAGAGAGAGGCTTGCCTGTCCTCCAGCTATGAAAAGGACTATCTACCTTTGTGGGAAATTAATTTGTTAATTTTTTACTAGAATTTATCTCTTGTGTTTGACCAATTAATTTCCTGCCCCAATAGGCAGTAAGATCTCTTTAAGTTGCCCCTTGATCCAGTGTGTTCATGTAGTTCGTCTCTGCCATTAAACTTTATTTCATTTGTATCTGTACATTAACAAACACAGTGAAATTCTGTGTTTAGAAATATCTAAATATTATAAATGCATATACTTCATTCCCAGCATTGGATCAAGACCATAAATAACAATACACACTTCCGTAAATTGATCTAGATAAACCTATCTCCTAAATTTTTAATCTAAGCATATCCTAGGGAGGTCATAGAAAATGCCTTTCTTCCTCTCTTCCTGTTACACAGGATGGCTGCTATTCATATCATCACTTCTATAAGCACAGAAAGATTTGCTGGCATAATTTACCTCCCAAGAGACATCAGTGCCCTTTGATACCATGAAAATAAGACATATGAGGACCCAGACAAAGGAATGTATTCCCTTAACACTCCTTTTGGGAAAAGTATGATACAACTTAATTGGACTAAAGTCCAGTGAGCTCTATAAATATTGACCCAAAATCCCATCTGCTTTATTACTGAATGACACTTTGTTCTCTTCTGTGGTAAGAAAAAAAGATGGGACACTGTACATTAAAAAAGGCAAAAAATTAAGAACATTGTTCTGATTTAAGAAACAGCCTTATTACTGGATGTATAGGAATTACTGTAATGGGTATGAAAGTTACAGGAACAGTTATAAAAATATTGAGGCTTTCCAGTGCGCACTTTCACCAGTCTCTTTGGTCTGGTATTGCCATGTAGGCTTTGCGCTGGATGCAAGCTGAGCATATGATTTCTCTCTTCTTCTGAAGTTTAGTTTGCTACATCTGTCTCTCATCCTCAGAACTTGTCTTTCAGTGATTTGTGATTATTTGCCAAACTCTTCCTCTACTGGCTGGGTAGAAAATTGTTGTCTTTACAATTCTTAAGCTGCTTAATCTTGGCTAAACAGGACATAACCAAGTGGATATTTATAAATGCAGCTTCACGCTAGTGTTTTGGCAATATGGCAGCCGTCGTATGTTAGAACTCAACATCTTTAAAATGTACTGGTGACTACTGAAATGTATACACGCTGTTGGCATTTATGGAGGGCCCCATATTCCCAGTGAAGTGTAGAGATGTGCTGGTGGGCAGCGTGCCGGTGTTACCTGGAGGACCACTCCCCACCCCAGAGCTGTGAGCAGCACAGCTCCCTCACTTGGTGATGCTCTCCACTGTGTGAAGGAACGGCCCTGATCTCAAAATGGGGTTTCATCCTACTGTGTTAATCGCCGCACAAAAGGTACCTAAGACCAAACAGAAGCCTTTTACAGAAGTGAAGAAATCTGCAGAGAATAAAAGGTGATTTCAGTGTACTCAAAGGAAACTGAAATGTAACTGTTCTCTAAGGTCTTTCTCATCCAAAGGTTGATCTCTTTACCTAGAGAACCAGAAGCAGACTGAGGATAACCTGTTTCACTGTCCTAACAGTTTTGTGTCACAACACAAAATTCAGCCATCTGCTTCTATTTGAAAGGTCACTGGCAGAAGAGACGGGCTTTAAGTAGATTTTCTGCTCCCCTCCGTTCACAGCAGGCACAGTTCCACATTCACCTCACCCTTGCAGACAAAACACTGATGAGCAATCCACCAGGTAGCTGTTCAGTTCCTGACCCTGCCCCAGGCTTGCTGGCTGACCTTACAAACCTCACTTGGCCTCCCTGGTGCCTGCTTTGTAAAGTGGACTTGCTGCTGCATTTATTCCTTCTAGTGTGATGTGCTTTAACACTTTCAGGGTGCTTTCATTTGAAGGTATTGGAGGAGCACTGCACATTTCAGTATGCTGCCTGCATTGATTACAGGAGAAACACACATGGGTCTTGCAGTACAGAGACACAGGAGGCTGGACTTGCTGTCTGTTGTTTTCATTGTCAGTTCCACGTCACTTACTGTGGCTGATTTTATACCAAACACATTGAAATGCTAGGGATGCGTTTATCATATTCAGGATCAACCTTGCTCAGTGTAAAGCTTTATCTGCTTTCCCTCTGGGCTGAAAACCTAGGAAACTAGATGAAACGTAAGACCACTCTGAACTAGCACACACAGCAGCATGGTCCCACACATCCTCTTTTCCCTTTTATTCACCAGCAGAGATTTTACCATCGATACAGTTTTAGCTTGCAAAGCCTGATCTATTTCCACAGGCAGAAAAATCACATAAGTATAATTGCTGCATTTTATTACTTTTAGCACAGTGTGTGTCTGTGGTAGCTACCATCAGAGGTAAGCAGGGAGGTAGGTACCCTCAGTGTCTGAAGGGTGGTCAGGACCAGCTCCCCCTCGAACAAAGCTGACAGGTAGCACCCAGCAGCACTCAGCTCAGGGCAGCCCTTGCCCTGGCTCAGTGTCCCTTGCAAGGTGCCAGGATGAAGGCCACACTCGGGTCCCTCTCAGGGGAGGTCCCACCCAGGCCTGCATGAAGTGCGCACTTCCCTGCCTCCACAGCCATGGCACTGCTGCCTTCCCGTGCGCCCATACTGGCTGGCTGCACAGGAGGAAGCAACCCTCGCACTGAAACCAGAGAGCGATGTTCCTTTTTTTTTTTTTTTTCAGGATAGGTCTGCTAGAAAAGCCCCTCTGCTGACACGGTTTCCTTTTAAGTCATATTGGTCTGAACTTCTACCCCTTCCTCCTCCCACCCCTGTGACAAGCTGCAAGCACTGCAAGCTCAGGAAGAAGAAAGCTGCTGAGAACCAGTACAAAAGATGTACTTTTCTCTCGCAGGCACATCCCACTCCACTTCGCCCCCCCCCCCCCCGCCATCCTTTTCGCATTTGAGCAGTCTAGGTCACCTGTGCTCAAGAGATATTACCTGTTGCAGGGGTCAGATTGCTGCTGCTGCTGCTGCTCCTGATCTTTCTCCTTTTTTCTCCCTACAGCTGCACCAGCTGTTCGATAGGAGATCACCCCTCCTCTTTCCTCTTCCCCCACCCCATGACGTCACCGTATGTAGCACTAAGCAGGAACAACACTGCACTTCCCGAGAAAGGACTTTCTAACCCCAAGTATCTTCACTCCATTTGCCCTGCTCCTCACCCAGCCTAGCCTAGCCTAACCTAACCTAAATTGGTTTCTTGCAGTTGTACCAGTAAGCTAGTCCGTAAATCCCACTAACTTTGTCTCTTAACCCAGAGAAAATTTTTTTTTTAAGCATTACTAGAGAGAAGAAATGCAAAATTAAAAATTTGTTCCTCTCTTCTGTTTAAATCATCAGCGCTACAACAATGCTAACAACACTACCAAATGATAAGGAAGGCTGGGAGCATAGCACAGAAGGAGCCCTTTAAAGTACTTCAGATAGAGGAAAGAATTTTCCACTTCTTATCTACAAATTTCTAGTTATTCATGCCTGCGTGAAATATGGACACCACTGGCAGGGGAAATGTATGTGTGCATCCTAGTTTACTTCTGCCCTGAAGTGTCTGGGATAATCTCAGCATGAATCAGATGAAGAAGAAAGTCATAACATGTTCATAAACTCCCTTCTGCTAATAAATAAGTTTTTCCAGTCACACTCATGTTGACAGCACATCCCATCCTACAGTGAGATTTGAAATTTGATGTTATGACTGAAGAAGTCACCGAGGACATAATGAGCATAGGATGTTACGTGTAAGTACAAAAAGTCTGGGGAATAAAATGTGCCTTACGTCTCACCCCTACTGCGAGTGGCACTGAGCTCCTGGCAAGACCATCTCCATCCACTCCCTGTGGTGTCCTGGAGAGGTGAGAAATGCCTCCCTGGCAAGTGGCTGATTTCCTGGCAAGCACAGCGGGACACGGTGTTTTTCTTGGTCACATCTCCCACCTGGGACCTTAGCAGAGGAGTCACGCAGTTACGCCTGGCTTTCCTGCTGGTGTGGCAGCTCACTTTTACTGCTGGAGAATCATCATATTTTTCTAGGCTAAAGATTGTATTTCTTTCTCGGGAGGAAGTAATAAATTAGCGTTAAACAAAGGGTTAAACAATTAAACAAACGGCTCTTGAAAGGCTCAGCCCGTAGCTCTTGCAAAACAGCTCCCACACCACTAGCCTCTGGCGGGACAACGGGTGTGACTAATGCTGCCAGGAGTTGAGCTCTCTCGGCTGTAACGAGACCCAGCAGCAGGAACAACAGCTCTTTTCAAACGTCAGGCAAACACTTAAAAGCAGCAACAGCTCACCTAGCTTTGCCACGTGCAAAATGCCTCTGGCAGGCAGCTGCCGAGTTAAAGCTCCCGCAGGTGACAAGGGCACCTGCAAGAGCTTGCGAGGTGGATGCCCGTTCCCTGCCGTGGGGCTGGCTGCCCCCGTGGCACAGCCTGGCAGGAGGCAGAGGGCGGCAGCTGGGGCGGCCTCGGCCGCCGGCAGCTCCCTGCGCGGTGCGGCTCTGCCCCGGGCTGGGGACCCTGCACCAGCCTGCGCTGCCCTGCCCTGCCCCAGGCAGGGCTTTAGAGCAAAACAACCGGTGCGGAGGACGTGCTGCCCACCACTGGAGCATCTTGAGGGCTCGCCTTTGGCCCTGCGGACTGGACGCCCCTTGCTTGCCGGAAAAAAAAATCTCCTGGTGTGGTGGCATGTGAAAGGAGTGATGTTGGTGCGCTCCAAGCCTGCCCTGTGATGAGGAATGAGGCATTGCAAGGGGCAACAGGTAGAAAATTTGCTTCAAAGGTGTGCTTCTGACCTCAACCGTAGTGCTATTATAAATACACCCATTTGAGTGGCAGTGCACTGCAGCGGTGGAGCAGAGGTACAGGGCTTATAAATCCACTATTACAAGGATATTCAAATTCTTCTTTGGGAGGTGTAGAATCCAATTCAGCCAGTGGGTTGTAGTAAATCTGGCCAATCAGACCTGATGCTAGCCCTTAGGATCTGTTTTTCACAAAAAAAATGCTTCTCTGAAATACGAGTTTTTTTCTGTGTATAACTTGCAGTTGAAAACTCCTGTAAGGTCTCTCCAGCTGTGTGATTTGCAGTGGTGTTTTTGTAGTGTAATGGCCTAAGGGTATGAGAAAGGAAGATCAGTCATAACAGGTAACAGCTTTTATTAGAGTACATGGAAGTGGGAATGCTTCCAGGAACATAGGGTTTGGAGAAAGGCTTTTCTGCTTAAAACATTTAACAATTTTGTAAGCTGCAAAGTCATTCAGATGAAAGCAAATATTAAATGACACTATTGGAACATGTTAGCTGGATATGGGAAGACTACAATAAGTCTTGGAAAAAGTCTAGCTTTTATTTTTGGAAAATAAACTTTCTTCTCCACTCCAGCTACTTGTCTTGCAGACAAACTTCTGTCTAGAAACTACTTAACCAGCATAAAAAAAATTACTTGTATATGACTGCTGGCATCTCTTAAAACAAGCTTCATGACTGTTCAGCACATGTTAAGCCTGAGTCTCCTGGATTCCTCAAAATCTAAACAGATTGTAACCACATTTGGTTACCCTGCGTCATGAGGTGGGAAAAACATGTTCTGTCTGCGCACAGTGGTTGTGTCAGGAACCATTGCAAAGGGGTGCTTTATGCGTAAAGTTAACAGCAGCCCTGAAATTTTTCATGTGATATGGAAAGAATCTCATTCTCTTCAAATAGGAAACATGACCGGGATAAAACAACTGCCTCTTTTATGCATATCTTTTGTTTCCAAATCCTTGCTATAAAAGCAATATGCAGATGTGTTTTAAGAAAAGAAACCATTTGTCTTAAAATTACTTTTCAATGTTCCTAACTGTTAACTTTATGTCTCCTTTCCTCCATGATTAGAATTTTTGGCTACGTGAATTCAAGCCTATGTTTTGGCCAATGGATTACAGTAGTTTAAGCACTGGTAAATTAACAGCTCTTAAACACATGCTTAATTGGAAGCACACACTCCACAAAGTAGAAGAGTAAATCCTGGGCTGTCTGGGGCCGTGGGGCTGATGTGGTGTGGTACTGGACACTCTTACTTCTCGCTAGCAGGCAGAGTATTTGCACAGTGCTTGGTTGGTGTTTATGTCGTGTGACCAAGACTGCCAGTGAGAAAAGGAAGGCTGTGCAGAGGCAGCAGAGGAAGCAAAGTCATCTCCACACTGCAAGCAACTAACAGGGAAAAGTGTCAGTGTTTTTTTCTATACTTTCGAACTGGGCAAAAGAGGAAGCAGCAGCTGTGCCAGCTTCATGCCTTCTGCACCTTGGCGATTTTATAAATTCAGCAGAGAACCTGGCTTGCAAACAGGTCCTCCTTCACCAGAGCTGACTTGCTGCTGCCTTCTAACAGAGTAAGTCACACCAGACAAAGTTCCTGGCTGCTTTAGAATGAGGAAAGGTGTACTGGGTGAGCAAGCATTGTGCCACAAGGGTCCACCAAACAGATACAGAGCTGGCAGGAGTTTTAGTTTTACAATTTCACCAGCTAAAAACGGATGAAGTTCAGAAATGCTTTTGAAGGAAAAAAATCCCAGCCAGTCTGTTTGGCTTTGTCCATCTATGAGTGATCTTTTGCATTTACTATCTTTCAGGACAGTTCAGCTCCAATGCAGGCAGGGATATTTCAGAAAAAGTGGACAGGTGCCATTTCCTTGCCACTGCCCTGCAGCTGGAGCAGAACAAGAGGAGGGATGAGGGCAGCCAGACAAGAGCCTCCTGGCAGCTCCTGTTCAGACCTCCCAAAATGTCACTTTGAGGACATGTGACAGCCTTACCCTCCTTACTTGCCACTTCCTGGGAGCCTTTGAGGGAGCAGGTCATCTGGCCTCTAGATTGACCTTTGTACTTGCAACAAGACCTACAACTCTGTAGGAATATGTTGATTTTGGGGTGCGTGATTTTCAAGCATTGATCTGCCAGACTACGAGATATTACCCCGATTCCTAGGCAGAGGTAATCAATAGAAAACTACTATGTTCTCAGTATAGGATAAAAATGCAAACCATTGTGTTTCTGCAATACACCTTAATCCTGTTCTTCATAAAACTGTTTCTACATAGAAGCAACTTATTTTTATGATGCAAAGGATGACTTCTTTTCAGGCTGTTTATTATAACCTAGTTCTACTACTCTTAAAGGATCTGAATCTGTGTATTCAGGGACAGTATAATTATTTTTTTAGGGTAACGATTTTTTACAATTTAATTTTCTCACAGGGAGTATTGTAAATAGCATCACTCATTTTACATTTTTTTAAAAATATCCTTTAGTAGAGGTTCGTGTCCTTCCTTCTCATTCCCAACCAGTCTCTTTTCAGCAGAGTGGGAAGTTCACTGGTTTTGCTAGGGAGGCAGTGAAAGGATTAGCTAAATATCAAAGACATACCCAGTTCTGAAATGAGTCATGCTTCTACAGTCTCTGTGCCTCCTAGTTCACTGCACTCAGTTTCATTGCTGGATGAGACCCATGGGCCCACCAAATATGCCACTACAGTAATAAGGAGGAATTACTGCTTGATGAGCTGGGAGGTTTCCCTTTTTTTAAGTGTTAGCCATTACCAAGTCACTCATAACGGAAGTTGCGATAATAGTTGCTGACATTTTTTAAGAGTTTAATGGTTTGCACAAATAGTGACCGTTATCCTTCTATGGGGAACTGGGAAGGAGAGGGAGATGTGCCCTATTTTTCTTTAAAAAAAAAAAGAAGAAGAAAGAAAGAAAATGAAGGGGTTAGTATCCTGAAATACTTCTAGTGACCAGTAATCACATTCAGCACAAACCCTTTTTAAATACATGTGAGTAGCTGTGTCAGGATTTAATGCTTGTCCCAAGGACAGCAGTGTGAGTTCCACTAAGCAGCAGGAGCTTATTTTTAACTACTAAAAAGTTACAATCACAAGAAAAGATGTTACAGCCAACCTGAGCTTTTCCCAAAAAGTGGAGACCAGAACTGAGTCCACCTTGAACCTGAAGAGACTTGAAGAGAAAGTATATTAATTGCTTAAAGAGAGAGCAACGTTTTAAAAAATATTTTAAGTCAAACAGACCTTTTTTTTTTTTTTTTGGTAGAAGAAAAGCTTTCTGTTTTATATAAATATTTCTGTCAAGATATTTCCTTTGTGTGAAAATGAACTGTAACACACAGTAGTCCAGCTAAGTCCAGAGGAAGTTGTGTAGGTTCTGACCTACCAAGATAAGAAACTTGAGGAATATGGCCATCAATAAGAGTTATGGGGAGTAGACATGGTGTGTCTGGTGTGCAGGGGGCAGATACGCAATTTGAAATCTCAGTATTTAATCTCCTTAATGTGGATTTTGACTTTGCAAAGGCATTACTGTGTTTTAACAGTTATTTTGTAGAGGGGAATGTTAACTGTGTTCACTTCCACGCTTTGAGAAGCAGATTATATTACTTGCTTAGAAGATTGAATTCTTCATTGCTGAAGGTAACGTGGTTTTAAAAAGCCTAATCACAAGCACTTGGGCTCAAGAGGGTTGGTCTTAGAAAATGAATCAACCTTGCAGCCTCTTGTGGAGGGAACTGAGGCAGGACATGAATTTCTCTGTACTCGTCACTTACCATTGCTTCATCCTCAGGCCCCCTGAAATTAAAAGAGGGCTGGCAGTTCACATGAGCTGGGGATTTCAATTCTAATGTTGTACAGAGAGAAAAGGAATTCATCCAGGACACAACTACTGAAGAGCCTAAATTGTGTTTGGAAGCAAGGTGGGCTTGGCAGGGTGTTGCTGCAGTGGGGAGGCCCCACGGCAGCACTGCAGCACTGCAGCTGCCCTCCAGTTTGCAGAACAGGCTGTGGCACTGCCATGTCTGCAGGCTGAGAAGAAAGATTGTCCTCGCTTTCCCTGTCAGAGTTTGCTCCCCTAGGAACCCTCAGCACCAAAAAAGCCTTTGCAACTTACCAGGATTTCCTGATGTCAGTAGCAGTGTGAGAAACACTGATACAAATGACCCATCCTTGCCTATATGAGGATTAGTAGGAAGATTTGGGGGTATTAAAAAGCAGTCGCCTTACTGGAAAGTATCAAATGCAATCTTATTTGCTTTGTTCACTTTTTTTTTGCTTTGCATTACATTTCTAAAGCAAAGTAAATTCATTCTGCCAGTCAAAACTGAGGACTGGTGCTTTCTTTTAAGATTTATTCTGTCTTTGTCACCCTCATTTCTTGGTCTCCCCTCTGGTTGCTCCTTGGAAGGACCCACTGTTCCCCCACAACTGGGAGGGGGAAAACAGTTTAGGGCTACCCCCGACAAGGGGCAGGGTGGGTTGGAAGGGGTGAGGACTGCAGGACGCAGCAGTCCATGGGCACTGTCTCCCCATGAGCAGTTCCTGATCCCCTCTCCAGCCCCCCATCCCACCCCTCAATCCTGGTGTTGGTCTGCCTGCTCTACCACAGCCACCACTGCAACTTCCCTATGGCTGCTCTGAAGGAGTTCACAGCTGTCCTTCCTAGCAACAAGGGCTAATCCTGGATGATTATTTGGAGAGTTATTTCTATAGACTTTTGTCCTATTTTGCTTTGGTTTGGTTTTGGTTTGGTTTGGGTTTTTTCCTCTGTTTTGGGTTTGCTTTTTTTTCTTTTTTCCCAGTTTAAAAATGAAGTAAAGCCAGAGCTGGCAGAACAGGCCAAACCCATGGAAGAATTGCTTTGGAAAGCTCTAGTTGACTATGACTTGTGATTAATTTTTTCCAGAGGGAAGTCTGGAATAAGCATTCTTCAGTTCTGCTGTACCTATTCGGAAGTTCCTTGTGGGATACCAGGCGCTTGACCCCAATCCCATAAATCCACTCCAGAAAACACTCTGCATAGGTGAAACCCTATCAGTTTTAGTGCCGTTTCCCAAAAAGTGCAGCACAGCACATGTAAACAAGGTGCTGTGAGACTAGCCATGAAAACAGCCACAACTGTGATTGGGACCTGTGCTGCACAGCACTGATGCATGAGTCTTATTAGAAAATTTATGAAACTTTTTGGCCTACAAGCAGTCCCATCTTGGAAGGATTTTATTTCATCTATGTTAAATTTTCGACCAGGATTTGAGACTTAATGTTCAGTATTTTATTCGTTTCCATTTGAAAAGAATGTATGTTAAAAACTATATTTTGCTACATTTGTTTAACTTCTAGAAAAATACTAACTGGAAGAAATACCAGAGGGTTTCACTTAGCCAGGGGCATAATATACAGCTGATCTGGTAACACAATGGTAATGAAATACAGGTTGTTCCAAAAGGAGAAGAGAGAGTCTTTCTTTACCTTTCTTTAAAAAAAAAGAATAAAACAAAGATATTTTGGTTTTTTATTTTCTTTTTCCTTTTTATTTGTTGAGCAACCATGTCTGTTCCAGGGTCCCCATCTTTAAATAGGTCTTCTAGACATAGTCTCAGTACAAATAATTTCTGTTACCTCACAGGTCACCAAAAAGTAATTGAAATCAAACGCTGGTTTATGAGCACCTGTCCATCATCTCTGAGATCTTCTTCTTTCTTTCAAGAATAGTTCAGTTTTCTTTGAACTCCCTTCTGTGAACCCAGTAGTAATGTATTGATAAGCAGCACGCTGATAAAAAGCTGAAACACTCTCTTGCCAAAATACATATACATTCACCTACAATTCTTACACTTGTCTATAATCTAACTTTGCCCTCTAGTGCCCGTTCTGTTTTTTTCCTGCACTGCAAAGTACCCTGTTGACTTAAATATGTCAAAACATATTTTTATTTGGTGATGAGATTTTTTAAGGGCAGTTATGAACTAAAAAGAAAGCTTAATGGTATGAGAGTTTCTGAGCAATTAGTGGGCCATGAATTAACATATTCCCACTGCAGGCAAGTGAGACAATAAAAACTGGGATCCTTCATAAGAGAGCAGTTGAAAATATTTCATGCTATTTCCAAGTTTCATTAAAAATGAGGCCATTTCAACAACAGTTTACTGCACTGCAGAAGCCACCTAGGACATCAGAGCCAGAAAGGTAAGTAGGCTGAATGTCCTTTTATTGTACGGGCTTGAAGAAGCGCAAAAACCAAACAAGCAGCAGAAGTAAGATTTGAAACAGTTTCGCAGTGGGGCCATTTCAAGTGCTGTTAGTTACAAAGCCCAAGAAGTACACATTTTGCTGTAGCATTTGTGGCAGGATATCTGTTACCGGGTGGAAATTGCTCTGATACTTTGCTCTGTTTCTTTGGTCTTTTCCGTTGTTCTGGATCATGGTGAAGTTGTTAGCTGGTTTTATTTCTGGTATTTCAGCTTCAGACCTGATACCCATGTCTCTCGTCACTTCTTTAGCTTGTATCCACGAGTGGTAGAGAGGAGAGTATGTACACCCTGCAAAAGAGACCTGTGTCATAGATATGGTACCCGAGATCTGGTGCACCATTGCTACTGTTCTTGCTAGTCAATTTTTTGTTTAGATGTACCTTTTTATTATCACCCCTTTGAATGATATGCTTCTGAATGGCTGGAGATCAGGGAAAGCTTTAAAGTGGTTCCTCACCTGATGCTTAAACCAACTGCTAGCAATTTCAGTCCTCTGGGACTAATATCACCCTCTCTTGGGAGCCACTGCCATGCTCTCTCTCCTCTGGTTCTTTATGCCAGACTCAGAAGCCTGTGCCAAATGTACATCAGCCTTAGCCACAGGGAATAGCTTTTTTTTTGAAGTTGTTGGGTTTTTAACCAAATTTTTACCAATATTCATTAGGTAACGGAGCCTGAATACAGCTCTGCTTTGCCCCTTACTAGCACAGAGCAAATGACTAGGGAAAACACAACCATTTGAAATGGAGTTACCCAGGGACAATTTCCCAAGGGTAAAATCCAGGCTTGACCTCACAGAAATTAGTGGATTTTTGCCCAGTTTGTTGCAAGTTGTTTTAAAGAATTTTATTATATTGCAGTTATTACTCAAGGCTGTGTGGTTTGGAGGGGAAATTCACTGGCATATCAAGGGCTATATGTTTCTGTGGGTCAATTTGTGAGCAAAGGGTACGAGGCAGAAAATTTCAAGCAGCAATAAAACACAGCACTGAATGGTGATGTTTGAGATTGCAGTAGCCAGGATGAATATGTCCATGAGGAAGCAGGATGTGCCACAGGCAGATGTGGCTTTAGGGTACTTTTATGTAGAGAAGTTAATTAAATAAGCTTGTGAAAGAAGTTAAAATGCATTGGAAACACAGCGGGAAGGAAAAAAAGCCTTACCCCCAGACAGAGAAGGCAAAGATACTTCAATTAAAAGTTAACAGTGTCCAACTGAGAAGTTATTGCAGAAGCCATAGCTACTGCAAACAATATCCTATGTAGACAAATACTTCTAGAACTACTTTACCTCTCTGAACAAAGCAAATGTTAGAATGACTGAAACATAAAGAAAAATACATTATTGTAAAAGAGCATACAAACTTTGAAGAATAATGAATGGTCTCAACTGAAGCCAGGACCACTTAAATAAGCAATATACTACTTTTTATTTTTGTCGCCATCTCACTCAGTACAAATGTAGCAATTCCTCTAAGGTGATTCTCTATATGTAGCTGAAATAGAGATAGAAAGTAGCAGCACATTTTCTCAGCAGAAAACACCATAGGATGACACTATTTGTCATAAGATTATAATCCCTTCCTATGGAGTAACCCTCACTAAAAAGTCATATAGATTAATTTATAGCTAGGGTAGACAGCTTGCTTACCAAGGGAAAAATTCACGTACATTGAATAATGCATTACATTTGCAAAAATAAATTTCGGCAGCATAATTATTTAAATACAATCAAAATGAACTGGAAGCACTGCCACAAGATAGATCATAGAACAAATAATAAATATAAATATTTTTAAAGCTAAGTTATGACAGGTCAAAATCTTTGTACCTTAGTTGTTAAGCTTCCTTACAACTTTATCAATCAATTGAAGACATCTCCTCATTTCTGCACGGCTGATCTCCCAGGAGCACAGGTTGTGTTGTTTGTCTTTAAGAAAACAGTCTATTTTTTGGAAGTACTTTTTCAGTTTCAGCCTGTTGACTTCTTTACTGTGAAAGTAGTGGGTCTGCTTCTTGGTTACACATGCCTCCAATTGCTCAATTTGCTGATAAAGTCCATTTTGGAATTGTTCTATAGCTGTCCCATCCCAAGCAGCTAGAGTCAGATTTCTACTAAAGATATAGAAGATGTGTTGGAAGATCTCTTCAATGGCCACTTTGACAGCCTCTTTCTGTCTGGGCTTTAGAACCTGCTCAGGAAATCTGAAGGACATTTTCTCTCTTAGACATTGTTGAGGAAACTTTTTGCCCATTTTGTCCAAAAGTTGCAGGCTGTTCTCGATCATTTTTCTTTGCTGTAAAGGAAGGTGATTACACTGAAGACTGGAGATGGTGGTGGTGCACAACAGTATGAGGCCAATTGGTATCAAGCCAAAAACATTCATGATGAAGATAAGCTCTTATGTTCCTCCTGTCCTGTGTATAAATTCTGAGAGACAGGCTGGGATGCTTTGAAGGTCATTCGTAGGCTCCTGTTTCTTCAAAATCTTGAAATCTAATTATTCTGTAGGAGAAGTTTTCTTTCATCATTTTTTGGTTTTTAAGGTTTTCCCCCTTGTGTATGCTTTTGACACTTACCACTTTCATTTTCTGCTTTATGACTTCATTGTCTTTTTTTTTTTTTTGCCACTTTCTTTTTATTTCAGCTGGATATTAGAATATTACATATATCTTAGATGATTTATACCCCCTCCCTCAAAAATTCTACAGGAAGTATAATGAGAATTTAAAAGAAAAAGCTACAGAAATATCCTTAGTTTCTTAATATTTTAGCAGTGGAAGAACACATTGAAATAAAATAACACTGTCAATGATGGGTCAGGGACCTGCTGAATACTACTGCCATCCTGTCTCAGCATGATTTATACTTCCAAAATTCAGTTAAGCTTTCTCTACCTATTTTCATTCAGGGAAAATATTTTCTTTCTCCTCACCTTTATTTCTCTTGACCATTTAGGCTCAAAGGACAGATGTATCATTAAAATGTGTGTGTGTGTGTATATATATATATATATATAAAAATGTGTATATGCATTAATATACCTACGTGTATTTTAATGCATACACACTGCTAACCAAATGAGGTCTTGATCTCACTTATAGACTGTAAGTGCCATGCACATACAAATACTCACATGGGAACAGGTTAGATACTTGGATGAAATACTCTTTTTTTCCCCCATGTAAGTAACTGAGCAATAATTAATATCAATGCCAGTAGAGCACAGGTCTGAATTCTGACATTAAATAGGAAGAGAATGAATAGTGAAGACAAAAAATACTAATTTCAGCCATTTGCTTTTCCTAGCCATATAATAGAGGAAGTTAGGTCTATCACAGTACATTGGGAAATCTGGCTCCTGTCTGATTTTGTTTTGATGAAAGCTAGTCTTAAACTATCATTTTGCTGTCTCCCCAGCCTCCTGTGCAAACATATGTCATTGCAAAGGCAATTGTATGCAGATGATTGCCTTGATGAAGAGGTCAGATGATAAACTGTTTTTTTTAGTCTGAGACCTGGCTCTGTATTTTTGTTCTGTTGTTGCACCCATTGCTATGTGGTTGGCTTAATTCCCAGTCTGGTAGTCACTCTGAGTAGATTTATGCTACTATTTTAGGGCTTCCTTTGTGTTCAGTACATAGGTATTTGGGAGGCTTTAAAAAGTCATAAATTAAGCTGAGCACAATTATTCACATGAGCAAACTCCTTGGATACCGTGATGTTGCTTAAGCAACTGTGGATGGGATGTCCTGCCAGTGTGAGGAAGAAATGAATCCCCTATCACCTATGACAATAGTAAGTAAAAAGAGTAGGAACAATCAGAGCAGGATATCAAAAGCATAATATGGGACCAAATCTTTTCACTTAGTGGGAATGTTTATTACTTTGGAAAAAATGGACTGAAGTGCATTATTGTGTTAAATACAAAATGTCTATGGAGATGTATCACTTTTGCAAAAATACAGCTGTAGAAGGTAAGTACATAACGTATTACAATCATAATGAAATCAATAAAAGATGTATTTAGTTCAAGAAAAGTATTAAATACTGCTACAGCTATTTCCATAAATTATACACAAGTATTTTTTTCCAAACTGTAATCATTATATGAGCCTAATCCTTCTGCTGATTTAAACAGGTAACCTTTTCACATTCATTGTATCTCCTAGACACACAAGTTCTTTCTTTCCTCTTGCAAAATATTTTTTTACATGTTTCCCTCTCAATGAAGAGCTGGAGATGCCATCCTAGGTGTCACAAACTTTACAGAGGGGAGAAATAGAAGATGGTCTCTTCCAGATTTCTTACAAAGATAGAGCTGGTACAAGTGTTTTGTCTCTGTTAACAGATCAGTTGTCCACTCTTCCTCACAGAACTGTTACACTTGACTTAATCCATCAGGTTTTCAGGTTGTTTTGGGATTTTGTTTTGCTTTTTTTTTTAATAACAACAATTTGTTCTTCCCCACTCAGCCAGTTTCTTGATCATTGCACTGATCAAAGCACAGTAGTAATATTGCATGATTCAGGACAGTCTCCCCTAATCATCTATCTTTATTGCTTAATTCAGAAACAAACAGTTCATTAAAAGTAATGACTCAAGAGGCAACTGAGCGATACAAAGCTGCAGCACAGATTGCTGTTTATTTCTCTGCCTGTGATTGAAGCACAGACCACTGTAACCTAGAATGAAAAGAGGAAATAAGTTTACAAAGCAGAGCTTTACTTCCAAGTAGACCTAACAGATCGTTATTCTGGAAAGATTATCTGATCTTTGATTCCATGCAAGAAAGATCTGCCCTTAAAAGGTCATCTAGCTATATATGTATTCATTACAGGAGTGTAAGACTAGAGCTAAACATGTGCACAATTTATGTCTCTCTAACATCTTTAAAATGCCACAAATTGCTTCCCTAATGGAAGTTTTTAATTTCATTATATAATGCAATAAAGGAATGAAATGAATATTCACTATCCCTTATGACATGGGTTCTTTCATGTCAGGCACCAAGGCATGTGGTAAGTCTAAGTTAAGCCTATGTATATGCTGGCAAAAGGAGCAGTGTGAGGAAACATTCCTGCAAAATAGTGTGCTTTTGGCCTCTGATAACTATCCATGTTAAATCACTTCATATAATCTTACACCAGCTTTCTTAAATCAAAATAACCAGTTCCTCTCAACATTTCATCTACTCTAGCTATCAGTTTCTTTTCTCCTTTAATTCATTCAAAACACACTGATTTTAACAAGTCAGCATGTCACAAAGGAGTCCAAATAGGTTCAGCTTGCCACTGCACAAGATAGCTTCCTCCCCAGCTAGCTTGACACTGCCCATGTTGAAAGAAAATAGTTTTTCTCCATTATGCTCTCCCTCACAGCTATAACTTGCCCATCCTCTCCCCTATACATCTAAATTCTTTCTTTGTTACTACTTTTTTTAAGCAAAAACTTCAAATACAGGCAAGATGATTGGATTCTTTGCTCTTATCCTAAGACCATGTAGCTGGCCAGGTGCAAGCCTCATGCTGTGATGGACAAAGGCAGGAGCAGCCAAAAGTGCCCATGCGCTGGTCAGAAATGGGATAGTACAGGTTTAATACTATAGCTGGAACCACTCAACATGCATGGATAAAGCTAAGAAATTTATAGTTTTTTGACTACAAAATCTGCCATGAAGACGAATACCTTATTCAGTTTTAAATTATTAAAGCACAGTTAATTTAGCTCATATGCTACAATTGCATTCACAATCACTATTACAGTCTGCATTAAGAATCACAGAATCATAGAATCATTTAGGTTGGAAAGGACCTTCAAGATCATTGAGTCCAACCATCAACCATGCCCACTAAACCGTGTTCTGAAGTGCCTTGTCTACATGCTTTTTGAATACCTCCAGGGATGGTGACTCAACCACTTCCCTGGGCAGCCTGGTCCAATACCTGACAACCCTTTCAGTAAAGAAATTTTTCCTAATATCCAATCTAAACCTCCCTTGCCGCAACTTGAGGCCATTTCCTCTCATCCTATCTCCAGCCACCTGACAGAAGAGGCCAGTACCCACCTCACTACAACCTCCTTTCAGGTAGTTGTAGGGAGTGATAAGGTCTCCCCTCAACCTCCTTTTCTCCAGACTAAACAAGAAGGTAAGATCTAGCTCAGCCATGTGACCTTCCCATCTCAGCAGACCATTTCTTGGTGTTCTGTTGACCTGTCCCAATCCAAGTAACTGTTTTATCTTATGCTGAGTAATTCACTGAAACCGTTTGTGCACTACATGCTTACTTTTGCAAAGTATTGTTTCAAGAAGTACAATTTGACCAATAAGGGTATTAACAAATAATTAAAACCCCCCTAAGTGCTACAAATTCAGTTTAGCAGAAAAGAAATTTAACGGAGCAGTCCTCATGATGTAGCAGCAAAGGGGTATTATTGTAACCTACATTTTAGAAGCATGGAAGTAAAAAAATTAGTTTCCATTTATGTCACTAAAGGTTTGTTACCTTAATTGTAAAAACATATAAAAACATTGTCAGGACCTTTTTTCTGCTTAAAAAGGAGCAGGACCTGCAGTCTTTTTTGTAGGGAACTAAATCATCTGGGAGCCTATTTGCTTTCTTGTATTGACAACTTAGAGATCAGCACATACTGGGGCTGTCTTTTTGCCCTCAGCGAGGCTCTTGTATCTGGTAACACGAACTGTCAAAACTACTGGGCATAGACCAGTTTTTTGGATGCTTTGCTGGAAATACCACATGATTTATCACATTGAATAGGCATTTATTCTGAAAGAGTGCTCAGACTTTAAACTCTTGAATATAATGACATTAATTTTTTAATAAGTGAATTCCTAAAGAATTACCAGATTATTCTGAGTGGCAGCTGCCTTCTTAAAATGGAGGATATCTGACATATGTTTTATAACAAGAAAAACCGCAGGTGCCCAAGCTAAAAATGCTTTTCAAACCCTTCTGTTTATCAAAAAAGCCAGGTATTTTCAAAGACAGGCTTGCATGGGAGTAGTGATTTTTATGAAATCTAAACAGTATAAAGGCAGACTTGGAGAATACCATGACAAAGGTCATAAAAAATACTTGAGCACATAACATAAAAAAGGGAAAAATTAAATGCATATAAACAGAATCCTGAAAATGAACCTAAAATATCAGGCAAATACGTAAGAAAATGGGCAAACCTGTGAGGTCTTTGTAGTTTTACACTTACAAAGACGAGCAGCCGGAGCTGGCTCAGACCATTTTGGCACGTCAGGACAGGCGGGGTTTGGTAGCATGCATTCAAAGGCCAGGATTGTATTTTTCCCTTCGCTGGCATCACAAGGGCAACCAACACAGGACAGTGTCCCTTCAGAAAAAAGGTCTGAGGCAGATGAATGGGATAGTCTACTCCTGGAGGTGGAGGCCTGGGCTGGAAGAGTTAGAAGAAGCCAGTGCAGAGACAAGCTGCTAAGCAGTGACAGCTGGGATGGAGCATCAGGGGTGCCATGTCCCTGGCAGGCCTGGGGAGGCACCACGGGCATGGCAGAGGGAGCAGGGAGAGCTGAGCTAGGATCCCCCCAGAGGGCTGGCTGCTCCTCGGCGGAGGGTCCTACGTGGAGCTGCCACACCAGTGTGCACGGATCAGATGCCTGGCGGACACTGCCCTGAGCTGGTGACAGCCAGATCCAGCCGCCTCGCAAATGGGCAAAACCGGCCCACCATGCCAGACACAACCAAGCCGAGCAGCTTGGTGTGCCTCTCAAACAATCAGAGAAGCTTCTCCCTGGTTGTGCACGGAATTCCTCATGGACACCCCCTCACCCAGGTCTCCGCACACCTCTAAGGCCCGCCCAGGTTCCCCGCTATGTCTAGACCCCGTGTAGCCTTTGAGAGGGCCCGTGGAAGGACATCGCTCTCCTCCAGACTAACAGCCGCAGTCCTCTGCTCCGGGGATTTTTTCTCGTTTTTTTCATTTTTTATTTTGACAGTAGAAGGTCGTCTCATGCCCGGCCGATGGCGTTCCTTCCCATTATATTCCCATGAACCTGCACTCGAGAAATGCAGGTGTAGCCTGACTTTCCCCAGGTGCTCCGTACGACAAGCCTGATAAACTGAAAGGCTCTGGGAAGCTCATTCTGCAAAGAAAACAGGGCAAAAAGACACATCACTCCTGGAGCGTAAGGAGCGGTGGGAGGCCCCGCGCATCTCCCTCCGCCAGCCCGGCCCTTGCTCTGGGAGGCGCAGCTCCCGCCCTGGCCGAGGCGACAGCTTCTCTCTCTTTCCCTTCTCCCACCCAGGACCCCTGTCCCCTGCAGAGCAAACGTCCGACCCCGGAGAGCGGGCCGGGCCACTGTACAAACCGGAGGCTTTCTGGCCTGGGGGGAAATGGAACCTGGGGGAAGTCCTGCTGCCGGGGCAAGGCGTTGGGTGTCCTCCCTGCCACCGCCTGCCCAGCTCGGGCTCGGGCCCTGTCCCGCCACCCCCTGCCTTCGCTGCGGCCTCTGTGCCGGCAGAGCGGCCGGGGAGCGCTCCGGCGCATGGCATGTGGCAGCACCCAGCAGCTCCTCCACCTGCCTCCCCAGCAAAGCCCAGGCATCACAGACGGGGCCACGAGCGGGCGGGAGATGGGGAGAGACCCTGCAGTTTTCCTGGCGCAGCCCATCTGCAGCCAGCCCGGGCCCTGACCCGGGGAGTGCTGGGGTGTGGGTGGGGGGCAGCACTGGGTCCCCCGGGAGCTCCCCTGGGAGCCAGTGCATCCGAGCCCCCGAGCCTTGTTGGGCCCTGTGCTGGGTGCCGCACGTTGCGTCCCCTGGGCAGGGCTCAGCACTCCTAGAGAGCCCCCGGGAAACAGAAACCGAGGGTGGGTGGAGGTTTTTGCTCTCGCCTGATCCAACAGCTGCTTCAGGCGGTGTTTCTGCTCTTTGAGTCTTCTCTTCTGCAGAGAAGAAGGGAAACGAAGCATTCCCTTGTGCTGGTGGAGGTGGAAGGGTGCCTCTGTGTAAGAAGGCAGAGGTTTTTTTTCCCAGCCATGCTGACCCTGCCTTACTGGCCATCCCCCTGTACTGGGTCTGCCTGCGTGGGAGTTGACTTTCCTCCTAGCAGCCCGTACGGTGCCGTGGTTTGCATCTGTGGCTGAAAGAGCATTGATGATGCACCATTGTTTCAGCTACTGCTGAACGATGCTTACAGAGCATTGAGCTGTCTCTGTCTCTCGCTCTGTCCCCTCGAGCGAAGAGGCTGGGGGCGGGCAAGAGCTTGGGAGGGGACGGAGCCAGGACAGCCAACCCCAATTGACCAAAGGGCTATTCCATGCCGTGTAACATCGTGCTCAGCGATAAAGACAGAGGCTCTGGTCTTTGCAAAGTAGCCGTTGCTTGGAGACTGGCTGGGCATCAGCCTGCCTGCGCAAGGTGATGAGTGGCATGCCTTGGGTTTTTTCCCCTCTTTCCTTCGCTTATTAAAGTGTTCGTATCCCAACGCACAAGTTTTCTCCTCTTCTTGCCATGGGCTCCGAGCAGAGCCCCCGGAGACCAGGACGGCTTGGGAATTCCAAGTGACATTTCTTGGTGGAGCGGTGGGCTGCCAAGAGGGACGTTAGCTGGTGCTCAGCGCAAAAGGGAGGCCCCTCACTAGAGGCGAGCAGCTGGTAGTGCTGAAGTGGCCCCATAGAGAGCTGCTGGCGGAGCTGCCCAGACAGGAGAAGTCTGAGTAGCCAGCTGGTAGGCACCAGCTGTAATTCCCATCACCAAGAGATCCTGCCATGGTGCTCAGGGCCCCACAGCTACTCCCCATGTCCCCTCCCTTCTGCGGTGAGCAGCAACACCGGGCTCCACGGGCTGGGGGAAGACCCCTCCACCCGCCCCCCCACATGGTGGCCCTGACAAGCCCCACTTCAGCTGGGCTCTACTTCTGAAGCGATGGACAGGTCTGGCGCTGGCTGCCCCCCATCCCTATGTGTCTGGGTCCACAGGCCATCAGGGCGAGCTGTGCCACCTGTGCCAAGGCACTTTGTCCCTTGGGTGATTCCACTAGCACCACCCAACAGCCCTCGTGCCTGCCAAGTGCCCCCGTGTTGCCACCAGCCACCCGTGGCTGTCCTGGCCCCTACTTCCTTCTCTGGTTCCCAGAGGCTCCCAGAGGTTTCCCAGCAGCCCCTACCTGGGACCCCACTGCCCCTGGGGGCCCCGGGGGACCCTGGACACCTCCAGAGCCCTCCTGTCCTGGCTTCCCTGGCTGCTTCCAGCTGCTGTGAGGCACCGGTGCCCTGTGCCCAGGCACGTGCACTCCCCTGGTGGCTGCTCCCAGCCCATCGCACGTTGCACAGCCCTTCGCATGCCTGTGCCCTTCCACAAGGCCCCTGTGGCTAGGCTGGAGCATCAGGGGTGCCATGTCCCTGGCAGGCCAGAGGGCTGTGCCTGGGGAGGCACCACGGGCATGGCGGGGGCAGCCGGGAGCTGAGCCAGACCAACATTTAGCTGCCACACCAGTGCACATGAAATGCCTGGGGACACTGCCAATTCCAGCCTTCTTAGCTGGAGAAACAGCCCTCCACTGTGTAACATCATGGCTATGATATCACAGCTGGGGCCACAAGTAGGCAGGAGATGCGGAGAGATCGTACAGTTTTCCTTGCACAGCCGATCTGTCACCACCTCAGGCCCTGAAGCAGCAGTAGCCCAGAATTCATGTGATTGATAGAAAAAACTGTGTCAGACAAGATGGTATCAGTGTAGGGTGCTCTGGTGCATCTCCATAAAAGTAGTGGTGGGCCTGGAGCCTATATGGGGGGGAAACAGCACCATGGTATCCTTGTACCAGATACCATAGGAAACCATCTTTTACACTTAAATCTTTGCCTGACTTCGAACCAATTGGAGTCTAATTATAGAAGGTGAGAAACCTTACAGAATTTTTAAGAAATCAGTCCAAATCTGTTTCATTCATATCAGATGTAATTCATCAGAATACACATCTGAAGCTACTATAAAGCTTTTGGAAGGGATGAAGTGCCATGTGTTTGTCTATCAGGAAACAGAGCAAGTTCTTATCAAAAGTAAGAATCATACAGGGCAGAATTTATTCCCTTCTAAGGTTTCTCCTTCCTTTTGAACAGTTTTGTGGAGCTTGGGAACATGTTATATACTGAGCCCCTGTACATAAAAAAATAAATCAATACTACCTGCTGTGATATCTCTTAACTCAGCATACTGTTTGCCTGACCAGCCTCTGATCTCTGGCTGGTAATCGGAAGTTAAGTGTTTGCAGGTGGCTATGTGGTTGCATCAGCTATTTTAGCTTTTTAATGATGAGTTATACCGAACATGTCAATTGAAATAGGGCAAACTTAAGGTTTTTTTTTTCCTGTAATAGTGCCACAACAGATAAACTTTATTTTCTTTTCAACGCTAAACCCCCACATCCCTCTTTTTAAGTGAGGCAAGAAGCCCCAGGAAATTTTAAGTGTCTTAATTTTGTCTGCAAAATAGTATGAGCAGTTATTAAAATAAAATCAAATTTAAATAAACATTCCACTGTCTTGAAAAGTAGGTGGACCTCTGGTTTTCCCTACATGTTGTAGTATCTTTGAGACAGCAGAGGCCTTTGGAAGTCCACTACTATAGTGAGTTCAGATTATTTGTGATTTCTTTGCCTGTTTGGCTAGCCCAAGTAAATGAGTTGTATGCTGATGAGCCCCAGAAAGATTTGGAATCTTTACTGGAATCTGGTGGAGATCACACAGCTAGAATACAGTCTTTTAGCTCAGCATTAGACTGTTTATATATATATTTTAAAATAGTGATCATTTTTTGAAGCCACAAAAATTACCAATCCACAGATAAAATGCTGCTGGCACATGCCTAGAGCAAGTACATGTGGTTAGACTCATGGCAAACCCTGCCCCCAAACCAAAACCAAAACAAATCATCAACTTGTTTGATGAAAAATCCCTGCATGCACACAGTTTACATTTCTGCTTCTGACCACTCTTCAAGATAGCTTAGAAGTCAATGCAATCTTCTACAGGCAGTAATTGTGGGTAAGCAATGACAGAGTGCACAAATACACAAGTGTTAAATCACATAGAAAGAAGAAATATCTGTCAGCAATAGATAACCTAACTATTAGGAAGGTGGATAGAGTCAAGCATTATAGCAAAACAAGGTCCAGTTTCTCTAAAGTTGCTGGCTTTGTATCTTGAAGGAGTTACCATGTTCTAGTTCATCACCTGACCATTCTTATCCCTTTTATTTTGATGAATTTCTGATATGTTAGAGCAACTGCTGAGATAAAAATGTCCTTGAAAATAAGTATGTATACTCTGAAAGCGCTTAGATTTTCTAGGTTAGATTTTGACACAGGAAAGGATAGTAAGGATGGACAGAATTTAAACACCTGACTACAACACTCTTGTAGTCTGAGGCCAATAATAATATTCACCACAATACTTTTGAAAATGCTACTGCTTTTCCCGAGCTGGGCACAGTTGGGCTAGCAGACTTCGCAACATCTTATTACAATGCTTCTGCACTAAATTCCATATCCTGGAATTAAACAAGGTTGAAATCCCATGGTAAAATTACTGCCTACAAATATGTTCAAGGGGAACTAGCAAAGCAGATTTGGTGCTGGTTAAAGAAGTGCGATACCATTGGTCGGGTTTTTTCTTATAGCAGCAGTGAACTTATATGTGTCAAACAGCACAAGAATAGGGCAGGCTCATTAAAAAAAGTTTTACTCTATTGAACATAAATCACAAATTTTAACTGCTCACTAGTTGTTTTGGGTTTGTGTGCTGGGGTTTTTGGTAGCAGGGGAGGGGCTGCAGGGGTGGCTCCTGTGAGAAGCTGCTAGAAGCTTCCCTGGCTCCATGTCAGACCCGCCTCTGGCCCAGGCCAAGCCCATCAGCGACGGTGGCAGCGCCTCTGGGAGAACAGATTTAAGACGGGGAACCTGCAGTGAGTAGGGGGATCGGAATGTGAGAGGAACCCCTCTGCAGACACCGAGGTCAGTGCAGAAGGAGGGGAGGAGGGGATGCCCCTGCAGCCCGTGGTGAGACGGCAGGCTGTCCCCCCCAGCTCATGGAGGGGAGCGGGGGAGCAGATGCCCACCGGCAGCCTGGGGAGAGAGGAGCCCACATTGGAGCAGTTCGTGGAGGGCTGCCTCCCATGGGAGGCACCCCACACTGGAGCAGGGGACGAGTGAGGAGTCCTCCCCCTGAGGAGGAAGGAGCAGCAGAGATAAGGTGTGATGAACTGACCCCAACCCCCATTCCCCATCCCCTTGTGCCGCTGCAGGGGAGGAGGTAGAGAGAACCAGGAGTGGAGTTGAGCCGGAAGGAGGGAGGGGTGGGGGAAGGTGTTCTAAGGTTTGGGTTTACTTCTCAGTATCCTTGTTTTGATTTGATTGGTGGTAAATTAAATCAATTTTGTTTCTTCCCCAAGTTGAGTCTGTTTTCTGTCTGTGACCATAAGAGGTGAGTGATCCCGCCCTGTCCTTGCCTCGACTCACAAACTTTTCTTTATATTTTCTCCTCATCCCACTGGGGCTGGTGGGGAGGAGTGAGCAAGCAGCTTCATGGTGCTTTGTTACCTGCTGGGCTTAAACCACATCACTAGTACAAAAGCCAATAAAAATAGGACGATAAAAAAAAGACCTATTTCGTCTTCAGCATTATATGGGGGAAGAAAGCAAGCTAGTCATTCCAAGACCAAAGTCTATTCTGTGAATGTTCAGATTTAAGTTTCCCTTGGCACTCAGAGTGAAAGGAGAATTTATTAGCAACATTGCACAGACTTTCAGCACCCTACAGAATACTGAAACAATCTTCCAGAGTTCAGACACCCTGATACTGCAATGAGAGTGAAGGCTAAACATTTCTCCCTTTGAACTCCTTTGTTAGACAGTGAAGGAGTAGTACTTTTTCTGCATTACATGGCACCTTTAGAAGTCTTCTGAGGTGAAGGAATCAACATGTATCCCCAAAAATTTGGTTGAGCAAAATAAAGCCACAGTACCAGAATTGTTTACCGACTGGATTACAGACTCAGGAACTGGTTGGGAGAAATGGCTTAGTCTTTGCATCTGATTTGTTCCCTCATCAACTTTGAGTCAACCCATGCCTCTACTACCAACCCTCTGGACCACTCTTTCTCTGTAGGGAGAGAATAAAAAGAAACAAGATGCAATCCCAAGTTATTTTCTCTCGCTCCTACACCACAGAAAACAAAGAGATGAACTTCACATCAACACTTACTTTTGTGTGTCACCTACACTGCAGAGTTGCTCTGAAAGTGTATTTCCTGATCTTTGTAGAGCTACTCAGGAACAAGCAGGTATTAAGGCATGGCAGCTTGATCAGGAAGCACTGTATTTTAACAGATGCTTCCCTCTAGATTTCCAGAGATAACAGAGACATTTGAATGCACTGATGATTTTCTCTGAAATTATGAAAATAAACAAATATATACTTTTAATACTATTTGTTGGCTGCATAAAGCATAGGGTATCCACATACTGAATACCAAGGAGAATAAGCCTCACAGAATAATTACCCACTTGTCCTGGTTTTGGCTGGTATAGAGTTAATTTTCTTTCTAGTAGCTGGTATATTATGTCTCAGATTCAGTATGAGAAGAATGTCAGTAACACACTGATGTTTTCAGTTGTTGCTAAGTAGTATTTATGCTAAGTCAAGGATTTTTCAGCTTCTCATGCCCAGCCAGCAAGAAGTTGGGAGGGGACACAGCCAGGACAACTGACCCAAACTGGCCAAAGGGGTATTCCATACCATGCGACGTCATGTCAGGTATATAAACTGGGGGGAGTTGGCCTGGGGGGATCGCTGCTCGGGAACTAACTGGTCACCGTTTGGCGAGTGGTGAGCAATTGCATTGTGCATCACTTGTTTTGTATATTCCAATTCTATTATTATTGTCATTTTACTATTATTATTATTAGTTTCTTCCTTTCTGTTCTATTAAACTGTTCTTATCTCAACCCACGAGTTTGGCCTTTTTCCTTCTGGTTCTCTGCCCCATCCCACTGGATGGGGTGGAGTGAGCGAGCGGCTGCATGGTGCTTAGTGGCTGGCTGGGGTTAAACCACAACACCACTAAATAAGAACTGTCCATGAAATGAATGCATCAAGGATCTTGGGTTGTCATGGGGAAAATCACATGGAAGAACTGATGCTTATTTTAGCTTTTTTATTACACAACCAAACCATAAACTACATTCTAATACAGGCAGTACTTAATCATTTGAAAGATAAGAGTTGTGGTACTGAAGTACAGCAAAAGCTACATCTAAAAACATATAGAAAACATAAAAACATATGGAACAGAAGAAGTTTTAATGCTAACAAATTCTCTCCAGCTGAATGTAAAAAAGGCTTAATGAAAGTAATATCTTTAGCAATATTTTTATATTAATTTATTTTTA
Source organism: Harpia harpyja (assembly GCF_026419915.1). Taxonomy (NCBI): domain Eukaryota; kingdom Metazoa; phylum Chordata; class Aves; order Accipitriformes; family Accipitridae; genus Harpia; species Harpia harpyja. Next base: position 78,686,204 of record NC_068969.1, on the reverse strand, counting down.
GATAGTCTATATATATTTCTGTATTTTGTTATATTTGTATTCTATGTATTTATATTCCTATATATTTACATCAATTTTTATATTGCTATCTTTAAAATCTTTATCAATGATCAGGATGAGGGGACCAAGTGCACCCTCAGCAAGCTTGCAGATGACACCAAGTTGGGTGGGAGGGTTGGTCTGCTTGAGGGTAGGAAGGCTCCACAGAGGGATCTGGACAGGCTGGATCGATGGGCTGAGGCCAATCGTACGAGGCTCAACAAGGCTCAGTGCCCCTTCCTGGACTTGGCTCCAACAGCATCCTGGCTTGTATCAGAAATAGTGTGGCCAGCAGGACTAGGGAAGTGCTCATCCCTTTGTACTTGGCACTGGTGAGGCCGCACCTTGAATGCCGTGTTCAGTTTTGGGCCCCTCGCTACAAGAAAGACACTGGGGTGCCGGAGCGCATCCAAAGCAGAGCAATGAAGCTGGCGAAGGGCCTAGAGAACAAGTCCTGTGAGGAGCAGCCGAAAGGACTGGGGTTGTGTAGCCTGAGGAGGAGGCTGAGGGGAGACCTTATTGCTCTCTACAACTACCTGAAAGGAGGTTGTAGCGAGGTGGGTGTCAGTCTCTTCTCCCAAGGAACAAGCGATAGGACAAGAGGAAACGGCTCAAGGGAGGTTTAGATTGGATATTAGGAAAAATGTCTTCACCGAAAGGGTTGTCAAGCATCGGAACAGGCTGCCCAGGGAAGTGGTGGAGTGACCATCCCTGGAGATGTTCAAAAGACGTGTAGACGTGGCGCTTAGGGACATGGGTTGTTGGTGGACTTGGCAGTGTTAGCTTTACGGTTGGACTCAACGATCTTAAGGGTCTTCTCCAGCCTAAACGATTCTATTCTATGATTCTAATATATGGTAAGCAACACAAGTTTCCTCATCTGACATGCATCTATTCCTTTGCTTCAAGGAAATTCTATGTTTTTTTGTTTTAAGAGAGCATTAGAAAACCATGTTTTCTATCGCATGAGCAAAAATAAATTTCTCTATGATCCTTTCAATAATTTTTATTCTATATAGCAGAATTAAGGATAAATAGCAGGAATGCGGGGGCAGAAGTTGATACTCTAAAAGATAAGTCTCTTGCAGGAAGTCCATAGCTCCTTGTCAGTTTTCTTTTAAATCACAACAAATTTTGAAACGATGTTCAGAACAGTGGGAAGCAGCATCAACAGTGATGTTTCCCAGTTACTTGAACCGCAGGAGATGAGACCCTGAACTGAACAGTGTACTGCTGTAAGTATACTCATGAGAGTCAGAGATTCTAGAAGACTAGTAGAAGAAAAATAAGATACACAAGGTTTGTCTAGAATATATGCTTTATTATTTGCAGTCTGTGTAAATTTTAATACATGATTGAAATTTCTATATCATTTTCTCTGTTTAAGCACATCCTGGTCTTTTCCAACAACACAGTCAGTTGCACCTTTATTATGTACAGTCAGTATTTATGAAATATTGCATATGCACCTATGAACTTAGAAAAATAACATGCAAGGGAAATTGTTACCATGAAACTGATAAAAAAAAAAGGACAGGTAAAACAGTCTATCCCCTTTTAGTGTGTTATGGCTTTGCACCAAGTATCAGATGTCAAAACAAACAGTTTAAGATGCTTCTTGTTAAAGGCACTTACTGTTCTTCAAATACACTTTCAAATTTAGTTGTACTGCAATAAGAAGTGTATCTCTGGGATCGTACTTTCATAACACAGTAGAACAGTCCAAAAAGGCAGCATTAATACAAGGGAAAAAAGGGTTTTTATGTTAAAATATGAAAATACCAAGAATTAACACAAACTGTCAGGATTTGGTCCTCATAAACAGGCAACAGCATTCAGGCAATAGTGATTTCTTTTCTTAGATGCTAACAAAAGTAATATCCCCAAAAATGAACTCTTCCAGTTCCAGCGTATAGATATGTCTAAGTTGAGTAGCGTATCCTCTAACACCACCCCCAATAAAAATATAGCTCTTCAAGACTAACTACTGCTCCACGTTGGCTGTGAAGGAAGAAACCTCAAAAGAGCATTATACATGCACATACTAGCAAGCCTACAATTCTGTGTCTCTGTATCTGGACGGCTGTCCATAATACCCCTTCTTAGAGTGGTCTGATAGCTGCCGGCGGTACTCCTCCTCCTCCTCTGCATCGCTGCCGTAGCTGCCACGGTTCTCTAGGTAAGGTCTAATAGGAGGTTTCTGGGGTTCTGGAGCTCTGGAGCTAACACAGCGAGACAGGGAAAGAGAGAGATAATGTTTACTTCCATTCTGAAAAGCTCAAAAATAATTAGTATTGGCTTTAAGGCCGTGTACACCCTAGAAAGGCATATGGAGTAAATAAAACCCCTCCCTAGCCCATAAAAAATTGCATGGCCATGGTAAGTCTATCTGGAGAGGCATCTTCTTTCCATCAAGCTGTAGCCTGATGTTCAGATTTGATCTACTCAACCTACCTGGAAGAATGCCAAATTTAACTAAAACAGCCCAGCATACATACATACACATCAAGAGCTTTACAGCACTTCATTCCCTGAGCAGAAAGGTTTTCAGCCATGGCTGCTATCCCAACTGACATTTTCCTCAATTATTTTTGCACCAGATTCTTTCTATGCTTGCTGCTTCTTTTGCATCCCCAGTTTCCTGTCTCAAAGTCTGAAAACTATTTATGTGACATTTCTTAAATTGATAGCCTTCTCTCCTCAATCAAGACTCTCACTAGACCTCTTATCCTTAAAAGTGGGCAGAAATAACCCACACGTTTGCGTTTTATACACTCTGGTGCTACGCATTTAATGTGACACTAAGCAGATATATAGAAATAAAATCTGCCAAGGAAGGGCATTGCCTCAGTTTTAAAAGCCATGATTTTTGTAGTCCACATTGTACAAAGCCAAGATGTTATCCTCCTTCCACATTGCCCTAGTGCTTAAACACTCCCCCTAGGCCAATCGTTAACATTCCTGTAAAAAGGCAGCAGCACTGATTTCTGTATGTAAGCAAACACTCTGCATATGTGATTAAAGGTTACTTTTCACTACTTCTAAAAAGCTTCCAAGGCTATATAAAAAAGTATGCTTTTCTGAACCCCCAAGAAAGCCTGAAAATAATCACTTCATGTTTTCCATTTGCATTTTAATTATATACTATGACATCAAAGGATTTGATTCACTAGAAAAAAAAGTCCCATTTCTATCGGCTATTACTAGGAGGCAAGAAAAACTTAAAAGTCCTGCAGAGCAGAAAACAAAATCCATCATACAGTGTGTTAGCTCTTGCATAGGTGACTGCTCAAGTCACAGAAATACGCAGTGTGTAGGATAAGATCACACATGGTCAACCAGTCCAGAACTCATTGAATTTTAATGAAAGACTACTACTTTTCACGAGACTTGATGGGTGACTTCAGGGAAGTTTCATCCTCAGTTTCCCTACCCACACAATACATCTGTAACTGAATAAGCATTTAAGTAATCAGGTATTATTAAGTAACCAAAACAGCAATTATTTGTTAGGATAGAATAACAGTCATCAAGTGTCTAGCACAGGAAAAATGGACATCAGAGGACATGAATGCAGAAAAGCTGAGTAATACTGACTGGGGCAAAAAACTGGCTCTGCAAATATTACAGCAAAAGAATACAGTGTTTCTTCCTAGGTAACTCAAATACTATGAATGAACTAAAAGAAAAAAATATGCTGAAAACCAAGAAGAGTGCACTGAAATTTTGTCCCACCTTTACAGTAATCTTTAAGGCACAACAATGAAGCAATATACCAAGGCAGGATTATTTGTACGAATAAAAAATTGGCAAGATCAGTTTTCCTCCTGCTGGTGAAGCAAACAATCAAGACAGAATACTTTAAACTGGATACACCTTACCTCACAGGCTGGAGCCAGTTCTGTTCTGACTTTGGTGTTTTGACAGGGACAGCATAAATATCCGGGTGCTTCTGGGCTATTTCAAGCTTTAAAAGAAAGTAGGAGAAAATAACTGTTCTTTTTAAGTCTATCCATTAGGAATCCTAGACTGTACATCTAGCAGATCTGAAACAAAGCACAAATTGATAACTGATCTTATTCATACTACTGCAATTATGTAATTATATAACTATTCTTTTGCTAGAATAGTAATTCAAAGTGCATGTGAAAACAATGGATTGACGAAAGCAACAGGATTATTAGAAGTCAGCTTTCTATAGTTACAATAGGAAGCCTTAAAATACGCCCTCTTTTTACATTCAAATTCACACAATAGTATGTCTGTATGTGTGGTTTCCCAAACTTCTCTCCCCAGAGGCAAGACAATGCAAGGGCATGATTTTCATTTTCAGGACGCAGGCTGTTCTATATGCTGGAAAGGACAGCAGGGGGAGAATGCATCTGTTCGTACCCTGGCATTCTGGGCCTCTTGTAGCTCTTGCATTCTTTGCATCCTTGCCTTATGATCCATCTCCTCAAATATTTTTACTTTCCTCAATACAGATTTTGGAGTAGTTTCTTGTTCGCTTCCTTCCTCTTCCAACTTTGCCTCCTCCTCTTCTTCTGCAGCTGGGACTGCTGGCTGAGAGTTTCTCAGGATGGGACGCCCAAAGGCAGGTTTCACAGAAACAGGTGGTGGTGCTGCTTTAGCTGATACAATTGAAGTCTCACTGCTGACAGCAACGTTACTTGATTTGGAGTCATAGTTCTTGGGGAAGTCATATGGATCCTCTTTTTGTAACTTTCCCTGTAAGTATAAAACACGCAAACAAAGTCTACATCAGCAACTTCATAATTTTCATTTCAAATGAATGTTTTAATCTGAAATTAATCATTTTTCCTATGTATTTAACAGTGTCAACCTTCATCTGAAGTAACCCTTGAAAGGTATTTGAACTGCTGCAACATTTAAGCCATACACTCATATGCTACACATCAACCTATAGAAGACTAAGATATTTACACTTGTTTGTCCCATTTGTTAAGGATTACCAGAACTATGTGTGTTAGGGGGCAGCACAGAGAAAACTGACCTCCTAAATGATTTGTCAGTCAGTACTACCTGACATAGAATATCACTACCAGGAGTTTGGAAGTGCACAAGACCCAAGTCTGTTTTCTATTCCATCTTTATTTTCCTTACACATATCCTACTCTGCCCAGTCTCCATTGTCAAGGCATACTTTAATATAAATTGAATATATGCAGTATGTGAGGGCACCCATCTTCATAAAGAAAGGACTTTGGGGTCAGGTGAGATCAGGAATTGCTAAAACAGAGTTTGGTGTCCAAACATCATGATTTTTTTTCCCTGCATCACTCCTGAGCAAGGTTTAAATAAACAGTTAACATCAATTTCTAGTGATGGAGACCGATTTCAGAGGGGGTAGATTCTGGTTTTGTGCTTCACAATAATGGCCGTCAGATACATTAGCCTACATTTGTTCTTGCTGAGCTAACAAATTGAAAGGCACTTTTTTAGCACACACAAAAAGGAGTCTACTTTCTTATTCCATATAGAGATTACACATTGTCCTAGTTTCAGCTGGGATAGAGTTAACCGTATTCCTAGCAGCTGGTACAGTGCTATGTTTTGAGTTCAGTATGTGAAGAATGTTGATAACACTGATGTTTTCAGTTGTTGCTAAGTAGTGTTTAGACTAATTTTTCAGCTTCTCATGCCCAGCCAGCGAGAAAGCTGGAGGGGCACAAGAAGTTGGCCCAGGACAGAGCCAGGGCACCTGACCCAAACTGGCCAACAGCGTATTCCATACCATGTGACATCATGCCCAGTATAGAAACTGGGAAGTGGAGGTGGGGAATCGCTGCTCGGGGGACTAGCTGCGTGTCAGTCGGCGGGTGGTGAGCAATTGCACTGCGCATCATTTGTACATTCCAATCCTTTCATTTTGCTGTTGTCATTTTATTAGTGTTATCATTATCATTATTAGTTTCTTCTTTTCTGTTCTATTAAACCGTTCTTATCTCAACCTGCGGGTTTTGCTTCTTTTTCCTGATTTTCTCCCCCATCCCACTGTGTGGGGGGGGAGTGAGTGAGCAGCTGCGTGGTGCTTAGTTGCTGGCTGGGGTTAAACCACGACACACATATTTGAAGAGAACTGTTACCCTGTAAGTTTTTTACCTGCTTGGTCCTGCAATACTTTGTCATTCCTTCTCTTCACACTTAAAATGTTTTCTAGTCTCTGATCATGCCTATTGCTCTTCTTAATGTGGCACCCTGGAAAGTCCTCCAGAAAGAGGAACTTTGTATTCAGATTTGTTTCTGTAAGTTTACCTTAGGTGGTTCAGGCTTGAATGCTGGAGGTGGACTTGGTTCTCTAAGGATCTCCCTGCTACCAGCTTTTCTCAACTGAGCCCTTGGTTCTGGACTAAATTTTTTTAAACTCTGTGAAAGAAAATAAGAGATAAAATCACTGCATTATCCAGTAATTCTATCATTTTTTCTCTCTCTCAAGTTTACTATTTTGGGAACAGTAACCAGGAGTCAAATGACTGTCAGCAACCTGGCCACAATCACTGCAGATAAAATTGCAAAATTCAAGGTGATGAGACATCATCAGGAAACTTATAGAGTTAGGCAGAAAAGCAGAGCTATTATTATTTTTGCTCTACACATCGTAGCTCTAAAACACTATCAGAGGTAAGATAAAGCTGCAGTTTAAAAGCCTCTAATTTTTAAGCCATACATACAGGGCTTTCAGAAAGTCCAAAGTACAGTCTTGTTGAAAATGCAGTCATCTCACCTCCTCATGATGCACAGGTTCGGATGACCGGCTAACAGATGAAATCCTTGGTTCGTCCAAGGGCTCATCAAGTTCATTGTCAGTGTATGCCCCCCCTTCTCCATCTGTATCCTCTAGGTCACTGATCAGACGGCTGTCACAACTCAAATAGTCAGCACCCATTGCAGTAAGGTAAGACATACGATCATCTGCGTCATCTTCCATGCCATCCATCTAGAGAAAAGTCAGTAAGAATTAAGGAACAAAGTCTAAATATTTAAAAATCAGAGTCCAGTTAGGTCTCAGCATGACTTTGCAGAACTGAAAGAAACTCTAATGCAGAATCGTAAAGGAAAGTCCTGTAAAAGTTTATGCCTCCTCACCATTCTCCCCTAGCCACAGCATTAGTATAACAGAAAGAACTATAATAAGTAATTTTTTGTTTCCAAGAAAGACATCAGCTTACTACTTGTCTAACATATCCAGCATTGGCAAACAAAATTCTGAAAAATTTTTACTGGCAAGAGATTATCTTGAGACATCTTGTGTAACTTAGTATAGTATGGACTGACTGCTTACCTTTCCTTCTGATACCCATACTGCTTCTCCTTGCTGTTGCTGAATTGTATCTTTCAGACTACCATACCAGCTATCATTGGCCGAATTCAAATTGATGGTGGCTGTAAAAATTGAAGGAAAAAGCATATATACACACCAAATGCAATGTGAACCTTTATCCAGTCTTTGCTGTTTAACACTTTTTGTTTTAGTTATGTGAGAATGTTAAACAGCCATTTCATTTAGATCACTAACAGAAGCATGGTATTGTCATTTTATTGTTCGTCCATTCCCCAAACTTATTAAATCACTTATCTTTTAATGACAGTACACCGATTCAAAATTTCTTTTGTATTAGAATTTGGCAGAACAAGGAACTTTGAAAAAAGTCAAGGAAGGGATTGCTCATGACCATACCTTCACACCCTTTTAGTTCCAGCCTGCATGACTTAATATGCAGAGTAGTAAGTGGATGTCTCAAGACTCACACAGTCACATCCACTACTCTCTTGGTAAGCAGGTTAGACATGCATTCTTCCTTACCTGTAAAGAGGTGGGAACAAGTTTTCTTCAGTTTGTTTGCTTGCTCATAAAGTTTTCTTGAGCTCTTGTTAGATGTGGAACATAGCCTTTGTCTCATGGTTTTCACACCCTGCTTACTGTCTGGGTTAAAGAAGACCACAATTGGAAACCACTGGGTATAATTTAGCAGGTCCACTGCTTTAGGAGTCACATCCAACAGAGCATGTTTATCCTGTTAAGAAGAAAGCTCAGTCAGTGTGCTGCTTATGGGGAACAAGAGGAGGTGGTTGGAACATGGTATCCTAAGAAAACCAGGATATTTTTGTCCAACAAACCCCCACAATTTGTTGGATTTTTTTCCCCCGCAGTTATATCAGATCCAGAAGCCACAGCAGGCAGCCTTTTTCTTTCAGGTCCATTTTTCTAGACAGCTTTTGCCTGAATGTCCACATTCTTATGTTAACTAACTCTCATGTTAAGTAAAATGCAATTATTCCACTTTTTTTTTTTTTTTTTTTAAATAGGTAGTGAAAGTTAACTAGATTTTCTCTCTACCTGCCCCTTCCACAGCTTCTACTACCACAACTATTCTGCATGCTATCTGTGAGCTTTTATCTACACTTACTAGCTGAGGCAAATCTCACTTTTTTCATTTAATATATTCCTTCTTAGCTACTTCTAGTGCAAAAATGAATGGGATTTTCAAACATGTGCTTCAGTGGGGCCTGAGCTCTGAACAGACTTCTGTGTGACATTCTAACCCTCTGGCATCAATTTTATTGCACAATAAGCAGGGCAATAAGCTGGAGTACGTTCTTTTTGCCTACATTTTTTAGGCTTCTTTATTACCACCTATTTACTTTATCTCTAAACAGTATTACAAAAAGAGTCAATGCAGTCTCAGTAGATGCCACCTTAGCTATCATAGTCACTTCCTGTTCAGTTCAACAGTAGTAACTCTGAAGCAATCTAAACCATCAAGTTTCTGATGACAGTAACAGCAAGTAGAGCACTGAATGACAGTAAGGCCTCCATGGCAAATTCAGAATGCATATAGTAAAACACAGATGCCCCTCTGTTCAAATTTAGAATGGACTAAGGAAGGAGAATTTAACATCTAATATCAGGGTCACACTCCCACTTGGAGGACAGCTATCAAAATCATAAAAGTCATTGTTGAACAATTTCAAAACAGTCCTGTCATTAAGCCAAGTCTGCTTATTACACAAATAGATGCCATGAAGATTTGAGGACTCTGCAAGTTCTAGGAGCAAACATATCAAACAACATGCCTTTGAGTGTAAGCAATTTTCACAGAGAAATACTCTACCTGCTCAATGATCTGCCTCACAGTGTTCAAGCGCACTACCCCACTTGACTTCTCTGAACCTGCGTCTCTGGGTTCTGTCTCTGCAAAGACAACATTTTAGCTTATCTAGAATGGTCAGGCAGCTATGATTATTAAGTTATCCATTCTCTCAGTTAAGGATGATAAGGAAGCTAGGAGGACAACTTACTTGCTGTCTGGTACAGGTGAGGCAAATCATTTGACAACTTCTCCATAGCGATGTCTGCAACAGGGCCAAATATCACCACAGGTCTCTTAAAACCAGCTGAAAGAAAAGTATTTGGAGAAAAGATAAGTCTGTGTATTGGCTTTGTGTGGCAAGGTTTTGGTAGCGGGGGCGGAGCAGTTACAGGGGTGGCTTCTGTAAGAAGCTGCTGGAAGTTTCCTCTGTGTTTGAGAGAGCCAATACCAGCCGGCTCTAAGACGGACCCGCTGCCAGCCAAGGCTGAGCCAATCAGTGATAGTGGTAACGCCTCTGTGATAACATTTTTAAGAAGGGAAAAACAAGTTGGGACAGATGGAAAACGGCAGGCGGAGAGAGGAGTGAGAACATGTAAGCGAAACAACCCTGCAGACACCAAGGTCAGTGAAGAAGGAGGGGGAGGAGATGCTCCAGGCGCCAGAGCAGAGATTCCCCTGCAGCCCGTGGGGAAGACCATGGCGAGGCAGGCTGTCGCCCTGCAGTCCATGGAGGTCCACAGTGGAGCAGATATCCACCTGCAGCCCGTGGAGGACCCCACGCTGGAGCAAGTGGGTTCCCAAAGGAGGCTGTGACCCCATGGGAAGCCCGCGCTGGAGCAGGCTCCTGGCAGGACCTGCGGATCTGTGGAGAGAGGAGCCCACGGAGCAGGTCTTCTGGCAGGACTTGTGACCCCGTGGCGGACCCACGCTGGAGCAGTGTGCTCCTGAAGGACTGCACGCCATGGAAAGGACCCATGCTGGAGCAGTTCGTGAAGAACTGCAGCCTGTGGGAAGGACCCACATTGGAGAAGTTCATGGAGGACTGTCTCCTGTGGGAGGGACCCCACGCTGGAGCAGGGGAAGAGTGTGATGAGTCCTCCCCCTGAGGAGGATGAAGCAGCAGAAAATAATGTGTGATGAACTGACCGTAAACCCCATTCCCCATCCCCCTGCACCGCTGGGGGGGTTGGTAAAGAATCCGGGAGTGAAGTTGTGCCCGGGAAGAAGGGAGGGGTGGAGGGAAGGTGTTCTGAGATTTGGTTTTATTTCTCATTACCCTACTCTGGTTGATTTGTAATAAATTGAGTTAATTTTCCCCAAGCTGAGTCTGTTTTGCCCGTGACGGTAATTGGTGAGTGATCTCTCCTGTCCTTATCTCGACCCACAAGCTCTTTGTTGTATTTTCTCTCCCCTGTCCAGCTGAGGAGGGGGAGTGATAGAACGGCTTTGGTGGGCACCTGGCGTCCAGCCAGGGTCAACCCATCACAGTCTGATAAGACTTGTTTTATATAAAAGTGGCACAGACAAGATCCTCAATTACTATGCAAGGTTATGAGTAAGTTGAAGATATTAAAAGATATATTTTAAAAATCTTATTTCTCAAAAGTTTGTGCAAAAGCGTAACTCACACAGAAAGCTATTTTTATCAGCTGAGAAAGCAAAAGAAGTGGTTTTAACTTAACAGCTTCCTTCTTGCTTCTAATGAAGATGCATTTAGAGGATTCTATGTTCTGAAAACATACAGCAGATCTTCGGTAATCTTTCCATCCAGCAAAACAGCATGAACCTTGACCCAGTGGGTTTTGTGTGAATAAAGATACAAATGCTAAACCAGCCGCAGTGCAGCTTTAAGAAGCAAAGAAATGCAAAATTCTGTTATGCTTATGTCAAAACAAGTGCAAACACAGTCCTCATAAGCTAATGGGGGAATGCCATTCTATTGCTCAGTCTTCTTCTTGACATCTGGGAGCTCCTTTAAAATACTTTTTACTATTTGTTTTGTTCCACAATACTGTCATGTGTGAATACCCAGAAAATTATCTTGATTTGCTCAACGTCACTAGTAATATAGCTAGTTTAGAGTCACAGAGATGGACCACAACAACCTTGACTGCCTTTGGACAATCTGTTGAAAATACTTGGGTTTTATTTGCTCTCAAGGTAATGTTAAAGTAGTATTTATGAGCAAGCTAAAGATTGTGATTGATCTCAGGCATATGGATTGTACTTTCAGGGCTAGCCAAGGGGAAGCTGAGGAAACAAGAAAACCCTGCTTGCTGCTTCTTTTTTTCATTCTAAACCTTGAAATTGGCACGTGTAATTTGGAGGCAAAGGAGAACAGCAGCAGTTTAAAAACATAAAAAGCTTCTTTCTTAAAGTAGTTAATAGCATCCAGAAATCTGCATTCTGAGAAAAATGTCATCCCTTCCTGTTGCTCAAATTTAACATTGAACCCCCAAATTGGGTTTGTTCAAAATCACTTACTTAGCTGACCAAACATTTGGACACTAAACCAGCCAGGAATAAATGGGCAACTGGCTCACAGCAGTCTCACTTACCCTCACGCAACTGAACTCGCTCATAAGGTGGGAATTTTGTGCTCACAGATACAATAGTTGTCAGATCCTCACGACTCTTCCTCAAATTCTTCTTCACTCCAGATCGCTGGCCACGTGTTCTCCAGAAATCTGCTCTATCGCTTGAGCCATCTTTTTGGGCATTTTGAACACTGGCCATCTGCTCAGCTCTGACAGAGAAAGCACAGAGTTCATTTGTGCAGAACTAGTCAAAGAGGGCAAAGGCGCCTTCATCGAAGAACAACCGATTTTGAATTTGCAACAGGTAAGTTTGCCAGGTAGACAGCCATGAGTGGAGGAAAGAATAGAGAAGTCCAGGTTCTTTTCCCCTGGAGCAAACACAGTGTCAGAACAATGCTCTGACCTGCCATAGCTACAAGATTGCTGGGCAGGAATGAGCCCTCAGGTCTTAAAACTGGTAATTCACACAAGCATAAATAAAAGAATGCAACTGCAAAGAGGTGGTGAGAGAGTGCAACTCAGAACTGAAGGCCTAAGAAATTACTGCCCCTGTTTTCTTCTCCACTAGGCTTTATAAGTCACTACAGCATAGAAACAAAGGCCAGTTTGGTCAGATCAGTTAACAGAGAGGACAGAATGTACTAACCAGGAAAGAGGCAGAGGAGTCACATAAGAAGCATATTTCAGGAACTTCCGTACAATGCAATTGTGAGCTTTCCATGCTCAAGAACTTAACAGCTACAGTCTAAAAAATACCCTGATTTTTTTGCTGATTAATTTGAATACTTTTACTCCTTGTGCATATTTGAACACTTAGTATTACCTCACAGGAATTTCGACTAGGAAAGCATATTTAAGCAAAAAACATTGCTGTGGTTCACTCAGTATTTCACACAAAAATAAGGACTACAGCTACCAAGAAATATTAGCCTTGGAATAAATTCTTGAAATATTTTTCCTAAGGATATACAAAAGAAATTCAAGCACTGAAGTTCTTTTAAAAGATTAATCATCAGTCTTCTTGAACAGACAGTCATGAGCTTCCTAAGGTGTACCTTTTTTGTTGCTTTGTTTGGTTTGATTTCATTTGGGGGGGGTGGGGGGTAGAAGGGGGAAAAAAGGAAAAAAAAAAACAAAATAGGACCCTCCGCCCATTTTCTAGAAAAGGAACTGAAACAGCTAGTGTTCGAAGCTTGACTGGTTGCTGAAACAGGAGTTCTAGGTCTCTTTGCAAATACCTGATCTAGTATGCACATAACACCATCCTTTCTCATCGTCTCCTTATGTAATGCCATGGTTCTAAAATCTACATTTTTACAGGCACAATTGTTGTGAAAGTAAAGACAAAAGCATTTATTCATTCTTGGGTGGGGTGGATGTGTGTGTGTGGAAAGTTATGACATAGGAAGCAAAAATCATTTGGGAAAAAAAAAAAATCTTACTTCTAACAATGGATAGGAAGACAGGATGCCACCTTACCTGCTCTTATTTGGAATGAGGCCCTTTTCCAGTTCATTTCCAATTCTTACGGCCAGCCAGTTTCCCAGTTTGCCATCATACAGCGTATCAACTACTCTAAAGATCTCCCCTCTGGTGAATGCTAAGCTCTGTGGTGACTCTTTTTCACACTCGAAGTGGCTCCTGATGAAGAATGAATCTCCTCTGCCACAGGCCATGATGTCTCTGTAGACTAAAACAGGAACTCCCCTTTAGTTTACTTTTTTTTTTTTTACACTTGAAAGAAAGATTAAGCTGTCATTCTAGAGAACAGTTTTGAAAGCCTTCCCCTCCACCCAAAAAGATGCACAACCACAGCCTTCCCATCCATTGCCCCACACACACATTATCAACACTGTTCTATACTTGTACATGTACAGCCCTTGCAGCTCTGAGGGAAGGAGGTACTTGCACCTTCCCAAAGCAAAAGGCAGCTATGGTACTTCACTATTACAGTAGGCTGTCTCTCCCAACAGGAAAGCTTTACTCGCTCCTCAGTTCATCAGTAAAACTGTCCATTTGGTTCTGACTGAATCCCTTATGACTATCAAGGTACAGCAGAAAAGGAATGCTAACAGCAGATCTTGGCCTAGCTGCTACAGACAGAAAAGCAGAAAGAACAAGCAGTACATTGTCACTCTTCAGGATTAAGAATAGATGCTATTTGCTAATAATGAAAGAGATGGACAAGTGCTCTGAAAAACACATCACACATGCACATCTGTATGACCCTCGTAGTATGGAATACAGCTATGTTCTAAACTACTGAAAAGGAGGGTAACTAAAATGCTACCAAGAATAAGCACAAGAAAGATTATTTGTGGTTTCACTGACAAAACAGAGCTTAAAAGCTTCATGAATATACACACGTTTTGTTCAAAGCACCTACCTTCATATTTGCTTTGAGCCAAAATTGTCACTGTTTCACCTTTGGGAATTTCTAAGAGATACAAAACAGCATCTTCCCGAACAATGCCTCTGAAGTCTTGAGTGTTCACCTATGTACCAAAAAACCCCAACTTTAAAAAAAAAGAAAATCAACACCTGAAAAATCAACAATAAAAGGAATAACCAAAGATTTTTCTTTAATCTAAAAAATCTCAAATATTCTCTTCACTTATTATACTTTTTTTTTTAAAGTCAATATGGATGTCTGTTGCCGTAAGGAGTATTTTATTCCAGCCATTAACAGTAATCTTTCTGAAATAACAAAGTCCTGAATGTGCACTGCTAGGTTGTTTCTTCTACTTCAACAGGCTCCAAAAGGCCTTGAAAATCAAGGCTATCACAAGAGAAAAGAGGCAGAAGAGAAAATTACATTAGCCTCCTATTCGAATTTTCAGAAAAAAAGGAGAATGTAAGAGGACAAAATGGCATAGATGATACAATTCAGAAACTGGAAAAATAAATCACTGTTACCCAAGGAAACTGGAGAAAGATGAAAGAAGAAAAATATGCTGGCCTCAATTTTTTTCCCCTCCAAGACTAGGAAGAAGCATTGTACAGAAAATTTATTCTCCCATCTTGGGGCATTTTTCTTGATTAGTATTTCTCCTGCCTACCTGTTCCACAGAATCTTAAACAAACTAAATTTTGATATACAATTCTCCTTCAAAAACTCATTTCAGTAAGATATCTCCACTACATATACACACTTCCAAAGCAGTAACTTGACTTCATGAGATCATAATTTCTTCCATATTTCCACTAAGAAGCAAACCAAAAAATACAAAAGTGATTTGCATTTCAGGGACACATACTTATACTCATACCTTAAGAATCTGATCTCCTTCCTGCAGTCCCTCCTGATCAGCTGAAGTGCCTTCTTGAATTCCAGCAATAAATATCCCTACATCATTTCCGCCAGCCAGTCGTAGACCCACGCTGTCCCCTTTCTTGAATCTCACCATTTTTGTATTAGGACTACAAGATTTAGAGGCAGAAAAAGGAATTAAGGGCAAAATGTTAGGCATATGACAATAACAGGATGTCAGGAGGAAAAAATTGCAACTCTTTCAACAAAATTGTATCAATAATATTCTTAGTCCCTTTCTTTCACTCTATAGGCTGTATTTACCCAGGTAACTCTTCAGTGAGGGAAGGAAACAGAGAATTTGCATTTTTCAGAGTGGAAACTGAACTAGGCAGAGTTACTAAGTGGCATACACAGACTTGACAGAGCAGGAAAACAGTTCCCTGTTCCTGAAGTCCCCAAATATTTCCCTACCTATTGGGCCCTCTCTCAGCTGAGCAGCTGAGCAGTTTTTTTGTAAAAATAGCCTGAGTTGTAAGTAATCATACTAATTGTTTTTTCCTCTATATGCTTCAGAGCTGTCATATGAATTAAATTTATATCTGTTTTCTTTGCTATTTAACATGTTTGTTAGACAGAAGTCTTCAAGCTTTCTTTTAATGAGAAATATTTCCAAGTATACTCTACCGGTATGTTAACAATCAGTCCTTTCATATTGCAGTGGGAGAGCCTACTGGACTAGGTTCAGCTTTTTTGCTGTCAGAAAAGCTGTATGCCTGAGTGACCTTCCAACAGAGAGGACAGTACTTATCTGTCAGCCTTTCTCAGTAATACCCTAAGCCTGTATTATAAACTCCCCTTCACCAAAATAATCACTTGATTAATTTGCACATCAATGACAACATATGCAGGGTCCAACCCAGAAAAGATCTGAGAAGAGAATAATCCATTTGAGAAAATACTCCAAGCTACAGAATATCTTCAAACCCTTATTTTCAGGCTTCTCCTTCCAATCTCAGTGCTCCTCTCCCTTCAATTTCTGTATTTGGAAACTCTCAAAAGAAAACACGTTAAGTTGATTTCCTATTAATACAGTTTGCAACTTTTAGTATCTTAACTGTTATTCGGAAGCAATATTTTGTTCATTTCTAAGCAGAGACTAGAACTGCAATATGGACTGCACGGGCTTGGATTTGAAGAAAAGATACAAATTTCTGAACTGAAGTTTTCAGCTTGTACAGAAACACACACATGTTTGGCCTTGTCTTGCAACAAGCTTGTTTACAAATTAAATAGAGGATGTTCTCTTTGTATCTTAATATTGCAGGGTAGGGGAAGGTTGTCTTTTGTGTGCATATAAAATAACGGAAGAGGTATAAAATACACTTCCACAGAATTGCACAGCTTAGAACGGCCCTCTGCTCAAAGCAGGTTGTTCAGGGCCTTGACCAGCTGTTTTTGAGTATCTCTGGTGGTGGAGATACCACAACCTTCGAGGGAAAGCTGTTCCAGTGGTTAACCACCCTCATAATAAGAAGTTTTTTTCTTTATGTCAAGTCAGAATTTCCTGCATTCCAGCCTGGGTCCCTTGCTGTTCATCCTACTACTGCACCCCTCTGAGAAGAGTATGGCTCTGTTTTGTCTACACCCACTACCCATTCGGTCATTGCATGACAGCAGTAAGATGTCCCGTCAGTCCTCTCTTCTCCAGGCTTAAAACCCCCCAGTTTTCTTGGTCTTTTCTTGTATGTCATATGCTGCAGGCACTGACTCCCTACACTTGCTCCAGTGTGTCAATGTCGCTCTTGTCCTGGGGAGCCCCCAAATGGACATAGTACTCCAAATACTATCTCAAAGTGCTAAATATAGCAGAATGAAAATATACCATTGTGTACATTCCCATGCAAGCTCAGAAGCAGAGGGTGTTCTATACCTTCCAGGTAGAAGGCAAGTCTGTACCTTCCAGGCAGATACTTCTAAAACTAAGTTCAACTCAGATATGGTCAGTTAAAGGTCATGTCATCTCTTCTTGGCATTAAGCTATAAAAGGAGTACCACTCCAAATGGGCAAAAAAACCCCAAACCCATGCAACCAAGAACCAGGTACAGGTCACTGGAAGAACATGGCGTGCAAAAGAACACAGCAAGTGCCACCTTACCCATATATTGCTTCATCTTCAGGGCTGGGTTTAAGAATCGTTCTTGTAACTGGTTTTGGTTGAGACACTATATGTAAAAAAAGCCAACAAAAGTTACTGAGCTATTAAAAAAGTTATAAATGGCAGCAATTTTAAGCTATCAGATAGCAATCAAACCCCTCCATGCCAAAGATTAATACAGATTTAAGCGTCAAGCATCTCTTTGACTAGAATTGATTTACTTCCCTTTTTTTTTTAATACTTGAAAAAGAACAAAATGGTCAAGGGAGGGATACACAACTCTTTCAGGTGAGCCAGATCAGACTTCAGGAATAGCTTCATTTGGCTGCTTAGGGCAATAGGCTACAGTAGATGCTCTAGGAGAGTACTTGCTTTTTGAGATGGTAATTCTAATAAGCAACTGCCTTCAAATAATCTCCAGTGTTTCTTCTCTCCCTGCACCACAAAGCAAAGACAGACCTCTTCTCCGTGTGTCAGGACGGGGTTGACATGAAGAGTATACTAGATATGTCAACATGATTGGGGGAGTAGAAATTCTGTGGCCAGAACAAAAAAAGCAACCAAAACCTTCAAACTCTGACCTGCTGGGTCATCTTGGTACTTCAGTTCTTTGTTTGTGTCTACAACAGTAACAGCAGGACTAACAATGTCACCAGTTGATTTGAATGGTGTAGGCATTGCTCCCATCCTGGACATCCTACTGGATGGATCATCTTTTGCACTAAAAGAAATAAAAAGAAAAAAAAAGTGTAGTGAAATCAGATAAGAATGCCATGTATTTTAAGAATTTCTTTGACAAGCATTAGAAAAATGGACTAGAAAAGACCATTTCTTACCTTGGTTTCTCCTTCAGCTTTTCATTGGATGAATGCGAATCTACATCAGAATGATGTAATCTGTCATCTTGAGGGGAGAATGATCTGTTTGACTCTATTTCAGAAATGTCTGTAAAGAGAGCAGCAAATCAAGAAATGCAGGATTTGTTTAAATTATCTGCACATCTGATCACCACATTTATTTACAAAGCTTTCACATATAAGATATGCTGAACCTTTAAGCCTACTCCTTTTCCAAGTTGGATTTGACTAGCATTCAAAAAGTGCTGCATGCCTTTTAGTGCTTCAACCCGCCCGGCCCCCTGAAAATATTTCAGGAAGGTTTCACACAACCTTTAGGAAACACGCTCACATCGCACAACTACTTTGAGCATACCATAGACTCATTAACAAGTGTTAGCAGCCTTTTATTTGAGGTCTCATAAAGGTTCCCAGACAGAAGACCACCTTCACATTAACAGTCCTCACATTGCTTTTCTGTGACAAAAGAAACAGAGTAGCCCTCAGACTTGAACTGTATCTCAGTCTTCACTGTAAAACCTACAAAAAGTTGCACCAACTATTCTGACATCAGAGAAGCAAATACCTTGCACTAAGTAATGTAACATCCTGCTCCCCCAAACATCCTGAGCCCTTCCCCAAGCAAGAGTATGTTTAGAGATATAGCTCATACACTGTGAGAGATCATTTGTACAGAATAGATACTGGAAATAGAAACCAGTTGTCCAGGGGGACTTAATTTCCTCTTGTCCTGATGTTTTTTCCCTCCTGTGGAATGCTGTCATGAACGTTAATGCCCTCAGAAGGAGAGCCCAGACCAATCCACCTGTTTTTAAAACTGAAGTCTTTTATTAAAGCAACTGACTTGCTTGTTCTGAGAAGTAAGATTGATTTTGCCAGACCAACATTGCTGCTTCTATCTCTGTCCCTGCCCAAAATGTAATTATGATTACTACAAATTTCTTCTTTCACTTAAAGGAAGTGGGCATGATGCTTAATTGGCTATTACTTAGGTTTGTTTGTGTTTGGGGTTGGGGGGGGGGTTGGTTGGTTGGTTGTTTAACAGAGACTAGTACCACTCTACCACAGCAAAACACTATAAGCTTCATTCTGTCCCTGCACAGAGTCCAGAACTTTTTATCCACATCAAAACTCACCATCCATTTCTGAGTCACTGTCATTCAAGGAAGGAATGTTGAGCAGTGTCTGCTTTCTGTCCCTGAGGACAACCAGCTGGAGCTTTCCCCGTGACTTCTCAATCAATTTTCGGGCATCACCTAAAGACATGTTCTCTGTCACCGTACCATTGATCTGGACAGAAAAAGGCAACAATAACACTACAAGTAAACAAATAAGTCCATATTGTGCTCAAGTTTAATAGTAAAATTGACTGTAACAGGACTTACTCCAGAGTAACCACTATAACAACTGCCTGCTGAACTGCTAGCAGTATAGCCAGAACAGACCTTGAGAATGATATCCCCTTCATGAAGGTTGCCATCTTTGGTTGCTAGGCCAGTACGGGTCATTTCTTTTATGAAGATCTGACTTCCAAGCCGGAGACCATATTCTGGAATCAGGGAAATAATCCACTGTAGCTTAGAAGGTGAGCGAGGATGCATTTTTTTAAAACCTCACAGTGTACATGCAGCACACCCCATTACGCCATGAGAAAAGAAAAAAAATGCAGACCTAGTAAACCCACTTAACCCTAGGCTAACTCTCCTATTTCTGTGCTGTCACCACAGTAAGAACAAACAGCAGTCCAAAACCCATCACCAATAGATGATTAGTCTGCACCTTCAGACACCTTCAGAAGGCAAAGCAATGCCTTCATTCTGCAGGTGCTTATTAACATGCTGGACTAGATTCTCTCTCTGTATCATATTTTGCATGGCATGGGGAGGGAAAAGGGTCAAAAAGCGCTAATAGAAGAGCTGGGGTTTTTTTACCAGTTGCTGCATGCTGACCCTGTCCTATCTGTGCCCCAGTGTCTCAGCTGTTTCAGGCAAAGGATTTTTTTCCCTTCTCCCCATCCTTATTTTCCTAGTTACTTGGATCAGTGTATTTGCTACTTAAAAAGAAAGGCAACACTCTTAATAAAACACACACATCCTAGAACAACAGAAAAGGAAAGAAACAGCTGTCTGCTTTTAAAAATCACATTTGAGCAAGTCTGCAAAGCATCCATATGAATGGCAGAAATTATTACGGAATTACTAGCTACATATAAAACTTAACAAAGACAACTTAAATTTCTCCTTATTTGTATACCTATCTGTATTATCTTTGCAACCGGAAACATTATGTGCAGGGGAAAAAAATGGAAGGAGGGAAAGGGAACCTTGCCAGAGTCAATGAAAAAAGAGGTTAGCTCCTGCATGCAAAGCTTACATGAGCAGAAAATTCCTACAAATTACCACATGGCAGATGAGAAAAAAAACAACCCACAAAATCCCCACAAACACCCCCCCCCCCAAAAAACCTAACAGAAAAGAATGCACAACCTCATCTCAGATATGCTTTATAGCACAAGAGTCTTTATTTCATAGCACACGAAAGATCAGGCTTTTGGCTTTCATTTACACACTTCAATACTCAGCAAGGAAAGGCTGTTTCAGCTGTTGCTATTTCAGTATTCTTTAACTACATTCTGAAGTATTCAGAACCAAACAATCCTTGGAACTAATTTAATTATACTGAAGGGAAGAAGTAAGAGCGCTATTAAAGGCAGAGTCTTTTCTTCATGCTTTGTAGCTGTGCCAAGTGTAATCTGAATCACGATCAGATCCATGTTTCCCACCAGAAACAGAAGAACGGGGCAGAGAAAATGGAAAACCAAAGGACACAGTGGCTTGAAAAAAGCACCCCAAACCAGAATGAAAGAACAACTTAAGTGATCAGTTAGAAAACTCAACATTTAAACTGTAAAAGCAGAGAATATTCAGCTTCTCTCCCTTCCCCAGCAAAATAACATGCTGTATTAAAAGTCAATTCCTCTCTTCCCCTACTATACCTACCTTCATTATGTCTGCCTTTTGTTAACAGAACACTGATTGGGCCACTCTCATCCTGCGGTCCTAGGTACTCATGCTGATGGTGTATTTCAGGCGAAGGACTTCGGGAGCGAAGCCTGTCCCGACTTCGACTCCTCACTTCCCTCGTGTATCTAGGATCAGGTTGAGATCCATGACTATAATTGGGTGGGCTGTAGTCTCCTCTGTAGTCCCGTTCATAGCCACCATCCCTGTCAATGCTCCTTCCCCTGCTCTGATCTCTTCTATAGTCTCGATCCAAGCTCCTGTCAATGCTCCTACCACGACTTTGATCACGGCTGTAGCTGCATTCCTTATCACGGTCTCTGCTTCGGTTACACCCTCTGTCTTGTTCATCTCTATAGCTCTGATCCAGGCTGTTTCCCCAGCTTTGGCTGCGCCCTCCATTACCAGTATGCCAGCTTCTGTCACTATAGCCACTTCGAGCACTTTTGCCATCAAATTCTGCATGGTCATCCATTACATCTAAAGATCTGTCCTCATAGTCAAGGGAGGGGCTTCTCTTCAATGCAGCAGCTTGCACTTTCCTTGGTCTTTTCACTACCTGTTCAGTGCAATACGAGACAAACAAAAAAAACCCTCCAATGGTGAGAATGTGAAATTCAACAGATGAATATTCTTTACACTTAAGAGGTTGGGGGGGTGGGGGGGAGGGGAGAACAATGTTTCATTTCTAAAACAGCCAGTATATTAGATTATTTAGATGTGCAGAAGAAATACTTACTAATTGGGAGGATAAAGAACAGTAGGAGAATTAAAGAAAATAAATCAGATCAGCAACCACATTCTTTTACCTCTGCAAGAGTATGAGTAATGAATACTTTTTTCCTTTTTCTAGATGACTTCTAAAAAAAGCGACAAGCACCCCAAAAGAGACAAGTTGCAGATGCTTCTCTCTCAACTAATGAAAGCCAATCTGGACAGCAACTCTTGGACAAAGTCTGTGTATGCAGGACATCATTTGCCTCACATAACACTAGTTTTTTCCAACTACCACTCATTACTCAGTAAAATTAAAGACTGAGGACCTACATTTTATTCTCAGTTTTTCAACATGATAACTTCATGACACCGTTGTTTAATTTCCATTTGTTTCACCTGTAGAAACTAAGTCTTTGCTTTGTTTTGTTTACTTTGTACATTCTATTGAGCAAAGGCTTGCTTTGCTTTATGCATTTATAGTACACTTCATAGAAGAAAACCAAAATCTTGACTGGTTACACAGGTACATACCACTGTAGAGTGAATAAATTTGTAATTTACTTACAATGGTGGCCACTTTTCCACTTTTCCTAAGCTGTTGGACTGCAAAAGAATGTGGAACATTTTCCATTGGTGTCCCGTTAACTATGACCACCCGGTCGTTTTCTCTGGAAAAGGGGGGAGGGAAAAAAAGAAGAAAAAAAAAAAAGGGGAGGGGGGAGGTTTAAGAGGAGTTTTCATGAAAACACCAGAACAAAATTTCTTTTTTTTCAGTGGCAACCTATGGATTTCATTCACTTTAACAGGGAGTTTTGCTTAAAAACTGTGTTTGTTATACAAACACTACAGTACCTGAATACTAGAAGAAGCTTTCAGTATGTTTAAAAATTAGACTTTGGGTTCCAGTGCGTATCTTTATACATGTACTATGTCCAGCTTAAGTGCCTTGCCATAATGTCAAAGAAGATTTTGTTTTTTTAAAGAGTATTTGTGATGACCATTAAAACTTTTATTCTTTTTTCTTTTGTTCTTTCAGAACTCCTGTCTTTCACACCTACTGCTAGATTTTTTTTTCACATGAACATAAGAATTTCAAGAGAGCTTCAAATTGTTGCAGCTGTAGCAGTATTCAGACAAATCTTGACAAGTACCACTCTAGTACGCTTTTCTGAAAGACTGGTATTCAGGTCCCATCTACTCTGAAGAAAAATGATTGGGAGGGAGAAAACCCAACCAAACTATAATAGACAAAACATCCTCCCTGCACTGAAACGCAGGCCAAAAGAGATTACTAACTTGTCCATTCAGATCTCCTGCATGTCAAATAGACCATTAAGACAACTCAAGTCACCCCAGGAGACAGCCCCATAACACAAGATTAATTAAAAACCATATCTTCCAGAAAGGCATTTCAGCACAAAAAGTGCAGGAGATTAAAAAAACAGAATCTACCACTCCTCATATTAGTTTATTCTGGTGACTACTCCATAGTACTAACCTTACAGTCAGAGCATTAGCTCAACCAATTACTGGTTACTGTGGCATTTTCTGCTAGGTAAAAGAAATCTTTAGTACCCGTTATTTTCTCTTCACTGTAATCAAGTCACAACACAACCTTCTTTTTAAATAAGAAGATTACATACTTTAAGCCTCTCTTTGTAAGGCACTTTCTCTAACTCCTGAATGATTTTTGTGCCTCTTTTCATACCCTTCCAATTCCTTTTACTGAATGAGTATGCCAGAACAGCATGGTATATTCCAGTAACAGCTTCATCCAGGCTTTATGTGAGAGTTAAAATAGCTATCTTCACAGTCCATACATCCAAAGATGGTGTCAAACTTAATGTTGTAATACTACATCAAGAGCTCCCATCTATTTATGCTCTCTCTACCCTAAAAAGGGTTGCAGGATTGTTAATTCCCCCACACTCTGAAGGTTAGGTCTATATTCCTCAGTTTGTTGAAGGAATGGCTTTGCATTTAATTTTCTTTAGAACGTGTTTTGTCTGAATGTGCCCAGATTGCTTGGTATTGCCTTCTCATCATCAATTTACCTGGGATCTTAGGTAGTTTGTGGACATGATTTTATCCCCAAGTCACAGGCAATTATGGAACAGGATGGATCGTAGTGGTGCTGTGCAGGGATCACTGCTATAAAATGAAGGTTTTGTATGTTTATGTTGAGAATAGTTTGTTACCTGCTTCACAATAATCCTTTTATCCAGTCCTTCAGTAACTACTCCCATGTCAGCCTTTTCATTACCTCACCAAAAATTAATGTTTGGCAAAATGGCCAGAATCTACTCTTTTGAATTAGTATTACTGCACAACTTCAGCATTCTTCCAGATTGTCTAGTCCTCATCAGGTATTCCAGGTCAAAGGATGAAAAATTGATTAGCAGTAGGCTAGAAACTGTTTATCTCAGCCTACAGATTTAAAATTACTTGTCCATTGTAGATGCTGCCTCACTAAGGGTGATGTTACCAGGAGGACTACAGAAACACTTTATTGCCATTTTTTTTTCTTTCAAATATAAAATAAATATTTAGCAAACACTTCTGTTTCTCTTCCTTCCCCCATTATTGCTCCTGACAGCTTAGGAGTAAAGACCCTTCTTTGGGCTCACTTAAGCCATTCTCTTGAAGACTGATCACTAAATGTGTTTCCTGGAGGAAGAACAAGAAGAGTGTTTTAAGACAGTAAGTATTTCTACTGTTTCTTTAAAAACAAATGTAATCTTAAGAGAAACATACTTAACTATAAAAGCTTTTCAACACTACTGAAATATAATTTCTTACAAAATAGCAAATAAAAACACCTCCAAGTGGAGGTTTTTTTGTTTTTTGGTTGTTGTTTTTTTAGTTTAAAACAGACATCTAGGTTTTCAAGAAGGCACCAAATCTTGAGTGGATTAAATCACCAGGATTTCAACCAAGCCTGTCTGATGGTTTTACATATTCTACATCCATGCCCCTCAAAATACATGAGACAAAAAAATAAGAAGTTGCTTACTGAAGTAATCCATCTGCTGGACCACCTGGGAGAACATCTGAAATGACTATTGATGTTTCACCATTTTCAAAGTGAGGGTTATCTCTGCCGCCAGAAACTGCAATCCCAAATCCTCGTTTTGAATCCTTTACAACAAAAACAAATACAATAAAACTCAATTCCATCCATAGGAATTTTGATAGGGAGAAAGAAGAGTAACATGAATGTTCCTGTGATGGCACTCTACCTAGGTATTATTTAAAATATGAGGGTTGCGTGCAGGTAGTTGCAGAAATACACGGATTTAAAAAGGAATGGGTTTACAAATCCGTGTAACAGGACATGTTCCCATGTTCCAAAACCTCGGTCTACAGCCTTGTGATGGTTAGTAATTAAGAAAAGGACTCACTAACTTAGCCTGCACTTTGCTCCACCATCCCACTAGTTGTTCATACCAAATTTATTGTTAGATAAATCTGTTTTGTTAGTGGTGCCTGGGAAACTGAAACAGCTTTTCCAGGATATCATCTTCATTATGATTGCTATCTAGTTTGTAATAACTACTTACTCCTCAATCAAATTAAATAAGATCATGGCTGATTACAAAAAGCAAGCAGTGAACTTGTGAATTCTCTATAATTATCCTCTCTCACAATCAACTATTTTAAATACGTAATTTCTATCAAACCTGTCATCATAGAAATATCAGATCCATGAAAGCCCTAAGATGGCATTCATAAAATCAGGGAAATACTTAATAGGGTGTGAAGGAAGCATGTCTGTAACACTAGACCTGACAACTGTTAGCGTAACTGAACTGCAGGCAAGAAGGTGTGCACAAACCCATACATTTTGTTAAACACACAGGTTTAATTTTATCAACTATTTAACATACACCTCCTATCACTATAAAATACAAATTATGCTACATTTAAATAAAATGTTTTAACACAGTGGCAAAGTAATACACCAAATTAAAGTGGTGCTTTTCTTTCAACTCAACACTTAGCGTGTGTAGTTTATCACATGCCAGCTTGTGTTTCACTAATGTCAATATTATGTGGTTACTACTTTGAGGAGGAAAAAAGCAATGTTTTTCTCAAAAAAAATTTTTTTTTAAACAGCACTTCACTTACTGTACCTTAGTTTTACAGGAGGCAGTCTGATGCTTCAAGCCAAAACAATACAGAATTCAAAATAATGGTAAAATTCATTGGTAGTGGCTGATACAAGCCCAATAGCCCTTTGCCACTTCAGTAGTATAAGCCTGTCTCTGAGGCAAAGAAGTAATGCTCATTTACACAATACTGAAGATCTGAAAAGTTGGAAATTACAGGAACTAAGGTCTGCTGCAACGTTTCTTCTGTCTACTTCTATAACCCAAAACCAATCCTTTCTCAACAATTCAGCACATAAAACAGGCTGTGTAGGAAAGATCATTATTTTACCTTGGGTCATCAAGTTGAGTTCATTGCAGAACATGTGAAAAAACATAAGCAGCGCAGTACAGGCTGCTCACTGAACCCAGATCATCAGCACAGCTGGGAAGACCACCGCCACCACCAAAGTGCATATCCTGCACCACGGTGTGGCACCCTAGCTGCTAGAGAACTCAGAAACAAGCAGTCTACTTTCTGTAACTCAAAAGGACCCTAAATAATGAGATATTCCTCTTTCCTTAGAAGAATTGTTAAAAGTGACATCTAGGGTCTATGTGTTTTAGAAATTTTGATTACAGTAGTTTTCCACTAGATTCTACACTGATATTAAACTATAAAAAACCCCAAAACATCAGTGTTCAGTGACTATTATAAAGCTTGGACATTTATCACAACTGCTTGACAGAACCATCAGCTTTGTTTTTAAGGTTATTCAATGATGAATTTAGCTATGTGGCTGGCATATAGTATATTATACTGTCATTACAAAGACAAACAGTAGCAAATAGAGCACTTAAATTGTTAATTTAATTCACTCTTAATGAATCACACTATTGTATGAGTAACTAGCAGTTAAGCTTTAAAACAAAAAACATATCTGATTTGGACAATGAATTAATCCTATTCTAGACTCAGATATGCTAATAACATCTATCATAAAGCATATTTAGACTAAACCAGTGCTTGAATATTTGAAAACTAAAAATATAACAGGCACTCACTCACCTTTTGTAAGGTCACAGTGTACTGTTCCCATATCAGCTCTTCCATGCCTGGGGCCTGTTACACACAGAAACCAATTAGTAAAACACAAAGCATACAACTGTCTAAATTAAACTGTGAAATACCCCATTAAAACATTAAAAATAATATGCATATTCTAATAATTTGGTAGTTAGTATGAAATGTATGTATTTCAATTAATGATGATTTTTCTTTTAAAAGGCAAAAAATATTAATTGGTCCGGTGTGGTAAAATCCCTTCACATTTCACCAATTTAACAGCTCACTCTAATTTTCTGGAAAAGTCTCATTCAGCAAAAGCATTTAATTCAGATCATACTAGCATTATATAGCCCTGATTCAAATAACACACAAAATACTTAAGGAAGACCTCTCCATTCCAGTATACTGTAAGATTAGCAATTGAAACCGAGGTTTTCAGAACAAACTAGCCTTCAGATCTTTTGCTTCTTGCTCATGTGGAGTTAACAAAATGTTTTGTCCACTATGAATTATGTAACTGAGTATTTAGGTTCCCCTCAAGAAATTAAATTTTACAGGAAAACACAGTGTATCACTATATAGCACTCGTGTATCCATTTCTGTGACACTTCTCAGAAACTTTTTTTCCCCCACATTTCCAGTTAAAACTGATCCTGAACTGATCAGTTTATCTTACATGATATAACCTGAAATCTTTCCAACATTGCAGCTTAAAATATAATACAGAATAATCACCCAGCTGTGATGCATCATATAGTACACAGCCAGCCCCTTCAGTGCCTGCCTGCTCTGTAAAATGAGGAGAAAAATGAGCCACAATATTTGATGCACAGCAAACATTTCAAAATGCAAAGCATCCATTGCAGAAGAAAAATCCAAGCATTGCATGAGTATGTGTATGTACATACTCAAGCTATAGGTTTATTTGTTTTTACTGCTACAAGTGGTATTCTTTCTTGGGAAGATAAGAGTTTGCTCAGAAAACTGAAGTTCAGACAGAAGCTCAGTTTTGACTTAATGGTCTTTTTAAAGGCTTTAAAGGGGTTACTGGCAACTAAACTCCAAAACGATAGACAGAGAAGTGACACAAGAAGGGTATGCCTGTATTTTACAGCATCCTCCATATTTCCAGAGTAAAAGTGTTCTGGCAGTACACAGCTGTTTAGCAAGCCATGGATGCCGTTTCTCAAATGCAAAGAACCCCCTGATGTATTCTTCCACTGGATTCTGAGCATCCCAAAGAGGAACAAGGTTTACGTTTTCCATTGCACATTCACTGTATTGAAAAACAAACTTAAAACATAAGTCCTACTCAGACTTCCTGAGGGAATACACAAAACATTGAGTATTCTCACCAGGAATTTTACAACACTGAACAGTCTTAAATTTCCACCATTCTTCCAGAAAATGAACAATGCTCTCCACTTTCCAGAACATTTTGGGTCTAATTAAAAAAAACATTTATAATAGCTGGAGGAGAGGATGGCTTATATTAAAAATAATACAAGTAAGTATTTCTAAATTTTTACTTGTCTAGATCAGACAAGAATGAGTGGCATTTATAACCGTTAGTATTAAAACATACATGTCTTGGATCAGTGAATTACTCTTGTGAAGCACACGGTGAAATTATTTTATCTGATATTCCTATTTAACCAGCTGACATATCTAACCCTTCCAACTAGCTGACACTGAACTGTCTCACTACATGTATTCTCTTACACAGAGAACCTTCCACAGGTAAAAAAATTTCTCTTTAACTAAGTGCTGCTTCTGAGCTGCTGTGATAAATAGAAGTGACTAGGCTTGCTCATCTGGCATGTATGAAAATGTGTAAACAGTTTACCTACTACTGACTCTTGGCTATACCACCACTGCCCTGCTTTTCTAGATGATTTTTTTGAGCTCTGCAGAAAACCAGTCCATGCTAAAGAAGGGCCTCAGTGTCATTTAAATTCCAGTTGACTTCACTGAAGAAAGTTTTAGAAATGAAAGACAGTATCAAATAATGGGTAAAATTTGAAGGACAAGTGGGTGGGTTTAATTTTGTAGAAGCAGGGGAGACGGAAAATCTTTTCCATCCTTCTCACTGTGTAAAAGCCTCAACAACTTACACGTGTAGCAAGAACATCACTTAAATTCAGTTTGTACTGCATGCAGTTCTTACCAACACTACCTCCCAGCCTAGAATACTGAATCCAGCTATGTGCAGGCAAAATAGCGAGGCAGGCAGGATGCAATTGACAAGAGCTTACTACCCATTGGGCAAAGAGTAGCATAGTTGCCTTACTTTTCCAGAAACTCTTAACACCAGGTCTTTCAATACACTATCTACTAAGGGAAGGCCTGAGAAATGACTGCTTATTCAGTGTAACACCACAGAAAAAGGACTGAAGAAAGCACCACAAAGATATTGGGGATGGATTTGTGGGTATGAAGCAGGCATGCTTACAGGAATTTCCTTCCAGAAAACTAGGCCTCCCATGAACAGTGGCACAAGTAAATCTGGTGCACAATTGGAGAGACACATTGTGTAGTAAATCAAAGCATTGTAAACTAACAGGGTTAAGTTTATTTTGCTCTGACAAATAAGTCCCATGGTGTCTGGTCACAAAAATAAGTAATACTAATGGAAGAGAAACTAGTGCCTACAGACACTATAATTAAGGTCTTGCAAGATGTTGAGCCTATAGTATCATCTCATCTGTGTCTAGAGAAACTTCCTCATAGTATCAGTGACTGTATCAGGTACTTTCTGTGTAAATTCTGGGGGTTTATTTTTAGCCTGAAACTGTTATTGAACATTAAACAAAAGCTAATTAAATAATTCACTTTAACGAATATTTATGAATTGAAAAGTAATACATTTTTAGAAACTCCTTCTTGGGAAACTGTCTCCCATTTGATGTATGCTATATTAGCAAAGGAAAGTACACTGTATACTTGCAAAGATGATTTTGTGCAACATAATCACCAAGACAGCAGGACTAGTTCTGCCATACTGACACTATGCAGGCTCTGTAACGCAGTTCAGAGAATTGAATGGTCACCTTGGAAGCCCATAAGGCACAAAACACATCTGCACTCCCTCAAATCTCTAAGCAATAATCTCTTTAACATTATAAAATGTATTGCTGCTTGCCATTGTCACGATGCTAACCCATACTGACAGATTAATGGAAAAGAGAAGACTGAGAGGGAGGGAGGGACTAAAAAAAGTTATAAATTATCAGTTGAGGACTTGATCAAAACTAAGATTGAAATCTCCACCACAATCGCAAAATTCCTGTATTCCACATCTAATAATATGACTCTCCTCTGAATACATCAAGTGATGGGTTACAAAAAGCCTCCATCACCTTGCCAATTTCTTCATACTTCATCTGTAAGGAAACACAAAGGGATCCTGAGCAGCCTGTGCATCCTTTATAGGATCGCAATTTCACTGCAATATTGCACACCAAAACACTGGAGAGAGAAAGGCAGGCAAAATGGTTATGAACCCCACCTCCAGTTACTAATAGTAACTGTTTTGCAAGTCTACCCAGGTTTCACAGAGATAGCAGGCTACCTGCACTAAATGCAAATTACTGTAATTAGCTAGTCTAAATTCATTAGTCACTAAAGTCAGTCCATTTCTAATTGGAACACTGTAGTCTGGATTTGCTTAAATCTGCCTAATGCTCATACACCAAAATGACAGGTGTTTTCTATATACCCCAAATAGACTGCTTAACAGAATCTTTGGCAGGAAACTAGTCAAAGTGCTAAAATCATCTGTGTGCTATGAACAGGCAGCTGTTGCAGCTCTCACTGACAGTCATCAGAGATTTATGCAATTACTTGCAACTGAGAGATGACCGAAGACAACTTCATTCACACTGAAAGAACAAAACCAGAAGACCTGCCATAACAGCTATCTGGCTACAAAACTGAGTTGGAGAGGGGAGGGATATACGAGGGGAAGGGGGGAAGAAAAGACTTGGAGCAAGATGCAACAAAAAGCAACTCACGTGCCCTTTCAAAATCCCCAACTTTTTGACTGCATGTGACCACATTCTCTGCAGAGCTTGAGCTGTCTTCATTGTTGCAGGATATAATCTGTGAAGGGACGCCGTACATCCCCGTCTTTTCATCTGTTTCCACCACTCAACACGGTTATGTAATTCTAATACAATAGTGGCCTACATACTCGAACAAATCCTGCTGTCAGTTTCACACAGAAACACATCAAAACCACAGCAGGAAAATCTACCAGGAGTTTAACTAACTCTCACTTTAAGAGACCCCAGAAAAAAGCAGTAGTGTAATCTTACGTTTTGGTTGTTTTTTTTTTTTTAAATTAAGTGTCAGATTGATACGTGGCAACTTATTCTTCTTCCAAGCATATATGGGTTCACCTCACCAGGAACCTACTTGAAACTTTACAGAAAAAAGCCTTAAGAAGCACAGTGCAGATTATTTGAAAATTCATATTCTGACTATAATATTTTATAGTAAAAATTACCACTTGACTCCATTATCTTGAGCAATGTTGTGGTTCAGCAGCCTCTATCAAGTCTTAGCAATTTAACTGCTGAATCCAGGAAGTCCTTATGCAGAAATAACTGTATACATGCGAGTAATCCCTTCAACTGCATGTGTACAATTACATATAAACACTTGCAGAACTGTGGACTTGGCTCCAGCAAGCACAAAGGGAAAGAGGAACAAAATTATAATAGCTACAAATAGCAGACACTCCCTCTGCCCTCAAACATTTAGTAAGATATTTGTAAGAATGATAAGCTAATCATACAGCCAAACAGATTACTTTATCGGAAAATAGGTCAAGCTATCCGTTCCATCTATGCCACATGAATGCTGTGAAATTTAAGCCTTAAGTGAACTTTTCCCCTTGACTTTATGTAAGTTTCACAGGCACTGAACAGATAGGAACACATGCCAACTTCAGTACACAATACTAACCAAAACCTCCATCCATAGATTGTATTTTTCATTACTGGAACAATTTTAACTGCTGAAGAGTAAGAATTCAGACAGCAGTGGAAAATGTGGAAAATGTGGACTTTTTTTTTTTTTTTAGGTTTTCCCATTTAAAATCAAGACTGAATTCAACATCCTGTTTTGACTGTGACCCCATCTCTGCTCTAGCCAGCAGAACCAGGATGAACACACGCTTGCTGCACCTTCAGTGCTGAGCTGCCAAGGGTGAACACCGTTCAGCCTGCGTCGAGAGGGTCTAGGAGAAGCGCACTGACACCAGCCTCTGACTGGGACTTCCCACTTCCACAGCACAAGTGTGGATGTAAGTAGTTTAAGACCATCATCAGAGTTCGGGCAAAATAGTTTAGAATCTCCATCAACATTTCTAAACTAAAAACTCAATCCTCTGAGCAGACTCATACTCACAGCTTCCAAAACCATGTTTTAAGTTTACTTACTTTTTTTTACAAAACCAGCAGGAAGCAGAAAAAAATATAAGGATGTATTTGAGACCTCTCTAGCCCTGTCTTAGCTCTCCTGCTTTCCTCCTCCTTGCCCTGACAAAGCTTCAACAGCACTCCAAATACAGAAATATCACCAAAAAAAGACTGTGATGACATGGAGAACAAAAATGGTGAAACATTGTCCATGAACTGTAGTGGTTGTAACAGCAAGGACTCTTCCTCCTTGGTTTTAGACTGTCTTTTCTGTAAAGGAAAATGAGAAAGACAGATGGATCGACTCCACCAAAATTTAAAAGGAACCTGAAAAGAAATTTAAAAAAAATAATCAGGAAGTCTAGGAATGTTACTGCAAATTTTCTTGCATAGTCAGAATAGGAGCTGTGAAGAGACTGATGAGTTAACAGAAAGATGAAAGCTTTTGCATTTGGGTATTTCATTTTGGAGGAAAACAATTTCTCTAGGATAGGAATTCCTCCATTCAATTTTTTAAAGTGAGATGGAAAAAAAAAATCTTTTTTTTTTTTTTAAAAACCCCCCAAACCCTAACAAAGCACTGTCCCAGACACTGTCTTTTGACTTCACCTGTATGCCACACATCTTTACAAAGGGTAAAGGAAACTAAAGCCTAACTTCACCTCCAGCACAAGATTACAGATGCAATTACAAGCCTTTCACATTTCACACCCATTTGACAGCTATTATCCACAGACATTTAAAACTGAAACTCTTTTTGAAAGCAATGTCAACTCTAACGAGACACACCCACCTTGGTTCTTTGGGGAGTCTATCCAGACAAGAAAATGTTTGTGAATCATTTTGGGAAAAATAAATTGAAAACTAAGCATGATGATCTGTTCTATAAACTCAGACACTGAAAAGAAAAGCAGAGCTCCCAGAAAACTCAACAGAGCAACCTCAGAATGTCACAACAAAGCCTCACAGAAGGCAGCACCTCTCTACTCACCCAGGTGAAGAAAGATCTTCCTTACCTTGGTATGGTCTCCCCAGCAGAAAAGCTAACTGGAAGTCTTACACCTAGCACTGTCTGTTTTGACTCTTCCTCTCTAGCCAGCAAAGAAAAACGGTATTTCCTCACACATAATCTAGACAAGGCTGTGTAAGTAAGCAGAAGGGAAACCTGAAATGGTCTTGTTGGCTCCATTATAGAAATGACACAAAAAAAGAGGTCCTTCCCCTCCCTATCCCCTTCATCTGCTAGCACGGGCTGAAGCATAAAAACCTTGAAAGCTAAGTCCAGGTTTTCCCTCAAGACAGACTCCTATACTGAAGATGATCAAAGTTCAACTGAAAGTCACCCACCTGTAAAGGATGGGGACAGAGGCTCTTCTAGCCACTGATATGAGCAGCCAAGTGGAGGGACTCCAGAGCTGTATCAAGATGTTGGCAGCATACCTGGTCTCAAAGACCAGAAACACTATTAGGGGATTCAGAAACTGCCCTCATCACCTGTCTGCATAAAGACAGCTATGATGGGCAAAATTGGATGGCCCTAGATTTATAGGCATTCAAAGATGCTGATCGACTTCAACTTTTGAGTCACCATCCCTGGAGGTATTCAAAAAGCGAGTAGACAGGGTACTTCAGGACATGGTTTAGTGGGCATGGTTGATGGTTGGACTCGATGATCTTGAAGGTCTTTTCCAACCTAAATGATTCTATGATTGATTCCGGAGGATCCCCAAGAGATCCCCTCAATAGACAGTGGAGGCTAAGTGAAATGAGAAGCAATCTGTACAACAGTGTGTGGTGTGAAGTTCAGCTGTAGGCCATAGCCTACTAGGCTATTAAAGATGACTATGAAAAGACAATCACATAACACAAGCTGCATATTCAGAGCCTGGCAAGTATTCTTAATTAACATAGTGAAAAATGACTGAAGAGGAACAGGACCTTTACCAGGCCTGCAGTAAGGAAAGATGCTCAAGCCACTTTGAAGTAAGAAGGCTCCGACTGAAGTGTTTTCATGAAGTATCTGCATATGGTATGGCAGATTTTTGATTAGGATTGAGGAGGATGAGAAAAAAACTATTTACCCATGGATCTTTTACAATACAGCCAACAACTCACAAAAAAGGAAGTACCTTGTTTTCTACCAATAAATGCTCCAATTCATAGAAGCATTTCCTACGTTTTGTGTAGGCTCCTGCACCAACCCAGCAACCCTCAGAAAAGCAACAGATCATCCTGAAGAAACAGGTTCCCAGAATGATGAATGGCTCAGATTAAAGGAAAAGAAGTGATAAAAAATGGTTTGCAAAAGATATCCATCCACTAGGAGCAACATACAATTGCTCTCCAACAAGGCAGGAACTCTTTTTTTTTTTTTTTTTCCTCCTAGGGTTGTGAAGGAGAAACACACATAAGGGACAACTCCGTGTTAAGAGATCATCAGCTCTACTTTCATATTCAGGTAAAATCAAGATGGTTGTTAACATCAACATGGTTATATTATCAGGATGCAGGAAGTTTGAAAAAAAGTCACATACTGTACAAGTAAGTATACCTCTGCACTGGAACGACAATTTTTAAAGGAGAAAAAGGTTTCATGTAGAAATGAGCTGTGCAGACAATCCTTTCTTCCCCTTCTCTTGAATGTCATTACACAGAAACACAAACAGAACTGTTCTTAATGGAAAAGAAGTAACAATGTCAGAAACTTTTCTTAATCATATTTCACTTAAAAGTTACAAAATTTGTTTGCTATGATTTGTAAATTCTATCTACAACAGCACTGGCAAATGCTACATAAGCACAACATGCCTATTCCAGGCATTCAAAGACCAATCTTTACTTTTTAAGTTGCATGAAAACTTTTAAAAC
The DNA here is from genome assembly GCF_026419915.1 of Harpia harpyja. Lineage (NCBI taxonomy): Eukaryota > Metazoa > Chordata > Aves > Accipitriformes > Accipitridae > Harpia > Harpia harpyja. The sequence goes on along the minus strand of NC_068969.1, from coordinate 78,651,064 downwards.
CATCAAATGAGAACTGTTTACAAGACAATAATTAAGGTTTTTTTGTTTTACTTCTTTCAGGAACTGTTTGAATCCAGCATGACAACAACAGCCACAGTCATTACTTGACACTGTGCTTAGTACTATTTCACTGTGATTTTTTCTTCCAGTTAGCAAAACTACTCCTTCTTAAAAAATACCCAGTGCCAAAGCTGTCAGCTGCAGAGCCAAGAGCATAATTCAGGCTTCTTGACTTCAAGTCAAGAAGTGTTGTTCAGTTTTATCCACTGGAAAGTGTTGTACAAGGAACCAAACACACAGATTTCTTCCATTCTGTTGAACAGAAGTCTCACACCAAAAAAGCCCCTGTAACAGGAAAACAGTGGCCAACCTTCTCCCATTGTGGGAGTTGCGGCCAGCTGACTGAGATGGGGGGAAATTCCAGGGTGGCAGAACTTGCATTCATTTCTACCTCTAGTTGCACTATGACACTCCAAATGCCTTACAGACTGCAAACTAAACTAGAATCTAGTACTATGAAGAACTGAGGAGATGAAGGGCAACAGCACTGTTCACCAGACTACTGAAAATATTATTTGACAAGCACATCTAGATCTCATATGCATTGTAGCCCTGTTACTAACATTCAGAGCGTAATGCCCCAGATTTTCTAGTGCACAAAAGCTGTTTAAAAAATATGCCAAAGGAGATGGAAAAAAAGTTGCATACACACAGAAGATCTCTGCTGATCTGGAGCTTTGACAACTTGTGTGCTTTTTAATTCAAAAGATACCACTTAATCCAGCTCACAGCAAGTCAATGACAAATGATGCTTAAATGTAATGAAGGATATCGCACAATCTGCCCATAATAGCAGTCCCTGCACCAGTATTCTTCAAATGGTTCACAGTGATGAAATAGCATCCCCAGTTGAAAGAGGTTTTGCAGAAATTTGCCTGAGGACAGGAAAAACAGATCAAATTAGAGGCATGGGATCTGAGATTTACAAATATTTAATTATTCTGCAATTCCAAAAAATAAAGGGAATAACAAGTAACCTGGACACAGAAAAGAAGCCAGTAAAGAATGTGGCATTAGGCATCTTTTTGCTGGATTACTGAGTAAAACACATAATCTCTGAATAGTTTTATTTGTTTCAACTCTGTATTAAAGAAACACCTAAATAAAACCAGGGAGGCTACATGTATAAACACATACACTAGTCTCTTAGGGGATGGGGTGAGAAATCAACTTTTTCATGGAAATTTTTATCTGTCCATGCCAGTAAGATACTGCCTAGGAAAACTGTGTTTCCTATATTTTTAAAGCCAAATATTTGCCAACTCTATTGAAGACTTCCAGAAAGCAGGACAAGCACTTTGAAAGGAAGAAAGGGGAGAATCAGGATTTTCTTTAAACATTTTGAGTTCAAGTCACAGTTCACCTTAGAAATAAAGAATAAAAATCCAAGGTGTATTTTTCTGTTTGCTTGCTTGCTTGCTTTCTTCTTCTCAGGCTCATTAAGGTTTCCTTCCCTCTAGAAACGAGCACCTTTGGAAAGTTCACAGAAGATCAACACCCCTTTTCATCTTTGGCAATGCAGGTTCCTCTTCCCAAACACACATCTACCTCACAGGCTGGGTACGGTTTCACAAGACAGGAACTAAACAACAACTTCCTTTTGACCATAACAATTTCCACATTCCTCCTGCTCATTTACATGTGGCCCCTTGACTCACTTGATGCATTCTGCTGTTTGGCACTTCAAAGTAAGCCAAAACAGCTTCCTAAAGCATTCAAAAAGCTGCTGTGAGCTTTAGGTGAGCTGAACTGGCTTGCGAAGGAACAGCTGAACACCAGGAGATGAAACAGAAGGAATGTTAGAACGCTGCGCCTAAGATCAACTCAGCCATCAGATGAAGCTTCACCTTCAAGGACACACCAGGGTAGGAAAGCTATATTTTATTAAAGGAAAACTTAAATATATAATCATAGAATCATTTAGGTTGGAAAAGATCAAGTCCAACCATTAACCTAACACTGCCAAGTCCACCACTAAACCACATCCCTAAGCGCCACATCTACACGTTTTTTTCAGTATCTCCAGGGATGGTTACTCCACCACTTCCCTGGGCAGCCTCTTCCAATGCTTGACAACCCTTTCGGTGAAGACATTTTTCCTAATAGCCAATCTAAACCTCCCCCGGCACAACTTGAGGCCATTTCCTCTCATCCTACCACTTGTTCCTTGGGAGAAGAGACTGACACCCACCTCACTACAACTTCCTTTCAGGTAGTTGTAGAGAGCAATAAGGTCTCCCCTCAGCCTCCTTTTCTCCAGGCTACACAACCCCAGTTCTTTCGGCTGCTCCTCACAGGACTTGTTCTCTAGACCCTTCACCAGCTTCGTTGCTCTGCTTTGGTCATGCTCCAGCACCTCAACGTCTTGCAGTGAGAGGCCCAAAACTGAACACAGTGCCTTGCCAGCGCGAAGCACAGGGCAATCACTTCCCTAGTCCTGCTGGCCACACTATTTCTGATACAGGCCAGGATGCCGTTGGCCTTCTTGGCCACCTGGGCACACTGCTGGCTCATATTCAGCCGGCTGTTGACCAACACCCCTCAGGTCCTTTTCCTCTGGGCAGCCTTCCAGACACTCTTCCCCAAGCCTGTAGCGTTGCATGGGGTTGTTGTGACCCAAGAGCAGGACACAGCACTTGGCCTTGTTGAACCTCATACAGTTGGCCTTGGCCCATTGATCCAGCCTGTCTGGATCCCTCTGTAGAGCCTTCCCACCTTCAAGCAGATCAACCCTTGCTCCCAACTTGGTGTCATCTGCAAACTTACTGAGGGTGCACTTTATCCCCTCATCCAGATCATTGATAAAGATATTAAACACAACTGGCCCCAGTACTGAGGCCTGTGGAACACCACTTGTGACTGGCTGCCAACTGGATTTAACTCCATTCACCACAACACTTTGGGCCTGGCCATCCAGCCAGGAGCCGGGAAATAAAAGCAACACAGAAAAAACTATTAGTGGAAAAGACAGGAAAATGAAAGTTCCTGAGTGGCTTTAAGGGTACTTAAGACTATGAGAAAATATATTCTCTCTTGCTTTTTAATGTATTTGTGATAAAACAACAGATTACTACCCTTATGCATATAGCTTACCCTAGCATATCCTGATAACCATTAACAGGTCGTGTATCTTGTCTGTTTGCCCATATTCTAGAAGAAACATTTATGAAGGCTTTGCAGGTGTTAATGCAATACTACGATATAATCTGTTATACAAGTACATTAATGTATATTAAAAAGACACTTTTATATACATGTATACACGCACTAAATATATCTGTCCCTGTAGCACAGATGAATAGAAAGCAAGACTGCTTCTTTTTGCCCCTCAAACTGCTTATTAAGAAGACATACAAGCAGCAGGAATTGCATTTCCACCTCCTACTGAATTTGTAGGGCACGTCATATTCCAGAGGAAACCCACCAAGTTTTTGACAAATTATTTTTGCACAATGCAGACAATCCATGCAAGCCAGCAAAAACTCAGAGCCGAGGTTCAAGGTGTACAACTTACAGCTAACCCAGAGAGACACTAGGTGGTGCAGTGATGCTGCAACTGAGGCACACACTGCTTCCCTGCCCCATAAAAAGACGTTAAATACAGCATTTCTTCCGAGCTTTAGGAATACAACTTCATGCTGTTGCTTTGGCACACGGTATGGTATTACTGCTCTGAAGAACTAGACTCAACATTACATAATATCTTCATTTATTTATTTCTCAAATAGGTTGGCATTTGAGTGATTTTCGTAAATACAATTTGTGTAAGTTAAAAAATTCTCAGAAAGGCCTAACACCTTGTTAGGCCAAAACCCTATTTCAAAACTTCCCTTTCAGACTAAAAATGACAGGAAATGTCATGTTAAAACAAGGTGTTATGTGTTTTTTGTTTTGTTTCTTTAATCTCAAGCACATATCCTACCATCAGTCAAACAGACTGGGTTTTTTTGTTTGGGTGTTTTTTTTTTTTTAAATTCCAGCTTTATTAAGTTTAAGTGCCTTTCCACCACAATTATTTCAAGAATTAATTGCACTGTTTATACAAAGGAAATAAAACTGCTTGGGGAATATGTTTATGTTCTGAAAAGAGAGAAACATCTGGTACTCCAAAGATAAACCATGCATATTACTCATCAGCCACACCAAGACACCATGGAAATGGGTAGCTGAAAAATTCTAAACAAAATTTTGAACTAATACTACATGACAGTTGCACCTAAAGTTAGAAATGCTACGTTTTAGCACTAACAATAAAAAGGAGAATTCTAGTTACATTTTTGGAGTGAAGCTTTTTCTTCCAGGCTACAAGTTTACACTTTCAAGAAGTACCATGGTGTCCTTTAAGGTCCTGATTTTGCTGACATAAAGGCATAATTTCTCATTACACCGGAAAAGTCAAGCATCACACACATACCGGAATTCTCTAAAATTCATTCACTTGTATTTCACAATACTTGTGATCTCTGCCAGTAAGAACAACAGTTAATCATTTCAATTCAGTACCCAGAAATTACTTAGGATTGCATGGTGCCTCTTCAAAACTATGATGCTTATTGAACAACTATCTTTTTAACAACCACCTGTTCCCTCTCTAACTATTGTAAGGGGGTAAATACAAGAGCAGCCACCTGAGCTGCTTTGATGGTATGCTACCAGGAGCAGGTTCTCATTTACCTCATTATTGGGGGCGAGGAGGGGGGGAACAGTGAGATGGGCAAAAAGCAGTATTTACCCAGCAGAGTATAACAAATTCAGAACATGAAACCCAACATAAATTTAAAATGCTTTGCATGCTATACAAATTAAAAATTTACATGCAAAAATTCTAAACTTCTCTGGGATGAGGTGGAAGACAGCAGCAGAGTAGTTTACATGCATTACAGCTGAATTCTACTGAGCTTAGATGCATACATATGCATCATCAAAACCCAGTACAATATCCCATTACAAACTAAACAAAAGCCTATTTAAGACAGGGAGAAAAAAAAAAAAAAGAAAGAAAAGAAACTGATTGTATCCAAAACACAGCTGCAAGATACACAGGTCTTACCTACTGAAAACCTAAAACTCATAAAAAACTATAGCTTAGATCTATTTCAGGAGCAAGTTCCCTCCACTATTTTTTGCCCAACAACAGTTCTGTTATTACCCTGGTGAAATTATGCTGCAATTGTTCCAGTGCTTCCCCCAACAGGAAGCAAACAATTGTTCAAAATTTGTGAGGGAACAGCTTCAACTGAAATATGCAATTGCCATTTTGGAGAAAATAGATCCCATTCACCCTTTCCCCCCCCACAAAAAAAAGCAAGCAAAAGTATTTTAAATTATTTTATTTTTTAGAAAACAATTTCTGCCTCTTGAGAAATAACAGTCTGGGAAGTAACTTTTTTTCATCAAAGTTTTCTTCCTTTTCACATCTTGCTTCACAGAGGAAAGCCAGAAGCTGTTTTTCCCAGGTGTTCTGGGACATGCAGCACGAGTCCAGCAGAGGAGCCTTGGAAACACTAATTTCCTCTCCCATAGGTGTTGAAGGCGTTCTACAGAAAAGAACAAACCTCACCTCTTGGGGCATGGCATGTGCACAATCTTGCAATAAAGTAGATTTCCCCACCACGCTTTTTTCGAAAAAACAGCAAGGCTTCAGGAAATAAAAACCTGGAAGCCAAGCAATTACAGGTGAAGTTCAAACTTAAACCCGTAAAAGGCTGACAGATCAATTATACTTGTGTATGTAGCATATGTATATACACACTGGAATGTGAAGAGAGTTTATTTGCTGTTTGATTTTCCAGTTTTCCTAGACTTTCACATTGTCACACAGACTAAGGTGCCAATAAGTTTTTTTGTATACACTACAGGAAGGTAACATTACTGAAGGGACAATACACTTTCAGTTCACCTGATGAACACGAGCTTTAAAGGCTATTTCTGACTTAACCACCCCCATTCACTTTAACTGTAAAACCTAACACATTTCTTTCCAGTCACACTGTTTCTGTACCTTCTGCTCCTTAAGATACCCATGCAAATGAACTCTCAGAATCAAAATGCTGGAGCAGTTTGTGCATAAGCCAAGTTCAAGAGGACCACTTTTTGCTTGGCATCATTAAAAACCAAGTTTGTTCTGATGTACTTGAAGAATCAGGATTTAATGGGGAGGTAAATTAAACTCACTAGGTGTGCATAATCAATTTCATTATACTAGATAAACTAATTAAAAAAAGTTTAGGTTAACTATGAAAAATGTAAGTGCAGCCACCATTCCTTAAGTGTCTCGTTTCAGAATCAATTATTCTCTGCAGCCAAAACATAGCTTTTACTCCTGTAGCATCTTAAAATAAAAAATTGAAAGAAAATATCAAAGCACCATATGCATTACATGGTCCAAAGGACTGAATACAATCTTATTCCACTTCAGTGATACACCTTCTACTGCTACTATTTTTGAATGCTTCGGCTTCCTGCATCCATATTCAAATAGCAAACCAACTAGTAGAAGTGACCAACTCCAGCATCAAGCTACTACTGGTGAGAAACTGCATTTCTGCTATTCTATGGTCCTTAGAGACTCTCTGATTGTATAACTACAGCTCCCGAATCTGAGAAAAACAAGCTAGGTACCTGTCTACTGCTTCCTGCAACTGGTTTTTAGAAGGCCAGTTCATTGCTGGGATACAATCCAATCAGGTCAGCATTTATATTTAATCATCTAGTCATAATGCAAGACAATTCAAACAATGTACGATTGTTAGTTTCTGAGCTTAGTCCAAAACCAGACTAGATTTTCTCTCCCTGTTAAGGTTTCTAGTATCCTTTGTTCTAACTCTATTAATAGAAGAATGATATGCTGTATTCCTGGAAGCATTTTACTTTTGTTTGAGCATTCCTGTGGCAGTAAGATTACATACTGTCACATTAGCTTTCTTTTCTTGGCTGATGCAAATAAACCTGAATACAGTTCTGCATAATGTGTAAATTTAATGGTACATTTGACCACATCTAAGACTGAAACCCCATAAAATTCATGCAATGCAATGCATTTCATAGAACTATCAATGCCATATCACAAACCTCACAAAACATAAACATCAAACAGGTCATTGATACACAAGGTACATAAATAAAAGCTTCAAATGCATTTAAACGTCCATAACACTAAGAACCTAATTCAGATTTCAGTTAAAAAAAACAAGTTAAAAATTGACAATTCAAATGATATCAAATCTCTATAAAATTAAGCTGTTTTGAGCTTGAAGTCCTATGCTCAACGTAATTCAGATACATGCCACAACAAACAGCTTATTAGCCAATTCTTAACTGTTTTCTGCTCACACTAGTCATATGTCTCCACATTCCTTTCCTTCTACCACCATACTCCTGCCTTCAAGGTCTTAAGCAACTCACCTTTCCCCCGCAAGATGTCTCAACAGCCTACTCAGTCATGCCAGAAAGCATTGCTGAAGTTCACCCCTAAACTTTAATGTGTCTTGCACGTATCTAAAAGGAAAGCAAAATCTGTTGCAAAAGGGAGCTCAGTAATTTTTCTGTTATCCATACAGTGGGATGCCTGGATGCAAATGCACTTGAAGGGATTGCACTTGAAGGCTTTAAGTCCCTACATCTTATATTGAGACTCCCCACAGTACATTGGGAAGAGGAGCAAACAAACAAACAAACAAAAAAAATCACCAAGCCCCTCCCAACATCTCAACTACCCTGAGATAGTGGATTAAGCCAGCTGCACCTGCTTCAGTAAGACACATTCAGAATCCCTTTGCTCACAAAGTTTCCTCCTCAGGGCTTCCAAATTAGTATAATTGCTTTTTCAAACAATAAAACTAAGCATAAATGCTCCCCACAGCTCTGAATTTTTTGCAGACAGTGTCACCAGCAACCTATCATCCACTATAAAGTTGTACTACACTGAAACTCACCATGTACCTGATGACACTGATAAAACACTTTGAGGTAAGAAAACAACAGAAGGGCAGATGAGAGCGGTAAAATGCAAGTATTTTCCATTCCTTCTCAATCCTTTTGCAAGGCTGGATGTGAAGCTGAAGTACACCATGCAGTTAGGTACTGGCACATGACTTTGCTAACATCCGAACATGTCATTATAAAGACCACTTCAAACACTCCTGTGGTGGGTTGACCCTGGTAGGATGCCAGGTGCCCACCAAAGCCACTCTATCACTCCCCCCTGCAGCTGGACAGGGGAGAGAAAATATAACAAAAGGCTCATAAGCAGAGATAAGGACAGGGAGACATCACTCACTAATTGCCATCACAGGCAAACCAGACTCAACTTGGGGAAAATTAACTCAATTAATTACCAAACGACTAGAGTAGAGTAATGAGAAATAAAACCAAATATCAGAACACCTTCCCTCCACCCCTCCCTTCTGCCCGGGCACAACTTCACTCCCAATTTTCTCTACCTCCTCCCCTCCAGCTGCACACGGGGATGGGGAATGGGGGTTGCAGTCAGTTCATCACACGTTGTCTCTGCCGCTTCATCCTCTTCAGGGACAGGACTCATCACACTCTTCCCCTGCTCCAGCGTGGGGTCCCCTCCCATGGGAGAGAGCCTTCCACAAACTTCTCCAGCATTGAGTCCTTCCCACAGGCTCAGTTCTTCACAAACTGCTCCAGCATGGGTCCTTTCCATGGGGTGCAGTCCTTCAGGCACAGACTGCTCAAGTGTGGGTCCTCCGTGGGGTCACAAGTCCTGCCAGAAAACCTGCTCCAGCGTGGGCTCCTTTCTCCACGGGTCCACAGGTCCTGCCAGGAGCCTGCTCCAGCACAGGCTTCCCATGGGGTCACAGCCTCCTTCAGGCATCCACCTGCTCCGGCATGGGGTCTTCCACAGGCTGCAGGTGGATATCTGCTCCACCATGGACCTCCATGGGCTTCAGGGGGACAGCCTGCCTCACCATGGTCTTCACCATGGGCTGCAGAGGAATCTCTGCTCCAGCACCTGCAGCACCTCCTCCTGCTCCTTCTTCACTGACCTTGGTGTCTGCAGGGCTGTTTCTCTCACATCTTCTCACTTCTGTCTCCGTCTGCAGTTTCTGTGTCACAGCAACTTTTTTTTCCCTTCTTAAATATATTATCCCAGAGGCGCTACGACCGTCGCTGATTGCCTTGGCCAGCAGTGGGTCTGTCTTGGAGCCGGCTGGCATTGGCTCTGTCGGACATAGGGGAAGCTTCTAGCAGCTTCTCACAGAAGCCACCCCTGTACCAGCCCCCCCCCCCAACAAAACCTTGCCACGCAAACCCAATACAATTTACGTAGAAATTATTCCTACCAATAGTGTTAATGACAGCAGTCAACCAATAACCAATAAATCAACACAAGGGGTAGGGGGGTAAAGCCAGCTGCTCCTTCTCTTTAGTATCAAGATAGTAACTTTCACTTGGCTGATGCATTTCCAAAGCACTAATCCGAGTTTATCTGCAGTCATTCTTGCTTCACTTGAAAGGATGCCAGCAGAAAATTTGTAACTAGAACCCTTGATGCAATCTTTCTACCAAGTCAACACTTCACATGCATGTAACGCCAATGTAAGGAACTTCAGGCTTCGCTCCAACCATTAAATGAAACCAAACTGACACATCCCTATGAAATAGTGCCATTTCCACCGAACTGCAAACTGAAGTACACAAAGAATAAGCTGACCAGAACAAGATCAGCGAGTGACAGAACAAATTTTATTCCTCCTTTTGCAACTATTAGTCACTTTCATAAAACACAGGAGGCTTTGAAAAGAACTGGGAAAGAAAAACAAGAGAATCCTTTTGCATATGTGGCTAAAAGGAAATTAAACATCTCAGAATCATTAAGGCTTAGAAATGCTTCCATTAAGTTACCACCCAGAGCAAAGCTCACTTTGGTAGCAACTGCAACTTCATTCTCAACTGAGATTTGGAATATAAAGCTTTCTTCTTGTGGTCTGACCCACATAAAAGAGCATTATACACTTCAAGGACCTTCTGATGCACAACACAGAAGCAAACCATGACAAAGTGTTCTGCTTTTTTCCCATCTGAAAGAAAAAGTTATGTACCTGCCTATAGACAAACAAGCCTTACAAGAAGGTAAGAAAAATTCAATCCCTTTTCAAATTACAGTGATCCAAGAGTTTTAGTCCATCCTTATTACTGCAGAAGACATTAGGAACATATCTACTGGCTTCTACAAGGTAAAGCAGGAAAAGAAAGCTTTGAAAAGAATGGAAAACAAAGTCAAATTATTACAACGGGCAGAGAAGTTAAGGGCTGAAATTTAATGGTTTAACACCATAACAATGTTAAAATTAAGAAGGCATCATAATAACCTGTCAAACAAAAAGCCACACAGAAAAATGACTAAATATACTCAAGGCATCCCCATATGTCAGACTAGATTATAAGTATTTCACATACACCGAAGGGACAGCAAAGACTGATGTACCAACAGTACTCTCGTACAGGGCTTTTCACATTTTACCAATAGCTTGACAAGTGTGTTGAGGCACATGACTGAAGATCTCCCCACCCTCTTCCCCCACCTTAACCTATCCTTAAACCTTTTAGGTGCACTGGGCACTGCGCACAAATAGCTAGGGAAGCATAATTGGGAACCGAGTGCATAGCAGTTATTGGAAATGCCTGTAGGCATTCAACTGTAATCAACACTATGTCTTTAAAAGTCTGACCCCAGGGTTTTTGCAACCTGACCTACTGTAACACATCATACAGAGCTAAAGCACATACAAGTATTTGTCAACTATCAGCAACTGAAAGGGAGTTCCTGCCAAACTACTGGGTTGGGAACAACACCCCTACTTTGACACTAAACTGCAAGACTTTCAGGAAACTTTAAGTGCTAGAAAATAAGAATTTACAGACAAACTGTAACCATTATGTAGTCCACAGACAAAACAATGCAAGTGCAATTCTACACAGAAACAGGAGTTCTGATGGCTTCATCTAATGAGCATACACATGTGCTACCTGTCAGCTATGCTACTGTCACTTCAATTGCTTTAAAAATGTATCGACTTAACTCTATGAACAGAATAGCCAAAACCATAAACTATTTTTTATTTCTGGAATAAAAATTACTTAGGAAAACAAAGTAATAAAAAATGTAAATTGTTTTTCATCCTGTTCTGCAACTCTTCAAGAAGTTTCTGAAACACTGACTGGACAGAAGAATCCTTAGCCCTGGCCTCTAGAAAAAACCCACACTATCCAGCAAATTTTTGCAGTGCTGCAACACAGAAAGAAGAGCAGTCAGTACCAAGCACTGATCCTGGCAGCAAGCTGCTCAGTTCAATCAAAGGCCAACAATTTGCCTCTCACAGCTTTGTTTGTGGAGCCTGGAATGACAGTCTAGCTGGACATCCTGCAATCACTCCAAAAAGCTCACACTAAGAATCATAAGGGGTGAGAGTCCAAAATGCTTTCCCGTCACAGAGTAGGCATGCATGTGCAAGGGAAAGATATGGCAGGCTGAGTACATACATTATAAGTAATAAATAATGGATAGGTGTATCATTTCTTGTAGCTGTATAAGGAAGTCGTTAGATCACAGCTGTTTTTTGCAAGGTTTTTTTGATATCGTGGCTTTTTAACAAGCTTCATTTATCCGAAATTCAGTTGTGAAACACTAATGCAGCAGTCTTAATCAGATCTAGAGACTCCAACAGCAGAATATGTAAAAATATATTGCTCTCTGATTACTTAATAGGGCACAACACAAGGCACAAACACCTGGAAAGCTGCTGAAAATCATGTGCCTGCTTAGTTAACTGCTACCACTGTAGGCCTTGAAGGAACATTTTCATCTTTACTGCATTTTTAAGTAACTGGATAGAGATGCCTGGAGGGTTCGTGAAGGCATCTCTCCTGCTGTTTAGTAAGTTAGACATAGCATCTTCTTACATAGCATCAAGAATAATTGCACGTATATATTAGTTTCACTATACATTCCAGCTAAGATGCATTCAGGAGCACAATTCTGCCTTAAGGCTGGTATATGCAGCACATGTCTGTCTTACCAGCACGGATCACACAAAATTCTTGGTGAGTTCTTAATTTTGATGGTAAGGAATACATTCCAAATACGGTTTTAAAATACAAAGTGATTTTAAGTTCATTTGCAATTTTAACACAGTCATGAATTACACTACACTATTTGGCTCATAAACCATATTCAGTTCAGGTAATTCAAAGAAGAGATTCCTGCAGCACCAATGACATCAGCTTCCTAAGAAAATACTGCAACTTACCACCTTGTGTTACACAAAGGACTCAAAAAATGTTTCCAGTGTCAGTTGAATCCTCATTTGTCTTGTAGTTCTGATAATCATGAGCTATGTAAAACAGAATTCCTAGTACAGTCATAAATTTTATATTGTTTGCATAGCTTCATTAAGAAGAATAAAGAGGAAACTAGAAATCATGGCTGTAGTATCTCTCCAGATTATTTTTCTGTCTTTTTCCACAAAATAATGAACAAACTGTTGTCTTGACAAAAGAAACAGAATTGTGGCCTCATTAATAACTGTAATATAAGGAATATAACGAATGCAGGAGCCACACTGACAATCTTTCCTTACTTAAGTTCAGTATGCATAAGAAACATAAGCTTTCTCAGTCTCAAACAATATGCAGGAGGAAAATCAGCCAAAGCTCCCTTTTTGCTGACAGAGAAGCTGCCACTGAATTCATAGCCAACACAGCCTACTCCCATACTGCATGGACTCACAGCTGTGAAACAAAAAGAAGCTGCATCCAAACCATTTAATTCCTATTTCTTTACATGAAAGGCAGACTCTAAAACAGTGTGAAGAAACCCATACTCTCAGTAGAGACCCAACAACCCACACTTTTCATCAAGCCAACAGAAGTGTTGTCATTAACTTCAAAAGGGCAAGAATTCCACCAATATTGATAAAAGCAGGTCCAAAAAATGTTGCTATTTGAGACAAAAGGGAGGAGACCGACAGCATGGTCTACCAGTACAACAGTTGCTGAAATATACTGCAAGGTTTCTTACATCAGGAACCATTCCATACTCCCTATGATTTTGTTTAAATGAAGTATTTAAGCAATAGCCTCGTAAAGTGTACATCTAAAGAGTACATCTGTAAAGGCAAGCCCTGTAACTACTACAGCTCACATGTGCAGAGTCAAGCTTTCCATCCATCTCAGGTCAACACATTTAACCCTCATCCCCAAGAGACCCCTGCAAGGCAAGTCATGAACACATTGTCATGGATATTTACGTTTCTCTCACCAGAACCATCAGTAAATGATTACACCTACTTACTAAACGTACTGCAGCAACAGAAGTGTCAAATACAATGGGATGTGTCAAAGAGCTTGCAAGATGGATTCAGAAGACATGAAACAGACAAGTACAGGAGATTAAGGTAACAGAACAAGAAGGCTGGAGCAAGAGTGGGCCATTACCCAGATCAACTGCACAACTTGTGCAATTTTTTGAAAACAACCAACAATCAAAAAACCCCAAACCAAACAAGCAAGCAAACAAAAACCAACCAACCAACCAAAAAAAAAACCACCCCCAAAACACACACTCAGAAAATAATCACGTAAAAGAAAGCATCAACTGGTAGTTCACTGATGGCCAATAAATACCCATAACGTGCAATATGGGATATTGGCTAACACACAGAGGCTCCATACACAAAAAGGATACTTACAGTACTAATTATTCTACAGGCCACAAAACAAACTATGAGGCATAACTAAGTTCTGTTTATGGCTTCCATCCACATTTTGGCAGGGGTGGGGGAGGTGACCACAGGTAAATTCAGTTTCCTGCACGCTGGTGCACACACCACACTGCCTCTCCAGTCCTGACAGATGCTGCTTGCTACTCCTGGGTGCTTCATAGCTATAGCGATTACTGCAGTTCAGCAATAGGTGAAGGAAAACACGTTTTCCCATAAAAACTGAACAGTCTTTCAAAAGAAACCCCCAAAAGCAGGGGCCAGGGAGCGGGAGAAGAGGATTTTATTCTTCAAACTTGGGAGTTTGTTTCTCCACAGAAACAGGGCTATTTTCGGTTAAAACACTGACCTGCATCCTGAGCACGACCAGTATTTAAAATAAAAAATTATGTTTTGTCTTCCACCGTTCAAGATGCAAGCAACAGGCCGGCGCTACAGAGAGGCACCGAGAGCTGAACGCCCCTCCGCTCCTGAAGCTTCCCCGCTTCGAACGGGGGATTTCCACCGTCCTTCGGCTCCAGCTGTGCCACTGGCCAGCCCGAGGCGGTGGGGAAGACCGGAGCAAACCCGAAGCCCGCACTAACCGGGTCCTCCCCCTCCTGCCAGCGGCTTCTCCGCCTGACGGGCGGGTGGTCCCGGCCTGGCTCGGAGGCGCCGCCGCAGCTACATTCGGCGGGTTTGAAGCGCACGTCAACACCTGTAAGTCAGCGCTACACGCACGCACCCACTCCTCGCGCGGCGCCACACACGCACCCGCCGCCGCCGCCTCCCCCCGCCGCCCACCTCACAGCCCCAGCCCCGCGAGCCCCTCCTCTGCCCCCTGCCTGCCGCGGCGGGGTCCCGGTCGGGGGGGGGACACTACCACGGCCGGGGCAGGGGGGTGCCGGTGGGCGAGCCCGGCAGGAGGAGGAGCCCGGTGGGCGACGAGGAGGCTACCGACCTGCTCCGCCCCCCCTGCGGGTTCCCGTGGTTCGCTCCCGGCGGAGCCCTGAGTCGCTCCCATAGTAACATCGCCGGCCCGGCCGGCCGGCCGCGGCCCCGGGCGCTAGCGGTCAAATCCGCCAGCCTCGGGCATGCTTCTCCCCCGCCTCCACCCTGCTGCCCGGGAAGGGCCGGAGAAAAGCGGTCAGGCCGCCGGCCGGCGGGAGCGGCGCGGGCGAGGGGCCGCGGCGGAGGCCCGAGCGGCGCGGCGGCGGGGGGCGGCCGGGGCCCGCCGGGGACAAAGCCGGCACTGAGGAGCCCGCCACAGAGCCACTTTGTACTGCCGGGGCCCGGCCGCCCCCCGCCGCCAGCCAATCAAGCCTGCAAACGCCCCGGGGAGGCGAAGAAACATTTTCATTCTCCCTGGGAAGAAAAGAATTGTTATTCTCCATTTACAAAAATATTTCTTGTATTCTTGCCCTTGGCAGCGGCCAGTAGCTGACGCCTGCCACAGGGCAAACGGGAGAGATAGGCCCTGTGGTCCGAGCCCGGGCAGCATTTCCGACGTGAGGCTTTCGGACAGTATCCACAGCCCCGTTTTGTCACACCAGTCGTTTCTACCTTTTCTGTTTGTATGTTTTCAGGAGGATGCGGATTTCAAAGACCCCACACGCCCAATGGCTTC
This sequence comes from Harpia harpyja, assembly GCF_026419915.1. NCBI lineage: Eukaryota > Metazoa > Chordata > Aves > Accipitriformes > Accipitridae > Harpia > Harpia harpyja. The sequence continues at coordinate 78,635,650 of NC_068969.1, read as the reverse complement.
CCGAAGTCCACAGCCTTGGGTGGGTTTCCTTCCCACCACCTAACAGCCCTTCCACATCAGTCTCAAAGTCAACACTACTGCTGTCAGTTCAGAGGCTGAATTGCTTGGTTTTGAGGCTGTAATTACAGATTTTAAAAAAGCATGTTCCTGAGGTGAAAGTATTCTCAAGAGCTTGCAGAAATGACTGGTCACTAAAAGCACTAAGTAGAAGACTGGCAGAAGTTCAACCACACTTGCATTCAGAAATAAAGATTTCTTTCCCAGTGCTACTGTCTTCCTGGAGTTATATTATTTTGGGTCGATGAGTCAATACTTGAATCAACTCTTGGAAGGAAGAAATCAAGAATGAGGACAAACTGTAAGGGAAGAGCTTTCTTAAGCCAACGCTTTAAAAAAAGAATGCAAACAGCATGTTACTTTGTGTGGCCTACCCTCAGATTTGGAGGCAAAAAGGCAGAAAATGCCAGAGCATTCATCTGGTCCCTCCTCTCAGTTTTACAAGTGAGTGATAACATTCAACTTTTGTTGCAACAGTAGCAGTCCAGTCAAAGTCAAGACCACTTGGAAAAATTAAGCACAGGGGGCCAGGCTCCTCCCACGCAAGGCATTCTGTGACAGCATCTGGCATCAAGAGTTTCTCCAGGAGACACAGCAGGGCAAGGCAAAACAGCAGCCACTCTCTGCACCACTCAGCACTTCTGCACATCTTGGCAATCTAGAGGCAACTTTCCAGAGAGCTAGCACTAGCTGGCAATATCAGCATAGGATGTTATGCCATGGCATCAGCAGAGAAAGCCACTGTCCAATAATTACCTCCTTGAAATGAAAAGACACAATGAAAACAACAAGCTGGTTTTCACTTTGATAGGATATGGTAGGATTTTGCTGCAGATGACTATGTAGTTTTAGATGAAAGATCAGTTTTTGGTTTTAGCTGGATGGCAGTATACTTTTTCAAAGAGTGCAGTTGTCAGACGTAAGGTGGGGCAGGGAAAGGAGAAGCCACTAGATCCCTGTGACTGCAGTCTCTTAACACACATACCAAGTTCGTGGCAGCACGAAGCAGAGCACCAGCCTCCTGCAGCTGCCTCCCTCCACACAGGCTCTGGCAGAAGATGAAGAGCTAGGACTCGGTTCCCCCACTAGACGCAGCCTGTTGGAGAGTACAGGTAGTGCCAGTCAGAGCAAAGTAAGGGTCTGCCTATCCTGTCCAAGGAGGATTACTTCTTTCTCCAGACAAAAGCTGTGGCTTGGCCTAAAGCCTCCTTTTGGCATGTTCTGAGACTTTATGAAAGCCACACAGTGTTACCACTAATAGTGGGGTTATCAGGCTATACTTCCCTGAGCTGTAGGCCAGCAACCAAGGTTAACACACTTCACTAGCCTGAGGTCAGTGCAACACAGACGCAGGAACTGACCAGTTATGCAAGCAAAAGAGGCTGGTTTTCAATCCCTTACCACAAATCATCACCTGGGAAGGGCCTATCAGTTTGTCTCCGTTCAGTTTCCTGCAGTAACAGATGGGAAACAATCCATGTGGGCTTATCAAAATATTTCCCATGTTTGCCCGCAAAATTTCCCACTTTTAAGAGTACAGAGGACACATATCTTTTCCTGCTTTCTTATTTCTTTTCTCAAACCAAACAGCTACTCTGCCACAATGGGCAGATAAATCATCCCATACCAGCCTGCAAATGTGAGCAGTAATTAACCTCTAGCACTCATGCTCACACTAGAGCTTGGCAAAGTGCCCAGATGCCCATACCGATGGCATGGATTGATGTAACTATCAACGTAAACACAATTTACAAGTTACTTATTCTGCAATTCAACCACAGAGAACAGACTTTCAGGCCTTCCTGGGTACCTTCTGCCCTTTGACAGAGCTATACTCCCAAGACGGAAAAGCAGGTAGGCCTTATGAGAGGAGGATGATGCCACCTAGACCAAAAATGGATGGATACAGAACAGCAGTGTAACCAGTGACAAGAGCTGCAGGAACTCCTCCGGCACCACAAGTTCCTGCCTCCTGTGGCAGGAAAAGGGAGAGCAGATACTCAGAGCACCCAATTCACCAAACAGCTATTCCATGGGAGCATCACCAGTCTCTTCCCTTGTAAGCCAAAGGAAAACAAAACCCTAAACCGCAGCTCAAAGCAGCACATCTTTAAGTGTATAATTAGATACAACTTCTCCTCCTGACTCAGCTTGTCTTAAATGCCACAAGACTCTGCATTGTGGATCACGAATGATTACACAGGATACCTACAAACTAGCCAAAACTGACCTGGGACAGCAGCGCAAGCAGAAGAGGGGCAGGAGACCCAGCAAAATGGTCTGTTCTGCCTATGCAGGTCTCTACGCACTTCAGAGTGTTTGGAGGCATGGCTGCATGCACTTTTCACTCATTGTCTCCCTTTGAAATGGGAGGTGCAGGTGCAGTTGTAGTCAGTCCTGGAAGGGATACTGCATCATGAAGAGTAAAGGCTGGGTACCAACACCATGTCAAAATTAGACAAATTGGGCTATAAATGTGCAGCTCTGTTCTCTGCAGTGTTAGGACCACCTATTCTGCATGTGCAATAACCGTACAAAGCAGTTGCATGTGCAGTAACCGTACAAAGCAGCTGCATGTGCAGGGGATTTAATGAAATGTTATGTAGGTGTGGAGAGATTTTAAAATTAACTTTTGTGGAAAGATTAATTGGTATTAACTCTATGAGAAACATGCAAATAACTTCTAGTGATGACATTTCCCATTAAGATTTTCAGTTTAAGTAATTAAGGCAGACATTGTTTGCCTACAATCAGATTGAATGTACAGTCTGTGTAGCCCTAATTTAGAGAGATCACTTTCTGTAGCTTGAGTCATGCAAAACCTAGGATGTATTCCATAAATTATCTAATGCTACTGTGAATGAAGCAGTTGTGCTGCTTCCAGCATCAGCAGAGGGAACATCCATTTAACATTACACTACAGGATGCAAATTTAAAACAAACAGCTGCCTCTCTCAGTTACTCCTGCCAACCAAGTAAGGCTATTCAGCAACTTGCCTGCAGCAATCAAGATCGGTTACCGTGCTGTGAGGTTCTCTTCCCATCCTCCCCACCATCAAGCCTTTTAACTGGCTCCTCTGACAATCAGTTCTTTTTCTTTTTTTTAAATGTTGAAGTTCAACACTTAGTAGTGCTGCTAGGCAGCTTGGCAAACAGGCAACCTCCTTAAAGAACTGGGAACTAATTTCAGCAAGTGATATTGGGAATGTAGGCTGCTAATCCAGTTGTTGAACTGCCTGAACAGATATGTCAGTTTTGCTTTTGTTTTTAAGCAAGTGTTCATGATCCTCTGATGAAAGGCACTGTAGAAGTTTCTAAAAATACCATGTTACCAAACAGCCTTTCCCCCTTCCCTTCCAGGCAATCTCTTCAGACTGCTGTTTGTCATCAGCCTGCAAGATCACACAAATCAATCAGCCCAGTCCTACTTAAACGATTCATAAATCCAATTACGTCCACCTCTTTATATAGTAAGCTGGGCCCTAACAGATTCAACCTTCAGGATTAGAGGATGTGTAGGTAGCTGACCTCTGACTCTCAAACTGTTCAGGAGCTACATAGGATTCAGACATGCAGCTCTACACTGGGGTTAAGTCACATGTGTGGCACAGTAATCTCAATCTCTGTTTTGGGGGGACTGGAGAAGAGAAGCCACGAACACTATCTTGGCACTTGTTACCATGTGTAGAAGTGAATCTAATGGAGGGCCACCCAGGTGGTGGAGGCTGAAGCACTGGCCCTGCAAGAGGAGGCTGTGGCAGCTGGGCTTGTTCAGCCTGAAGGAAGGATGGCTTTGGGACACCTAACAGCAGCCCACTCGTGCTGACAGGAGGATATTGAGGAGATACAGCCAGGTTCTCAACAGTGGTGCGTGGTAGGAGGATAGGAAAGGATGGGAAATAGTTCAAACAAGAGAGGTTCAGATGGGTATAAAGAGAAAAATTTTTCCCCATGAGGGCAGCCAAGCCATGGATCCAGGGCACAGAGAGGCTGTACTGTCTCCATCCTTGGAGATTTTCAAACGCCAACTGGGTAAAGCCCCAAGCAACTTGTTCTAATCTCACAGCTGACCCTGTTTTGGGCAAGAAGTTGGACTAGAAACCTCCTGAGGTCCCCTTCCACCTGAATTAGCCTATCATTCCTGGGTTACTGCATGACTCAAGTGCCAGCTTAAAGCAGAGTGACAAGTTCATTATCCTGTCCCTTGTCTCCACTTCCAAAGTACAGCTTGTTATTATGCAGCATAAAGGTTTTGGCATGCAGCTTGCACAGTCCGGTACGTTGGCCGTCTCTGGTCTAGTGTAAGGATGCAGACCTGTACACACTTTCCAGTTTTCAAAGCAGCAGTTCTAAGGCTTCTATTTTAGAAAGCACAGATGTCCCTAGAAGAAACACAAAGCCCAACATAAACAGCATCCCACACTTCATACATACTTTTTCTGGGGTAATCAACAGTGCAAAATCCTCTGTGGCTCACCTGGCCACCTATTTTGATGTTCTCATGGTAAGGATTTTTTAAATTTTTTTTAAGACCTAGACATACAGATTTAGCTAGACACTTCAACAAAATTTAAAACATGTAGATAATGATTTAGAGCAAGAAGCAGTGCTGTTCTAAGCCAATTATAAACTCAATTTCATGTTCACAAAAAGTTACTGTGACAAACGCTGTTATATGCTGAACAACTAGGAACAGCACTAGAGATATTAACAATATGAAATATGGTAATATAGTATATTTTTCTCAACAGTTTTGAAATATTAGTCATCAGTTCTACTAGATCTCACACATCACAGGTTTATTCTGCTAAAAAACAGCAGAAGACTGCTTGTTTGTTGCTACATCTTTGCAAAGAATATGTGAATTAGAAAATATAGATGTATAGCATATTTCAAAGGATAGATAAAAACAGCATGAGAATATGCAGAGGTGTTTGATAATAGTAAATAAAAAATGATAGTGGGGAGAATGAAGAAACACAGTTTATTTATTCTAAACACATTTTCATCTGTGCAATGTTTTAAACTATACTGCAGTGTCTTGAAAATTACATTGGCAAGTAAGGCAAGCAAATGAAATAGTGTGACCTATTGCTAGAGAGTGAAACAGGGACTTAACAGTGACTCTACCTGAACAACTCCACCCCCCCCCCCCCTTCCTCTATGGACTATGCAAATTGAAGCAACTTTCTCTGGCGTAACCACTCAGACCTCTATTAATTTAAGAGGCTACAAAAGCTAGTACTGCTATTCTAAAGAATGAAAGAACAAAGTAGCTTAAACAGATCCAAACCACACAAGCGCATACTGTTTTCCTCCTCAAACACCATACAACAGTGCATATCAACACTTAAAAGGAAATCTCTTCCCCACCCTCAACTTGTTCATTTTAAACAGAAGGCACCACATTGAGCACATTCTATTTGAACATTCATTTCGCTTACATCTCATTGCCTTCCTCTCTTCTTCATGCTTCTTGATTACTCCTTGCAAGGCCGTGAAACAATCCTCTGCTTTTAGCATTTTATCTGCCTTCCCTCACTAGAAGTCAAGCCCTACATCAAAAGCTTTACCATGGTAATCAACTATTACGGCTCAAATTAATTAAGACAACACAGCAAAGAAAACAAAGATGCCATTCTTGTGGAGATCATTATACTTATTAAGAACAAGCAAAAGAATATGCAGAATGCACAAGACATAACATACACAAAACTGTTAATTTTTTTCTGATACAGAGGTTAATTTAAAAAACAAAGCTCCAGACTGCAGTTCTTCTGCCAAGTTAGTCCTTTAGAGCACTAAAACTATGCTTCAAAGCTCTGCTTCTCCCCATCCTATTTATACTGGCAAACCTCCTGCTGACAAGCTCATTAAGAAACAAAGCAGTTCTGCAGCCCTATTCAGCAACAGCAAGGTCCCAGCTAGGGTACCACACTCACTTTTGGGTGCTGTTTTTCAGGAAGGACCAAAAATGAGCTGGTGAGAGTCCAAGGGAGAACAGTGAGAACAATCTTCAGGGAGAAAGCAGATCGACACAGCCACCCCACTCATTCACTTGCCCACAGGCAAGGTAGCTGGATGCAGCTTCTGAGGCATCTTTCTCTAGCGGATATGTGGTTCCGGAGTTTCTTCTGCTAAAAGTTGGGCTTGCAAGTATCCACTTTCCCTGGTGCAAGCTTTGCATACCATACCATATCCTTGAAAGTTTTTTATTTTAAGGAAAATGCTAGAGTATGCTGGAGACCTCAACTGGGACATTCCTGCCTGGCTATGCTTCACCAATATCCTCGTATCATATTTTCCCCCACACAGTGCCCTAAGCAAACAGGGCTTGCTTGTTTGTTATTTTATATAATGTCAACCTTTTCTTTTTTTTTTTTCTTTTCTATCATGTCTTTAAAGTCTTATTAACCAGCACCCTCCCCCCTCACTCCCAGAACATTAAACTAACAGATGAGTAGCTTTGGTTAAGTGTATCACAAATTAGAAAGACAGGACAACTGATATCCACATTTCCAAGTAAGTTACTAAAGAAGCAATAGCTATTCATCTCTCAAGAATGAAAGATAAGTCAATTACAATTTTGCGACACACCAGCGTAAAAACCTTTTGCTCCCTTAAAATTGTAATCTGTTAACAACTTACAAAAACAAGCCAAGCATGTTTGAGCAACACATAAAACTAAGGACGCATTTTATATTCTTTCTGGAAGCACTTGAGAAAAGGTTTCAAAAGCAAGGTTAAGATGCCAAAAGGATTATATTTACCTTAATGATGTACTATAAGAAAATATGCAGCAAAACAACTCTCCCTGTTTGAGGCTACTCTGTTTCCCAGGACTCTACTGAGTCACTAAGCAATTCCCATTAATGCTACCCTCTGTGCTTAAAAATCTATTTATCCCCAAATCTATGCTAAATATTTATATTTGCTGAAGACATCACCATAGATTATATCCATTCTTTACCAGTGTTTAGCTAGGAGATGGACTAGTACAGGCCTGTGCATTATTATTTGCATAACTTTAGCAGACTATTCAGTTCATTGCAAAAGCCTCTCCTCTTCTGGAGGCCTGCTGTACATCACCAAGCTTTCAGCAAATGTGCACGTGCTCATTCAAAGTTGCTCTGTGAGTTCAAAAGAACTGGTTCCGATTTCAATGTATTACTCTATTAATGTACCATTTCTTAAAACTTTTTAAAAACATAGCTAAAAGAATGAATATTATAGCTAGCACATGACAAGAATCCACCGTTTTAAACTAATGGTCAGTTCTAACTGATGCAACTTGACAAGTACCTTGTGAGGAATGATGATTTTTGAGTGTCTCTGTCTACTTGCTGTGAGATGCTTTGGGCTTGATGTACAGCTGTGCTCCCAGTCCCACTCGCAAGGAGATGGCAGTGCAGTAGTTTGCTCCCTGAAAAACAAAGTTTCATTTAAGTCATGTATATCACAGAAGAGTGACTGTGAAGCTTGGGACACTGATGTCCTAGAGATAAAGAAGACAGAAAATATATTTCCCTGGTTAGGTTGGCATGCTTTAGCTTCCCTGCCAATCAAGTGGAAACAGTGCTTGAATAAAGGAGATACTTGGTAATATTTACACTTGCAGCAACACTGCAAACTTCAGTTCAAGCACTGCCCCTGATCAGGCATCCACATAAGCCTGCACACAAAGTGACAATGCATTTTTGCAAATTAAATAGGGTATAGACAGGAAGTGTGCTTATATTCCCTTTGTTGCACTGGTCCTCCCCACAAGGTATTTGGGCTTTTTGTTTTAATTTAGTCTTAGTCTGATAGATTAGCTTGCACAAGATTGTACAAAGTTAGTGAGAGCATTGTAGCTTGAGCATAACCTCAGTAAGAACAGATACACGTGCTCCAGTGATTTCAGTTGGTAACTTAACAACTCCAGTTGCCAAAGGATAGAAAAGAAACAATTCCCAATGTCATTTTCTACTACTTCCCCTGCTCAACAGGCCTCAGCTACCCCTCTTCTGCACAAGCAGTATGTTAGCTTCCATTCAGCATCCCTGTTAGAGGGCTACTCCTCTCCCCCACCCCTTGATTATCCTGTGTAGGAAAACAGAAAATGAATGGTTTAACTAAGATGAAAGAGGAACTTTTGACAGAAACAGAAGCCAGTGGTTAGGGTTTGTTGGTTGGGTGTTGTTTTTAAAAGAAAACCAACACACATCTTGATCATCTTAATTCCTCTTAAAGAACATCCCTCCAAAGTGTTCCATCTTCAAAGAAGTATATAGCCAGACTTCCCTAGAAGAGTATCTTATCCACTTGTAACAGGTTTGGGTGTGATTTGGTTTTTTTCTTTTTTTTTTTTCTCTCCAACATATATGGCATTTTTTTTATTCTGGTTAGTACTTCATTAGCCATTGCTAGATAGCAGGAGAGCCATAAGAAAGAGATATTGAAAGAATTCTGCAGAATTCCCCCAATTATCTACAAGCCTCCCCCACGTTTTATTGATGTGTCTCGTGTGGGCACCCACTTTTTCCTGACCACAATCATTATGATGTCCCAGGTTCAAAAAAGCAAACTTAAAACTTCTAAGATATTTAAAAAATGCATTTGGTCTCAGATTAACGTCTTAAAAACTTCAAAAATGCAAGCACCTGCCAGACATCACATTATGAAAGTAGAAGGTCCTTTTCTCTCTCTGCTCATTCTTCCAGCATAATAGCATCTTTCTAAAAGTAATAAATTACTGTTTTAAATCAAGGCATGATTTTGGAAGTCACAGAACAAAAGGATGCTTAGTATGAGTTTCTGTGATCACCAAAGAGCAGCAAGAGCTATGCTGTGCTTTATGAACGAGTATCAGCTTTATTGTTCCAGGCTGTGCACAGAATACTATCCTGGAAGCTGCAGGAAAGTTACACAAGCAAGCTAATCCCAAACTACCACTGCTGTCATCATTTTGCCTCTGTGTGAAGATGCCAAAAGTTATAAAAATCAATCTATCACTGAAAACACATCACTATTCTAAGCAAAAATGGAGGTAGAAAAAACATACTTTATAATGCCTTTGATATGGAAACGTAAATGAAAGCCTTAGCAAAATAAAGTATTTGCCTTTCCCGCTTTCTTTTGTACCTTAGTCTGGGTTTTTAATCATGATTTTCACAACCTTCAAGTGATGGCACTAGAACTGGCATCACACCCTAATGCTATTTTTTATTTTAGGAGATGGTTAAGAGAAATAAAGGAAGTATTTGAGATAAGCATGCATCTGAATTTGTGCAGTGAGGAGATGACAAGTAAGGACTTCTATATTCTGTATCAGGTTTTGGAAACTGTCTCATGTTTTTTTGGTTGTTCCCCCCCCCTTTAAAACACCTTTTTTATATGGGTGTGACAGGGTACCTCTAGAAGTTGAGCGATAAGCTGAAGTTAGCAAAGTGAGTCACTAATTTGCTTATTCCAGTTGTACAGAATAAGCAGTCTGCAGCTACAAAAAGAACAGCACTTTTTTCTTCAACACAGTTTACTTTGCCACGATTGCCGGTTACCAACCTTTAGTTCCCTCAAAGTTTTAATGAAAACATAAAAGGGATCCCTATTACAGTCCAATGACAACAGCTTTTCTGCTTTTGTGAAACTGTTGGAATGGCAAATCCAAACATAATCCAAATACATCTTAACCAGTTTGGAATTCCAAGTGTGTACAACAATCACAATAACTAAACCTCTCCCTGAAAGGAGGGAGATGCCTGATTAAGAATGCTGGAAATAAAAACAAATATTAACAGGGTAGTGTCTTTTGCACTTTGGTACTGACCAACACTAAGCAGAGTAGATGAAAGCCCAGCAGTCCCAGTTACAAACCAAAAAATAATGGATACTACAGTTCACAAGTTTCATTTTTAGATAGGTTTTTCACGCTGTGACTCTGGCCAAACAAACCTACTTGAAAAAAAGAGGAATTCTGCAAGAACGTACAGTTCCTTTTGAAGGCAGCTCCTCGAAGTATCAAGAGCAATCACTTACTGTTTTACCAACGTGTAAAGAGTGGCTGCAAAATTCAAAGAGATTGGCATGTACATAACTTACATGAAACAATCAAAGGAAGTCACAGTGTAGGACACTCCACTGTCCTGTGTCCAAATACATTGTACTAAGAACCCCTTCTAATGGGCAGATTTTTAACAAAAAGCCCTACAAGCACTCATTAACACAATACCAGAAACTTAGGACCAACTTGAAGAATACTTGTGTTGATAAGAGGCTGGAAACTGTTGGCACCAGCATATTTTCTAGAGTAGTTTTTGTGGATCTGGTGATACAACTGAAAAAAAAAAAATCATATGGTGCACTGTATTTTAATTGCTTTTACTGTTGCCACACCCCCATTAGAGGAAGTGCTCTTGTGGAAAAGTTACAGGATAAATCTGAGTTCAGTTATGGCCAAACAGTCACAGTTTTACTCCAAGGTTTTCTTTGAAGTCTTGCTTACACAAAGCTATTCCAAACCAGTAGAAACATATTAATTGCTCTTGAACAAAAGCCTCTCACATTTTGCACTCCTCTGCAATCTCTGAAACAAGGTGACAGCATTCTAATGTATAACAAAAATACAAGACACTAGAAGGGCTGTGAAGACACCCATGCATCAATGCTACTCATATAGGGGCAGGTGGGAGACAAGAGCCATCTCCTTTAACATACATTGTCAGTTTCTGAGGGAAACAGTTACGAACAGAAAGAATTTTCCAAAGCCTAATACTCAAGTTGTGTGGTACAAGAAAGCACGCTGGATTGTTTTTAACAAAACCAGAATGTGCAATATTTCACATTTTGAACTTGAATAGCCTTAACTGACTTCTCTTTTAAAAACTGAAACTTTCCTTTAGGGAAATGGTATTCCTAAATATGACGAACTGCTGCTTTCTAGCAGAGAAGGAAAAGTGCATACACAGAGAAAAGTGTTTTTCTTTTCCACTTTTAGAAGCTGCTAGTTCTCTCATGGATAAAATTAAAATATGTGTATTTTTAAATGGTGGGAGAGGGAATGCACACATACACACGTCAGGTTAGTAGTAAGCAATAAACACAAAACACTGTCTCATTTTCATTCTGATGAGTATACACCTGTCTATCCTTTCTCTTCTTCAGCAAACTGCTGATTTAGAAATAACACCTTCTCCTACTTATTCTACCAGCCAAGGACAAGAAGTACACATAAGTCTCTAATGAAACCACAAAGTTTAACTACAACTGCAGAAGATACACCAATTGAAGGTACAAAAAAAGATTACCTGTTTTATGAATGACTCTCTTCTTTCCTGATAACAAGTTTTAAAATTTCATGATTCAAGGTGAGCACACGTTTTCCCACAGTTACTCTCTAGTTGCTTTATAACACTTACCCAGGATGTTGCCACAGATTTGCATGTCTACCCTCAGGAAGCAGCTCCCTCTTGTTAAGGGGAGTAATACCTATTGCTGCTTCTAAGATAGTTATATACTTCTTGTACCGCATCCTGCCTCTCTCATGAGTTCCACCACGCTAAGTTATCATCCAAATGCAGATGCTGCAACTGAAGTCATGCCTCTTCGCTTATCTGAACTGCTGCTTTTTAAAACATGCTGCAAGTTTGAAGCATAAAAATAATGTTTTTTCCCCTCTCCCAGGCTTGGAGAGTTAGCGGGAGAGAGAAACCAAAGAAAAACACCTACCAGATTCCCCTGAAACGTCATTGTTACATAATTTGATCTTTGAATAAGACACTAATGAAAATGATTGAAGAGACAATCACGGTTCTAAGCCTTGCCGGATAATGCACACTCTCCAATTGACTAATCCTTTGCTAAATCTCTGCTGTCTATAATCTTTCAAGTACTAATGGAGCACTAGGTAACTCCTCTGTCAAATCCATCCAGGGAATAATAGAGATCTGCACAGAAAACTTGAGACCGTTTTAGAAACTGTGATAGACAAAAATAGCTTTTGCTTCAACTTTTCTCCTCAGCACCAGAAAGCTCTGTACACTGAAGTGTTACAAGGGATTTATCTGATCTGTTCAGAAAAGGCATGGAGAAACATTTCCTTACATGGCTTGTACAGAATTAAGAAAACTAGAGACTCCCATTATGATACTCACTAGTCATTCAAATGTGCCTCACACAATGCCAGAAGCCACTTTCCGTGTCAAATTGTTCTAGCCATGAGGTAAGTAACTGTACGTGCCAAAGACCGCAGGTACTAACTACAAAGGTGGAGACAGATGCACGTGCTGAAGTAACAGTGATATTTTTGAAACGTTGCAGTACTGTCAAATTGCAGTATTAAGAGAGACATACTTAATAGCAAAAAGACTAACAATGGAAATGTTGTTGTAATGCTACTTAGATACTAAGATAGTAAGATATGAATGTTTTATATATAATTACATATATAAATATTATGTACTTACACAGTAATATAGATCAAAATGTAAAAAGAACAGATGGGAGAGGAAGACTTAAGACTTCAGCCACAACTCCCTCTGTAAACTGCACATTTTAGTTAATCCCTAGTATTATTAGGCATGTCTATATTTCTGTTGGGGTGACTTTGTATTGCATGCTACTTATTTAGAAACTGCTAAGATGAAAACCACTAGTCTTCATTACTGATGCTGTAAAATATCCAGCTCTTAACAAGATTTGTATAACCATTGCCAGGTCCCATATTACTTACAATCCTGTGTTACCTGTTTTTGGTGTTTAATATTCAGTCACGTTTGTTTGTTAACACATGCACACACTGAACTATCTCAAGTTATTACTAAATAGTAATCCACGGGACTGATCTTAGAAGAGCAAAATAAAATCAAGCATCTTTTAGATTCAGGGAGTACCACTGCAAACAACTGTCAGAAGAAAAAAATTAGTTTTCACCTACCTAGTTGCATGCTGATATGTAAGGAATATGCAGTCTGAAAATTTCTGATGTGTTAAGAAAATTAATTAATATATTAAAAACCACAGAAATTAAATTAAGCAAAGAATTACTATTCCAGGTCCAAAAAACCACTTAACTACAACTTCAACCATCTGTATACAAAGTACTAAGAAGCTTAGGAAAGCGAAGTACTAGTAGATGTCTGCAAGCACAGCTAACATCATTAAGCCTGCATGCATCCTGACTTCTGATAGCATTGGCAGCTCTATTGCAAAGGCAGTACTGACCAGGAAAAGACAAGAAGTCGGGGGGGTTTTGAGTATTCCATTTTTTTAAGAACCTTCTGACTGTAGTAGTCCATGACAATATTCAATTTTACTTAAATGCAGAAACATTTTGATAAAATCCAGTTTTCCCTCAAAGTCAGTTTTGTTAGTGACATCAGTATTACCACAGTTTCTCCTGTGAAGTTTTGGTACTTCTTTCTGTCCCCCTTAACACTTTTTTAACCCTAAATTTTCCCCTTATAGATCTAAGAAACAGTTCTTACAAAAACTTCCCCAAACTGCTTTTCAAAGCCAGAGTCCTATGCAAAGTCTAAAAAGCATTTAGTACAGCTCTGATCCATCTTTTGTCTGGGCAAAGCCAGTTAATTCTGACTAGAATAGGTGTCCCACAACTACCCTTGTACACAGAGAAGCCACGCTCACACAATAAGCACAAGTTACTCCCAAGTACTGCTTCTGGCTAAATGGTTCGTGAAATCTTCAGGTATCTAAAGGGAGTAAGACTGACTCACAGTTTATCAGCTTCCTTCAACTTTATTTGAAAACAGAAACTCAAAGCTGCTAGTACATCCACTGTTAGTGAAGGATGGCTTTTGCAGAGCAAACAAAAGGTCTAAAACATACCTTCATCCATTGTTTCCTGTTGGGGAGTTATCATCCACTCCCCTTCTTCTGGCTTTGTATTTTTTCAGGAAGAACGAACACCAAGTTTTACTGGAAAGAACACAGCGCAATATTCCTAACTGGGAACACACAAGTGAACAAACATAATCTAAAAATTAAGCTGTTAAGAAAAATACTTGTGTCAACTTCAGGAACTCATGTCTCTCAGTCAAATCCAAAAAGATAACAGTAAGAAACCCCCTCACAGTTCAGCTAAAAAGATTTCTTTGCTTATTCACTATATTTTCATTCTCTGCTAACCTTCTTCCTGCGGATCTCTCACATTAATTATTAATCAGTTTACAAAACAAAGAAAATCCAGTAACATGTATTTCTATCAAACTGATATAGTGCATTGTGGCAACATACCCAAAGGCTTGGAGTGTTTGTCATAGCCTTACCAAGATACACTGGCTATAGGGAAAGAGGACTCCATGAAAACTGTTAGCTTTCTTTATCTGTTCCAAAGTTCCTTATTCTCTTCTGTGCTTCCTTAGCTGAAACAAGAAAAAACACCCCACCAACATTTCAGTCTTGGGGCAGCGATTTCAGTCTGGCTGAAATTCTCCAGATGACTTTTGCAAAAGCAGTTCTGAAGTTTGCTTATTTTCATTCACACTGTAAAAACTGTAGACTTGATTGCAGTGGATGGTTTGGAAAGTAGGACGTATTTCTGGGAATGGGGGAAGAATGACAGCAGCTCTTTTCTGCATTAAAGAAACATTTATGAGACCAAAGCCAAAGCTTCCTTTTGCTCTAATCCTTGACAGATGAAAACAGTCATACTCCCTTAATTAGATGTAGAGCATACTTCACATAAACTGATGACACAAGCATGATCACATCTTCCGTCACTTCAGACCCAACTACAAAGGAGACAACCATTGCCCAACATAGCCACAAATTACTTTCATCTTTGGAAAGAGACAAAATCCTTTTCCTTCTTGTCTCTCAACAAAAATCTCTGTAAGAACTACAGACCAAAGAATTCTCTTACTTCTGAAGAAAGCAAAGAAACAAAGGTCTTTTCCTCCATGCTTTTTCTCAGGTGACAAGAATAACTATGTAACTTCCAGAACACACATGTGTTTTGTTTCAGCCATATAGCTAAGAAATAGCTTGAAAAACAATCAATCCATATGTAAAGCTTGATCTGTTGAAACAATCTTGAGGCAAAGGGGCATAAAGGATCAGATTGGGGGTGGGAATGGTTTCATGGAAAGAGAAGAGGAGGACCTGGAAACTTCTTTCACATGGCTTCATGGATTGCAGTTGCTTCTGGCCCCTCCTTAGAGACAGTCCCTTGCCTGAACAGTCCATATGTTCCTGGAGATTCTCAGAATCAGCTTATATAAAGTTGTGCTAAGGAGGCTAGAGACACCAGCAGTCAAATCTGCTGGCTATTAAGCAGAGCTAGATGATGAAGCAGATGTTAGAATAGAGAGAGCGAGCTGGACTACAGACAGCCTTGCTTGTTAACAGTGATGTGCAGGAGAGATTTATGGTTTTTCTCTAATGTCTCAAAAAAAACCCCCCAACCCCCCAAAACCCCAACAAAAACCCAAATAAACTAATGAGGCAAAGCAAATAAAAAATAGCTTGAGCAAATATGTGAAACCTTGGTTTAGATGAAGCCAAACATTGTTGAGTTCAGGCTCAGTTTATCAATACAATGCAGGCTGATGTTAAAGAATTAGTTTGGTACAACAGAGTAATGACAACAAAAGACTTTTGGGAGAGGTATTATTGAGCCAATCTAAGGGAAAATCCAAAGTGGTCCAAAATATCTGAACTCATGCCTAGCTTAGTGAAAACATACCCACACTTAAGTAGACATCCTAAATGTTACATTTCACATGTATATAGACCACGCCAGAGATAATCTGCATACCATAAAAAGAAATTTCTTAAAAGCAGTTCTGGATTGCTAGTGCAAAACAGAAGTAAAGACAGCAGCATGGAAAGGGAGCAGGCATTGGGAAAAATCAGAACAAAAGGGGATTTATATTTTTCCTTGCACACTTCTTACTGGCGCTCCTTTTGTATCACAGTATTTTTGTCTGTCATTTTCACGTTATACATGTGGAAATACAGCACTAATGAGTTTCACTTTCTTCCTAGATTAGGAACCATGTTTATCTGAGGTTCCAACACTCAGATACACAATGACAATGCTGACCTAAATTCAGGAAGACTTGGGTAGCTCGTGTTTCCTAAAAAAAAAAAAAAAAGCCTGCAGCTGATGAATACACACCAGGGTTGATGCCATGCAAGATACCAGACTAGAGCTCCCACAGCTCACTCCGTCATTACTAGGCTTGGATCATAAACATCCTAAACATGTTCACAGCTGCAAGGGTCATCTAATGCTGGACAGAAAGGAGTTGCCACAGTCTGCATTCTCATCTGAAACAGAAATCTACAATATTCCCTAGTAACATGCACTTTGAAAAAGCAATCATCTGATTTAAAAGAAAACAAAAACCAACAGTACCAAACCAACTAAAACCCAACCCAAACATTAATAGTGTAAGTTGTGAAATGACCTAGAGTGGTCTTCACTGCTGCATGAAGCTGTTTAATGCCCATAGTGCAGTCAGTACCCATGTTAATTATGTAATATTTAAATAAAAAATAACCTCAGCCCTCTACTGTTAAATGCAAGCTTTGTTTGCTTAAAAAAAAAAAAAATTCGGGGAAAAAAAATTACTTTCTGAAGTAGGTCTAGGATAACTCTAGTACTGGTAAAAGGCCATTAAAGGGCAACAGAAGGCTCCAAAGACTCTGGGGACAAGAAGTAAGCATGCTTTACAAGGGAGCAAACGTAAGGATCTAAACACAGCGCTGCTCTTTCTGAGGAGGAGGATAAGTTCAGATAATTGAGAATAGCACCCTGTGGTTGAACAGCTCTATTTTGACAAAAGCATCTGGGAGAGAAATCTGTGTAGAAACTAAACCCGAGTCCTTCTCTG
Organism: Harpia harpyja; assembly: GCF_026419915.1. Taxonomy (NCBI): domain Eukaryota; kingdom Metazoa; phylum Chordata; class Aves; order Accipitriformes; family Accipitridae; genus Harpia; species Harpia harpyja. The sequence goes on along the minus strand of NC_068969.1, from coordinate 78,618,758 downwards.
GGGATTCCCAAATAACTTAGACTACTTGGTCACGGGACTGAACCCAAACCTTTAACTGTGAAAGACGACACGCACTGGTGTGCATATGTCAGCATGGCCATGCAAAACCAGTCATACCCACTTCGGTGCTGCAATCTTTGCAGGTAACTCACCATCTGCAAACATTCTTTACTATGGCAAGATCCATGTATTAGAAGTCAGGCCTAAAAATTACGTCCTATATCCTTATTGCTGTAAGTATTTGTTTTACAAATAGATTGTCTCATTTTTGAGTGGTCTTCTAAAGTTCACAAAAATTCACTGCAATTTGGGATTAAGATTCACAGGCCTTATGCAGCTGATGTCAAGGAACAATTGTCAGATTTAATAAGTTCATTTTTTCCCAGCAGTGAGTATTGTCATACCTGCTTGAAAATAAACAAGACTTGAAAAATCTCTAACGTCAACGAACTGTAGCTGTTACACCACATCAGTGCTTTCTTTCCCCTATTACTAGAATGACTGGTTCCAGGATTACTGCAATAGGATGAAATTGAAGCAGCCAAGGCATGACAAAGTTACACTGTCCTTGAGACCGTAAATACTGTTACTTCAGCAATTAAAAGAGAAGAGTTGTAACAGGAGACTTCCTTTACAAGGAAGTTCTGGAGACAGACAACATAGGTAACTGTTAAAACACACACACAAATGCTATTATCTAAATTTGCTCTAAGTTAAATGCAGCTTTGAAGTAGTCCTGGAATATCAGGCCATTCCCCTGTTGAGGATTACTATGATCCAGGAACTTTCTGATGCTTTTAAGCATCTAGGTTTTATAAAGGTACAACACATCCCATTTTGTGAACCATGTCAGTGCCCGAACATTATTTTAATCACTAAGAAAGATTTCCTGGTTGTCCTTAGAAGACACTGAACCAGGAAAGGGGGGATTAAGCAATCAAAAAAGTATCAGACACTTAATTACTTTGATGCTTCATTCTGAAGAGCTCTGTTGAGATTATAGTTCATGCGAAGTATTGGGATCATCCTAACCCCGCTACGTAATTCCCAATACTCATCTTCGGTCTCACAAAACCCCAGTGTAGTGGCACTGAGCACAGCAGCAGTTACTGATATTGTCATACAGGGGAATGCAGAATGCAATTAAAGTTAGATGCAGTTTCTCCGATCCATTGTGACTTCCCTTTGCAAAGGGAAGAGGAGTCACTACCGCTATTTGAATGCAACGTTTAGGGCTTAAGAACATGTTTGCATATAACAGTCTGGAAGCAGCTGTAACAGTAAACTCGCCTAAAAGTCAAATACATGCAGAAAGCTTCCCCAGAAGCCTGATGAAAGCCCTCATAGGCACTAAGTATAAATCTTACTGACCATGTCTAAATGACACACACACGCTTACCACATGCAAAGCATTTCAAAGTCTCTTCAAGCAGCCCGATGATCTATCAATGAATATCAATTTACACAAGCAAACTTCCCATGCTTTCCAGTACCTGATCCTTGCCATGCAGATCTCATGGATCCTGACAAGGGTCATTGCTTGCACGACCTTACAGATGGATACTTAGACTATGAATGCTTCAGAAACAAAAGAAGTGATTTCATCAGTCATAGCACATGTTTTTCTTTTTTCTCTCTCAACCACAGCTGAATCACAGTCCTAAACCTTTAAAATAAAAATTGGCTGAGCAAAAGAAAAGGTAAGTCATTTTAATTTGTTTCAAACCATCCCACCTTGATAATTATAGCCAAAGGTTAAAACAAAGCAGACCTTTGGTGGCCTCTGCTGGAGCACAGCTGTGGGGCTGAGAGCTTTCAGATACCATCCTAGCTGTTGGATTCAACACCAGTTTATAAATCAAGACTAGGGAACAGATTATTCAGAGATTCCGGCTGTTTTAAGTGAGTAACTATTAGAAAGTAACATTGGAGGTGTGAAAGTTTTCAGGTAACCAATCTGAAACAATCTGAACGTTGAGTATATGACTCTGACCCAAGTTATGTTCAGACAGCAGTACTTTTTCATCCTGGGAAAATATGCAGGGGAAACAGGTTTCAAGCAGGGGGAAAGCAAGGGCAGAGTCGTCTAATAAAGCAAGTGCATGCCACTGCTACATCAGCCTTGACACTACACGATGCAAATCTAATGTACCTGGGCTCCAGCAGGCCAAACAAGGCCGATGCCAAGGCACTTTAACAGGGCAATCAAGCATTTGGTTCCTGGAACTGCCTGTTCCTTTGTTTTACAGTTCCCTGTTAACTTGAAACTTCCCCTGACCCAGTTAGCCAAAGCCCAAGGCACGGCTGGAATCCACTCGGGATGTGCCAACATAAAGATTTCAGGAATTCTGTGTGTAACAAAGGCAGCCCCAGCCCCCGCCGTCGGGGGTGTGCGCCTGGGGGGGGGGGGGGGAGATGGGGGGGAGACGGACACACGACACCCGCCCCTCCTAAGGGGAAAAAAACCGGGTAAACAAAAACCCTGATTCATCGATGACATCTCTCCCACTTCCCACGTAGTATCGCACTCTCCCGGAAAGTACTTAGCACGGAAAAAGTCACCGAGAGCCGCTTAATCCCGTTAGGGAAAAGCCGATCCCCGAACGGAGCCCGGCTCCTCCCGCGCCCCAGGTGCGAGGCGGCGGGAGCGGAGCGGGGCCGGGCCGGGCCGGAGGTGGGGAGGGGGGGCGGGGGGTGTCCCCCGCGGCGGGAGCGCAGCGCGCAGCCCCCGCCTCGGCTCCCGCGGACAAAGAAGGCAAAGTGCGCCCGAGGAATTGGGGGGGGGGGGACGGGACGCAAAGCACACAAAGGAGGGAAAGGGAGAAGTCGCGCAGCTCTTCCCCGCAGCGCGGCCCCCGGAGCGGGCAGTGGCGCTGCCGGACAGGGGGGGACGAGGGGCGGCGGAGCGCCGCACCTGCCCGAGGAAAGAAGAGGGGACCGGCGGGGCGGCGCGGAGCCGGGGGCAGCCCAGCCCAGCCGAACCCCGCGGGGATACTCGCCTGCTCGCGGAGGTGGCGGCGGCGTCCGGCAGCGGAGGCCCCGGCAGGCGGCCCGGCGCTGGGACTGCGCGCCCTGCCCTGCCCCGGCGTCAGCCCTGCCCCGTCCTCCGCCCTGCCCCACCGCCCCGGAGCGGGCTGCGGCGACGACGGCGGCGGCGGCGCCGAGCCCGAGTTGCGGCCGCTCCCGCTGAGTCGGGCGGTTTCCTGCGGGGCGCGGGCGGCGCGGCCGCGCTGGGGCGGGCTCCCGCCGCAGGTGCCGGCCTCGCCCCCAGGTGGGGAGATGGCGGAGAGGAGGGCAGGGCAGAGGGAGAGGAGGGGGGAGGAGAGGAGAGCACGGGAGAGGAGAGGAGAGCAGGGGAGGGGAGGGGCGGCAGCGGCGGCTGGACGGGGCGGGGGGCGGGCGGCGTGCCCCCTCCGCAGGCGCGGCTCCACCTGCGGCTGCCGCCGCCACCCCCCCCAGTTCGGGGGTGACTTCGCCCGGCTGCCCGCGCTCACACACAGTCACACTCGCTCGCCCGCTCTCTCTCACACACGCGGCGGCGGGCGGGGAAACAGGAAATACCGGTTGCAGCCCGGTCCTCCGCGCCGCTGAGTCACCGCGGCGGGGCCGCCCCGGCCGCCTCGCCCCCCGGCTTTTCTCAGCCCGTCCCTTCTCCTGGGAGGGGGGGGGCCCGACTTCCCCCCCCCCCCCCCCGGCCTGCCTTCGCCGCCCGGCACCGCCCGAAGCGCCGCCGCGGCGGGAAGGGGGCGGAAAGGCGACCTGCCGGCGGCCGCGGTAGCTCCCGCGGCCGGTGCCGGCTGCTGGCGGGCCGGGGCCGGGCCGGCGCAGTCCTTTCCCCGCTGCTGCTCCCGGGGTGCACTGTCACCCAGCCCGGCACCTGTGTGTTTTCCGTGTACATCATCGCTTTCGTAGGAACTTGGGATCATTGCCCATCTAAACTTTTCTCTGGAAGACCTCTGAAACAGCTTCTAAAACCACGGTGCAGTGTTGCACGTCTGCTTCTGCATCTGCTTTTTTTTTTTCCTGCTTTTTATCACAGAAGAACTACGGCCAACTTCCTTCTGCTTTACTGATGTGCCCTGGCAGCTCTGAGGAGCTGGGTGTTCACATCATCAGTCGTGGCTGAAACACCCAGGATTAGCAGAAGGCAGAGCAGCTCCATTTCCAGGCCAGAACACACAGCGTCATACCAATACTGACGCTGAAACCTTAACTTAGCAAAAGGGAACTGTGCTTAAGACTGGCATTCCACAGGTATCGGCTCTGCGTCATCACTCATGTCCTGCAGCCGAAATGAGAAAGGCAAGGCCAAACAGCCCTGACAGGATTCTTTGTATTTCTTCTGCATTGTAAAGCACTAAACATCACCGTCAAGAATTCCTTATCTGCTCTCCTGGGTGGTTAAACCCTGTGCAAGCCCCTCTAAAATGAAACAGTACACTTCACCCGGTATCAGGCCTGTGAAACAAAATCTACTTACGAGTTTCCTGGTTTGTTGTTAGGTGCAGGTGAGAAAGGGCAGATGATTTTTCAACAGGTGCTACATTTTCTAGATTCCCACACCATTCCTAATTCAGATTGGTTTCTTCCTTGTTAGGTGCAGATGATGTTTGTGCAGTATGCCTCATACGGAAATTAAGATAAAGGCGGCAAACTGTTCTTCATGAAGGTGCTGGACTTTGGAAGGAGGCACTGAAAGAGCCTATTTTATTGACAGCAAATACGAAACTGCATTCAGACAACATATTGAAAAAGCCTGCTTGTAGCTATAGTTAATAATTAACATGCATGTGCATACAGTAGTCTTCAAGTGACCGTTGCAGTCTAAAAGCCCCAAACAGCAAAACCGAGGGAAAAAAAAAGGACTAATTCAGTAATTGACATTTTCTGTCAGCTATAGACAGGCTCAGCGATCAGCACGTAATACAATATTGCATGCAGGCACAATCAAGGCATGAGGAGTGGAAATTTAGTCTTACTTCCAGGTATGTGTCAGATCATTTGGTTTACACTGTGCTAGGAGTCTGTTTCCTTAATGAATGTTTAAGAGAATTTGGGACAGAGAGGGACGTAACTCTGAACAACTTTTCCCAATCTTTAAATGGGAGTTAAAAAAAAAAATCTCAATAGCAAAATGGTCTGGAACGTGTTTGGTTGGCTACAATTATAAACAGTGGTGTGCAGTCAATTTAAAATACCATCCCCTAAGGGGCCACAACATGATGCAGCTTGCCCCTAGTCTTTCCTTGCCCCGCCAACGACATCAGCCGTTGGGCAAAGTTAATCTCTTCCTGATAGCCTTCACTTCTGCCCCTCCCATGCTTCCTTTTCTATTTTGAATGCTATTCCAGGTATTTTGGCAAGCCTCCGCCTTCCTTCCCAGGACTCCCACACATTCCAGAGCTGGTTAGCACAATCACGGAGTTCAACCATTAACCAGAAGCTAGGAGTAACCAAACACAAACCTCCATGCGAATTCCCCTTCCTTTATTTGGCTACCACCTCTTCAGGACAGGTCTTTATCCCATTTATTGAAGCTGCTTAAAGTCTTTAGGAATTTTAAGGAAACAAGACGGGATAATTTCATCACATGGAACAGTCTTGCAGGGAAGAGGTAATGTTTCCTAAAAATTATCACAAGTGGAAAGGAAAATGAACCAACAAACACCAGACAAGCATTTAGGCACGTTAACTCCTTTCAAGCAAATGTAGTATTTTGTGACCAATACAGACGGCAAGCAGTTGCTGTAACCTTCACTACATGAATCAATGGAGACTTCCAAAGAACTCACTGGCACACAGGAAACAATGAACTTCAGCAAGGTTGGACATGCTAGGACATTCAGACTGTAGGCCAGAAGCAGCAAAAAACAATCATCAAAAAGAGTGATTAGCTTTTGGTGAAAACTCTGATATACGTAAAAAACCCCCAACGCACCCACTTTCTCTGCTGAGTCTGAGCATTCAGTACAGCTACAAATCCCAATACTTTTCTTTCAAAAGTAGTCTGTATGTTTTCCTTCACTGAAGATGGAGCAACTGTCTTGTGGCAAAAATGCTGCCAGTAATGCGACGGCTCTTACCCATACTAACTGTCTGCAGTATATATCAAAGGATTTTCCTTCAGCTATTTCTTTTGGGAGGTAAAGCAAGAAATGATTGACATGATGTAAGGTATGTAACCATAGAACTTACTCAAGTAAGTTACAGAAGTAAAAAATAGTACGGAAGAGTTACTTGTCTTGGGGCAATATGCAAAGTCTGACATTAGGATGAGAGCTTGTCCTGTGCCTCCACTGTACAAGCATGATGGCTGACGGGGTCCTTGTCCTTACTTACACTTTGATGCAAGTATGTGTGGATTGTCCGGCTCATAGTTCACAAACGAGTTTCACCATGTCTAGTGCACACAGGCGACTCATGGGGGGTTACAAAAGTGACCCAGCCTTGGGTTGCCTCGAGGCCCTGCCTCTGCAGAGACGACTCAGGGGAGCTGTGTAGACAGCTTAGCCCTGGGTTGCCTGATAAACCCTAAAGTAAACAGGGCAGTGGCTGTGTCATTCAAAGAACCAGAACCCGAACTGAGCCTTGAAATCCCTTAACAAATAGTATGCCCTGAGTCTCAATCCAACCACTATCCAGTTGCTGAGGAAGCAAGGTAAAAAAAAAAAACCCCAAACCAGAGGGTTTCAGCTTCAGTTTCAAATGGCAACCTTGTGTATTCAAACAATCACAGACCAACAAAGGAAAGATAAGGGGAAACTCCACTCAGATATACATAATCCATTTAGGCATATATCATAATTCACTCAGACATAGTCATACACACCATTCCACAAGTCAGGGGATAAAAACTCTTAAGACTCAGGTTGGAAAGGGGGGGAGTCACTTCTCCAACTATACAGTTGGCTTGCGAAGGAAACACACATACACCCCCCCCCCCCCGCCCCCCTTGATCGGGACGCCGGTTGAGGTAACTTCCCTGGGATTGAGAGCCCTTACCTGGAGGGGTAAGTGAATATTGTTTATGCTTTAAGTTTGTAAATGCGTTTGTGGTTGTCTGTGAATCGCTTGTGGTTGCAATAATGTACTACTCTTACCTTAAAAAATTGCAATAGTGCATTCCTCCATTGTATCTGTAAAACCTGCAATAGTGGCGTGTTAAGTCTGTAAGTGAAGTTCAAATAAGTTGTTTTCTTGAACCTTGCAGTTAAGTCTGTAAGTGAAGTTCAGATAAGTTGTTTGCTTGAACGTTGCAGTTAGGTCTGTAAGTGAAGTTCAAGTCGTTTGCTTGAACCTTGCAGTTAAGTCCTTTTCCGTCACAAAGTATTAGAGCAAAAAATGAGTCACATCCTATGATTCATTTTGTACACCAAGATAAAACTCATTCTAACTTGCTGACGCTATTTATCTTCACTGGTTAGATTAAATTCATTTGTTACTCAGATACCTAAAATCAGGAAATTGTTTGCATAAATAGCAGTAGCATTATGGGTGAAGGGCAAGGCATGTCAAATGTGAAACTTGAAATGCTCTTATAAAATCCACCCTGATTGGCCAAATTTTGAACAGAATCTTTCCAGTCAGTGTTTTAAGAAACACAAAGAATTCCAAACAATACACTTGTCTGCGTATTTAGCTTTATCATCATAGCCTGAAATCACACCTTTACATAATGAATTAAGAATTCTACATGCAACTTTATTTTGGTATAAATATTTGCACAAGATGCAAGGGAATGAAGACTGAACCTCCAAATATGAATCAGATGCATGTTAGTGAATATGTTGCATGCAAATTACTTAAGAAAATAATTTTTTGAAAAGTCAATCAGAAAAATAATGACACAAGCTATACATGATTGGGCAAAGGAAGAACCAGGAGGAAGTATCCTGGATTGAAATATCAAGTCGTTAACATCTGTACAAATGTGTTTAAATAGCTATTTGAATGACTAGGAGATTGAGCTAAATACTATCATTTTCCATATGCTGTAAATTATTTTCAGTATTCTAAATTCAAAACAGTAAAAAGATGTTCTATTTTTAGCTTTCCTTTGTTAAAAAAAACCAAACATCTTTTACTCTTGTACTCATATGAGTTGGTAGTCATTGTATTTACCTGATCCAGTAGCGTTGAAATTTCAGATAACTGTTGTATTTTTTATTTTTTTATTTTGATTGAAAAACATGCAAACAGCATGCACAATTAACCAAGAGCTGCTTCTAGTACGATGTTATTCTCTATTTAATGGTGAAAAATGGCAGGTATCAACGCTTATACTTTAAATGCAATTACTGGGCAACAATACTATATAGCTATTGTTTTTCAATGACAAAATTAATCACATCTGAATGATTCTAGCTAGCCAGAGAATCATGCCAAACTAAACACAAACGTCAGAGGAACCAAGAAGAAAAATAGTTTGCACTGAACATCTTTCCATATATTGATAAACAATTTATAAAAGTATGGTATAACTGTTTCCTCAAGAATTAGTCAACAACTTTGTGCTTCCATTTTATAGGCAATTAAATCCCACCAGTGGTAATAATACAACAGTCCAAGTGTTGAAGCATTCTTCTTGCAGTTCACGATTTCTTTTAAAGCTTTTTGGTTTAAGATCCAGAGCATATAATTTATTTCATTCTCATTTTTTAACAGACTGAAAAAGACAGCTTCATCAGCCTAAGTACTATACTCAATTCTAAGAAGCAAAAAGGCAAAAGTTTTTGCATCAGCACGGTACTAAGGGGAGCCTTGTTGTATCATAGTGAAAAAAGATAATCTAAGCCCACTTACTTAAGAAATGCAGCAGAACAAAATTAGTGCAAATTTTGCTCAACTAAAAGAAAAAAGGTCAATAAATTATGCATTTTTACTGTTTGAAGAACAAAAGGGATCAAAAAGAGAAATCCACAGTAACAGAATGAAGTGTTTGCAGAGATATTGCTGCACAACTTAAACATCACATGCCAGCCTTTCCAGTTCCATATGATGATTACAGCCACACAGACCTCTAAGTAATTTAAAGTTTAGCTCAAAAAAAAAAAAAAATCCTAACATGAAAGAAACTAGAATTCAGAATTTGGAGAAAAGTGCAAGTTCTGAAATATTATTACATGCATGATACAAAATGAAAAGTTTCTACCTGCCACAGTAATTTGTTTATGACATGTTTAATTTGGCTGTAATGCATTATTCACTCGCAGTAGCCACAAATTTTACTGCAATGCATTAACAGGACGACAACTTATGTCAATACGATTCACAGGCATTTCTTTTTGGGGGTGAATGTCTCACCGAAAGAAGTTTAGCATTTGTGCGCTAGTCAGAAGCCACCAGCTGGGTCAGTCCAAACAAGACTACAGTCAGTAAGAATTCATGACTTACTTCTGCAGTAAGAAAGAAAGAAGTGCAGTGACAGGAAGGGCAACCTCAACCACCTGTAATACATGGACACAGATTCAAACGGTGACACAGAAATCCAAAGACTGAGCACTAGAGAAAAATACATTATTTTCATTTTTGTTGCACAACATAGTGATGTCAAGAAAAACAACAACAGAATTAAGCTCAGGTACTTCAGAAACCAAAGAAGGGCTTGGCTTGTGGTTAAAGTCTTTAAACTTCCATGAGGTAGAATATCATCAAGTATCTTCTTTCCCAGAATATATTAAGCAGGACAAATCCAATTTAGTTTTTAACGCTGTTGAAAATTCTTTTGATAGTAGTTCATGAAGGGATACTCTGTCATGAGAATACACCCAATTCCGTCCAGTCCAGTCATAGCGCTTGGGCCCACTAGAAAACAAAACACACTCTGTGTAAGTACAGATTATTCATGAGTTGCTGCTGGAAGCCTGTATTTATAAAGTACCCCGGAGAGTGCCCAGGAAAAGGAACAGACAGCATGGAGAAGGACTGGTGGAATTGGAGCAGAAAAGGCCAGATCTGCCAGGAACCGCTGAGCCATCCAACAGGTATATCTGAAAGGTGACAAGACGTATCAGTCACTCCCAGTGGACACAAGCTTCTTCCCTTCTTGCTTTTGGCAGTGATGTCCTCAATTTCTTCCATTGCCCCCTTCTTCCCTCACCTGTATAATTTTCTTGCACACAAATATTACAAGGGATATCTGTATAATACTGAATTAATGCTATTGATTAGTTCTTGCAGCAGTCACATGCAGATAGTCTAAGCACAGCACAACACAGCTTACCACTCTCACTTTCTTTTTAGATGCAACAAAAGAATTTACCAGCTGAAAGCAAGTATATTGGCATGTGGGAGATCTGTATTTAAAATGCTATTTTCCTCTGTGCTATTGTATAGTTGTTGGCTTGATTCTTCAGTCCTACAATAAGCATCAAGAAGAAAACTTGAACACCTGGGCTCCAGACCTTACTATCCACTCAATTCTCCACATCTGAAACAGGAGAATGATTGAAAAGTACTCACTACTGTTAAGGTCAGCTAGAAAGACTAAGAAAAGAAAAAGGAATTAAATGGTCGACTGGGATAAACAAACAAACCATCAGCCTTATCCTTGAACTCACAGGACAAAATGCCTTGGAACTCAGATAATCCATGCACAAGGTCTGCTAGAAAACAGTCTTTCCTACATACACACATGAACAATCTGCAGGTTCTCTACAAAAATAAACACTAATCTGAACTTTGAATATCCTGAATTACTCGCAATATTCAAATGAAGAACTTTACAACCACTAACCAAACTATGAAAAGTCACAAATACAAACACAAATCAAAGCCACTTCCACTGAAATCTCACTAGCTGTATGTGAACTGGTAACTATTTGGAATGGAGATTATGTGCTCCAGTTACTTCACTATGCATTTCTCACTTCTTTGTCTTTGCAGCGCAAGTGTATGTTTATACCGTCTTGCACCTAGAGAATGACAGAATGGGATGCAGCCACTCATGAAAATCAGGCTAAGACAGGCCATTTAATCAACAACAACAAAGAAAAGAAATGTGTAAGTTACTTGAACTGTTTTTAAATGTTACATAGTAAATATCAGTGATACAGTTAGCATATGAAACACCTCCATAGTTCTCTGAATCTCTAAAATGCTGTACAAATGTGATTTTTTTTCCCATTTAGATTGATAATTTAAGCAAGGAACTTGTGAATTTCATAAAATGCCTACAAAGTTAAATATAGACTAAATATATTTCTCATGGAAAGTCTGCATACATTTTTAAACAGTAAGAGAGAAGAATTAAAATATCACATTAAGGTATTATTAAGAGATGCTGTGTAAGGTTGAAAAGTCTTTTCAGTCAAAGGAGGTACATGAAATTACTGCAATTGCACTGCTGGCAGGTTGCACCCACCCCCTCACCCCCCCTTTTTAAATTGTCAACTAAGTAAAGCTTTACAAACACAAGCTTAAGTTCACTTTGGTACATAGATGCATGATAGCAAACAGGTCAAAAAAGAAGGTCAAAAAAATACAAGAAAATCTCTCTCTCACATCTTAAGAATTTGTCTCCCTCAGGATATGTTCTTAAAGACTCAAGATTCTACATTTACTGTACAAATTTCCCAAATATAACATTCAATGCAAGTGATCACTGGCAGTAACATTTGCATCTTTCACTTCCTAGCATATTGCACTTAAGAAGTATGTCACTCCAGATCATATAGTATTTGCTGGGGTTGCTTTTCAGAAGTTAAGGAATAACTGAACACGTAGCATCATATTTCAGGAAATACCACTGTTTACCATAATACCAGTTAAGGAAGCACAAAACTTGATGTTTGTAGGTGAATCATTTTTCATCACAGATGATGAAAAATACCATCAGAGAATTTTCAAGTTTATCTCTTTCATTGTGTATTTTTATTCACTACCGGAGCAATCAAAAAAAAAAGTTTAACAATTTTTCACAAATTCCATATTTTGTAGCATGTATGTCTTAGCTCAAGTAGACTTGGCCCCACACATATAGGAATTATCTGAATTTTGGTTTTCATAAGTAGTTGAAACCTTTGTGTCAGTGACACAAAAATCTTACAGTCATCTTAAACAGAATCAAGGTTCAGAAATTATGCTTGTTGCAAAATATACGGAATGAATAAATTCTGATACACAGCCTGCATCTGTCTAAACAAAAAGGTTTGTTAGCTTACTAGTCCTGTGCCTTAGCAAGACATGTACCTGTTAAGTAAATTATTTAATTAATAAAAGGATTCTGGGATAGGAGTTACTAGAAGAAAATTACTGACCTAGTACACTGTGCACCAGCCAGTACATAAGTACATTAAAGCAAAATTAGAATTTTCTTCAGGTAAATTTTATGTCTGTTGTTTCTCTAAAAATCTTAAATTTCATTGTGCTTTCCACCCTCCTCCACCCTCCCGACACAAACCCTACTACAGAATTCTACTACTGCAAAACCATTCCCGGTTTTGCAATCAATACATTCTTTCTGAACAACATTCAAGACGTATGCCTGCGTAGTTACTGGTAGTACTCATACCTTCCAGCTAGCTGGTTCCTTCACCAGTAACACTGACCAACTCCCTCAGTTCTTTCCCTGGGATAGTGGCACAGAATAAAAATTTTGGGGGGAGACAGTGACAACATTTTCCCACATATCTGGCTGCCCTCCCTGCTGAAACCAATCAGAAAACCTCGAATGGATTGAAACACAGCATTAGAGAAGGCAGAGGGAACAGCTAGCCAAGGCTTCCATAAAGTGCAGATGCTTGAGAAAAACAACCAGTGGGAGAGCACATAAACATATAAAGCAGGAAATCCCACAAGTTTAAAGGGGAAGGAGCCACCCTGTTTAAATACAAAGAGATGTTTAGATCATAACATCATCGTCACTTCTTTTCCAACAGAAGCTTTGGTTGTTTTTTTTTCTAATCATGGCTGTTTATTTTTCCTATGAGTAGGCTATATTCCTGTAGACAGTGGTTTTGGATCAGAACAGGGTATGAAAATTCTGTGTCACACATTTCCTGGATTAGGTATGTCAGTATATTACACTGTTATCTCAAACCTCTGTAACAAATTATTATAGAACATTTAGATTATATCATGTTCTCAGAATATACTGAGTTAAACGGTTACTTGAAAAGGATATTACATAGCCCGTGCCTTGCTATAAAAAAGGGGAAGTACCTTTCCACCCAATCTGCAGACATTAAATAACCAACTTACACATAACTTACCTAGTGGGTGAGGACAGCCAAATCTGCCGGTTTGGTGTTTGCTTATTGATTACATATGTTCCCATGTCTCCACCTAATTTAACTGTTAGAACTCCACTCTTAAAACACAAAGAAAATAAAGAGAGAAATTAAAAATATGCATCCTGTTACTTGACAACAATTACATCATCTGCTCTAGATAAATAGAAACTTACCTATCTGTATCACATTCCAGCTATTTCCCAAACAGTAATAGGTTGGAAGAATGATCATTAGGTATCAAAAACTTGTGTTAATACCTAGGACAACCTATCTTTGAGTCTGATCTAGACTTTAAACCTTCTCAGAGGTCAGAGTTTGATTTAGTGTGTTTGCACCATTCACAATGGCACTACTTAAATAATCCTCTTGATCTTTGACCTGTCATCTTGAAAGGACTGCTAGTTCATTTTGCAATGCTTAAAATATCATCCAACAACAACTTTTTCTATTCATGAACAATACAGGACTGGTGTGGTTCAAAGTCAAGAAGCTTTATGTGTTATTGCTAGATTCCTGAGCCATGCAATTTTACCTAACTTTTCTTAAGTAACTGTAACAGTTTTCCTGTGAATAAACACAATTCTTTCTCCAATAATTCTGATTAAGTGCTTAGATCCTGAATCGTTCCTCAAAAATATTCCACTTCTAAACTCCATAAGGTCTGGTTTGTTTTAGTTATGTGCCAGCTTTAGACCATTATCCTAGTAAGGATTTATTTTCTCTTTCTTACTCACATTTCTTACTGACAACACAATTCACATTTCTCTGACATTTTCACAAGCGCATTTGAAAAGCATATGTAGCTCTGATATTTCTGTCCTAACTTTAAGAATAAAAGAACAACATTACTTGGACTAGAGTTAACCTACAGATGACCTGAATTATGCTAATTGAAAAGGGTATCCCTACAGAATACAGTTTGAAGATTCAGCTAATAAGTTATTCCTATTTAATCTACAGTTTCTCAAATAATTCATGCCCTATAGCACGATAAAGCTTCTTTAGGGGAATCATACTTTTCATGCTTTAGTAAGAAGATACTACTAGAGCTACTATCTTTGCTAGGGATATTTTTTATGTATAAACACTTAGTGTGGGAAAAAACCACTTTCATTTATGAGTACCTACAGCCTGGAAACTTACTCTGTAGCACAGGCAGTAGCTTGGAGCTTCATTCCCCTACAAAGGAACTCAGTGTTACTGGTTTCTGACATATCTCAAGGATCACCAGCCATGAAATAACACTCTCAAGGTCTGATTTTTTTACTTTATTTTCCATGCTGTTTCTATGCTTGATAAGGGATTTATAGCTGTGATCAATAAAACAAAAATAAAAGGCTCCCCTGGTTAATATTGCCATCAGGTAGTCCTACCAGTTGTTTAAATTGGATATTGGTTTAGTGCAAAGAAGGACAAGAACAAGCTACTTCTCTTGTTGTCAGAATTCAAACTTTTCTGTATCTCAGCGGTTTTAGATCTGTAGAGATACAGCAGAGTAAGAGCAGGTTGGCGGATTAGGCCTGAATAGGGCTATAAAGGTTTCACTATTGTTCTACGTGCTTTTTAGTGCAATATTAAGTATTCAGCATGATGTTATGATGTTATGCTGTATGCTACAGAAACACTCGAAATAACTAGGTTTCCAAAGCGTTAACAAAAAATGTATACTATTGCTTACGTCGTGTGTCAGCTGTTGGCGAGTGTCGTTGCTCTGTCATTGCAAATTAAATAAAGGTTAACTTCTAATGCTGTGTTTAAAACATTTTCCAAGAAATTCTGCAATACTTTTGAAATACTAGAAAATACAACTTGAGTTTTTAAGATCTTAAATTGCAAGATTTTTTTACCATATTTTAAGTTTTGTACTACTAGATGAATTTTTGTTAGCTCCTGGTAACAAGAATATTCTTCGAAAGATTTTTTTTTTCCCTGGATACAAAGATATAAATTGCGTATAGAAATCAAGCTTTTAACAATTCACAGGCATAATGGACCTTTATCACCTTCGCCACCTTGTGGCTTGCTATAGCACTAGCCTTGTTTGTTTGGAATTAACTGGTAAACTTGGGACTATTTAACCCTTCGGTCTTAACAGAAATGACAACATATTATTATGTCATCATACAGTCACTGCAACAAAGGAGTACTGGTAAAAATTAAGATGGATGTAAAAAGAATTACTTCTGAGCCTCACAGTGAGTCAATGTCAAACAGAATCCACACTACAGTGGCTGGAGATAAAATTCTGTTAAGATGACTCATCACCTTCATGTAATGAAGTGTTTAAGAATATTAAAGAGGTAAATTATAATCTTTTTACTAATTCTTGTCCTAAGCTCTTTAAATCAGGCTAATAGGTGTGCTGATATTTTAAAACATACTGAATAGTAACGGTTAAACAATTCTTTGCTTTTCACCAGAAAAACAATTAGCTATAACTTTAACTACGTACTTAAAGCAACAATTAGTATTTGCTAAGGGCAACAACAGACTCCTACTAACAATACATTATTTTCTATCCTAGCTATAAGAAATAAAGAATGAACATTATGATGACAAAGTTAGAGAAGCAAGTCTGAAAACGACAGGGTTGGCTGGGTTTTTGCACAGTGCAACCCAAACCATCTACTTCAATGTCCCTGAGCATAAAACTTTAACTGACAGGGCTAGTAGAAAGCAGCCTCCTTGTGGTAAGACATGAAGAGGGAGCAGCAATTATGTGACCTCAAAAAATGCAGTAGTGAAAGACCTGTGTTGCAGACAGCAGTGTAGGGAGAAACTGCACTCTCCTCCAAGTCACGTAGACAGCTGTAACATACAAACCACTTCAGGAATTGTATAAAAAACTAATAAATTCCCTATACAAATAGAATGGACATTTTTAATCTGAGTCTGTCACTCCTGTAAAAGAATTTGAGTGGCTGACCTATTAAAGGATCCAATTATTGGGCTAGCAGCCACCCAATGTCTCCTGTGTCAATAGCCTTCTCCCCATGTATGCTCTGGTCTCATTTTTGCAACCACCTATCCAAACATTGCATCACCTTGTTGCTTCTCTCCATCCACCACAGGCTCTCATCAGTAAAGCCAGGACAAACGTACTCTACCTGGTCAAGACAAATGCTGCTTCTCAGTATTCAGAGCAATCAAAGACACTGCTCTACCAATTACACATGATGTACATGTACTATGCCACGTAGGCCTGTCCTACTATTCATCGGGAAGGAAGTGACTGCTGATGTCAGAGGTCTATGCGTGTTTAGAAAAACTTATAGACCACTGTGAAATTAGAAACCAGTTTCTGTCTCCTCTTGTGCTGATTTATTATTCTATATTATGTCTTTCTCTATACACTAAACATTTTAAATCCTCAAATCATACAACAGCATGTGTAACTTTTTACCAGAACAGTTGCTCCAGTCAGTATAAACAGGCTTATTTTAACAATAAAGCTGCAAAAACTCATTGTATTTTCAGTGTTTGCACTAAGGTGACTAATTTAAAATTCTCCTTCAAAGAAAAAAAAAAATCTACAATAATTACAGTGGTAATAGAATGTTTAAAACATACCCCTAAAGAGACATCATAATCTTCTGGGGTAAAGGGCTTATCTGTCAGGTCCTCAAAGAAATCTGCTAAGGAGTCCAGTGTTTCTTCAGCCAGTTTTTCGTAAGTGGTCTCATCTAAAGAGCTACAAATGACATATAAGCCCATAATTAGGAGGAAAAACATGGAAGACAGTATTTTCCCTATAATAAAAACATACCAAGACCATGACCTTGAAGGAAACAGCAAACGTGAAATGATCATACAGAACAAGACTTTTCTTAAAAATTACTTAATTTAGGTAATAATCCACCTTATAAATGGAGCTGGAATTTTGAAATTTTGGTAGTACAGATCTCTTAACTGAGGAATATGTACTTTTCTCCTTAGATGTACTGACCCCTGTGTACTAAGAGGACAGAGTGAGATTTCCAAAAGAGGCATTTTCATAAAAGGACTTTGTGCAAGAATTACTTAGTTTTGAACTGTACGAAGAGAGACAAGCATCTCCTGTTTAGCTTATGTCATCTGACTCTAAGAAACACGCTGTAACTATAAGCAGTTTAGAAACATCAATATCACATGCCATTTCTATGTACACCATTTGACTCCTCAACTGGGATTACCAATGCAGCCCAGTAATTAGACATTATTTAAAGTGTGCTTATGAACTAATACATGCAATTACCACCTTCTTCAGAGAGTCTCAAAGCACCCTTGTAGCCATTGTGTAAGGCTTACAGCACTTGTGAGACTGCTTCTGTTATCCTCTTTAAATAAGTAGAAAAAGTTACTGGGAACAAAGTCTAGATCAGTTTAATTAACCCAACGTAATTAAATCACCTAAGTTTTTCCATCCATACCAGTGTCTATTTTTAACTGAGTATGTAGGTGGGTATCTCCAGCCACAGACAATTCAGTGAAATAATTTCAGTTTTTGCTAATGGATATGGCAATACAACAGGTACTACGAACTATGGTGACTCAGTATCTTTCAGTTGATGATATAGAACATAATTTTTTTTTTTAAGTTTCTTGCTAGCCAGTTATCAAAATAGACTCTATGCCACTTATGTGAGGGACACCACAGAAACACCTAAGGGTGTGGAGAATGGAAACCTTAGGATTAGGCAGGATTCATGTACTGGTTCAGGGTGCAGTTCAGGTACTTTAATGGTAAGAGCCATTTTAGACATCTGCACAATCCTCCACTGGGCTTCCAGGTGCTGCATCAGAAGGGGAGAAGTCTCCGACAGGTACCATGTCACATCCTCTCAGCGCAAGCAGAAATTTCATGTACCCTGACATGTGGAATGGTGCTAGACACCTGTGCTTAGGTACATGAATTACTTCCTAAGTGATTTCCCAATTCACCCAAAATGCTTTTTGCTAAAACTGTACTTTTCTGTTACATCATCATATCAATATTACATTAGTTTGACAGTCTTTCCATGTCTAGAAATTATTTAAAAATGCAGAGATGGTATTTTGATATGAATATCTCAATGTAAAATTTACCTTGTGTCATTCAGAGTTCCTGCATTTCTTAAATTCATGAACTGAACAGTCTTGCTCTTCACCTCTGAAGCACATGGTAACTGCTGTTCAAAGTCACCGTAAGTAAAGTGGAATTAAAAGTTAAAACACAAAAAATTATAAATTACGTATTTGTCACATAAATTAAATAGATCCTTGAAGACCTTTCCACCCCCCCTCGCCCCCGCAAGTGAATTATTCATATTCTGTATCACAGAGCTAATATAGAAAGAATTGTGCACCTTTAGTCCTTGGATGACTGGCAACATAGAATATCGTTGTCTTCTGGTACAAATCAATGACAAAATAAGAATTTTATTCATAGAATAGTGAACTAGGAAACAGAACTGTTTTCTCTTCTATTGCTCTGCCACAGAATTACTGAGCAACTTCAGACAATTGGCTTAGGCCAAGATTCTCACAAGTATCCACTACTCAGATGCTTCACTACCAACAGCTGGTGTCCCTCTCTTAGAAGCCATGAATATATTCAACTGAAATAAACAGAAGTCCTGAATCCTCCTTACTTACAAAAGAGCTAACATCACACTTAACATTACAGATCTCTTCTGTAAAACAAGCTGTTTCTTTTCTAATTTCTGTTTAAAAAAAGCTTTAAAAAACAAATCAAAATTACAGAAAAGCTCTATCAACATACTGGCAATATAAGACAAGGGAGCAAAATGGACAACCCCTTTGAGGGGAAGCAATACATCAACACGTGTAAAAATAAAGTCGATCCCCTCGTCTAGCACACTAGCAGAAGCACTTATGCTCTCCACCAGGAAGACAGCAGGCTTGCCATTTTCTTCTTAACCTGGCCTATGAAGGTGTGTATTTTTGGATGAATGGTAAGACAGCATTCTTAATTGCTTTTTTTGTACTTGCACAAGGTTTTGAAAACTAACAGAGTGAGCTGAAAAGCAAGTGACCTTTAAAAAGGAACTGTGACAGCCAAGCACACACAAGCAAAACACAAAAACATCTCTCCCCATACGGTTTGACATCTATCCTCAGGCATTACAGATGAACCTGTCTGTTAGTCCAAAGCCGTGACACGGACAGAGGACAGCAAACTCCTGGCACCATCGCGATGACACAGGCTGACACAATACACACACTGATGCCTGCATGCTTTTGACTGTACCCTTTAGCACTTCGTTCACACGCACTTAGGATCAGAAGCTACAAGACCATAAATGCGTTCGGGTTCTGGCCAGACCGAGAGGCCGTACCTGCCTTAGCGCGCTCACGCTCAGTTCATGACTCGAGGCCGCCAGCACGGTGCTGGCATACAGCTGGTACCGCCCCAACACGTTCCAAACCCAGCGCTCGCTAAGGGTGGCCGGCACGTCTCTTCTGCCACTGGAAAAGGCTAGCGAGCGAACAAGCCCGTCGCCCTGGAGTTCGGCAAAGGCTGCGGTGCCTCCCCGCGGGGCAGCCCTCGCCGCTGCCGCTCCGACAGCGCAGCGCGGCTCTACCTGCAAGGGCGGGCAACCACCCAGGCCGCCGGCCCGGCACTTTCGCTCCCCCCCGCTTCCCCCACAGGCGGAAGGCCGAGGCGCGCTCGGGCCAGGAGGGCCGGAGGAGGGAGGGCCGCTGCCGGGCCGCCGCTCAGCCCTCGCCCCGCCCGCCCCGGAGCCGGTCGCGCGGGGACGGCGCAGGAGGGAAGGGAAGGGGAGGGGAGAGGAGGGAAGGGAAGGGGAGGGGAGGGGCCTTCCCCCAGCCAGGGAGGGAGGAGGTGGCCCGCGGGAGGGCCCGGCGGGGGTCCTGGCTGGCCTCGCCGCCGCGGGCCCCGCTGAGGAAAAGCCGCCAGCCGCCCTGCCCTTCCCTCCCCGCCCCGGCGGGGTCCGCCCCGCCCGCCTCCGGGCAGCGGCAGCGCTGCCGGCTCGCTTCCTCCCTCCCTCTCGGCGGCGCAGGCCGCGCCTCGCCGCCCGCCCCACGCTCACCGTCTGGCGGCGGCCGGCGGCGGCCGTCCCCGCCAGCGGGGCGCCCCCGGGGCCGCCGCTCCGCCGCCGCGCCGCTGCCGCCGCCCGCCGTGCTACGCGCACGGCGCCGGCCGCCCCCGGCCTCCACATGTCGCCGCCGCTCGCTTACGGAAGCGGCCGGGGAGGAGCCAGTCCGCCGCGGCGGCGGCGAAGGAGAGGCGGCGCGGTCGCTGCTGCCCTCCGCCGGCGTCGCGGGGAGCAGCGCCCGCCTGGGCTGGGCCGCCTCGGGGCTGGTCGCGGCCAGCCGCCGGGGCGAGGGAGCGGCGCGGCCGCCGGCGAGGCCTGGCCCAGCCGCCCGGGGCGCCCGTCAAGGCGGGGGCAGAGGGCCGGTGCCGGCGGGAGGCAGAGCGCGGAGCGGCCCCTCTCACTGCTCCGCTCCGGGGGGCCCGAGCGGCCAGAGCTCTTTCCCCTTCCCGGCCGGAGGTGGGCAGCACAGGCGGGTCGGGTCCTTCCCGGGCCTTAGCGGGTCCGGGCACTGGCGAGGTGCTTCTAACGGGCAGCACCGGCGCGAACGGTCTGGGGCACCGCGGCACCCAAGCACGTGAGCCAGGAGAAGGGCGCCGGGGCGATCGCGCCTGAAGGAGGAAAGCAGAATCGTCTCTTCCCCGCCCCGCGTCCCGTCCCGTCTGACTTCAGCCGCAGTACAGCCAGACCAAATTAAATCCAAATGTTTTGCTACTGAGACAGCCAAGCTGTACTGGAGTCGAGCGCGGTCTTTCTCCACGATGTGCCTTTTCCAGGAGGTGGTACTTTCCCCACCAGTCCAGCAGAGAGAGGGGAAGGATGTCCTTTGCTTTGCACATGTACTGTTCAACGTAAACGTCGTGCAGCAGCGAGACTTGGAAAAAAGAGGTGCTGGGTCCTGGTGTAGTGCTCAGACTTTTTGGCATACTTACGAGAACTTGGGGATCTCGACTCTGACTGGTATCATGAAGACAAGTAGCTGCGACAGTCACTTGGTAACGTGACTGCTCCTGCTGTGCACCTTCACCTCAGCTACTATTCTTTCAGACCAGGGAATCACTGCTCGTGGGTGAATCTCTGCAGGTACCTGTTCAGGCAAAGCAGCGTTGCTGGGTAGATTTACAAGGAGCCTGGAAAAGACAGAAATTAAAGGCAACACTACCCACCCCCCTTCACTGCTAAAAAAATCCAAAAACCCCAGGCAGGGCAAAGGAAAGTTGCTATTTATTTCTACCTTGCAAGGATTAGAGATTCTAACATACAAGCAGTTCCTACACACCACAGGTGCTGACAGCACTCTAATTGCAGCAGCCTGAGTTACAAAGCAAAATACTTTGAAACTGTGTTGTAATCGCAGTCATTTCCTAAGCTGCATGGTAAGAATCCACGTCCTGTAGCTGTGCTGTTCTACAGTTCCTGTCCTCTTCTCTGACAAATTTTCGAAGTACAGTATCTACTGCTTTTCCAGACCTAAGCAGTAATAGAGAGGGATTCCCCCTTTCTTGACAATTTAGGACAAGAACTGTAGGACACACTAGCAGTACAGAGAGGGAGCAATAGGACAAGGACGAGAGCTAGTATCTTGGGTTCAAACGTTACAACAGGCCAGTTGGACAATGGATTCACAGCCCAAAACTGGAGTAGCTGCAACTCACTTTAAAAAACTGTTTAGACTGCAATTCCTGTTAACTGCAGTTAATTAATTCCAGGTAACTGCACTGATGTGAGCAGCTAATATGGACCACTTCAGATTACGGTCACCAGTGTGTTCAGGAGCTATTTTGGCTGTGTGAATACCTGAGTCCATGGAAAGGTACATTATTATAAAATATAGCATCCGCTCAGGGGCCCATTCTAGGACAGTATTTTCTGTGACAGCAAGTGTTCTGATCTATTACCTCCTGTAGGTAAAATGTTACCCTGAGCCAGTAAAGGGAAACAAAGCACATCATTTATCACACCTGACATATGTTTGATAGAACTTCTGATGGTGTGCTTCAAAAAGCAGTGAAGAAAGAGAAGGGAATTAATGTGACTGGCCAAGTTCCTACTGAGTTATTTAAATGCTGGTGATATTGTATTATTAATGATATGTGAAGATGTCAAGAGTCTCAGCTAGAGAGACTATTACTTATTTTATTGTTACTTAAACTGAAAAAAATAAAATAGGCTTACCAGGGAGATTAAAGATAAGAAATAATCCTGATGAAAAAGTTTCTTAAAAAAAAATTTTCTGCGCGAACACAGACAAATTTCATTTCAGATCCTTCCACAGGACATGACTGAAAGATGCAACAGTTACCAGTAAAATCATAAATATGTAATGCATACAAATATCAAGAAGCTTACCACTGGTTACTGTGTGATGCATTTTTACATTTCTAAAACGCTCACTCAAGTTAGCAGCTGGCATCTTGCAGTGCTTTAGGGAATAAGTTGTCGAGTTTCTCACCAAGATTTGTGTTATTTTTTGCTTTAAGCTGAAATTATTTTCTACCACATGAGGGGCAAAAGCCGAGACAATTCAAGTTGGTTGTGCAAATTTCAAATAGACTTTGACATCTGTTGTAGCTAAGAGTTCTCTGTACCAAACCATATTATCTAGCTTAGTCAGCCTCTTGTCTCTTTCAAGCAGAGTCCTACGTGTTTCTTTGTTACCAGTATCTTCCCTCAGACCTTGTAGGGGTCTGTGTTCTTGTTGCATTTTGTGAGGGAAGTTTTTATTATACATCCAGCAGATAAAAGATACTCTAGTTCTTGAAGACCAACCCATATTCTTATCACTTCTGGAAGAAAGTAGTTATGTTTTTACAGCTATAATGGTCTACATACTGAGATAAGGCCTGTAGGGAGAAATAACTTTTATCAGACTGCAGAATACATTAGTAAAGCAAACAATTCCTTTTTCATACCTTGGTGGGGAGTGGGGAAAGCAGCTGGAAGAATGGAGGAATGCCTGTTCTTTTATGTAGGATTTGATCTAGTGAAAGATGGCTCTTGTTTGCGTACCTTGCCATTCCTATAAAAAGAGTGTCAGAAGGTATTTTCTAGTATTCTCCAGGTAGTTCCACAGTGATTTTTCTCTAATAATCCAAGGTCATATGCAACTCTCAATAGGAAATGCTCATTTATTGTTTCTAGATTAATGACAAATTGATTAATTAGTGTAGATTAAACATTTTCCCTGGTATTAGCAATCTCACTTACCAAATCTTTTAAAAAATTGTCAACAATGTTCCAGTAAATGAACTTTACAGGACGCTAATACCAGCGATGATCATTCACACAACTTCAAAAGGGCCTGAGTTTGGGGTTAGCAACTTTAGCAATGATTTTTTAATGTTTTTCATCTTGATCCTTGTCCCTCAGGTTAATGTTGTTCATACCACAGCACTTTGGTATCAATGTCTTTTTAGGCTAGTGTAAAATAACTGCAAAGCAGTTCCAGATGCAAAATTGCTGCAGGGTTAGGCCCCATGCCTTCAGTCTGGAAAGAGCTGGTATCTTTCTTGTTGCAAGCAAATGCATGCACCACTGGAAATGGGTCAGTAAATGGCTTCTATGAAGAACAGGTGGAGCTACTGATTACTCTTTTATCACTCTCTAGTGTTAAGAGTTTGGGAAAACAGGATTGAGTTATATGAAATTAAATTGCCTGAAGTATAAGCCAAGTCAACAAGAAAACAGATCTTGGGATAGGTGTTAGTATTTTCAAACCACTGAATACTAGTACCAGGACATGAAGGTTTTTTGGTGTTTTTTTTTAAACTGAGGACAACTATTACATGCTACCCCCAAAGGCAAAACTCACCCTCTGAATGTCATATGATTAAGTCACAGGGTCAGATATACAAATTTGGAGTTATTGCCTACCTTTCTCTAAGCAGGCATCAACGTGTGCTTTTTCATTCTGGGCAGCTTGCAGGTCCAGAGTATTCAGGTATCACTGCACACAGATAGCCCATGTCTGTGACCTAGTTCTTCAAATTTTGCTCCCTGTGGTGAGTTCCATCTGTTTAGAGCTGGAGAAACAGACCAACACGTTACTTTAATACCCCAGATTGTTGATTATGCCTTCTGTATATATTTTATTTTTACTTGATGTGCACTGCCTCATCAGCTTTATAGATATGTTTAAAGTCTTCAAATTTTCATCAGAGTGCTACCAATGCAAAATACCAATACAAGATGAAGAGAAATGAAATACGTAGGCATGAAACATACACATCCTTACAAGCTCCTGTACTCTTTGATGTTTGAAACTTTTCACCATTTCATGCATTAGCGAAAGAAATGGGTTCCAAGTTGTTGATCATTAACGTTGCTTAGCTGTAATCCCTCTTCCCTCTCAGTGGAACTATGTAGCCATGCACCAAAAAAACCCTAAACAGATTTGTAAGTGCATGTGCTTTGGAGAAGGTTTTCCCAATAGGCTCCATAGTCTACGCAGGACTTCCTTTTGCAAGTGTTAAATGACTGTTTTCATTTATAAATGACTGTGTTACAGGGATTGTACACAAAGGATGGCTCAGTCTCTGAATCATTTAGTACATACATTCTGGTTTTGGACAGAATTGTTGCAGTTAAGTTGAGTGTCCTCTAGGGTCTAAGGACAAATGATTCAGACACTACAGTCTGCTAGGTAATTGGGAAAAAAGTGACATGTATATGCTTTATGAAGGTTAATCTGGTGCTTAAACTAAGAAATTTCATGTTTTTCCCCAAATAACACTAATCAGAAATACCTACTTTGCATAGAGACACATTCTAAATATGCTATACACTGTGCATGAAGAAGCAGACACTTCACATTGATGTACAAAATGTTTTTGCTCACAGGGCATCCAGATTGGTTTCTTGCATTCCTAAGAGGAATGCTGCAGAAGAATTATCTTGCTGAGATTAAGCAATCTAATTTTAAAGCCTAGAAAAGAGGTAATCATGAGACACAGGCTCTAAGTTAAGCCAGAGACTCTACATACTTAGAGAAAAAAAAAAAATCTTTCCATTTCTCTATTCTGTGCATAATTAAGGAATAATACCCTCCTCCTTATTAGGGTTATAGGATTACATCAAAGTGAAGAAAAACCAAAACCACACCAAAACCTTAAATGAAAAATTCTTCAGAGGTACAAAGCAGAATTCTAGGAATTAAAGTGCCAAATTCTGGTTTTGCCAATCCAGCAGGTTTGCTACACTTGCTCCTAGAAGAAATGTTATTACCAACAACTTTCATAAACTTCCGAAGTGACACCTGTGTAGTTTTTAAATACACCACTGCATCCAAGTATGAAATCTTGGACTGATGGTCACTGGCGTTTGGGATTATCTCTCTGCTGCTAGGGAAATTAAGGAAACCAGAACAGTTTCTATAGGTATCTTAAAATTATTGACCACACTGAAAAATCTGAAATGCTTTTTATGAAGCAATGCCTGTTGACTATGTTCCTTTGCCTCTTCTGCTCTAATTTCAAGATTCCCCTCTTCATTATAGAGCTGGTAGAAGATAAAGACAGATGCCATGTTATATAGTGGTTGCCATATCTCTTGAGATGCCTCTCAAGACCATGTCATGAAGGTAGAGAAATACGAGAACTTTAAGTCCTGTACAGATCAAGAGCAGACTGACAGCTGTGATAGTCTTGAGAACAAAATATTTTATTCATCAATGAAACTATAGTTTACAGTAGTATTTACTAAATAAATTATATAATTTCTCTTTTACAAGAAATAAACTAAAATAAAAAATATCTCAAAGACAATATATGTACACAACATAAGGCCTTCTTATAAATAACATTTTTTTCTCCTTTTCACCAACAGTGAAAATATCTTGAGAGGCTCATTTTCATATAGTATGTGCAGAGGTTTATCCTAACGCTTGTATGACATCAATTCCAACTTCCACTGACGTGGACCTAAGTGATTAGAATGGAAGGGTCAAAACAAATTAAATTAATTTTATTCACCACTGTGCTTATTTTTAAATAGGTAAAGCAGATAATAGATTTTGCTTGTGCATAGTTACAGAATGCATGCAAATAAAACCACTAGAGAGCTGATAAGAAAATATCACTTTCAAGTCCAAAAAAGGTGATTGGCAATATAGTAGAAAGCAGCCTGAATACACAGTTCTTCACAGTTCAGCAAGCAACAGCGGATGATAGCAGAGTGTGGAATGCTTCATGTCATTTTTGCCAAGTCCATCAATCCTTTCTATGGTTCAAAGATCCTGACACTTCTTAGAATAAGTTGAGTTGATTATTACTCTTTGTCTTGTTAGGCTCAGCAAATTCCTCCCTTTTAAATCAGGAGTGCAGAAAGTACTCTTCATTAACCACGGTCACTTCTCTTAGTTTTACTCTTCATGTATTCTTTGTTACTGGAAATACAGAAATGACAAGTGAAGTCAAGAGTTGTGTTTATTTGTTTTCTTACAGAATTATAAACGGGTAACATCTTTCTTCCCCTAAACAGGCTGCAGCACAGTTTAGCAGTGATTCTTTTCTTACCTTGCCCCCTAATCAAAAGCACTGGATCTCTTTTCTTGTACAACAGCTAACCCCTATGGTTTTGCAGACATTGCAGTACACTTACATTACGTGAAATAGAACCACTTGCTGCTGCAAAATGCTGAACATTCTGGACATCAGAGAAGACAGTCCAAACTGAGAGCGCTCAGCAGTTCACAACAACTTTAATTACCCTGAAGAATTGACTGGGGCCTTTGTTACTTAAAAGTGTTAGGGGAAAAACAGCAGTCTTTGTATGTCACCTATAAAAGTCCTGTTAGCTTCTGCATGACACCCTTCCCCAGTTGAAAAATCATACCTATCCAAAAACTTGCAGGCGCAACTAATGTTCTAGTCAATGTCATAGCAATCATTCTATTTCACAAAAAAAATCATTGAATAATGTTAATGAATTAGTGTTTTCCACAGTATCTTCTACAGAAGCAGTGGTTACGTAATACAAATTGTTGATCACTTCTTAGCATCTCTATAGAGTCAGAGATGAATTGAAGAGAAACTGTTCTTTGCTGAACACCTTATTACTACGACTCAAACTAAGGATAACCTGACAGCTGAACAAAATACTGCAGTAAATTGAATGTGTGTCAGCTAATATATCAAACATGGAGCATGACACAAGACCAAAACAAAGACGTCTGTAGTGACCTTACTCTAAAACCTTATAAAAAAATATAATGAAGGCATAAGTTCCCATTTATTAAACAGATTTTTAAGGTCACCTTTAAATTGTACTTTTTGATACAAGCATTTAACTCACCTTTAAATAGTTCAACAACAATCTAACCTTGACTATGAACAACAACAAAAAATCTCCAAAGTAATTTTTAAAGCCCATCTTAGAAAAAGGTAACCAGTAGATTTAAATCAATATTTTAGTTATGACTTCTGGCACTAGACCTTGAACACTGAAGAATGATATTTCAATATCATTCTGTGGCAACTTTTAAAACTGTTTCTGTATTGTGCATCAGTGTTAGGGTGTTCATAATCACTGATGCTAATGCTAATTAGCACAGTGCTAATTTCTCAGAGGCTGTTCTTTCTCTCTAGATAGCTGTGGTCTGGCGATCAAAGTCTATCTACTGCCATATTAGCACCTGAATGTGCTAAGGGAGTAAAGTAGTGTGTACTTATAGGATGCAGAACAATTTAATATGCAAAGTGAAATTGCTGGACAAGTAAGTAAAATTAAAGAAAGTGGTATTTTAAAAAGAATATGACATAAGGCTAACAAGGATTAAAAAAAAAAATTAAGAAACAGTTTGGCAAAAAAAGTTGAAAAATGCTAGTACCAATAAACAAAATAATGTTTTATGAAGCCAAGATAGATTAGTCAAAATTTTCACTAGCACCATCTACTTTCTGGCTGAAAGCTCAGATCTGAATGACTGCAGGTCCATTTCTGACAAGATATAATGGTCACTCAACACAACTTCAGACCCTCTGGCCTTATCACTACTTTTCACTCTCTAAGGAGACTAGCAGTATTGCTGATGCTAGCTTTATGCTATTCCACTAATTATGTAATGCAATTACGACTAGCTTATTCTTGCTCCCTTTCCTCTGATCCTTCCAAAGCATTTCAGAGGGATCAGTGTGAGAGACTGGATGGAGTTAATGCCTCAAACACCCGTCGTGATGGACAGAGACTGGGGCCTGGCTTTTGCAGTTGAGGGAAGGAACGGAACTTGATTGCAAGGCACTGCAACAAGATAAGTTCTGCATACCAACACCACATGGGACATGGGACACCAGAGGCGTGTCGGAGGATGCGCAGTCCCGTGTCCTGATGAACTGGGTGGAACAACTCACCGTATGTTGTCAGGGGTCACCCACAGTTTATTTGGGGAAGGGGCTCATGACCACCCCCCATGATGGCGCCTGTGCGGAAAATTGAGAGTTACGTAAGTCCTTAGGGGCCCTGCACAGAAAACCAAGAGTGGCATGATTGACATGAGAAAAGGTGGGAATTGGGCTATAAAAGACACCAACATGAGGATTCCCATGTGCGCCCATCACCGGCGGATTACGATGACTGTCAGCATCATCGACCATTAACTTTATCGCGGGATCCAAGGGTGGTAATCTCTCTCTCTCCCCTTTTCTTGTTTTCCTCTCTTTTTCTTCTCTTTCTTCTCCTTACCTTTGTAGACATTTCAATAGAAACCACACTGCCTACTATTATGCCTTCCAGATTTAGGTTGCTTCTGCCATAAATAAAACGTTTAACTGATTGTTTGGTGTTGCTTCACCTTAATTTAGCCTGAGGTTATTCTGAACTCACTACAACCCCTCCCTGGTCTGTCCAGCATGGGTTGTGACAATCAGCGATGGAAAAAAAATGAGCAAAATTTGCTTACAGAGTTGGAGTAAACAGACCTGACAGAAACTTGTAGCAACTGCTAACTGTGTGAGTCAGTCACAGAAATGCTGTTCATGGTACTGATGCCATTTTAAGGAGGTGGGATTTTCAGATGTTCATCTCTGCGTAAGGTACAGTCTTGTTCTGTGCATATTATTATAGAAGAAACACCATCTATTTCAAGGTGCAGGACATGATCCTCTAAGCAACTCTGTAACCACTGCATAACTTTTTGGGTTACTTTGATTGCAGATATAAGAAACACCATTTTGTGATAGAGACTGAGTTTGGCCATAGCAATTGGGTCTGAAATTACACATAATGGACAAATGAGACTATAGGATGCATTCCTGTAATCACTGTCTGAGATGTCTCACACTGGGTATATAATGGATTTACAAAGTTTGAGCCTACTTGAGGCCTCTTGTGTTGGAGCATTTTTGTGCTCCAGTTCTCTTTTCATGGATTTGTTTTCGAGATGGTGATTTCCTTACATGGTGCATTAAAAGCCCTGGGCATGAGAACATGTAGTTTAGTGACAATACGTGCTGGCATTTTAGCACTTGCTTTGCTCAGGTAATGTATTACTTGTAATCTGAAATGGTACCTTTTTAATCTAATCAAGCACATAATTCCCGTATCTGATTTTCATGCAAGGCTGACCGGAATGTTGCTGTTAGGTTGCTTCCTACATAACGTTGCTTCTGCAAGAACACCTCTGCCAGACTACATTCAAGTGCTTGGTGGTTGTTTCACCTCACACCAGGTTTCAGTTTTATGAGAAACACAGGCCTCTTTTTCCTCTCCTTTTTAAGATCATGCATGGATGGATACAGGGGTAAGACAGATAACAGAGGAAAAGAGCTGTTACCTCACTGCATAAAACAAGTAGGTTTGCCCCCTTCAGCCCTAATTAAATAGGATTCTACATTGAGGAAAGAGCGCTTGATTGGTTCCAGTATGCGCATGTAACATTTTAGGGATTATTCTGCTCTCAAGGGAAAGAAAGGATGTCTGTGAGTGAGAAGGCCTGAATTCCCTTCTCCTAGTCCCAGAATTAATGTTCCATCTACCATGTTTTTCCATCAGTATCTTCAGAGTAAATGGTGAAGCAGAGAAACTGAGGCCTCCAGAAAGAGAGCAATATAAAAATTTGAGGTAAGTAGCACCACGTGACTGTACACTTTTTAGCTTGTTTTTACATCTATCCTGCCTGGGAACTGCTTTAGTTTCAGCCACACTTGTTATTAGTTCACAACACCACCCTGAAGAAAACTACAACATGATTAGAATTGAACCAAATTTTATGAAAGAGCGAGAAGCAAAATATTTCTGAATGAAAAATAAACACTTCATCAAGGAGTTATGGTGGAAGTACAATCCACTAGCCAAAGTTGTATCTGACTGGGATGCTTCACTCAATCAGAGCCAGGCGGGAATCTTCTTCTCTGAAAGAAGATTTTATACTAGGAGACACAGCTTAGGGTGCTAAAATTAAAGTAGCTGAAGGGGTGAAAATATTTGTAAGAGAAAATAACTGCAAAGATGAGGAGTTAGACAGTAACCTGGCAGTCTGAAGGGTTTCAGTACAAATAGGAAATGCTCAGAGACAGGCTTTAATACAGAACTATGGGAGTGAGAACAGAAGAAAAGAGGAAGAACACCGAAGAGTAAGAAGAGCCAGACAGTTTTGACAGTTTCTAAACAGGCATTTTATAGACCAATATTTGTAAATCTGCTTATCTATGCATTTACAGCAGCTTTGAAACACAAATTTAATCTCCAGCGAAGTTTTAAGACTTCAAAATCCTACAATCAAATTGGCATTTGGACATAAGCCACACCATAAGTAATTCTAGATGTAATAATATTATCTATGCAATTCATCTGACACAAATCATAGCTACACTAACCAGACTCTACATATGCTGGCTTGCTCATTACTAAAGTTATTCCATTCTTTTATTTTACTGAAGCCCTTATCAATCCTTTGCAAGCATATCTTCACTGGTAGTGACTTCTAAATTACACACAAATTTTGTGAACCCTTCCTTCAACAGGAGGCAATGCTGTATTTCCACATAACAATTTCTGTACTACCTAAGAATCTTCCATTACAGTTAAATATACAGAAGTGGTCTTCAAGCAAAATAGGTCATTAATGAAATCCTATAGGTGGAGCATATATTTATTTATTTAAATCCTACATTTACCAGCAGATGACTTAAGTTGTACAGCACCACAATGGAGCAAACTTCAAAGTTTGTCACTGTGCTGTTTACATGCAGGTTCTTGTTCCACTGTAAGTGTAAAGGAATCACAGAATTACAGAATGGTTTGGGTTGGAAGGGACCTTATAGATCATCTAGTTCCAACCCTCCTGCCATGGGCAGGGACACCTTCCACTCGACCAGGTTGCTCAAAGCCCCATCCAACCTGGCCTTGAACACTATCAGGGATGGGGCATCCACAACCTCTCTGGGCAACCTGTTCCAGTGCCTCACCACCCTCACAGTAAAGAATTTCTTCCTTACATCTAATCTAAATCTACCCTCTTTCAGTTTAAAGCCATTACCCCTCGTCCTATCGCTACAGTCCCTGTTAAAGAGTTCCTTCCCATTTTTCCCTTAGGCCCCCTTTAGGTACTTTAGGCCCCCCTTCTCTTCTCCAGGCTGAACAGCCCCAACTCTCTCCGCCTGTCTTCATAGGAAAGGTGCTCCAGCCCTCTGATCATCTTTGTGGCCCTCCTCTAGACTCGCTCCAACAGATTCATGTTCTTCTTATATTGGGGGCCCCAGAGCTGGACACAGTACTCCAGGTGGGGTCTCATGAGAGAAGAGGAGAGGGGGAGAATCACCTCCCTTGACCTGCTGGTCGCGCTTCTTTTGATGCAGCCCAGGATATGGTTGGCTTTCTGGGCTGCAAGTGCACATTGCCAGGTCATCCGGAGCTTCTCGTCAACCAACACCCCTAAGTCCTTCTCCTCAGGGCTGCTCTCTATCCATTCTCGGCCCAGCCTGTATTTGTGCTTGAGATTGCCCCGGCCCATCTGCAGGACCTTGCACTTGGCCTTGTTGAACTTCATGAGGTTCGCACGGGCCCACCTCTCAAGCCTGTCAAGGTCCCTCTGGATGGCATCCCTTCCCTCCAGCATGTCGACCGCACCACAGAGTTTGGTGTCGTTGGCAAACTTGCTGAGGGTGCACTCAATCCAAACTTTGTCACCAACAAAGATGTTAAACAGCGCCGGTCCCAATACTGACCCCTGAGGAATGCCACTTGTCACTGCTCTCCACTTGGACACCAAGCCATTGACTGCAACTCTCTGAGTACAACCATCCAGCCAATTCCTTATGCACTAAGTGGTCCATCTGTCAAATCCATGTGTCTCCAATCTAGAGACGAGGATGTCGTGCAGGATAATGTCAAATGCTTTGCACATGTCCAGGTAGATGGCCTCAATTGCTCTTCCCTTATCCACCAATGCTGTAAACTACAATGCTGGTGTAGAAGGCCACCAGATTTGTCAGGCATGATTTGCCCTTAGTGAAGCCATGTTGGCTGTCACCAGTCACCTCCTTATTTTCCATGTGCCTTAGCTTAGTTTCTAGGAGGATCTGCTCCATGATCTTGCCAGGCACAGACGTGAGACTGACCAGCCTGTAGTTCCCTGGATATTCCTTTTTTCACTTTTTAAAAATGGGGGTTATGTTTCCCCTTTTCCAGTCTGTGGGAACTTCACCAGAGTGCCACAGCTTCTCAAATATGATGGACAGTGGCTTAGCCACTTCTTTCGCCAGTTCCCTCAGGACCTGCAGATGCATCTCATCAGGTCCCATGGACTTGTGCACTTACAGGTTCCTTAGATGGTCTCAAACCTGATCTTCTTCTACACTGAGTGGTTCTTCATTCTGCCAGTCCCTGCCTTTGCCTTCTGCATCTTGGGTGGTGTGGCTGGAGCACTTTTCAGTGATGACTGAGGCAAAAAAGTTGTTGAGTACCTCAGCCTTCCCCACGTCCTGGGTAACCAGGTCTCCTGTTTCCTTCCAGAGAGGGCTCAGATTTTCCCTAGTCTTCCTTTTATCACCGACATACCTATAAAAGCTTTTTTTTTTGCCCTTGACTTCCCTGGCCAGATTTAATTCTATTAGGGCTTTAGCTTTCCTAACCTCATCCCTGGCTCCTCAGACAATTTCTCTGTGTTCCTCCCAGGCTACCTGTCCTTCCTTACACCCTCTGTAGGCTTCCTTTTTGTGTTTGAGTGTGTCCAGGAGCTCCTTGTTCATCCATGCAGGCCTTCTGGCGTTTTTGCCTGACCTCCTCTTCGTTGGGATGCATTGCTCTTGAGCTTGGAGGACGTGATCCTTGAATATTAACCAGCTTTCTTGGGCCCCTCTTCCCTCCAGGGTTTTATCCCATGGTACTCTACCAAGCAGATCCCTGAAGAGGTCAAAGTCTGCTCTCCTGAAGTCCAGGGTAGCGAGCTTGCTGTGTGCCCTCCTCACTGCCCTTGTGCAGGGTCTTGAACTCCACCATTTCATGGTCACTGCAGCCAAGGCTGCCCTTGAGCTTCACATTCCCCACCAGCCCCTCCTTGTTGGTGAGAACAAGGTCCAGAATAACACCTCTCCTTGTTGGCTCCTCCAATACTTGGAGAAGGAAATCAAGCCTACTTGCAGTGAATCAATTAAAGTAATTCTTAAGCCTTACTGCTCGTGACTTTTGCGTTCAATAGCGTCTGCTAACATTTAATGCTTTTCTGCTTATATATCAGCTGACGGTGCTTGAAGTGACACCAATAAATAGGTCTTCAGGGGAATTTTAAAAAGCTACTAAGTTTATTTCCAGAGGAAGAAGGAAACACTGTTTTACTCTGTTGTTTTGTGGATTTCTACATCAAAGTGCCAAACAGAAGAGTGTTACCTTCTCTGTTACTGGCTTATGTACAGGACACCTTCTGTTTATCTCCCATGGCATCTTTTGCTTCTAAGTATCTACTTTACTACAATGTCTTTTTTTTTTTTTTCATTCATGGGATCAAAAATTCATAGCTCTTAATTTACTAGGGGACTAAAGTTTGTCCAAGAAGTTTAGCATTTCAAAGCAGGAGGCAAAGACACCAAAGGATTAGTGGAGTGACGGAAATTAAGCAAGTTAAGATATTTTTCATTATAATACTTAGCAGGTAAGACTACAGCAGCTTGCCTTGCAGTAGAAACGCAGACAAGAATTATTAACTACAGCATTAAAGGAAAATCTGGGAATGCCATTTAAAGCTAGATTTTCTCCTCATGCTTTTAAAAGGTCAAAATGTATCATGTAACCTTTTCAACTGTGGCTTAAATCAGCTAATGCAAACATCCCTGATTTGCTTTATTTTTGAGACATACATTAGAAATGACTGACCTGTTCCTGGTGTTCTCGAAAACATGCATCTTTCCCTTCTAGCCTGCATTTAATCATCCTCCTATAAAAATAAAACTGCCTTCTGCTCAGCACCAGTGAATCAAACTGATAACACACATCACTGATCCTTTACTATCAGACTTTCCCAACCAGAGGCTAACTGTTGTTTCAGGGTCCACTGAAGGATATTGGGGGGCATTAGGAAGTAAAAGATTAAGTGCACAAAACAGTATCTTACTACTTGTTCTTCCACAAACATCTCAGCATACATACAGGGGTACATGTGATTAAGTTACAGGTCACTTCCACAGCAATCTCAAAATAGTTAAGAAGGCATCAATACAATGTGTGGGACAGGATCAAGAAGGCGGGGGCAGTAATTTCTCAAGATGATTTTGCCACTTAAGAAGTAACGTGCTTAGCCACAGTACCCAATTTCCTTGAAGCTGTCAGCCATTGCATACCTAGACACTTGAGGTATGTACCACTACCTTGTCTTGACTATTGCGTTTTGAGTTTGGATTTTACAGGGTGCAGAGAAAGGGTAGTGGTAGGTCAAAAAAGCATCTATGATTCTCTCCGCTTAAGACCTATTAATTCTTCCAGACCTTTGCTCAGGGGAATAAACACTGGCTGTTCATATAATGTCCAGAATTGGGTTTTATTTATTTTTCTGTTGATACTGATCAGTGGAATACACATATACTTACTGCAGTCTCCCAGACACAAGAGTAACAAATGTTTTACAAGCCGAAAACTAACTAAAGAGATCACCATCACACCTGAAACTCATAAGGACAGCTTTACAGAAGGTATTACCTATGCCTGTCACTAGATTTTCAGAGCATTCCACTGTCCACCCTATACACTTCAAACTTTAAAAAAAGCACTTTACAGCGCTGAGCAGTTTTAGTGATAAACAAGATTGTTATATTATAAACCAAATTCAGAAGTTATCAACAAGAAATTATTTCTCTGTTAAGTGCGGCCAAGAGAACCACAGAACAGCCCAGGTTGGAAGGGACCTCAAGAGATCATGTGGTCCAACCTTTCGTAGGAAAGGGAGCCTAGGTGAGATTATCTAGCTCCCTGTGCCATTGCATCTTGAATACCTCCAGCAATAAGGTCTCTACCATGTCCCTGGGGAGGTTGTTCCAGTGATTGATTGTTCTCACTGTAGAAATAGTTCTTTCTTATATCAAGATAAAATCTCTCCCAATGCAACTTGTACCCATTGCTGCTTCTGAAGAGAGACTCCATCTTCTTTGTAGTCACCCTTTAAGTACTGGAAAACTGTGATTAGGTCCCTCCTGAAACTTCTCTTCTACAGGCTGAAAAGACCTAACTCCTTCAGTCTTTCCTCATATAGCAGGTTCTCCCAGGTCTTTGACCATCTTCGTGGCCCTCCTTTGGCCCCTCTCCAGTCTGTCCACATCTTTTTTTGAATTGTGGGGCCCAGACTGGACACAGTACTCTACATAGAATCATAGAATCATAGAATCATTTCGGTTGGAAAAGACCTTCAAGATCATCGAGTCCAACCATTAACCATGCCCCCTAAACCATGCCCTGGAGTACCCTGTCCACTCGCTTTTTGAATATCTCCAGGGATGGTGACTCAACCACTTCCCTGGGCAGCCCATTCCAATGTTTGACAACCCTCTCAGTAAAAAAATTTTTCCTAATATCTAACCTAAATCTCCCTTGCCTCAACTTGAGGCCATTTCCTCTTGTCCTATCTCCAGCCACCTGCGGCCTGACAAGTGCTAAGTGGGATGATCATGTCCCTATCTCTGCTAGTAATGTCCCTGTGGATGCAGCTTAGGATCCAATTTGCCTTGGTTGCTGCAGCAGCACACTGCTGACTCATGTTCAGCTTGTTGTCCACCAGGATCCTCACGTCACTCTCAGCAAGGCTGCTCCCCAGCCACACAGCCTGTGCTGGGCTCTTTGGTTATGTTGTCCGAGATGGAGGACTTTGAAGTCTTTGTTAAACTTCATACAATTCTTGCTAGCACGCTCTTCCAGCCTGTCCAGGTCTCTCTGAAAGATGGCTCTCCCTTCTGACGTGTCCACCTCACCACCCAGTTTAGTGACATCAGAAAACTTGGTCAGGGTGCTTTCAGTCCCACTGCCCAGATCATTTATGAAGATGTTGAACAGCATGGTGCCCAGTATTGATCTCTGAGGGACCCTGGTTGTGACAGGCTGTCAGCCTGAGTAAAAACCATTCATCATCACCTTCTGATTGCAGCCTGTGAGCCAATTTCCTGCCCATTTCGCAGACCACCCATCCAGTCTGTATCTTGCCAATTTCTCCAGGAGATGCCTGTGGGAAACAATGTTGAACGCTTTGCTGAAGTCCAGGTAAGCAACATCCACTGCTCTCTCCATGTCAACAGGAGATGTCATTTTGTTGTAGAAGGTAATCAGGTTAGCCTGGCATGATTTGCCTTTGGTAAATCTGCACTGGATTTTCCCAATCGCCTGCTTCATTTGGTTTGTAATAGTTTCTAGGAGGGCTTGTTCCGCCACTTTCCCAAGGACTGAAGTAAGGCTAATGGGCCTGTAGTTTCCTGGGTCCTCTTTTGGGCCATTCTTGTAGATGGGTACGAGATTTGCCCTCTTGCAGTCATCAGGGAAGCCCCCTGATCGCCACAACTTTACAAAGATAACAGACAGTGGTCTTGCAACGTCAGCCACTTCTGTTAACACCCTGGCGTGGATTCCCTCCGGGCCCATTGATTTATGCAGGCTGAGCCCTTGCAGAGGGCCACTACTGGTGGGTCAACACGTGTATTGTCGTACCTACTTGATCCTGTGAGCTGGGGTCCAGCTATGCCAGTAGAGACAGAGGCAAAGAAGACATTAAGAACCTCTGCCTTCTCAGCATTATTCGTAACTCACTTCCCTGCCCTGTTTAGTAATGGGCCTAGGTCTTCCCTGTGCTTCTGCTTAACTGCTCACATATCTGAAGAACCCTTGCTTCTTCTTGACATCTCTGGCCAACTTCAGTTCTAGCTGAGTCTTAACCTTCTTGTCTGCTCCTCTGCATGCCCTAGCAAGGTTCTTGTAGTCCTCAATGGGTATTTGGGCACCTTTCCATATCTGGTATACTTCTTTTTGCTTTTAAGCACATCCAAAAGCTCATTGTTAAGCCCGGGTGGTCCCTTGTTCTGCCTTCTTCCTTTCCCTCTGTAGGTGATGGACTGTTCTTGTGCTTCCAGGATGCTGTTCTTTAAAAACTCCCAGCACTCACAAGCTCCTTTGCGGTCCATGCATGCTTACCATGGAATCCCTTGCATCTGGGCTCTGAGTGTATTGTAGGTGCCTCTTCTAAAATCCAAGGCCTTTGTCCTACTACTGGTCTTCAGTGTATTCAGCAGGATCTTAAAGTCCACAATGTTGCAACTGCTGTATCCAAGGCTATAATTGGTAGTTATGTTGTCACGTATGTCTTTTCAGTTTGTAAGCAGTAAATCTACCAATGCGCTGTTCCTAGTTGGCATGTCCAGCACCTGTAGCAGGAAGCAGTCTTAATCCATTGCAGGAATCTCATGCACAACTTATGCACCGCTGTGTTTTTCTCCCAACAAATGTCTGGGTAATCAAAGTCACCCATGAGGACCAGGTTCTGTTGGCCTGAGACTTCCTTGAGCAGCCAAAGGAAGGTTTTGTCAGCCTCATCATCCTGGTAGGAAGGTGAGTAACAGATACCTAACATAAGATCCTCCTTGGTGATGAGCTATCTAATCTTGATCCAAGGCATTTGATAGAACTTTTGTGGTCTCCATAGCTTCCCTCCATACACTCAAATTTCTCTTTTTTTATGACGTGCAACTCCACCTCCTCTTCTTCCCTTCCTATCTTTCCAAAAGAGTTTGTAGTCATCCACTGTGGTCTTCCAGTCATGTGAGTCTTCTCACCAAGTTTCTGTGATTCCTATCACATCATAACTCTCAGGCTGGGCATGGAGCTCCAGTTCTTTGCTGCCCAGACTACATGTGTTGGTATACATGCACTTGAGGTGGTTGGACTTAGGGTTCTTGCCTTTGTAAAGGGTTAGGGAGCATTCCCCACTACTCTAGTAGGTGTGCTCATCCACCCTGTTGCTTATGAACATGCAAGTGTCACAGCTCTGGATCCTACGCCCCAAGTTTGTTAGTTTAAAGCACAATTCACTCAGTCAGCCAATCTGCTAGCAAGGTTAGGCTGCATGTGATTACTCATTTGTCCATTTCCCATGACACTTCAGGATTTGTGAGTCCCTCTTAACAGATGATTCATGTCAACATCATATCAGCAACAAGCCCAATTAACACAAGTCCTACAGGAATAGGCTGATTTAATGGGCTACTTGAGGTCACAGTTAACTAAGTAAATTCTACATCTAATGGGACACTGGTACACGCTACTGTCTTGTTTCAGTGGAGACAGGATAGACAACAACTCCCCTAAGTGTGCTGGACTATTAAATTGGTAGCTATTAAGTGGGTATTGTATATACTCAAGCGCTGCTGGCTAAACAGAAGAAAAAAACATCAGTAGTACAGCCTACCGAGAAACAGCATGGGGATCAGACACAAACATGTGACAAACACATTTCATCTCCACACAAGAAAAATTTCTGCAGGACAAACAACCAGCACTGGAACAACCTCTGCAGGGATGTGGTAGAGTCTCCATCGCTGGAGGTTTTCAAGATGTGATGGGACAGGGTGCTAGATAATCTTGTCTAGACTCCCTTTCCCACAAAAGGATGGACCAGATGAACTCTCGAGGTTCCTTCCAACCTGGGCTGTTCTGTGATACTATGATATTCTGGATCTCTAAAGACAAAAATCAGGAAACTCTAAAGATAAGAAAAATAAAGAATGCAGTGAACTTTACCTAAAAAGGAACCAACCATGCCTGTGTGAAACATTTGTTAGAAACCTAATGAACAGACTTTCCTTTTGACACTTCCTCTCTAGAACAATTCTTGCCACAAAACCAGACATTTATTTATGAAAATAGAGGGAAAATATTACTAGGATAATACCAGAATTGTTTAATTTGTGCTTTAGGAAAACAAACCTTTGGAACAAAAGCCAAGCTTAACATACCTCCCTCCTATATTTACACTGAGATTTTCAAAACAGCCTAAAAGGGTTAGATGCACAAAACTTCACTCAATTGGAACTGGAGCTGGGTGCCTCCTGCCTTTATATCTGTGGAATGTGAGCTGTAGATACCAAGACAATTTTTAAAACACAGGTGATATGAAGACAACCAAAGATGTAGTCTTGAGCTTATCTTTCAGCAGTCAGATAAACTGCTCACTAGGAACCAAAACAGCAAGGAAAAGATACATTTTTAACCATATTCCAGCCACTGCAACTGGACAACCCTTCAGAGCAAAAAGGGGAGCCGTTAATGTACTTCATATTGAGCTCTACTTCACTGGCTTTAAAATCACTGATGTAAACACAAAACTTTCTGAGAAAATTTAATTTCTACATTGTGGAATACTCAACATGAAGAGGAAAGATTTTTCTTTTTTTTTTTTTTTCTTTTCTCCTATATAAATAGGAAGAAAACCCCTACCATTAGAGAAAAACTGAAAGGCATTTTGGCATTCACTATTCACTATTCACTATTAACACAATAGTTAATAGGCACATCGATTCTTTAAGGATTTGCTTTGGCAAGGTACTTAAGCCTATGTCTCATACAAGAAATACCTCAATGAACCTCTGGATCTTGAAGTTAAGCATGTATTTTAGTCACTTACTGAGCCTGAGTCAAAGGAATTACAGGGGAAAAACCCATCTGAAAGAGTTTGACAACTTACTAAGTAGACATCCAAAACTGAAGCATTATCATTTTCCATTTCCAGTGTGCTCTGTTCTGAAGTCAAATAGATGGCACTGTCCTCTAAAGTGAATGTCGAACTTGAAGGCAACCCTTTACTGCAAAGAGAAGGGAGACTACAGTCAACCAAAAATACAAGTTACAGAGAGCTCAGTCATAGCTGAAAATTTTAAAATATGTTTCTCTTTTAAACGTAAAAGCTTCGAATACTTGAAAAGAGGGAATGTAAATGGACAAATACAGGTGTGTTGACAATGGCTAGATAATTGGCAGCTCATATTTGACTAATGTACACAAACCACAATTTCTATTTTTGCATTAACTAAAATTTTATCAGGAAGTAATACTGTTCCTGAACTCTAATATTTATTTAAAGAATCAAACTATGTCACAGTAAATGTGGGATAATTTCATTAATTTCAAAATAAATTACTTCCACATTACACATGGTGTAAATTTGGGCAGCATTTCTTAATTCAAAATAGGGAAAAAAGATTCAGTAATTAGGCACAGTAGCATTGGACTTTCTCGTGCAGATACGGGATCACTTGCAGCCAACAGTTCAGAAAGGAAAGTGGGAGAAGAACAAGAGTGTATTGTAACTAGTTCAGCTCTGCAACAAAGTGGTATTTACAGAGCAGGTGCACTCTATTATTTCATTCATAGATATGATTTTCTGTTCTCTGCTACCCAGAAAGAATGTGAAGCTGCAAATGCATCTGGACAGGAATCTTATTTTGTTTTGTAAACACACTTGGAACCACAAAGCTGAAACTCTCAAAGGTGTTTTAACGGAGTTAGGTGCCCATTATCCCCTGTCCTCACTAGCTGCCAGAAACTAATAGACTCCAGGCTGCCTTGAATACTCAACTGTCAGTTTTGCAGAGATGTATTTTAAAAGTTCTTATCTATTTACGCACAAGGTGAAAAGCAAACAATTCTGAATTATAACTCAGCATGAAAACATGGTTACAGCCATCAGTCCAGAAATGACTAATTTCCACCTCCCTTTGCAGTACTTTGTAGTTTAAGTATGTTTCAGATGGGGTATAATTTCAGAAAGGGCAAAGCTAGCATGCAAAGTAGAAAACAAATTCAAATGCTCAACAAAATAATGAATCATCAGTCACCCTCATGTCATACTGGTATTAACTGCACAGCATTACCTTTGCCACATTACAATGTTCCTTTTATTATATAGCATATCAGGCATCTTTTCAATAGCAAGACTATTTCTTTTGTCCTGAGCGTGACCCAGCTCCCACTGACTTAGTAGCATTTTTCTTACACCTGTTCCTTGTGGTCTATTGAGCAACATTTCAGTCACATCACTTTTCTGCCAATCCTTCATTTTACTGAAGGGGCTCGGGCAGACAGGAAAGGAAAAAATGGGCTGTTGCCAAATGCTGGACTGTGTTTTATCATATCCCACCAAATAAGCGCTGGCATGGAAGAAATGACCCTTGGCAAAAGGGGAGGCAGGGTGGAGAGAGTCACTTTTGCTTGCAGAATTTTGAGCTTCACTGTTGCACAGTTCAGGCCTCTGGATGTGCAAAGGCCCACATATGAAAACCAGTGACATCAGATGAATGTGCAGTGAGCAGTTACTACTGCTATAAAAATATGCAAAACTACTGGTCAACCCTTCCTTCTGGAAAACAGTGCTCTGCATTACTAACTGTAAAGCAAGTCAGGCAGGCTGTGGTGTATACCTGGCTTTCATTCCTGCATAAGTTTAGGTTTAAAAGCAAAAAAAATTGAAATAGTTATTCTTTTCATATACATATCAGGCCACATCACTGCCACTTTTACTGCTGCTATTTTTAACTACTTTCCCTTCCAGAAAACCCCTGGAACCTGTACTCAGGACAAGGTGAGGATTCTGCAATT
Organism: Harpia harpyja; assembly: GCF_026419915.1. Lineage (NCBI taxonomy): Eukaryota > Metazoa > Chordata > Aves > Accipitriformes > Accipitridae > Harpia > Harpia harpyja. The sequence continues at coordinate 78,576,448 of NC_068969.1, read as the reverse complement.
CACACCAGTGGCATTTTATTTTATATCCTTCATGTATCAGAAGACTAAGACCTAGTGCTCCTGTTATTTCAGTTTAATTCACAGGCTGTGACACTTCTCCTCCTCTCTTCTCTACTTTTCCATTAGAAGGCAGTGCATTTCTTTTGCTTTTAGTTTGTTAAATGATAATTTATGTTCCTTCACAGCCTGCTGTGGACAGAAAACAATAGCAATGTGAGTTCAGCACTTGGTCTTGCGTTTGTTAAACTACTGTTTTTACCTATAACATACAATAAAGACAGTGCCATCTCCCCTTTGGAGTGTGCCTCTTTTTTCTTTTTTCCCTACCTGTTACAGAAATACACAATACAGTCAGGCAGAAAATGAGGGTTGAAACAAAACCACCATGTTAAGAGAAGTCAAAGAGAAGCTCCTACAAATGTCACAATTTGGTTGTTTAGTAGTTAACTACCTAAAAAAGAGATTTAATATACAGAAACAATTCATATACAATATATATATATTAACATACGGAAAGAAAAGGGAGAAAAGGGGCAGAAGTACAAAGATATAGTAATCTTACACACAGAAAACCAGCAGTGACTGAAGTCCCTTGAACAAAATCAGATATGAAAGAAGACAATGAAATAACACAGATGTCAGTCCATCTTTTTTCTTACAATCAAAGATCCACAACTTATTTGCAGATAGCAATTTCCTTGCTGCTGCGACTTCCCCACTGAGTAACTAGAGATAAACTCTGCAAGTAAGGAAGATTCATCTTCTGCATGAAGAACTGGTTATAAAAAGGAGAAGTGTAGGAAAACTGTTGCAAGACAGAGCTTTCTTTCATATACCTTAAGCTCATAACTGGAGGTTTTTCTCTATTTAAAAGAACATGCACTATCCACTTTGGGAAGATAATCTGTAAGGTGTATAAATGAGAAAGTGGAAATTCCAAGTCACTGCCATGTTAATTTCCATCTGGAGCTCATGCTGGTATCAGTATGAAAGCAACCGCTTTTGCCAGGAGCTGAACTGCAACTGCAGTATAGTGCTTTTGTGCAGTAATGTAATAACACCTTCTTAGTTACAGGTGCTTAGTTAGAAATCATTTTCATGGCAGAATACAACAATCATTTTGTTTGTTGTACTTGCCTTGCAACGACAGCATGAAGAACATGCATCCCAACTGGCAAAGTGACTATGAACTACGTGAAGCTATGCATAAGAACAAGATTTCCAATTTTTTTATGAAAAGGGGGAAAAGCAAGAAACTTTCTTTTTTTTTTAAGGCCTCATCCTTAGTGTTAATGTGGATCCTATTTGAAGAAGCACTAAGTGTTTCGTTCTTATGCTGAAGTGAGGAGAAAAGCCATACTTTGACCTTCTAAATCAGCACACTTCAACACATTTAATAAAAAACAAGGCTCAAGTTCTTTTCCTCTTGAGAAGAAAATAAAATAAAACCTTCATTTTCTGAAGTCCTTCTAAAATGCTCTTTTGGACAGGAGATGCAAAAAAATCCTCACTCAAATTAGCTTAAAAAGTTAAAGATAATTAGGGATAGTTACTTGCAAATATGAAAAATGGGGTGTTGGGCACAAGATCTTCAGTAGGAACAATTAAATTAGACTGATTTTCTGCAGATTTGTAGAACAGCATAACTTTTACACATTTTAATCTAAGGTTGATACATGTAAAATCCTATGAAGTTTCCAAGGAACAAAGGAAAAACATTACACTTTGTCAAGGAACTAGCATAACCTGGCAGGATTATCTATTATAATAATACCACCACCACCACCACCACCAACAACAACAACACCGGTGTCCTTCAAACCCTCCCAAATTTTAATTACTATTTCTGTCCTTCTATTTTATTTATACTAAACTAAAGTGACAGTTTTAGAAATAAAAGACTTCTGTTTTCTTCATGGAGAAACAAATATGCCTCACCATAATTTGTCTACTTGCAAGGCAGCCTGCAGGACAGGTAGAACTCTTTAGTCTCCTTTCCAAGTCATTGCACAGCCTTTGAAGAATGGCAGAAAGTGCCAGGTAGTAACAACTGACCGAATCAGAAGTTTGAGCTGTATTTTGGTTTTAGTTGTTTGGGTTTTTTTTCTCCTGCAGTGTGAAGAACACCTCTTGTAGGACTATAATTATCAGCTTCTCTCAGATAGTGCCAAAATACAACAGCCATGAATTCAAATGAGCCACTGCATAACCCCCATTGTGAAGAGTTGTAATGAAAATAGGCTTTGATGTCTATCTTTGGATGTCAAATATGCTGTCCTGTAGCATATACCACAGAATATTGATCCTCTAAATAGCAGCACATTTGCAATGTCCAATGTGTTTGAAAACTCTTATACAAGCTTTTGAAAAAATTATCAGCTCATTGCATATAGTTATACGTGCAATGCATATCGTTAGTCAGAAAAACATGTTGTAGGATAAATGAGCAGTAAAACTATTGTTCTAAGGTACAATTCAATACCAACTGTTGCAGAAAATCTGTCCTGCATACATATAAATGTGAACAGGCACAACAGGTATTTGTCGACCTGTTGAACTAAATGCATTAATTAGTCTAATGTTTACAGTGTAGAAACATATCACCTCTAAAACCCAACCTTGTATTTCATTTTTATAAATTACATGTGTGTCTGAAAAAAAAAGGAAAGTAGGTCAAACATAGTAAAACTACTTTGTAATATTTCACTAACACTGTTGACAAACATCAAAACTACAGACCTGAGAAAACAATAGATATGACTGATCTTCTAAATGCTGCTTCAAGTGAAGGAGACTGACAGTGAGTCTGTGCTACTACACTCACACTAATGACAAACCATGACATACGAATTAGTAAACACCACAGTAAGCACATCGATTTCACGACAGTCAACAAACCTATACACCTTTGCAGGTGCCAATTAAAATCACGAGACCTGTCATTTTTGTACCTGACATATGTATGTAGTTGGAAAGAGATGGTGTAAGCAATCAGTATTTAGGAACTCAGTCTAGATTACAAAATACTGAGTAATAATAGCCAAATCCTCTGAGAGGTACACATGAATGTGTATCAGCCCTTGGAGGCATCTACACTTGAAGTCTGTTCTGAGAAGCTGCTCTGGATCCTCCTCACTAGAAAAAATTAAAGTAATGAAATTAGTCTTGCAAGGATGAGTAGGGAATATGAAAAGCAGCATGCAGAGGGACAAATTCGGACCAGGAAACATTTGCTTATGTATGAAATAACTACTATCACCATTGGAGTTTCACATGCACATCTGTGTATTTAACTGAACAATAAATTTAAACTTCAAGTTAAAAAAAGTATAGGTTTTCTTTCTACTTATCAACAACCAAGTTGTTTCCAGAAACATTGGCTAAATAATTTATAAAACTTCTTTTTTCTATGAAGGAAAACACTTATGAACTTTTTAGGGCTCTACTAAAACAAATTACAACAAAAAGTGCTACAAACAGGGCATCAACAGCTGAATGGGATTAGATCCAATTAATTTAGTAAGCACAGACAGAGGCATTCCTACTTCAGTACATATGCAGAGATCTTCACAAGAAAGCTCACAGCAACATAAGGGGGTGCTTTCAAAATGTACCAAAAAGGAAAAAAAACCCAACCCAACACACTGTTTAGACTGCAATGACAAATTATGTCACTCTGTTCATCCAGCATAAGGACACAAAGGATCCCATCAATTAGGAAACATGAAAATGATAACTCACTCTTTAAAATGATGTTGATGAAGCTTATGGTAATTCTGCAGACTGGCTTATGATATGGTAGTACATCTCAAGGGAAGATACTACAGAGAACCAAAGTGTGAAGCAACATTGTATATTTCATGATACTGCAATTCGGTGCAAATCCTGGGAAAGCTCACTGCTTTCAGATATATAGTGCTGTTTTTACACTTACAACAGTGAGATTTAAAAAAAAAAATCCATAAAAAAGTCATATATACATATTTGCCGATGAAGGACACATTCTTGAGCTAATATTCCTTCCACAGGGCTACCAATGTCTGTTCCCTAATAACTGTTAATCCCAATTACCTGATGATAAGGTCCGGTAATGTCACAAGTACCACCAGAACTTCAGATCTACATTGGCCTACCGCAAACAGAACATCAATTTTTCAGGAGGTTTTTATTTTTCTGAATGGGTGGAGCACCTTGTGAACATTTTACCAAAAGAAGGGTCCCTCCGTCATGAAAGTGAAATAAACCTTGGAACAGAGCAAAGTCTTCTCACTATGCCTTGAAGCTGCCTACCTATACAGCACTAGAATTGAGGAAAGACTCAAAAGCAGGGGGTAACATCTTTTGTTATTCACCAGAACTTTTATCAGAAACTTCTAGACAGTGCCTTTAAGCAAAAAATAAATTAAAACAGGTATGACGTAAACAAGGTACTATATTTATTTACTGCTCTCTCTTCTATTAATTATTATGTTCCCTTAATATCCTGTTGAGTTACATAGTGGTAGTACTCTTTCTAGAGATGTTTTGAGAGGATGAACTTTTGTAACAGGAAATGTAGTCATCTATGAAATGACAGAGGCTACTTTTCTGAAAAAATTATGTACCTTTACATATCAACATATATCTCTAGGCTTACAGCAGGAACAGGTGAAATTAAAGGGTCACTAATTACAAAACACCACACAGGATCACTTGCTCAAAGCAGACTGAGGAACTTCTGTTCACAGGACTAGTCCTTTAGTCTTTGTTAGGTCCTTCTTCCATTGCCAGGGACACTGACCTTTGCCTTTCAGGACAGCACTGATCTGCTCCAGGGACAGAACCTCTGCTTTACAAAATACTTGCCTATCTTACCAACTTTCATTACAGAAATACTACTGCTGGGTCTTCTAAAAAAATATCTTTGTTACTGCTTTCTTGCCACACTTCACAGCTAAATTATTGAAAATTTCTCAGAATCTCCAACAAGGGCAAATATACTATGGAAAAATATGAAGTCTCTAGTTTTGCACAGTTACTAATAATTTCTGTGTAGAGTTTCTAGCCTTTATTTTATACACAAGCCTCAGAATATCAGTGGGCAAGCAAATAGTTTACATCTGAGAATCAGTCAGCTCTCCTTGCTTTGCTGGAGCTAATGTCTGTTCTGAATGTTTACTTGCCATATGGTATTTAACATTGAATCTAAATACCTACACAAAGAAAATACTTAATATATTAGGAGAAGTCTCACACGCTTAAATAATACATCAGTAGAGCAGCATTATAACCACACACACTAAATTAATTTTTTCCAGACTTATACATTATTAAGCATTCTCTAATATCTCAATGACTAAAAGATTAAGTGTAAATGGCTCAGAAAAATTTAAATGGAGAAAGAACTGTATTTCTTTTTCATAAAATCTAGATGCCTCACTGATCACTTGGTACTGATGCTAACCACTTGGTAGCTGATACTAAGGACTGACAATCCTTAACCATTTACACTGGATTCCAGGATTACTCAATATTCCTCTGGCTATGAAAGTAACTCATATGACAACCTAGACTTCAGTGAAAAGCCAGTAGGAAAAGCAAATTTCAGACTAAACTTTCTTAAGTCTATGAACTCCACAAGATAGAGATCATCATACTAGGTATATATATGAGGCTTAAGCCGTTGAAAGTTAGACATGCCTTAGTAAATCAATGAAAATGTTGCATCATCCAGATTTGCTTTACTCTTCACATTTGAAGTTAGAGACTAAAATTTTATTTTTTTATATGTGTCCAGGACAAGCATTTATATGCCAAGAAAGATTCTCTCTTCTATTCCCACAAACACTCCATAAACCAACTACAATAAACCCAGATATTAACTTCCAACACTGGAGAGGGGAGAATTCTGTTCACTTAGATGGCATTGTTTTCTTCTAATGCCAGCCTATATCATTAAGAAAATAACAAACTGTAAGATTAAATGAAATATATATTAGTCTTTTGTCCAACAATGCTTTTTTGATGCTGCTTCAGGACTGCAGGTAGCAGTGTTATGCTCTTTAAACCAGTATTCTTCAATCTGCTTTTCTGCTAAGTTCTTTGCTCTGTTAACCTTATCACAGTATTGTTGTTCCAACAGAGCATAATGAAGAAGCAAATAAACATAAATTGTTTACTTGATTAAGTACCCCTGAACACTTTTAGACATTATGCATTAGTATTAGATATGTTATTAACTACTACTATCCTATAATAGGAAGAAAAAAAAAAGAATGACAGTATACCTTAAAGCATACAAAGCTTTTTGGATACAAAGAAATATAGCTTCTACCACAGAAAAACTCAAAACATGGAACTTCTGCATAAAAAGAGTAAAAAAAAAAAATCTCATAATTAATCTCTTAACAGCAATGCACATGCTGTCAGCAGTTGGTAACTAAAAGATCAAATTTCTGAAACAGCATCATCCTAGCTGCACTGATTGCCAGCTTTAATGCAAACTTCTGGTAAGGCAAAGACAAATTGGCAGGGTGGAGCAGAAGAGAGAACAAGAGAAATCCCTATCTACATGGTGTATCAGAAAGAACACTTCAGTGGAACAGAGGTTTTGTACAATTTCAACAGTGGACTGAGTTCTCATCCTTAATTTTTAGATTGAAAAAGAAGAAAAGCCAAGCAAAAAACCCCCATTTTTACAGTTACTTTCTCCCATTCAGTAATGATCAGACACGAGTGTGCTCAATGGTGCTGTGCCCTCCTCTTGCTAAAGTAGTCTATTTTATCTTGGTTCTTAATTAAAAAAGAAAAAAAAGAAGCAAAAGTAATTCTATCACACGAGAACTGGGAAAGCCTTGTTTTTCTTTAAGCCACAACTACATGTTGCTTCAATTATAGTCAAATTTTCTTTTTCTCCCATGGGGATTTCCCCAGTGTCTCAGTGCACCTGTTCCTAGCATTGGAGCATTCAAGTCTTCTTCTTCCACCTAGCTGCTTATTTTCATGAAGACTGCATGAATTTAATCCACTTCAAATCAGATTCAGACAAATTTGTCTAAGCTTCAGAAGCTAAGGGTGGTGGGTGGACAGACAGAACATTTAAACTTAACAGAAAAAAGTTTGTTTACATAGAAAACCAGGCTGGCGAAAGGTGTAATTAAGTAGTCCTTACAATAGGAAAACTAATACCTACAAATCCCTTCCACTGAAAAAACAGCAGAAGATTTTACTTTCATTTTCTAAGCTGCCTTTGACAAGGTTGTTTGATAGAACGTAAAGTCATAGGACATTTCATTTCAAAGTTTGGATGTTTCAGGAAGTTTTGACTGTGTAAGAGGAAAAAAAACCACACAACCCCTCAAAATCTCAAGTGGTCTGCACTAAAAACCAGCAATGCAAAGGTAAGGCAAACAAACAATTGAAAAATCTACAGAAAAGCAGAAAGAAGAGGAAAGAGAAGGCAGAAGTCCATACTACATACAAATCTTATAGAATGGAGGTACAGAATGCATAAAGAGAAACAAGAATTAGATTTCATATAGATTTTCCTAGGCTCAAATGTGTCAGAAGAATTCAGCTGTCCTCCTTATATAATCCTCAGTATCTTGGCATTGCTCTAAAGACAGAGGTGAAGTACGCCTTTACACATCATGGGATTTTGTTTGGGTTTGTGACTGGAAGCCATGAGACCTGCTGAAAAATACCCTGGAAAGAGACTTTCTCTTGTATCTTGGAACTCCAGTTTAAAACATTTCCAGAAGCACCTGTAAAGGCATTAACCTCCTTCAGTTCTTTGCAACTGTAAAAGCAATGTCAACTGACACAACAGTCGTACTGCTCAGGACATTTAGATTTGTCACCTTTAATTGAATTAATTAGTACTTATTAGGAAAACTTTACCTGGAGGGCAAAAAAATCTGTTATCACTTCTGCTATAAAAATAATCCCTGATATAATATCTAAGTATTACATTTCCTAAGATAAAGCAAATAAACCCTTTCAAAGGAGTGTATTTGGACTCAAAATTGAACATATATTCTAGTGGAAAACAGACCTTTTAGGTACTAAAATATCTGCACTATATATAAAGCTACTTGAGGAGTGGAAAATCTTTGAAAATTTTAATAGAAGCAATAAATTGTCAATTCTGTTCTCTTACTAAATGAGTACTTGACATTGCTTATGACAGAACCACTTGACTGAGAAACAGCTCCATAGAACAGAAACCAGCTGTCTTCTCAAAAACTAGAGAGCCTACATTGGCTGAATAACATATGTCACGTTTGTCCATTTTTTCCTTTTTACTTCCCTTTTTTAGATAAAGTTCCTTTTATGCTGAAAAATACAGCCATTTGCCCCTCCCCACTACTCCTTCATTCACTACTTTTACCAGTTCCTCCTCACACTGCCTGCATAACACCTTGAGTTTCCTCTAGTTCTTCAAGGGCTGAGGAAAAACTTGGTGGAAAATAATCAGCCAGCACTCTGGAAAAACACTCTAATAAGCTGTATGTTTATAACTGCTGCTCAGTCTCTTTTGCTTTAATTACAAGTCCCTAAATGCTGCTCTGCATTATCTACCAATTAGTTATGTTAGTTCTAATCCCTACCAAGGCAGGTCTACATAAACCCTCCTCACCTGATACAGCCTCAGGAGGTGGCTCTGGCTCAGCAGGCCACCTCTATATCTGCTTAACCACGTTGGCGGCAGTTCCTCACTTCCTACCATGAGTGCTGAGCACCCTTAAGGAGAGATGGTGCTAAGATCCTTTCTCCTATAAAATGCCATTTCCCTCTCCTTGGAGAATGATTACATTAATGGTTGATAGAAACAGAGGGTAATTCCGAAAAAAACAAAGTTAAAAATATGTCATGTGCTTCAAGGTATCCAAAAGGATTACTACTCTCTTTTTAATAAAGCAAATAACAGCATCTGCCTTCTCACTGGTACGGGCACATACTGCTCATTAGTGTTAAGAGGAGTCAAGGAGCTGTACAGATACCGTATTATTACTATGCACATAGGATTATCTCCCTTTATTACCCTAGACCAGGGATTTCTGACTGGTTACAAGGACATTCGTGTACTCTCTACTTTGTGCCAAGGCACTTTGAAGGAGGAGGAGGAAGAAGTGTGATGAAGATGCCAAACTGTAATTCTATTAAATAACTTGAAGCAGAATGTCATAGTCAATTACATATTTAAAGACTGAAAGCAGGCTCACATTTGTCAACAAATAATTCATTCAGGCTTTGTTTCAAAGACTGCTCCAGGCTTTCTGTTTATCAGACAAATGGCAAAGTGACGAGTCCTGCATCACAAGATTTTGTAATACTCAAAAGCAGAACTCCAGTGAGAAAAATCTAAGACATCTACAACTCATTGCAGTATGGTTTTTTTGGTGGGTTTATTTCCCTGCCAGCTTTTTTCATGGGAGGACTGAAGTTCCTCCAATGTACCATAAAACCATAACTAAAACTTCAGCAGGATCTATTATTTAGTGCCATGAAGAAGGAAGGACCTCCCTGCACTGCTGCAGAAAGCAGAGGTGGGTACAAAAGTGCAAGTGCCCAGAATAATTTTGGGGAAATTAGTTTAATACTGAGCATGCTTAGCAGCTTTCTTAAATCCTGAAAGAAAGCTGCTAGCTACGACAGGGAAGCTAATCCTTGTGAATCGTATGTACTGAGATTGTGACATGAACCAGTACTTGGTCAGGAGAAAAAATTGCCACCAAGCCCTAGCTGAAGAGGATACATCTAGACCAGCAAGGATGTTAGCTGGTCAGCCTCCATGGCAGATCTCTTGATTATGAGGCAAGGTCTTTTGTTTTGACACAAGACTTGTAGAGAGCCACACACCTATGAATACTGGTACAAGGCTTGCTGTGTTAGAAAATGTGTCCTGTTGTACTGATGAATTGAAAGCATGCAAACCGGGACTGGAGACCCTACAGTTCCAATCTGATTTTGTAAGTTAACAATGTGCAGAGTAATCACGTAACTGACAACATTTTAGGTTATTTCACTGACTGAAGTACAACTGGAGAAAAGACAAGTCTAAGCATACAAAGTCTAGATCTGCTAAAAACCTTATTTATTTTAGAATCATTTTGGAGTATCTTTACAGGAAAATATCATGGACTTACTCATAGCTTTTCTCTACAATTAATTTATGGAGAGTAAAGAGTATTTGAAATGTTTTAATTGCAGTAAATCTGAACTCTTTATCCAGACAACTCTGCAGTTCTCCTTTGCTGGCTGATGCTAATGCAAAGTAGTTCTGTAGATTTATTTGATGCTTAAAGCAAATAAAAAAAGCCAGTACTCTATATCATTATTTCTAGCAAAGCTAAAACTTGGTAAAGGATCATGGAATACTGAAGTCCTACAGCTATCTTTTTCACAAACTGGACAAGACTGCAGAAGTTGAATTGAAGGAGCTCTATTTCTCCTAATGTGTACTCATGAGTAATTTTATTTCCTAAAGCTTGTGTAGATGCATTTTGGGACAATGTTCCAAATTATAGACGGTTCTGTAATTAAAACATCATCTTTGTTACACCCCAAACCATACCTCATTCCAAATTTTTATAGCAAAACATCAGACCTATGGAAGTGAGATTTATTTCATCTTAATGAAAATAGAAACTGCAAATATCGCTTTGACCAAGTAACTCTGCAAGTCATTTTACTTCCTATGAAAATGCAGTTGATCAAATTTTAATAGGAGGTAAAATCCTACTGCCTCAAGATTGTTTTTAAAATAACTAGATCTTTTTGGACAACATGCAGTTTAAAGTAAAGAACTATATCTCAGCACATAAGTAATCTTACCAAATTTATACAGACACTGTGTAGTCCAGGATTCCAAATTATTCCAAACAAAACTCAAGATACTTGCATTCACAGTGGTTACCCTTCTTGACAAAACAGACAAAGAATTGGCTATTCTGCAATATGACACGTGGTAAAGAGATCCGCAAGCAGGCAAGATGACACAACACAGCACACTTCAGGTGTACATGGTAGAGTACAGGCACACACAGAAATGATCTCCCAGCAAGACTTTTGGCATAAGTATGGTATTGGACAGTCATGGCTAAGGTATATTCAAACACAACTCAAATCACACTCGAGCTAGCTCACAAGCATCTGCACAACTTTTCTTGAGACCTTCCTGTTTTTATCCTTCCTGGGTTAAAATTAGACAGGCTCTAATCACACCCATGGGTCAACTTTCTTAGAAATTCACTTCAGAAGATGGTAATTTCAAAAGAACTTAAAGCAGACCATTCAGCACTGTACACTCAGAACAAAGATCAACTTGAAACTAGCTCCCTTTTCCTAGCACATCACAGTTTTCTGCAGCTGTTTTAGGTTACAGCCATGTTACAAGAAGTATGTCCTATCCTGATCTTAATGTAGTTTGGTTTATGGCAAAGACTAAGGCCTAAGCAAGTTTTTAATGCCCAGTTTAGTTTTGGAACATGAAAAAAAATTCAAAGTATACTGTAACATTTTTGCTGTGTTTATGCTTTCTATTTTGTGAGCCCAATCATGCTACATATAATAACAAACAAATACATAACAAATCCTATGGGCTTATGGCACCCCTCCTTCATTGGAGAGGTTCAAGACCAAGCTACAGAGACATGTGCCCCTTCTGCTTTTTGTTTTGCAGAGTCCCCTTCCATTGCACACATTGTCAGGCTTTTAGCAAAATGGTGGTGTTTATATACCACATATACAGCCTTTACCTGTTAGAATAGAGCATAGGTTGATTACGTTGATACTGTTCATCTACATTCAAGGAAGAAGAAGAAATTGTGGTTGCCAAGGAAGCTGCTTCAAACAGAGATGGAGTGCTTGGTACTAGATCCGGCCGGTGGCGTGAACCTAGTACTGCATACACAAAAATAAAGAACATTAACAAATATAATTTCAAATCGAATCCAAGAATCTTTATGCAAGTGTGTGGAGACACATGGTGCTCTCAGTAGCTTCCTGAAGCTTCTTCATATGTTTGAATTTATGAGATTGTAATATTCATGTGCCCATTCCCACACTGTTTTCCATTACAGGGTGAATTTCAGCTGCTAGCCAGTACATTCAGCAGAATACAGAGCAAGCCCAAGGTCAAATATTAAACAGTGGTGTCAAGAGTTGATGAATTCTTCTAAGTTCTGGGATTGGTCTCACACTACCAGGGCCCAGTTTTCAGATGAGATTAGGCAGCTGGTTCTCCTTTGAGCCTGGCTGCAGATGAGCTCTGAAAGGGGCAAAGTCTGTATCTCTTCAAAAAGACTCTGGGAACAACGAACTGAGCTTCAAAACATTTCACATGACATGATTGTTTAAAAGTCAGTGAAAAGAATAGCACTGGCTCTGGCCTTAATCTGCTACTGGGCTGGATAAATTTTTTTAGGATCCCCTGAAATCTGAAATATTAACACCGTACTATAACCTTGATTCTGTCTTTCTCTTGCTCCTGAAGGTCCATTCTGCCAAATATGACTAACAACTCCCTCCATGAGAATAACCTGACTCTGGAGTTTTGAAAGATCAGCCAGATTGGAAGCTTTCTAGTTATAGGGATTCTAAAGCTTATACTAAATTCCTTTAAAAATATTGTTTAGGCTGTTGATTTGAAAGACATTACCTTCTTCATCAAGGCTGGCGTAGCTCTGTCCTTCAGTAAGAATGCCATGCTTTTCATCCTTCCACTCCTGGCTAACCGCACATACTATTTCTTGTGATGCTGCCTTTAGGGCCATAATGGAATTGCACCGTTTCTTTGAAGGTGAAGACTTTAAAGCTGCATTACCAAATGAACATAGGTGTTGACTGATGTCATCTTACCTTCCTGCACATCTTTAACAGCATATAGAAAGCAAACCATCTATAAAGCTAGAGTTTCTGAATACAGACGAAGAACACATCCAGATACAAACCCACTTACCAAATATTATACCAAAACTAGAGCCAAAGGCATTGTTATTTCATCTATGAGTGAAGTACTTTTGTCTTTTTCTGGGTTTCTTACTGCTCATAGGACAAAAAAAATCAAGTCAGTTAACCAACTTTGACATCACTAAGTTACAAATCTCCTATGGAGTATCAACACATGTAATCAAAGACAGAATGATACAGAATAACTGAATGATACAGGAAAACTGAAAAGACATTTGGAGTATTCTGACAGGTTATGATCATTTCCTTGAGCTGTGAACTACTGCTATATAATGATGGACATGCTACTGCAGAATTTCCACTTCAGTGACATATGTCAAACATCTTCTTTGGGTAAAATAAACACTTCCAAAATGTTGATGGCTTGTACACTCAGGTATGAGCATCCCCCTTTATAATTCTTACCAGGGCCTGCCTACTTACAATGGCATTTGGGGTGAAACTCTAGGATCTGACCATTGCCACTACTACTGAACCATGACCTCCATTTGTAGTTCTTCTCCAGAAGGATGCCAGCCAGTTCATTTAGTGTTTTCAGTTGCCAGCTGCTGACCTCCATGCATTGGCTGCAAGGTTACTTCAGATGCACTGCAATAGTTCATATTGTGCTCTACTACAAAATACAAATTAAAAGCATCAAAGCCACTTGGCTAAAGACTGAAGAAGAGAATCAGATGCATAGCTCCAGGATATTGTTAAAAAATAACATAGTAGATAGCTGCTGAGCTAGCCTCTGCCTGAGGCTGAATCTGCTTATTATGTTTTTATTGTTATTTATGGAGGCTTGTTCTGTGCACTAGGGGAAAAAGCACAGATTCAGAACAGGGCTGAAGAATTTAAACTTAAATGTCGTAACTTGAAGTTTAGAAATGATGTTCCTGAAGGCAGGAATACTCCCAATTCTTTATTTTACAACAGAATGATAATGCATTTGAACCATTAATCCATATAAAAGTAGACTAATTGCCTTGTATGCAGAGCGGATCAATAAGAGTGGGATATTAAGACAGGTTAATAGCCTGGAAAAATGAGACAGATAGATTAAGATTAGTGAGAAAATTAGGCATGATGTCCTTAACTGTACATTGTAGCTTTCAAATACAGAATGGGTTGTGTCTTGTGCTGACATAAATCTAGCAGTCAGAATTAGAAAGAACTGAAAAAAGACTCAAAGGTTCAGGAAACATGTATGGCTGCATGAGACATTTATTTTGTCCAACAGACAGAAGTATCAAGTTGTCTGCTCCTTACTCTCTATCAGTGCAGAGGAGTTCCTTTGAGTATTGTCTCAGACAGCAGAGCTCCCACCAGTTCTCTGGCAAAATTATTCTAGGGTGTAAGAGATCTGAGGCTCAGGAGGCTCATTCCTCCTTTCAGCTGAATTTTGCTTCATATTTTGTCATATCACATCAGATTCTTTTATTCTGATATCAATGTTCTCTTCTGAAGGATTTAACTTTTAACACCTTAAGTTGTTAATTTGTGATAGTAATTGTAGTCATTCTTGTTTCACTTAAATCTCATTTAATTCTATCCTTCATTTGTATTTTGTTCTACCTCTATCCACATAGACTTGTTTCTCACTCCAGATAACTAATGACAATGTTAAGAGAACAGCATAACACTGGTCAAAAAGCTATTTACAAAACACCTTCTGTCAGTTAGATACAATGCCATACGCTCAATACTCCTTCTGTAGTATTTGAGCCAAGTGTCCATTCCACGTTTTGACATTTAACTCCAAACGAAATACGGTTCCACGAGTAGGATTATCAAACTGCTAACTAGTATCCATTTTAGAGTAAAAGTTCCTCTATAAACCACCTAGTTCTAGCCAGTCAATTTATATTTATTTGCCAAGAACTCTGCTTTATAAAAAGCCTTGAAACTCAAAAAATACATCCCTTCTCTTACTGGGGAAAAAAAAAGTGCGATTTCAGCACCTCCACAGATTTAAAAAATAATCTGGCAGTAAAACAGTAAGTTAGTAAGGATGCATACTATTTAAACCAGCTGATCTGTATGTCTTATAATAAGGTGTTATACCACATGCCAAAATCATTGAAAAAACCCTCATTGCTCAGATAACCAGAACAGCTTTTCCCCAAAGAGCAGCCTGGGACACAGTGAACCCCAAGCACATATCTTTGCCTTGCTGGTATATTTATCAGGTCTTCCCCTACAGCCTTCCTCACTGGACCCACACTGAATGCATCACAGCGGTCATCACCGTCCGTGTCTGCATGTGCAATGCTTCAGGCTGAATTTCCTTTCAGTACCATGACCAACTCATACAGGAATTATCCATCAATTCATAAATAATTATAGGACTCTCCAAAAGTCTTATTTTCCTGAATAGCTGTCACAACATATCATGCATATAGGGAATCACTAATTAGGATTAATTAAAATTCTCTCTTTTTCTCTTTTGCTTCTGAAGACTCCTTCACTCTACTTGAAATATCTTTTTTTTTTTTTTTTTTTAGTTCAGCTACTCTCAGCTTTCTCCTTTCATCAGTCTATCCTATTCTTTTTCCTCTTTTTTAGTAATTTCACAAAGGACTTATCACCTACACTTCTGATTTGTTGTTGCTCTTAGTTACCAGTTTTCCCTCTTCTTTCTTGCTCTTTTAGACCTAATCACATATATTGTTCTAATCTGCCATGTCTTTAACATCGGTTTTCATGGACAGGGTTGGAGTTTCACAAGCTCACTCCAAATAATTTGATTCTTTCCAAAAACAGTTGGATACTGGTCTTCAGAAAAGTGATATTATCTTTAGGCAAAATGCAGAGTAACAAAGGCCAGTACAGTCTGAAAAATATTGACATCCAATGGTAGAAATTTTAGTGAAAATAAAACCTGATCTGAACTTTTGATGGAAGAAGACTGTAAGAAGATTAGTCTCTAAAATTTGATTTTTTGTTGTTGTTGTTGTTGATCGTCCTGGAGAAACTATAATTCAAGGTAGATATGAATATATGGACTTATGTTCAAGATGTGTATTCTTGAATGGTAGCTAATTTTCCCCCGTCAATTTTCAAGTCAGGCTAAATGCAGCAAGTCTGAAAATAAACCTGTTCCTTAATACTTGCAAATTCTGTTGTTTTGCTTCATAGCTGTACCCAGATTATGATAAAATATCTATACTGCTTATGGGTAGTGGACGGGTAGTGGATGAATTCCTTACTTTGCTTTGCTTGCACACACAACTTTCACCTTCCCTATTAAACTGTCTTTATCTCAAACCAAGAGTTTTCTCATTTTTACCCTTCTGATTCTCTCCCCCATCCCACTGAGGCGGGGAGTGAGTCATTGTCTGTGTGGGGCTCAGCTGCCCACCAGGGTTAAACCACAACGTACAGGAAGAACTCACCTATGTAGGATCAATTTACCCTCCATCCCCAATGCCTTAAGAGGATCTACAGTTTCAGGGTCTACTTTAAGTTACAGAAATCAATTCATTTTATTTGAAAGAAGTGACAATCAATAGTTAAATTATTGCTGCAAGACTTGAGCCTTTGGACAACTCTTGGTAGCGATGTCCTTCTGTAGTGATGGTGGGTTTCTCTTGGCTTTTTTTCTTTCCCCTGTGTATTGGGTTTGCATGGCAAGGTTTTGGTAGCGGGGGGGCTACAGGGGTGGCTTCTGTGAGAACCTGCTAGAAGATTCCCCCATGTCCGATAAAGACAATGCCAGTCGGCTCCAAGACAGACCCGCTGCTGGCCAAAGCTGAGTCAATCATTGATGGTGGCAGTGCCTCTGTGACAACATATTTAAGAAGGGGAAAAAACGGCTGCACAACAGCAGCCAGAAGAGAGGAGTGAGAACATGTGAGAGAAACAGCCCTGCAGACACCAAGGTCAGTGAAGAAGAAGGGGAGGAGGTGCTCCAGGCGCTGGAGCAGAGATTCCTCTGCAGCCCGTGGTGAAGACCATGGTGAGGCAGGCTGTCCCCCTGCAGCCCATGAAGGTCCACGGTGGGCAGATATCCACCTGCAGCCCGTGGAGGACCCCACGCCAGAGCAGGTAGATGCCCAAAGGAGGCTGTGACCCCCTGGAGAGCACATGCTGGAGCAGGCTCTTGGCAGGACCTGGGACCCCATGGAGAGAGGAGCCCATGTTGGAGCAGTCCATTCCTGAAGGACTGCACCCTGTGGAAAGGACCCATGCTGGAGCAGTTCGTGAAGAACTGTAGCACGAAGGAAGGACCCACGTTGGAGAAGTTCATGGAGGACTGTCTCCCATGGGAGGGACCCCACACTGGAGCAGGGGAAGAGAATAAGGAGGAAGGAGCAGCAGAGACAACATGTGATGAACTGACTGCAACCCCCATTCCCCGTCCCCTTGCGCCGCTCGGCAGGAAGAAGGTAGAGAATTGGGGAGTGAAATTGAGCCTGGGAAGGAGGGAGGGGTGGACGGAAGGTGTTTTGAGATTTGGTTTTATTTCTTATTACCCTACTCTGATTTGACTGGTAATAAATCAAATGAAATTCCCTGAGCCTACTCTGTTTTGCCCATAATTGGTAATTGGTGAGTGATCTCTCCTGTCCTTATCTTGACCCACATGCCTTTTCTTGTATTTTTCTCCCACTGTCCAGTTGAGGAGAGGGAGTGGTAGAGCAGCTTGGTGGACACCTGGCGTGTAGCCAGGGTCAACCCACCACATCCAGTAAGTAGCTAACAGTGACATGTATCTTAGCCTTGAGAATGAATTAAAAGATTAAGGAAGGAGAAATGGAGGGGAAAACTAGAAACAGGTGATAGTGACAAAGACAAAAGACTTTATTAATATCCAACTTCTGATTTTTTTTTTTTCCTTGATAAAACACAGAAGAATTCTCTATGAAAGGGAAGAATGCCTATCTTTTCAAACATGCTGGACGTGGTATGTAAACAATCTTTACTTTTGCAAATTAAATAAATTAAAATCAATGGGGGTATTCCTACAAATAACAGATGTAGGATTGGACACAATATTAGATCATTAAATTTATCTTTATATCAATGCTAATATAAGGGAACCTGTTTTACCTTCAGATGCCCCTGATGTGACAAAAAATACATAGCAAATAATTCTCTGTAATTTTACTATTAGAGTACAATGCCATTAGCTCCAGTGAAGAAACTCAACTTCGGGCAAGGTTAGTGCTACATGACGTTGAAGAAAGCATTCTTTTATTGCCAAGTGTCCTGGTTTCGGCTGGGATAGAGTTAATTTTCTTCTTAGTAGCTGGTACAGTGTGTTTTGGATTTACTCTGAGAATAATGTTGATAACACACTTATGTTTTAGGATAAGTGCTGCTTAGCAACCACTAAGTTAAAGGATTTTTCAGTCTCCCATGCTCTGCCAGCAAGCAGGTGTACAAGAAGCTGGGAGGGAGCACAGCCAGGGCAGCTGACCCAAACTAGGCAAAGGGATATTCCATACCATATGATGTCATGCTCAGCCTATAGAGCTGGGTGAAGAAGAAGGAAGGGGGAGACACTCAGAGTTACAGCATTTGTCTTGCCAAGTAACCGTTACGCATAATGGAAACTGCTTTCCTGGAGATGGCTGAACACCTGCCTGCCAGCGGGAAGTACTGGATGAATTCCTTACTTTGCTTTGCTTGCACACACAACTTTTGCTTTACCTACTAAACTGTCTTCATCTCAACTCATGAGTTTCCTCACTTTTACTCTTCCGATTCTCTCCCCCATCCCAACCGAGGGAATTGAGTGAGCAGCTGTGTGGTGCTTAGTTGCTGGCTGGGGTTAAACCATGACACCAAGACAGGAGCATTATAAAGTAATGATTATAAAAATATCTAAAAGAGTAAAAGTCACAACTTTCTTACCTTGAACTTTCTTGAAAACTCTTGTACTCATAAACTTTAAAAATCTGTCTGCATAAAAACTTGGTCGGTGAACTGAAACGGTATCCTACAAGATTGAAAAAGGTCTCAGTCATACTTTCCATAAGTAAATCACAAGTAAATCATCAAGAAAGAAGCTGGACACCTCAGGTAAACTATATTTCAGGCATACTCAAAACAAGTGAATCCTAACAAGCTTTTCCTTTTTAAAGGTTAATTCTTCAAGATTTTTTCTTTAGGTATTTAATTTATGAAATTAGGAGTTATGAATTATACAGCCATATTCTGCAAAACCTTCCTAGCATTTGAACTGCTTTTTTCACATTATGTACTTTTTTCACATTATGTACAGATTCATCAACGTCTTGCTAAGTGGCTATTGTCTTGTCTAAGTTATATGGCGAAGCTGATTCTTTTAGTTGCTTTTTGAAAGATCAACAAATAACATCAGAGCATGTACTGGGAAATGGACCTAAGGGATTATAGCAACAGCCCAAACCACATGGTGATGGTAGACTACAAATATAATGGAGCTGGCTCTTTCCTGGTCAATATAAGTCAACGTTCCATTAGCTAAAATATCAGCAGTTAAAAAAATAAAACCTACTTACCCCATCATAAACAAGAGCTTTCCAAGAATGTTCCAGCTTCTTCATTAACCTAAGCATATAAAAACAAAATCAGAACTGCTTTATAAAAGTCCACATTTGTAAGTAATTTCAGAATAGCTTATTCAATAAAAACTTGAAATTCAACTTACCTATAAGACTGGAGAATATCAATAATACCCATAAATAGAAGCAGCTTTTCTCCTTTATGGCTTTTAGCTGGAATACCTCCCATTCTGAGAGAAACAATAAAAATGTAGTTAGATTATCTTTTAAGACATCTCTAAACATCAGTTAGCAGTTGAACTGTACACACTTGCAAGCCCAAAGAAAGAGGCACAACACTAAAGCTAGATGCCACGGTGCAAAGTCAGTCAAATGTGGGTCACTTAGCGTACAACTGATTTTAAACAGCAAACCTAAAGTATCTGTGATCCAGTGGTAAATATCCATTATAAATAAAGAGTATTTTAGGATAACTTTTAGACAGAATTGGAAATACTTAGATGATCTGAAAATTGGGAAAAAGTATACATCAGTTTATTACTAGGGAAAATAAATAATTTTGCCTAGCTAAAGGAGAATTTTGTCACTTTATTGATCACATGTAACAAAACTGTAGAGAGCCTGCATGTTACTCCAAGTCTGAAAAGGTTGTTTTGTATATTTTTCATTAAAAATTAAGTATGTGCTTTTCCAGAATTTCTTTACAGACAGATTAGTGACATAAAAAGTAACAGTATCAAGCTGAGAAGCCTGACTGCCTGGATCTCCACTTGGTTCAGAGTATTTACTCAGCCATGACCTGTAGACCCCTGTTAGCTACTGGAAGGCCACTGTAAGGTCTCCCCGGAGCCTTCTCTTCTCCAGGCTGAACAACTCCAACTGTCTCAGCCTGTCCTCATAGGGGAGGTGCTCCAGACCCCTGATCATCTTCGTGGCCCTCCTCTGGACCCACTTGAGCAGGTCCATGTCTTTCTTATGTTGGGGGCCCCAGAGCTGGACACCGTACTGCAGGTGGTGTCTCATGAGAGAAGAGTAGAGGGGGAGAATCACCTCCCTCGACCTGCTAGACACACTTCTTTTGACACAGCCCGGGATACAGTTGGCATTCTGGGCTGTAAGCACACATTGCTGGCCCACGTTCATTTTTTCATCCACTAATACCCCCAAGTCCTTCTCCTCAGGGCTGCTCTCAATCCACTCATTGCCCAGCCTGTATTTCTGCTTAGGATTGCCCCAAACCATGTGCAGGACCTGGCACATAATAACCACAGGGACTTTCGTGGATGACCTATATAATCAACTTTGGCTTTTACTTAAAAACCAAAACCAAATCAAAACCAAAACCCAACACCCCCTAAAATTGTCAGTGCAACACCTCTTATACTCATATAAGAGTATTTACCATCTTCTGTGTGAATGTGAGTAATGTTGTAAAAACAGAGTGAAATTCAGCTCTAATTTATATTCTAGAGCTCTGAACACCTGGAAACTCTCTATAAATGCTAAATATCATAATTTTCAGATTTGTTTACTGTAGGTTTAAGCACATGTTTCTGTATCATTAGTTGTATTTACCTAGATGGCTCCCTTGAGAACCCGGAGAAGAGTAAATCCTTAATTTGAAATTGAACCCTCATTATAATGAAGGACTCACACGGAATGAGAATGGTGAACATAATGCTCTCACTAACACTGAATGTATTTCAAAAGAAACAACTGAATAACTATCCTCTATACACTCAAATTCTACTGCAGTTTTTGCTAGATAGAAAAATAAGAGGAACGCAGCTGTTCTTAATCTCAGGAAATACCATAAATGGATATGATGAGTGCACTTCAGTGGTTGGTGATACAGTTCATGTATTGAATATACTACTTTGAAATGAAAATAACCACTGTAGGAATATCCATTTCAACATTAATAAATCGTTTTTGTTTCTGGCTCGTGAGGCTGCTTCCAGTTAAAATTAGATTATACCTGGCACTCTTGTAATAGGTGTCTCATAATATCTCTTTTATAAATGAATGCACTTGTGCATACATAAGTGACTCTGAAGTAACCAAATTTGCTATCATGTATTTAAAGATGATTAATCTACTAATCAACGTTTTAATTTCCTGTTCTGCAGCAAATCTTGATGGCCCAGCTTTTGAAAAAAAAAAAAGGCTTAATCTTTCAGCTCCTGAAATGCAGCTTACTCTTGAATGTTTTGCCTCTCAACACCAAGTGGCACAAACTGAAGAAACAGAATGTGCAAGTTTTAATAGTAACTTTAAGAGCAGGTTATGGCACTTACGTGTTTGTTGTCTCTGTGGTGACGGAGTCCCCTGACTTCCCAGGGCCCTGTATAGACTCCATGGCTGTGGAATAGAGAACTTTCTGCCCTCCAAGACGTTTAATGTCCGATGCACTCTGGGAACTCTCTCCCTCTTTTTCCTTCATGTTACTGTTCAGTATGTGGATTCCCAGTAGCAGACTGTAATCCATGATCTTAAAACTTTCTAGAACCTACCAACAAAGAACAAATGGGTCTACTGAAACAAAAAAAGACTACATACAATATGAATTACACAGCAGCATTTTGAAAACCTAAGTAAAAATAGGCCTTCAAAGCACAAGTTTCTCTTAACAGGAAAATGTGTGAAATTATAATTAAACAAAAATCTTTTACTACCCCACATAAGTCAAAGTGCTAGTTATCTAATTAGCTCAGTGCTGTTGTTACAAGTGGGAAAGAAGGATGCATAGCTGAAATGTAACCTGATATTATTTTGTAGTCAAGGAAGATATGTCCAGTCAGCACCTTTATTATTTATAGCAAATAATAATTAATAGTTCCACTGTACACTTATGAACTACAGGCATTTTTAAAGCCACCTCTAATGCATATTCCAGACTTTACTGAGCATTTTTTTCTAGACTACTCTCTACCTCCCCTTCACCTCCTGTTTATAACAGAGAAAGTATTCTTGTAGAACTTTCAAATGTCAAAAAAACCCATTTGCTACCACCTCATCTCATTAACAGCTGATGGGATTTGGGTATAAAAATCATGTATCTCTCTTTATTAGGCTAAATAGGGCCTATTTAACCTGCAAAGGCAGTTTTATTTCTGAAGTATGACTTAACCAACCAGACTTCTCTTCTAGGTCTACCAACCATTTTTGCCTCTGTCAGTAGGCAAGTTCCCTTTTTTCTTTCAGGCACATGTACTGTCATGAGTTTCTAGTTAGTTACATCACTATGAAATCTGGCATACTCCATTAAAAGGAAATACAGTTCAAGTCAATATGCAAACGTGAACTAAAACAAGCTGTGTTCATATCTAGTAGTATAACCAAACTGTTAAGAGACAGCAACTATGTTAAATATCTTATAAAACAGCAGTGCTAAGTGGAGGGAGAAAACCCGGTAGCAACTAGGAAGGATATGCTGTGCCACTAACCCCTCCTTTACCTTATGCAGCTCAGCAATGATTCATGATACGTTTTGGCACACAATGCCCTAAGATAACAGTGTAATTTTTGGAATGGAATCAAGAAGCAATAATACATCTTTTTACGTGAACAAGAACAAAATGGGATTTTGCAGAGATGACAAATAAAGAGCAGTAACTCCATGTATGTCACTTTGATGAAGACTATCAAAGTATAAATATTTTTACACAAAACATCAAGATGGCTTGTGAACTCTGAGACACATTTTGCAATCCAAAATGAGATTTGTTGGCAATCACCAGGAAAGGGCTAGTGGTTTGCAAAATTGTATGATGAGGAAAAGGGATTCTACTACTTAACACATCCCCAAGATAATTTTAACCCCAATGTCCAAGTATATAGGCAAAGAGGTAGGAAAGCTCTGTTCCACTCCATCTGTATTTCTTATGTACTCATTAAGTCATGTAGAAGCCAACTGTACAATACAGCTGAATTCTTTTCAACCTCTGGCATTCATCTTCCATGAGGAACATGGTGTCTGAATTTTAGCACTGTTGTAAGAATTTAAAGTGAAGAAACAAAGCATAACACTCTGTAATCTAAGTGTAGAAAGGCATAGCCTCATTCTGATTCCCAGACACAAAGAAGGAATTTAGAAGACGTGGTAGGTTTGATCTTGCCCAGAATAATCCTGCACAGAGGTGTGTTAGTTCAAATGGAACAAGAAAAAGGCTGCTAACGTAAGGACTGCAGTACTCCATGGCATTCTCTGATGACAGAACTCACACAGGGTTTTAGGACACAACAAAAAAGCACATTCTAAATTACCATACAACAAGATAATGAAAATTTTATTGCGCATTATGTGGGAATGTTGGTGACTAGTAACTTCCTGGTTTATGATCATTAATTGCAAAAATAGCGCAGCCAACAGGTGCAGAGGCACAGACACTTGGTGCCAAATAAGTTCCAGAATTTCCTTTACTGCTTGTTTATTGCTACCCTTTATTCAGACTTTCTCAAAAAGAAATTTCCATATAATATATTCATTAAAAATATGTAATCAGTGGATGTTTGCCGCCAAATACTTGAAGTAGATTCTGGGTAGGCTGAAAAAAATATAATACAATTCATCCACTATAAAAAGACTTACGTTAGTAGTACAGCCAGCAAAATTGTTTATGCAAAGCTAGATTACAGCAGCTAGTCAGGCTTGGAAAAAGCATTGCCACTTTTATTTTACCGTTATAAACATAACTGCTGACAGCTATGCCTTCAACCTATTCTTTACTGCCTGTTGAGTTAGATTTCATTAGACACGTTATGATTTAACTGCACTAATTACATAACCTACGTCTAGGATGGAATGTAGCCTCATGGAAGGCTGTGGTATAATATGCTGCTGCTTCTTCCACAGAGACCTCTTATGTGACAAAATTAATCTTTCTGACTGCATCAATTCACCACTGTCACTTAAACCCATACTACTTGTACTATACAATGGGCTAAAAATCTCTCTGACTACTTTTGACTTTGTTCTAGGATTACTGAAAAACATCATAAAAACAAGCAGCTATTTTGTTATTCCAGTTCATTATGAAACTGAAACACCTGCACATCCAATGGATTAATTGCAGTATATATTCTTACAAACAGCACATAGCATATGAACTCTAGCCCTTGTCCCCCGGACACCCTATTCATGATCCTACTCAGAGGCAGGACTGTCCAGTCTACAAAGTGTCTTCAGGATATTGTAATATGATCTGCCCCTCTGCCTACCTACTGGTTTGATATACAGTTCTGATTACCTCTCCTTAGAAATTTGATAACCAAACCAGCCACTCCTTATGCAAATACAAATATTTTGACCAGATCTAAGCATGGTTTACTCCCCTGTTTTTTTCTAAGGAAAATTCTGATAAGAAATAATTAACCAGAATAACAAGGAAGAATCTTAAACATCAGCATTCAACAAAAACTTACTTTGTGTCAACCTTTGTGTTCAGTCTGTATTAAGACAGAAATTTTACTTCAGTCAGTGGGATTTCCAGCTGTGAATATATCTGAAGGGTTCTCACATATGTACCATCATTAATATTTAAAATATCAAATCATGATTATTTTTAAATGTGTAAGTAACATTTTGCACACACAGTTGTACATATTAATCTGGTTTGCCAAGGAGAAGTTACAGAATGCAGCACATCAAGGTATTTCTGAACGTGCAGCATCTTATGAGAACACAAAAAGGCATAAGCCCTTCCCTGGCTCGAGGGTTGCTTGCAAGTAGCTTTGATGATTTTAGATGGAACTGGTTTTGAGAAGCAGCAGCAAGTTTTTGCTACAAAGGTACCAAAATTGAGATCCCAATCTAATGCAAAAAACCGCTCAAATAAATCACAGTATTAAAGGGTAATATTCATAGCAAAATGAGAAAGGCCTGTAAAACACCTGATGTAATCCATGTGAGGTCACTAGAAATTGACATTAACTCCCAGAAATACACTCCTTGTGTAGTTCAAGTGAGAGAAATTCAATCTTTACTCATGTAACCACTCTGAAATGCACCTTGCTAGCAAAATGGCACTGGGAGATTTCAGTAAGAGTATTATTTGTTAGTACACACTAGGGTTAAGTGATGTATTTGATAATGACAAGTAAACGTTTAGTTCCTTAACTTGACATTAAATTGTTCATCTTGTTTGTATTTATATATGTGTTATTTCACTAGCTATACAGATTCTGTCAACATGATGTTGTCACTTGGTCACCAAGTACTGCTTGCAAGGCTGGCTTTAGCTGCTCTGACAACTTCCAGATGGCAAGTGTCACCCATCCCATTCTAGCCTTAAGCACTATTTTGCTTTCATACCACATAAAAACCCCAGTGAAATGGCATCACAAAATATGATGTTTCAGAACACAGAAGAATAACTCTCTGAATCAGATTTTCTCTTCCCTAAGCTAATCAGATGTTAAAGCATTCTGTGAATCATCTTAGACATGGTTACACTTACCTATCTCAGCCAGTAACTAACAGAGCAAGGTAAGTATTTTTGCCATGGAATTTCATTTTTATTTGAGATGCAGCCAGCCCAAGCTGTGTACTGTCTGATGCAGAAATCTGCATTCATGTTGCTAACCATGCAAAACAACTCAAGTCAGCAGGTCATTTTCATAAAACAATCAGGGAAAATGCTACTCAAAAAAATATAATTTCACAAGCTTATGAAATGCAAAACCTGAAAGGATAACCATGCAAGTGAGCATTTCCTCTCCTACAAGCATTTTGGAAAACGGACATAGGCACTAATGTAACAGAAAGAAGACTGATTTTACACCAAATCAGTAATTACTCTCCATCATAAGGAGATATATAAAAATCCCCCCAAATAAAAGACTATCTTGCAAAATAAGCATTTCTTAGAAACAAGTGTGTAAATGTCAAATGACTAGTGATGGGCCTGGTTTAGAAACAATCTATCTCAAGAAAATAAATCATCAACTCCCCTAAAGTGTATGTGGAGTCGCTTCCCGTTTCAACAGACTTCTTGAAACATATTGTTAGCTAACACTCCTAAAAATTACAATCTGGTTTCTGATTTTCAAAGTAGAAGTAAAGAGAAATCTGGAATTTCAATTGATAAAATAGGAGTGATAATATATAGATACAAGAGATCTGCAGTATCATTCCATGTCCATTTTCCTCAAACTACCATTTCTGACAAAGAGGCCCTTCATTAGCACATTCTCCACCTCCATGCCATGCTATGCCATCTGTTATTTCTGCTCTGTGCTGCAGTTCAATACTCCTGCAAGTTGTGACAACACTACTGTTTGTAAGAACATGCTGTAGAATAGGTCACTGAAATTATTTGGGTTAAAGAATAATCTGTGTAGACCCTTTGAGGTAGAAAAAAGACAAGAAAACTAACAGCCCCACCCCTGCTACTAAGGGTTTTGAAAAATCCAGTGAATAAATTTGATCATACAAGGTCTCCATCACAGTTGCCTCAGATATGCGTTCATGCCATAAAGCTTGAGAATTTTGTAGCAACTGTCTAAAACAGCAGTGATGAAAGTAATACCCAGACCTGAAACTTATAAGACCTTCTTTGTCTTCAACTTTGAACTTTCTTGTCTTTACAGGCTTCTTTGTTAGTCAGGCCATTAATGCCACTTTTAAACTGATTTCCTTAGAAAAGTCTGTAGTGTTCTTTGTTAATATAATAAAGGAAAAATGCAGACTTTAAAAAGCCATTCAATTCTCACTAGGAAAAACGTCTTGAAATTATGTTGTTGTTCTTAAAAACTGCATGACCACAATTGGATTGTCACTGCTTCCATAACAGATATTTTGCAATACAGGTATCAATATATTAATTATTGTTCTAATGTTAACTTACAAATGAAAAATGGGTAACCAAATACTTTTGTTTAGAACATTCCTCAAGACGTGCATGAAATTCTTATAAATGTAGAGCACTCCTAACTAACTATGCCTTTGGCTTTTCCAGCAACCAGATCATTTCCAACCATTGCTACTACATGTCTGAAAAAGGAAAAAAACAAAACAGAAGCTGTAACAGTATCGCATCAAACTAAGTAAAAATAATTCTGGTAAAGTGCAGCTTTGGAATAAATGGGCTTACTGACGTGACGCCCATTTACAAGAAGGGTTGGAGGGAGGATCCGGGGAACTACAGGCCTGTCAGCTTGACTTGACCTCGGTACCAGGGAAGATTATGGAACAGTTTGTCTTGAGAGCATTCACATGGCATGTGCAGGACAAACAGGACATCAGGCCCAGTCAGCATGGGTTTACGAAAGGCAGGTCCTGCTTGACCAACCTGATCTCCTTCTGTGACCAGGTGACCCACCTAGTGGATGAGGGAAAGGCTGCGGGTGTTATCTACCTCGACTTCAGCAAGGCCTTTGACACTGTCTCTCATGGCATACTCCTTGAGAAGCTGGTGTCTCATGATTTAGACAAGTGTACTCTTCGCTGGGTGAAAAACTGGCTGGATGGATGAGCCCAAAGAGTTGTGGTGAATGGAGTTAAATCCAGTTGGTGGTGGGTCACAAGTGGTGTTCCTCAGGGCTCGGTGTTGGGCCCTGTTCTGTTTAATATCTTTATTATTGATCTAGATGAGGGGATTGAGCGCACCCTCAGTAAGATTGCAGACGACACCAAGTTGGGCGGGAGTGTTGATTTGCTTGAGGGTAGGGAGACTCTACAGAGGGATCCGGACAGGCTGGATCGATCAGCCAAGGCCAACTGTATGAGGTTCAACAAGGCCAAGTGCCGGGTCCTGCACTTGGGTCACAACAACCCCATGCAACGCTACAGGCTTGGGGAAGAGTGGCTGGAAAGCTGCCCAGCAGAAAAAGACCTGCGAGGGTTGGTCAACAGCCAGCTGAATATGAGCCAGCGGTGTGCCCAGGTGGCCAAGAAGGCCAACGGCATCCTGGCCTGTATCAGGAACAGTGTGGCCAGCAGGACCAGGGAGGTGGTTGTTCCCCTGTATTCGGCACTGGTGAGGCCGCACCTCGAGTGCTGTGTTCAGTTTTGGGCCCCTCACTACAGGAAAGACATGGAGGTGCTGGAGCGTGTTCAGAGGTTGGTGAGGGGCCTGGAGCACAAGTCTTATGAGGAGTGGCTGAGGGAACTGGGGGTCTGGAGAAAAGGAGGCTGAGGGGAGACCTTATCGCTCTCTACAACTACCTGAAAGGGGGTTGTAGTGAGGTGGGTGCTGTTCTCTTCTGTCAGGTGGCTGGAGATAGGATGAGAGGAAATGGCCTCAAGTTGCGGCAAGGGAGGTTTAGATTGGATATTAGGAAAAATTTCTTTACTGTAAGGGTTGTCAGACATTGGAACAGGCTGCCCAGGGAAGTGGTTGAGTCACCATCCCTGGAGGTATTCAAAAAGCACGTAGACAAGGCACTTCAGAACATGGTTTAGTGGGCATGGTTGATGGTTGGACTCGATGATCTTGAAGGTTTTTTCCAAACTAAATGATTCTATGATTCTGTGATAATTTCCATTTAAAATCATCAGAAGGGAAATCCCATAATACAAAAAGCTGAATTCTGCTGTTTGGTTTCTAATTCTACTGAGAAGTCTTAACAGCAATGCATTTTGTGATTCATGTCTTGAAAAATTTTAAGCAATGAGAAAGAAAAAAACCCCTATGACTTGAATTCCCACTCTAACCACCAGACAAAAAATGGTGTTCACAAACTTTAATCCTCCAGATAGTGTGGAGATATTAGCTGAATAATCCTGATAATACTCCTATGAGGCATCTAATCATTCTCCTAATTTTCTAATGCAAAAATACACTATAAAAATTAAGCGTTCTGCAACAGAGGGAACAACATTGAGTCAACCTTCATCCATCAGGAAAGGTTTTGGTTTCCTCATCTGCAGTAAGACATGCTTTAAGGAGAAAGGTGAAGAAGAAAACAGTAAAGATAATTTGAATCTCACTTCTTAGTAACAGCTGTATTTACAGAGAGAAGAAACTTATTTTTCCACCTTCACGAATTTGGAAGAGATATCCCCAGCAAGAAATCATAAAACATGCATACTTTGCCTACTTGTAGGTCATTAGCACTTCAACTGATAGCTCAGAAAATACTCTTCCTATTGAGACAGAAAATCTACTTAATGCAAGACAAAATTCCCTGGTTTTAAAGTGAGTTGCCTTGTCTGTTTGTTAATGTTAATTTGTTAATGTAGTTTTAAATGTGACAGAAGTCACAGGATGCCTAAGGTCACCAAGTTAACTGAGAAGAACTAGTTCTGAGTTTATAGGCCAACTCTTAAATATGCTTCATTAAGAAAAAAGTCAAACTTAAGTAACAAATGAAGATCACTAGTGCTCTTATGAACTCTGGCTCACTTTTCCCCCACTTTTTTTAAATAGGTGAGGAATAAATCTTAACTTCAGTTTTTAGAATATCATGTCTTTGCAGTTTTGCTGGGGAATTTTATCCCAAATTTCCGTATAAATAAATACTGCTTGATTTGCATAGGTAGTTATTTCATCTCTGATATTTATATACATGAAATAGTGTTACGCAAGAGGAGGAAGAAATACTGGGAATTGACCACTGACTGACAAAAATAGGTTATCTGAGTACATACAGGTAGACATCTTGCTAAGTAGACATTAACAGCAAAGTAAAGAACAAGAGGAAAAATATGTGGAAAATTTTTTTCAATTTGCCCAGTTACTAGAGCTAACTGCATTAATATGCACTCCTTCTTTTAGCCCTTTTAAGTTTTCTTTTCTCTTGGATTCAGCAGCAGATGGAAAGGGAAAAACACAACCAGGCTATTTTTAATAGAATACCCCAAATTCCTGCATATGACTAGTTGACATTCAAGAACATACCGTATCTGTGTGAGTGTGTGAAGCAAAGATTTACAGATACAGAATCCTGTGATTAC
This sequence comes from Harpia harpyja, assembly GCF_026419915.1. Lineage (NCBI taxonomy): Eukaryota > Metazoa > Chordata > Aves > Accipitriformes > Accipitridae > Harpia > Harpia harpyja. Next base: position 78,546,127 of record NC_068969.1, on the reverse strand, counting down.
CTATTCTCCTGAAATTCATGTTTCTTGTTTAAAGTTATATTAACATGGTTTGTTAGGTAACTAGATGAAGAACAGTTTGTAGAATAATATCTCTGTATAACCATGACACTGTCAGTTTTAAAAGGGACTTCCTTCTTTTTTTCTTTCAATAGTTACCAGTTCTTCTGTACTTTAAGGGATCACAGGGAAGATATTAAGAGTGTTTTCATAATCAAACCACTGGACCATATTCTGATGAGATGTGTTGGTGTACCTTTCCTGCAATAATTTGATGTGCTGGTGTACCTTTCCTGCAGTAGTTTTTGACATGTACCTCTATAAAACTCTATATTAATTTTTAACATGGGATGATCAAAAGACAAACTTTGTAACTTGTGTGTTTGGACTGCGAATTCCTTGTATCAGAGAACAGGTGTCTTCCCCGTGCTTTCTGCCCAGAACAGAGGTAATTTGTATTTATTAAACTGCTTAAGAGTTCCACTAAAGATTGAATAAGTAATAATGGATGCCTAGCTTTACTTCGATTCCATATCAACTATGAAAAATAGAATACTACTATTAATTCTCTTTTAGCCTTTCTCATACAGAGTTGTGCTAATGTTACTTGTACTAACACACCACTTAATGCCATAGCTTATCCTTTGCCCCACAAAAGTATTCCTCCACACAGAAACAATTTCTGCAGGATTAGGTGTTTATAGCGAAACACAACAGCAGCTAAGTTTGATGTGGAGCTTAATTTTCTGCACCTTTAAGTAAAAAAAAAAAAGAAATCCCCAAATGCACTTTAAACTATTTCATGTCTTTACTGACTTTGTTTTTATTTAGTACTTGCTTATGTGCCATAAAGCTTTTAATTCTTAGTCTCATTCATGAGCAGAACAGTTTCTGTTATTATTTGTAAGACTAATTTTATTTAAAAATTGGAGAATCTGGTCTATTCTTTAATAATTCATAATTTTATATAATGATCAGAGTAGCTAACAGCATGACTACTAAAAATAAATCTCAGCTATTGAAACTACCTTCCTATACTTTCAGTATTTACCATTACACAAAATACAGGCACATTTGCTTTACAAATTAAAGCACTCTGAATTGAATAAGGCTTCAAAGCAAAGATTTTTAGGAAAGCTATTAAGGCAAGTGAAATTATTTATTTTTAGTACCGTTTGCTTGTAGTGTGTCCCCTGTCTCCTCTCCGCCACCCACTCCAGTAACCATGATAGTGCTTGCTGGCAAGGATAGGATAGCTATACTAAGTCTCAGCAATAGTCTGGAATTTGAAAGCTAGTTCAAATTTTCAATTGTGTGCATTGTATGTATGATAAACTCAGGAATATTACATCTTTAGGAACACTGTAATGTTACATTCCTTGGTTTAGCTAAGGTGCAAAAAGTGCAAAATGGCCCGTGAGCAGAGCTTTCAGACCTTGTCACCTTGAGTGTGAACATAACAAGCAGGGGATGCAGAAGCTGGACAGTGCTATCAATCTGCACCTGTACCAAAGTAGACAACCTGGAGTGGCTATTGGAGGCACCAGCCCATGACAGATCACCACAAGTCACTCAGATCCATCCTCTAACCAGGCAGATCATGCATTTCTTCATCAGAGCTGCAGGAAGGTGTGACAGACAAGAACTGATACTCCAGCAGTGGTCTACCACTGCCATACCCACTACTACATTCCCCTGGGGAGGGAGCTCTGTGTCAGCTGAAGAGATGTATCAGGAGGCCAGCTCAGCTAAGCAAGGAAGCCACAGCACGGCTTGAATGTGAAAAGGCAGTATACAGGATCGGGGAGGACAGACAGGCAGGCTACAAAGGAGGGATTGAGAAACACTGCCTGGGAACGTAGGGATAGCAATTATTGCCAAAGAAGCCAAAGCTCAGATAGAGTTGAGACTTGCAAGGGATGTCAAAGGGCACAAAGAAGATGTTAGTGCTAAAAGGCTGACCAATGAAAACATGGGCTCATTGCTGAATGGGGCAGGTGATACAGTGACAGCAGACACAGATCACAGCAGGTCCCCACCACTGCCTTTGTCATCACCAGCAAGTTCTACCAGGCCTCTGCACTTAGTGACAGAGCTTAAGGAGGAGAGGGGCTACCAGCCGGGGATGTTTATATTAAAGAAGCAGGAAAAACCCCCCATTGCTTACTGATTCTGATTGCAAATATGAACAGTGAAAATATAATCCAAATTTGAGCCACACAGAAGATAATTTCTTAGTCCAGAAATATTGACAAGATCAAATTTTCTTTAATGAATTTTTAATTCCAGTGCCTACACTAACTTTCTCACTTTGGAGTAAAAGCAAAAAGAGATGACAAGTTATGAAGCCCTAAAAATCTAGGTCAGTTATCACTCACGCTAAGTAGCTATCCAAATACCATATGGGCAGAAAAAAGCAGTGGCAAAACTGATGTCCTTTTCCTGAAATGGATGGAGTTATCTCTATTCTTTCTAAAGGCAGTAGTACAAGGCAAGTAGTCAGATCCAACCTCATTTGTTGAGCAAATTCAGCTGTGTGAAAGATAACAGTGTCTCCTCCCTTTGTTTTACAACAGTGTAAGACTTATTTGAATAGAAAAATAATGCCAGTTAATTTTTTTATATACATATAACATTCAGTGTGTATATATATCTACAGACACACACAGACACATACTATACTGTAGTGTGTATATATATGTATTTATGTATACACACAGACTATTTAAAGATAATTTTCTTCTTTTCTTTTAATAATATTAAGATTTAGCTGGGCCTTGAAGAACTCCAGACTAACTTTAGAGCTGTTAATCTAAGAGCACACACTGAAAAAACTGTTTAGTTCAGCACTCAAATGACATGTAGCAAGAATTTACCCATACTTTCAAAGAACCAGTAAGAGTCCCATTTATATGTAACAATTAAATGATTGATTCTTGTTTTTACTTTTCAGTCCAGTTCCCTCTTTCAGATTCTGTTCATTATTTTCTATACAATAGACCCCCCCAGGCTTTGACCCCAGGCTTTGACTGGGTAACCTTTGACAAGTGGGGGGATGCACAAAAGGGCATCCAGAACCCCAGATGTGGCATGCTGATGCATTCTGCATTATCACACATGGCAGGAGCTCAGGAAACACTCACTGCAAGAAGCTACAGAAAGAACAATGTGTGGTGTTAGATAAATGTCTCGCACTGAATATGCAGCTGAACATTAGGTCACCCAGCTTTACAAACCAAGCACACAAGGCATTGCAGGCTTCTGTGAAAATTAAACAAAAAGTACTATTCATGTGCAGAAACAACGCTTTCCGTCTTGCACCACAGGTGGCAGTGAACAACAAACCCTGATGTTCAGGATGCCTCTTCTATGTGATAAGTTCAGTCTACCCATTCTGCTTTTTTATTATGAAACTCTTAGGATTCCCCTCAGACAAAGCCAATCTTTTTTTTCCACAACCCCTGTGAATCTTGTGAAACTCTGAGAGACCTTGATAACTCCCCTTTTTCCTACTTTACATTTTCTTACCTTTGCTACAGAAAAAAATCCATTTTACAACAATTCTCCTGTCCACAAGAGGCACTGATTCCATTCACCAAGGTCCTCTTAAAGGACAACGGCAGATATGCCTCTCCTGCCTTGAAAACGTTATGTGGACATTAAGCACTACCTTTCAGCTGAGGAATAAATTACTTTGCTCCAGAAATAAGATTGCTGCCACTAGACTGCCTCCCCCATTCCGTTTCCTAGCTCTTGTTAACTTACAAAGAGGCAGACTTACTTCCTCATGAGGGGGGCAGCAAGGGTGGTGCTGGTGTCTGGTGAAAGGATGCAAGGGAATGGCTTAAAGCTGCATCAGGGAAGTTCAGACTGGATATTAGCAAAAAGTTCTTCAGTGAGAGGGTTGTCAAGCACTGGAACAAGTTACCCAGGGAAGCGGTCATGGCCCCAAGCCTGCTGGTGTTCAAGAAGTATTTGGACAACACTGAGATATATGGTTTAACTTTTAGATTGCCCTCTGTGGAGTCAGGAGTTGGACTTGATGACTCTTGTAGATCCCTTCCAACTCAGGATATTCCATTCTATGATTCTATGATCTCAGATCCCAACAGCTTAACTAAATTACAGGCTTCATCAGTGGTTTGACATCCATAGTTTTTCCTAATTAAATTGCATGGAAAAGGAATGGAGGTTAAACAGCACACAGACCCACGTCCCACTCTCTGTTTTGCTGAGGTAAATCTAGAACAGATATGAACACAGAAGTTTAAATAGTTAATAATTTTTACTCACTCGACAATCCCGCTGTAGTGTTTTCATTAGTGCGCTGTGTGTTTCAGAATCAAAATACAACCCTTCATGCATGTCTTGCAAGAAATCCAAGTCTTTGAATGTAGGGCTGGACTTCTCCCTCTCTTTTCTTGATGCTCTCCGTTTGTATGTGGAGCCTTTCAAGTCATATGTGAAATGCATTTTCAAGGCTCGGGGCAAAACATTGTTCATTACAACAATTCTAATATTAATTCCTCCTGACTGAACGCAGTACAGCCCATAAAATTTGGGTAGAAGAGTCCTTGGATTCTGGTTCAGATTCTAAAACAAAAGAGATATTGTTAAATATGTCTATTTTCAATAAACTTCCATGCTTAAGAAAGTTTTTTTTAATATCAAAGGACATTAACAAACATCAAGAAAACTGTGCTTGTTTTCTTACTGAGTATAGTTTGTTTGACCAGTTGATTTCCTTTGTGGTTCTGTATTTCAGAAAGCTAGCATAAACACTGTCTTTTTGCCAGGAGCTCATATAGGCCAAGAGAAGAGCAGTAACTGCATTTATGCCAGGTTTCTCTTTCTCACATCCCATGAAAGAGCAGACTAGGCCAAACCTAAAAGCATCCTGAAGATTTAATTTATTTATTCTGAGCTGAACAACCTTTGCATTCTACCTGCTTGAAGGAGTTTGGGTCAACTGTAGTTCTCATTACCTTGACTTGGATTCTGAAAAACAGAACCCCTTTCTCCATGAGGCTTTTCACATTGAGGATTAGTGCCAAATGACTAAGTTGTCTCCACAGGAGTGTTAGGTCATAACAGAACCACAACTGACCATCAGAACAGAAAAGTGTGAAATAATCCAAATTCCACAACAGGTAAAAAATTAACTAGGAGAGGATAAGAGAGGTGAGAGCAAAAATCCTCCTTCTAAATACAACTACACTCAGTTTTTGGCATGAAAAAGCAAGAAGAGGAAAAACTACTTCAAGTCTTACATGATTACTAAGTCACAACATACAACTATGGGAAGAAAGTACTTTCACAGGAAATAATCACAGTGATTAAAGTTTTACACTTTGGAAAAGTTCTTAGAAACAAAGCAAAGTGGCCTTATACTTGTATTTTATACATTGTATATTTGTCTATTGTAATAACTCAAACTTATGCTGAGCTGATGATCATGATTAGAAACAATAAAAAAAGTACCTGCCACCATTGCTCTTTTTCATGCTGTAAGTGCATAATTTTTTTTAAACAAACAGTGAATCCATGTTACTTTAGTGTAATAATCACAATATTCCCCATTTTTAGTACAAGAAAGAGGGTAACTTTTCAAGTGTTTACTTAAGAAAGCAAAGAAAGTCAGTCACAGGTCTAATACTCTGAATTCCCGCATACCACCCAGAAGAATCTCTGTTCATATGTATGAGTGGCTTTTGTTTAAAAAACAAAAGGAGAATTACGTTCTACTTACTTTGGATCAATGGTTTCCCTTTCTGATGACTGACACACATAAAACAATACAATTGACTTAGCATTAGGCCTCAAAAAGATCAATTTAAAAATAAAGTTTTGAACAAATTATATGGATAAAAATATTTTTTACATTATTGTTTTAATACATGAGAAATGGAAATTAGAAGTAGTCCAGAAACAAAAGTGAAACTGACCGGTCTAGTTTCTTTGTCCACTCTGAAATGCAGAGGGTAGACAAACACAAAATGGAGAAAAAAAGTTGAATTAGAAATTTAGAAACCTTTTCTTGTTACTAGCTTATTAGAAGCAAAGTTTGGTATCAAATCAGATGACGACATTCAGCTTCATCTTGAATGCTAAAAGAACAGCAATTATTATCTTAAACATATTCTTGATTTATATCTATTCTTTCTGATGGGTGTGTGGGGTACAAAGTTGAAAGACAGGTAAAAAATGTCAAAAAAATTATGAAAAATACAGATAAAGCCAATGAAAAATTAAAAGACAACAAATGAAACTGAATTGTCAGAAGTGTGACACAAAACAGGAAAAATACAGGTAAAATACAGTCTTCAATTACTTACCATATAATAACCTGGCAAGAGCTTCTGAAGAAACTCAGCCTCTTTGTGTTGAACTGTTTTGATGATGAACTCGTCATCACTAGTTACAAAAAATAAGGACCCACTGGCACCTGGGTTGGATAATTCAATTAAAGGCTCACTGCAGATTGAGTACTGGAAGAGACAAAAATTGTTTTTCACTGCCAATGCATGAGTTACTCAAACAGAAGTTTAATACAAAGAACTGCAGGTTCAAATAGGCACAGGAGAATCATGGAGCTTATTCTTTGGTCTTCAACTGCAGCAACTCTACTATGTACAGCAGGCTGGGTCACAGTGATTTGGCAGGGCAGTTGTTATACTCCACTCTGCCCAGAACATGCTGCACAACCATGGAAGAGCAGTTGGGAGCAGAGCATATGGTCCCTCTTCATGTCCTACTGCAGCAGCTGAACTTTCCCCAGCATGAAGCGAGTGGTTGTGGTGGAGAGAGTCCATTCCCACACTGTCAGCATTGCAAATTCTTGAGTCAGAAGCCTTAAGATGACATTTTTACTCCAACTGTTTGCTTTGCACCACCATTTGACAAACACAGTGGGAGCAGATGTTTCTCACTATAGACAAACAGGCAAGTCCTCTTCTGTGAAACTGGGATTGAAATCATTAGAATAATAACCTTGATATAGCTGCTAATGTAGTTTTCTGATTGAAAACTGTTTGAAACAGAAAAACTAAATACCAGTAAGAAGGAAAAATTGGGGTTTGGAGGACCATTACTTTGGATGCTTAGACAGGCTTCCTCTTCCACGGGGAAACAGTAATAATTACAATCACTTTAAGGAGGAAAAAGACACCAAGGAGTATTCCTTAGCAGTAGAATCAGATCTCGCACAAAGGCTAACGTACATTTATTAAATCTCCATTAATTCACACTTCATGCTTCATGCAAACTAAATGGAGAGGAGACATTAAGCTCAAAAACATAGAAATATCTGTTTATATTAAACTTGAGAGCTTGTTTAAAATATCATTAAACTTTCATTCAGACACTCTTTTCCTTTGTTATATATCATCAATTTTACACACTTATGGATTTAGTGTACAGCCCAATATTTTAAGGCTTCAGTCTTTGAAAGAAACAAAATTACACAGGACTTGAATTGTAAGTAGTGTAAGCACCATGGAATTGTTCTTAGCAGTGCAGTATGTCTTCTGGTCTTCTCAGAACAAAAGGAATAACTGTTTCAGTAACAAATATCTGGTTTATTGGGTCATTGCCTGAGATGAGTTGAGCAATTCCACAAGAAAAAACAGTTTTGTTTGTTGAAAACAGCTTTCATTAAATTCAACTGGAGTCTTGCCATTGATTTCAGTGGGTGGTGATAGCAAAGAAAAGTGATACAAGAAAATCTAATAAACATGTTCTTTTGTGAGCACTTGAACTACAGAAGCACGCTTCCTATGGACTCAAACCAGTGCCTTAATGCATCTTCTTATCCTGGCTCCAGCTGAAGCTTTTCCCATGCTTGCAATTTTTAAGAGACTTTTGCTATAAAAATGTTTCCTGTTTGTCTCCCTGCTTCTCCAGTTCACTCAGTTCCAGTTAATGCAACAGACCTTTCTTATTAATCCTATAGTTGCAATTATCTACAGATAGAACAGCAATACTGGTCTGTAACAGTACAGACCTTCAGAGCAAATAAACAGTTGTATTGCAACACCTGTTTCTTCTTGCCAAAGTATATAAAGCTTCATGAGTAACTGTCATTGTTGTAAGCATTTGAAACCAGTTATCTTAAACATTAAAGCTCAATAAAACAGTATAGCATAAGCACAAGTTATTAATCTACCCTGTGTATTGGTCATTTTACAGTTGAGTTCATTCCTGTAAAATAAAAGTCTACCCACCAAGTGCTGCTATACAAATTGCCCAGAAAATTTTGACTGGACACTTAACGAAAGCCAAATCAAAACTGAAAAGCAAGACAATCCCCAAGCCCCTGACAATTAAGTACTTTATGATCAGGAAGTTTCCCTGCAAAATGCCAGTACTCCATGAGGTTTCCAGTAACAATTTAATTCTACCACCTGTTCAAAAGTATTTACCCTCATTATCCAGTCTGACTCCTACAGTGCATTACTGCTCAACCTCCTTTGAAAGCGTGAAACTGTAAATCTTTGGGCTTTGTCATTGCAAATTAACAGCGTAAACTCACATGCGCTTGCTGTAATTTTTCCTCTTTTTACTTCACTTCCCATTCAGCCACAGTTGGACCATCACTTGGCATATTGTTACAGTAAAGTGTTTTAGATACTGAATTGCAATTATGGTCACTACATGACAGATCCAGATTTCACAGAAACAAGAGGGACTGTTCAGCCAGAACCCTGACACCTGCTATTGGGACCAAACTCTTAACCAATTTGGTCATAACCAATTGGAAAAAGGGTCCCGAACTAAAAATAGTTTTGTTTCATGATCATAGTACCCCTCTGATCACATCTGCATCTAGACTGTAAAGGACTGCAACCTGCTTTGATTTCAAAGTGATGCACATTTAGAATCAGAAACAACAGAAATGGATTCTAACATGCTTGCAGAGCAAGTATAACCCTAACAGAGGCATGCATCAGTTACAACAGACACTGAAATTCCAACTGTATTTCACAAAAATACCTGTTTGTTGAAGGAAATCTGCTTTTGCATTTTCAAGAAAAGAAGGCGCACTCAATCTTGAAACTAGCTTTTCTAGTTGCCCCTTTTCCTTGGAAACATATCACTAGTGTCTTTTGCCATGCCAAGAGAAAAAAGAATCTGCAACAACTTGCCTTTACTGGGAATTTCCCTCAGGGATTAGTCATTTTGTAGCTAAGCTGAGCATCACAAATCTTTTATCAACAGCAAGCAGTCTTTCTATAATCTTTAATTTATGCTACTGCAAATGCTTCCTTAGATGGAACAGAAGTTGCAGGTGACAATAGCTTTACTCTAGGAAGTACAGTCTTTTCAGCAGCTGGCAACGCAGCCGACGTTTCATCTTTTGCCAAGTCCATAAAAGGAGATAGATAAACAACATACACAATGACATTCCTGTCCTGCATGACATCCTTGTCTCTAAATTGGAGACACATGGATATGACAGATGGACCACTTAGTTCATAAGGAATTGGCTGGATGGTTGTACTCAGAGAGTTGCAGTCAATGGCTTGGTGTCCAAGTGGAGAGCAGTGACAAGTGGCATTCCTCAGGGGTCAGTATTGGGACCGGCGCCGTTTAACATCTTTGTTGGTGACAAAGTTTGGATTGAGTGCACCCTCAGCAAGTTTGCCAACGACACCAAACTCTGTGGTGCGGTCGACATGCTGGAGGGAAGGGATGCCATCCAGAGGGACCTTGACAGGCTTGAGAGGTGGGCCCGTGCGAACCTCATGAAGTTCAACAAGGCCAAGTGCAAGGTCCTGCAGATGGGCCGGGGCAATCTCAAGCACAAATACAGGCTGGGCCGAGAATGGATAGAGAGCAGCCCTGAGGAGAAGGACTTAGGGGTGCTGGTTGACGAGAAGCTCCGGATGACCTGGCAATGTGCACTTGCAGCCCAGAAAGCCAACCATATCCTGGGCTGCATCAAAAGAAGTGTGACCAGCAGGTCAAGGGAGGTGATTCTCCCCCTCTACTCTTCTCTCATGAGACCCCACCTGGAGTACTGTGTCCAGCTCTGGGTCACTCAGCATAAGAAAGACATGGACCTGCTCGAGTGGGGCCAGAGGAAGGCCATGAAGATGGCTCAGAGGGCTGGAGCATTTCCTATGAAGACAGGCTGAGAGACTTGGGGCTGTTCAGCCTGGAAAAGAGAAGGCTCCAGGGGGACCTTATAGTGGCCTTCCAGTACCTAAAGGGGGTCTACAAGAAAGCCAGAGAGGGACTTTTTACAAGGGTGTGTAGAGATAGGATGAGGGGTAATGGCTTTAAACTGAAAGAGGGTAGATTTAGATTAGATGTAAGGAAGAAATTCTTTACTGTGAGGGTGGTGAGGCACTGGAACAGGTTGCCCAGAGAAGTTGTGGATGTCCCATCCCTGGAAGTGTTCAAGGCCAGGTTGGATGGGGCTTTGAGCAACCTGGTTGAGTGGAAGGTGTCCCTGCCCATGGCAGGAGGGTTGGAACTAGATGATCTATAAGGTCCCTTCCAACCCAAACCATTCTGTGATTCTGTGATTTATAAAACTCCAACCCAACTGCACTTCCCTGCTACTAACATCTATAATTCAAAGGAATTATCTGTTTTTATACATAATTATTGTCATGAGGGCTAGTAATACAAAATCCATACATAGTACTAAAGAAATAAAATCAGACATCCACATTCAACCTAAATAAAAGCAAAACCAGCTAAGTTTTGCTTTTAGGGTCATTGTTCAAGAAGGAAAAAAACCCTTATAAGACACTTGAACAAAGCAGAAGTCAGTGAAGTAATATATTAAGTAATGTTTCAGCACCATTTAATCAATTTTTTCTTTTTTACTTATTCAAGCTCTTTCAAATTCTTTTGGTTTTAAAGAAACAGTTATCAATAATGGAGCAAAAAGATCTAAAAAACTCATTCAAAGAAGTTACCAATAAAACTCTGATGTATAAAATTGCTAATTTGTACTGAGACTCTGATTTGTTGGATGGACCAGCAGGAGACAAACTGCACATGAGGCAAACATCTAGAAAACAATCCAGCCCTTTGCTTTACACTACCCTTCTGAAAGCAGAACTACAGGAGAAGTAACATAGTGGATCCTCGTCCCTGGCAGTGCACAAAGTGGTTCTGCCAAGTAAAGCCTGCTTCTATTATGGCAGCAAATGCATCACTTTCTTCTCACATAACAGTTGAATACTGAGAAGGAATAAGTCTTCAAACTATAAAATACAGAGAACAAAGGAGATACTCTAAAATGCTTCTTTTTTAGCCCACCACCCACTTTTCTCAAGGCTAGATGGGAACATTTGCAGACAAACACTTACTTACGGAAGTGAATAAATAGTGCAAATAACACAGGAGCACTTTATTAGAACTGAACTGGTAGAAGTCACACAAGTACTGATTATAACTTCTGTAGAAACAATGACCTGAATGAGCAGTAATACTCAAGTTACTCAAGTCAATCAACAAGGCAGGTTTTTATAGGAGTCAACACAAAGATGAAGAACTAAAATTTTTGTAAAACACTAAAAATATTCACTAGTTATAAACCACTCCACACACAAAATTTACTACCCATTTGGGTACCACTAAAGCATCCTCTTCTGTCACTATGAAACTAGTATGCATTATAACAATTTGTACTTCAAAGGAAGACTGCAAGCTCTTACCAGATAATCATCAGGCTTGATACCAAAAAGTTCTCTGAAATAGCGGAAGGCAAGAGGTGCGTACGTCTTAAATCTGAAGTCAGGGTAATGATGAGCAGGGGTGAGATTGCTCCCTTCACTGAAAACAAAAACAAAAATAAACCAAATGCAATTATTATTGAGCAATTTTTAGTGACCTCCTCCTTGCAGCTAGTTTTACTGTAAAGCTGCCTAACTCAAGCATTGGCCTTCTGAGACAAGAGTCATAAATGCAGATAAACCTCCCTATCACTATTAATCAGTGTAATTGAAATGTCTGTGAGCGATGGAATACTGCCAGCAAATTCCTTTCTCCCTCCTTAAAGGAAATGACTATTTTCACCACCTATATACATTTGCGTAAAGATGGGGTGTAAACTAATGCTACAATTTCCAATATCCCTCCAAGGTAAGCCAGTCTAATAGCTTATTGACACAGGAAGGGTCACCCCCACCTCATGTAAGCTCATGGAAAAAGTTTGGAAGGCAACGCAGCAAAGCAACTTCACACTAGCTTGGTGACCTGAGTTGGTTTGCAGGGGAGTCAGACGGATACTAAGGACAGCACAACACAGAGAGCAGAACCGTGTGGCCAGAGCAGTGGGAAGGAAGCAGGACTACATACATTTTTTGGTGCCAGCAAACATTGATTGGCTCAGCCTTATTTATGAAATGGCATCCTCAGCATTCGTCTCTTCTGCAGGCTAACTGCACTTACGGTATCTCTTTCTTTCTTGCTAATATAGTCCAGAACTGGGAAGCCATTCTGGCTTTGCTGACCTTAAAGTGGTTTTCTGTTTGTCTGCCTGTCATGTCATGTGTTTTACCCCACGTCAATCTAAACCAGCACTAGCTTACATGCTCAGTTGGTTAAACAGGAACACAAGGTACAGATCCTTTGGGGAATTCTGGAAAATGATATGCAGTTGTATGCAAGATACAGATTCAAACTAGAAGAGGCACAGACAAAGACTACGAGGGTGACCAGCCTGGAAGACAGTCTTTCTCAAAGGAATAAACAAATAAATAAATAATTATTGCAGCCTCCTTAGCTCTTTTCCATGTTGTATATTTACCATCTCACTGTATTTTTAGGCTGCAGTTGTATGAGTCTTGAGATGAATACTGCATGATTTAAGCTAAAGGAAAAGGTCAGCAGCAAAATGCTGCCAGAACTAAAAAATAAATAAAAGGTGGCTGTGGATTCATTTATGATGGAAACTAAAAGAAGGCTTTTAAGCAGAAGAGTAAAGTTCTATACTGTGATTTCAACATAGACAAGAACAGCTTTAAGACAAAGTTTGGTCAGTCTGAATGGTTTGATTTGTTAGATGAGTACAAAATCCAAGACTTGACACAGTGGCCAAAATCAGCTCTTCCAGCACTTCTTTACTCATTTATCCTAACTAAATTATTCAGAAATGCAGCATGTACCTTTATGTTTCACAAGAAGAATATCCAAAGTATACAAAAAAAAAAAAAAAAAAGCTAGGAATTCACACAGATATGAAAAGGAATAAACTCTAAGCAACATTCCTGCAAAGACTAAATTAAATATCATGATAATATTTAATAGCTTTGATCCTGTATAATTAATGCTTGTCATACAAACTTGCCACCTTCCACTAATAACTGATGACAGAATGACAGAAGTCTATCCAACGCCACCTAGCTGCCCCTGCATGCATACCACCAAAACCAACAGGACCGAACTGCTGCTAATTAAACAGTGTGAGCTGGTGAACAAGCTTTCTCAGGCTCTAGAAATGCATATACTTCAGACTCTTGAATAGGAGATGAAAGGAGGGAAAAACCAACTTGATTTCTGTCTGGAAATCACAAATAAAAAGATGGTTGTGGATGACCAATGATACATACAAAGACATTAGAATACTGCTGCTTCTTTGAGTGTTAAACCATTGTCGTGGTTTAACCCCAGCCAGCAACTAAGCACCACATGGCCGCTCACTCACTCCCCCCAACCCAGTGGGATGGGGGAGAAAATCAGGAAAAGAAGTAAAACTCGTGGGTTGAGACAAGAACGGTTTAATAGAACAGAAAAGAAGAAACTAATAATGATAATGATAACACTAATAAAATGACAACAGTAATAATAAAAGGATTGGAATGTACAAATGATGCGCAGTGCAATTGCTCACCACCCGCTGACCGACGCCCAGCTAGTCCCCGAGCCATGATTCCCCCTGCCCCCACTCCCCCCAGTTTATACACTAGATGTGACATCACATGGTATGGAATACCCTGTTGGCCAGTTTGGGTCAGGTGCCCTGGCTGTGTCCTGTGCCAACTTCTTGTGCCCCTCCAGCTTTCTCGCTGGCTGGGCATGAGAAGCTGAAAAATCCTTGACTTTAGTCTAAACACTACTTAGCAACAACCGAAAACATCAGTGTTATCAACATTCTTCACATACTGAACTCAAAACATAGCACCATACCAGCTACTAGGAAGACAATTAACTCTATCCCAGCTGACACCAGGACAACCATACACTTAAAAACTAGTGAAGGCTGCCTAGTCCTAATGAACTCATCTAATCACTTTATCGTCTACAGTATCACAACTCCAAGGTGTTAAAATCAAATCCACGTGTACATTATTGTTCTATTAGACAGCAAAAAATGGAAATCTGTAGGATACTAGGCTGAAGATGGTAGTTTTTCTTTACAGTTAAGATTTGCTAATGCTGCTTCTTCTAAGGTCTTTCAGCTGCTCAGAACACTGCCAGTCTTGTCTGACATTAAGTTTTATGTAGTTGGATGCGTCTCACTGAATTTTTGTGCAACATGAGGATGCCACAGGGGTCATATATAGCTGCTGGGAACCTGGGGGCATACTTGTAAATGCATTTAATTGTTGTAAGATGCAGACAAGAACAGAACAGAGTGTTCCCTGCTGAAGCACCACATCATTGTCAGGGAAGATTAATCATCTAAACTTTTTTATAAAGTCCTACCTTTCAGTACATAAATACCTTTATAAATCTGCTTCCTGCAGCCATAAGTCAAAAGCTTCTTTTGTGAAAGTGTGGCAATAAACAGATTACATGTCCTTACTATACCAGAACATGTACTCTTGTTGGAACTTCAGCAGGCTGAAATGAAGATAAGGAGGTTTGCTATGATAATACCATGGATAAGTGCATATGGAGTAAAATGACCAATACTGGGTCTGCAGGTAGACAGTATGTATAGTAAGTGGAGATTTATTCCAGAATAATTGCAAAACAGAGCAATTATTTTGGAACAGCATCTACAGAGAGAGCAATTCCATGTATTTAGAGCACATGAGCTTACTTTATTACAGATATGACAGTCAATTTCACTATGCAGACAAGTGTCCTTATTCTTTGTAAAATCATCTTAAAAAATCCCTTTTACACCCTACCATTTCTGTTGAACATATCAATTAGTTTCAGCTTCACTGCCTAATAGAATAGTTTACAAGATCCCAACAGTAAGCTCCTCTGTGATGTAAGCAGCAAGCTTGACACAAATTTAAGATTTTTTGGTTACCCCTCTGGAATAAAGTTTGTAAGGTTTTCTTGTTGCTACTTTTAACAGAAAGAGCGTCCTCACTTCCAGTAATTTCCTACAGTAATGGAAAACCTTCAAATTCCTTGTGGCTGAGTATGTCTTTGCTCTTACCTGAAAAGGACAGTTTCCACTGTACAGATGCTTGATGTAAATACATCTTTACCCTATTTAGACATGAAATTATTCACCTTCCACTCTATTAGCTCTTGAGAGAATGTATTTCATAGTTTATCCCCACATTTTCTTGGTGCTTTTTACAAGTGCATTTCACTCTGGCTGGATTAAAGTATGTGCACAAAGCACTACGTATAACAATTTTTAACCAGGCTAGGGAGTTTCATGGGGATGATTATGTCTTTGAAGTTGAACAAGAAAAATACCTGTGATCTGTTGACAAAAAACTTAATGCAAAATGGAGCTTTGGATATAATAGAAGTGTACTCTATAAAAAAAAGAAGGTAATCATATAATTTTCCTCTCAGATAGTTGAGGGTGCAGGTCTACCAGAAAAAAAAGAAAAGGAAAAATAAAGGCTTTTAATACCAGCTTTGATTCTGGCAATCTTGAAGAATTCAAGTCTCTGTATACAAGCTATGACAAACAATATAGGCTTTGGAAAGATTAGGAAGCAATTGTAACTTATGAGGTATTTTAATAACCTTAGCTGTAAGACCACACAAAAGCAAAAGATTGGTAGGTAGAATAAAAAAAGAGAGATTAAGCTTACTATGCACGTTTGCTTTAATACTTGAATTTTAGATTTTTTTTTAAATCAAGCACACCTAGAAATGACAGTATGTGCATCTTAACCTGTCTCTTAGTAAATGCTGAAGGCTGATTTAAGTGTAGGTTGTGCAGTATCAAACTAAAAATGAACTAAAACTAATTATACTTTTAATGGCTAACACCATGGCTTGCAAAAACTTTGCTGAACCAGACACCCAGATATGTTTCTCGGCAGCTTTTCTTTACTATGGCCGCACCCTGGTAGGACGTATTCAGGAGATAGCACACCTATCTGAAGGGGCAGAGAAGGCTAGCTGCATCTCTTCATAGCAAGCTTTCATCACAGAGCAATGTCAATAGGCTCTGATGTAGCTGTCAACAAAAGAAATAGTCACGCTGTAGTTGTGGGCCCATGTATAACCTTCTTGTATGTTACTGTAAAAACAGTGAAGAGGAGGAACACCTCAGTTCTCTCATGTGAAAGCAACTCTTTTTTAAATCTTAAAATCAAAATAAAACATCTAAAATTAAATGCTCCAAATATAAAAAACTAAGAGTATCCAATCTCAGTTTCACTGTTCTTGGATAAAGCTGCTCTTTTACAATACATCAAAATGTGTTTAAACTCTACAAACCATACCCAATAAATACATACTGACAGATCAGGTAGTGCTTTGGTGTATTCATTTCCTATATATCATTTTAGGAAAGGAACTGTTTCCCACATGATGGAAGTAGCTATTATGGCTACCTGTACAAATAGGTGCATGTTTGTTTTTTTCATATTGTGGGATAAAGTCCAGTGGTAATATCCTTGTTTTTCACGGTATGTTGTCCTATACTTTCAGTTACTATATGCTATCCTAAGCAGTCCTCTGCAAGGCAGCTTTGAAATACAACTGTGAAAAGTAAATATCTTCAAAACAAGTCAAGCCAATCATATCTATGTAACAGCTGAATACACAGACATTTTTTATGATTATGATGATATGACTATTTCAGAACCAACTGGAGATGCCAATAAACCAAGGGATCACAGAGTACTTTAAAAATAGTTTAAATATTTCTACATAACCACACAAGTATCCAGGTTATCACAGGTTTACCAAGAATTGACAGTAACAGAAGTAGCTAAGACCAGTAATTCATAATGAACATGTTTTTGCTTTTGTTGCCACAGTATCCCCATTTTGAATCCTATTTGTTTTGCAAACATAAATGACTTCCTCCTATCTGTGCTATCACTCTACTCACAAACCATAAAAAGTGTGTCAGAACTTGGGTCATCCTGTGTACCTCTGCAACCAAAGCACCAAAGAAGAGCAGCAGCATTTTATCAAAGGCTTCAGGCCACTTTCTTATCTGTCTTGTGAAACTGCGCAACTGGAAACAAATACAGTGCCATAAGTTACACACCAACTAAGCGTTAGTGTGAACATTTGAGTACTATTCACACTGAACCTGCAGAACATTCTTTACTAACTTCTTTAATTACAAAGACACTACTTAGCACATCAGGTAACCTATGATACAGGTTTGGTACAAGGATTTTTCCAAGGGCAAGTGTCAGTTTTCCTCATTTTTCTAAATCAGTCCTCAAAAACACACCAGAAAACAGTACACTTCAGTTTCAGATGTAGGATAAAGCCCAGACTGGTTAAAATATGTCAAAGGTTTTACTTTTCTTAGTACTTTTGACTACTTATTTGGGCTGTCATCCAAATGCTATCATAATACAATATTAAGCTTTTGACATTAAATAGCAGAAAGCAGTGAATAATCTTTCATTAGCATCACAAGAAAGCAATTTGTAATTGAACCAATTCACTGTACAGATGACTGTAGGTGCAGGGTGCATACAGGTCAACAGCATATAACAGACTTGCTAGTTAAATTAGAAACCATAGCAAATGTTCTCAATATGCAGGGTCTAGACCCTGAAAATTAAGTGTATTAGCAGGGGAAGTGCATAAGACTGATTAACAGCTTGATGTAAAAAGGTCAGACTCACAGCTGTGCTTAGCAGCAGCCTCCATCTAAAAAAACAAAAAGAGATGGAGCCTGAAACATATTGCCTTGCTCCAAATGCTCTGCATTTCTGAAGCTGCATATGACTGACTAGCCAAAGTTAGCTGACAGAATGGAGCAGCTTCTGTTCGGCTTGTCAAGCATCACCATAGAAAATGTGCCTACTTAGTACGTCTGCTGGAAGAGCTTAGCAGGCTGCACACATTGCCATCTCACAGGCAGCTGCATGGCCCCGTGGCCCAGTGACCAGCTCAAGCCACCACTGCCTGAGACAGCTAGGCTTATTAGCTCGGCAAGGAGCCTTTCTAACCATGGCCACATTACTTGGAGCCATCTCCACACTTGAATCAAACAGCTGTCAAAACATTGCTGTAGCCACATTGCACAAATGACTGATTTGGAGACAAAATGTGCCACCAAGAAATGAACTGGTTACAACCAAGTAAGTCAGGGGCACAGAGCAGAATGCAGGAAGGGGAGAATATGCCTCACACAGCTGAGTCATAGGACAGAGCACAGAGCACAGGCGGGATGCACAACCTTCCCACTGAACTCTCCAGCCACTGCTGCAGCACTACCAGCACCAGGTAAGCAACTCTCTTGCTACGTTTCCAAAGCAGCATTTAAAAGCCAGAAGAGAAGTTACTTGGCGTAGTTCCCCCGGGGTTTCACCCTATTCAGGGAGCTGGGCGGCAACTTCAGACACTGTATCTTCAGAATCAACTGGGTCACTGCAGACTGCATTTCTTTCTCAGTCCAAGGAGCATATTTGCATAGTGCCATTTAAACTCAATCTGGACAGTGGTTCTCAGTTAACTCCTTTATAGCAGCCCCTAGTAATACCTCCCTTAGTTCCCAAATGCAACACGTTATAAACTCCTGGGCAGGCTGAAGAGAAAGGGATGAAGGGGGTGCCACAATGTGAAGCAGAAAGTGACAAAGGCACTTTTCCACCCCCGTTCACCACTACAATGTACAAATGAAAGCAAGCACCTTACCAATTCAAATCCACCCACTCTACACAGATGCCTGTACTTCACTCAAAGTCACTTTCTGAAATAAACACTTGAATGAATCTGGGCTAAACTCTGACCAATTTAAGCCAGTTACAAAGTAACTGTGGACCAGGCATAACCTGCAATCCATGGAGTTACTCCTGATTTAGATCAAAAGCTCCCACAATACACAGGGCAGTTATGTTCAGGTCTGAATGGACCACTTTTTTCCCCTGGCATTTTTCTCTCTCCTTCATGAAATCCTGGAAGTGTTTTGCTATGGTTACCGAAGCTGAGGTACAGGTGGTGCTGAGGTTTACTTCAGGGGCTGAGAGATATGCAGAGACTATTTATCTTCTGCAACTGATAACAATTTATAAACAACTATCTTCTGCAACTGATAACAATTTATAAACAACTGCTGACTGTTTTCCCCTGACAGTAAAAGGCCACAGATAACACTATTTTGCTTGCTGGTGTGCAGGCTGCTGTTTTGTTGCATTTCTACTAGCTCAGGTCTATTTTATTGCTGCCACCATAACAGTGTGTCTGCTGCTGTCAAAGCAGCAGGTGTGCCCATGACTCTGCAAAACAGCTGTCGTCTCACCTCGCTGCCAGACCCGTATGAGGCAAGGTGGATGTAGGGGAAACATGGGAGGAAGGTGGAGCAGGACAGGTTGCGAAAAGGCAGGCTGCTGTGAACTGGCCACAACAAAGGGGAAGTTCAGCTAATAGCCTGCTTGCAGTTGCAGCTGAATTATGCGTACCCAAAGCAAGTGGAAAAAATGCTACTCCTTGCTTGGGAAGCACCTGCTTTCAGCACCACACTTGCTGCACTGTCAGGTTCTCCTCCAGCTGCTGACATCTGGCAAAAAGTTACTTAACCTTGGCTTGCTCTGAGGTGCTTCCACATAGAGGTCAGCCCACCGGACCTGCTGGTGTAACTAATTTCAGCTAATTGCTTTCAACCCAAACCAATCCAAAAGGGGAAAAAAAAATCATTAAAGTAATGACTTTTAACAATACTGCCTTCACATGTAGGTACTGTCATCGGAAAAAGTGAAGAGCACCTGAGGTGCACCTTGGGAGCGCAGCCCTATCTGAAAGAACGCTTAACCTTAGCTTTTTACCTCTGACAAGGGTAACGAAGCTACCTATAGATATGACTTAGGAGCAATCCACATAATGCCATCATGAAACACGCAATGTCTCAACACCCTCAACCAGCAAGAAAGAAGCCTGTATCATTATGTGCAATCCTAAATGATAACAATTTATGCAAACTAATGCCACTTTGGATTGAAACCATTTTAGATAACTGAATGTGCATGTTACATTGAGACACAGGAAGGACTTGAAATTTGACATTTCTGTGCATTAGCATAAAAAAATCAAGTGTCATGGTTTTAAGAGATTGCTATGGATAGCCAATTTTTAGTTTCACAGAGAATGTTATCAGCAAATGCTCTCTATAGAGAGGCTCTTTGTTGTAGTCAAGATGACTCACTGTTATATACTCCTGCTTACTAGATAGCTATGCAAAAAAAAAGCTATGCTGCTCTGGCTATTACTTTTGTCTAATTTTCCTCATATTATTTATTTATTTATTTATTTATTTATAGGAAGCTGTCCGGAAAGGTGCTACTAAAGCTTCTATAATAAATATTGTCAGCGCAAACAGGCTACTCCTTCTGCCTTTGTTTTCTTTCTAAGGCAGAAGGGATCTCTCCCAGCTCTCCCTTTAAACCAACACAAAACAGAGAAGTCTCATTTCTGAGTGTATATGGAAGTTTCACAGGAGAGAAAACATGCAATGCTATCGACTACAAACCATTTTATTTTACTTGTTCCTTTAAAACTATGTTAAAAAAGATAGAGATTAGATTTTTTCCCAAAACTGTGCTATGTAATAAAACAGTTTTAGCATGTATGTTTCATTTAATTTCCCTGAACAACAAACC
Source organism: Harpia harpyja (assembly GCF_026419915.1). NCBI lineage: Eukaryota > Metazoa > Chordata > Aves > Accipitriformes > Accipitridae > Harpia > Harpia harpyja. The sequence continues at coordinate 78,525,176 of NC_068969.1, read as the reverse complement.
TGGCATCGCAGCCAGACTACAGAAACCTGCATTGCTGTCACAGTCACACACTTCACAAATATGATGGCTCACTCCCTCTCACTCCATTTTTCAGACCAATAAAAACTTTTACATAATATGCAAATTTCTCAGCTGTAATTTGGATTTTTTTAAACAAGCAAAATTTTGTGATTAGAGTGTAGGAAACCACATGCACATAGTTAACCTCTCTATATTTACCTCATCTACGAGAGAAAGACTACAAAACTTGCACAAACCTTATAGTTAACACCAGAACAAGGATCTGAATACCCTCAATTACTAGGAACTGAACAATGTAATGTAAAAGCTTCATTTCACATAAGAAACAGATCTTTTTCTCCTTAAAGGATTTCTCAGTTCAGAGGAAAACAGGAGTTGAATGAAGCAAATTTACATAAGGAGAGATCAACTTTAAAGTGCTTGCAATTATTTTGTACATTGTCACTTTAACTTTGTTTTAGTGATGTCAGTAATTTTTAAGCATTGTAAATTATTAGAAAGAGTTTACGAAGTAGTATTCAAACTGCACATGAACAAAACTTTGAAAAACTCAAAGACAGCATTCCCAAATTCAGGGAATACTGCAATCATAGCATGCCCTTACAGAAATGATGGGCACTACTGGTACTTAGCACTTCTAAGAACCCAGACAACATTGAACAGAGCAAGTCATCCTGGTTTTGACATATATTTTTCCTAAACCTTCTTCATCCATTCCTAGCAAATGTAAGTTGGAAAAGTTACATGGCACTGTACTTCAGCTTCTGAAGCACCCAAATGAGTATGACCTTGATTTCTCTCATCAGCATAACTATATTATTACAAACTCTATACCATCAACTTGGCAGCGATACAAGCTGAGGTAGCCAAATGCAAAGCAGTAACGGTGCACAACCTGCAGCCAGCTAGTAAGAGCTAAGCTTCATCACAGGCTGAAGTCCTGGGTAGAATTTTATAGTATAGTGTAAATTCTTATATTATTCTTGACACTGCAGGACTTGAATTTTCATAATTTTGACAACACCTCAACAAAATGGCAAATATTATTCTCAGTTTTTAGAAACTAAACAAACATGTGAATGCTGGACGTAATACTTAATTGCATATAGATCCACAAATCACTTCCTGCTGTAATCAACAGATCCTTTAATTGAAAGTATCACAATTACTTTCCTTCTCTAGAAGTGTGTATTGGCTTTGTGTGGCAAGGTTTTGGTAGCAGGGGGGGCATTACAGGGGTGGCTTCTGTAAGAAGCTGCTGGAAGCTTCCCCTGTGTTCGAGAGAGCGAATACCAGCCGGCTCCAAGACGGACCTGCTGCCGGCCAAGGCTGAGCCAATCAGTGATAGCGGTAATGCCTCTGTGATAACATTTTTAAGAAGGGGAAAAAAGTTGGGACAGACAGAGAAACAGCAGCCAGAGAGAGGAGTGAGAACATGTAAGAGAAACAACCCTGCAGACACCAAGGTCAGTGAAGAAGGAGGGGGAGGAGATGCTCCATGCGCCGGAGCAGAGATTCCCCTGCAGCCCGTGGGGAAGACCATGGCGAGGCAGGCTGTCCCTCTGCAGCCCATGGAGGTCCACGGTGGAGCAGATATCCACCTGCAGCCCATGGAGGACCCCATGCCGGAGCAGGTGGGTTCCCGAAGGAAGCTGTGACCCCGTGGGAAGCCTGCGCTGGAGCAGGCTCCTGGCAGGACCTGCGGATCTGTGGAGAGAGATGCCCACGGAGCAGGTTTTCTGGCAGGACTTGTGACCCCGTAGGGGACCCACGCTGGAGCAGTGTGCTCCTGAAGGATTGCACGCCGTGGAAAGGACCCATGCTGGAGCAGTTTGTGAAGAACTGCAGCCCATGGGAAGGACCCACGTTGGAGAAGTTCATGGAGGACTGTCTCCCGTGGGAGGGATCCCATGCTGGAGCAGGGGAAGAGTGTGATGAGTCCTCCCCCTGAGGAGGATGAAGCGGCAGAAAATAACGTGTGATGAACTGACCGTAAACCCCATTCCCCGTCCCCCTGTGCCGCTGGGGGGGGTTGGTAGAGAATCCAGGAGTGAAGTTGTGCCCAGGAAGAAGGGAGGGGTGGAGGGAAGGTGTTCTGAGATTTGGTTTTATTTCTCATTACCCTACTCTGGTTGATTGGTAATAAATTGAGTTAATCTTCCCCAAGCTGAGTCTGTTTTGCCCGTGATGGTAACTGGTGAGTGATCTCTCCTGTCCTTATCTTGACCCACAAGCTCTTTGTTACATTTTCTCTCCCCTGTCCAGCTGAGGAGGGGGAGTGATAGAACAGCTTTGGTGGGTACCTGGCATCCAGCCAGGGTCAACCCACCACAAAGTGACAAGTCTCAAATCTTCAGTTGAATATCTTCCCATTTTTCTCCCTACCTTCATTTTCAATGACAACATGAAGACAGGATAATTTTCAAGCTCTCATACATTAAACTTACTCTAACTCCATTTTGTTAGAACTGGAAAACAATCCTTGTTTGAAATATCTAGTTAAGAGTTTCATTATGAAATCCTATTGAAAATACATTGAATAGGTTTGTCCTTACCTCGGTAGGAAGACACTTTCCACGACATAGAAGTCTTGCATAAGAACATCCCTGTCCGGTTTTGATGTAAGGTTTCCTACTGTGTATCCTATTCCCAGCTGGATAGCACCTTTAATAGCCGAGGATGTAGTCTGCATAGAAAGTAAGAATTCAAGCATAAGTTTCCTAAAAATAGATTTCTGTTCTTTACCAGTAATGTTATATGCTAAACTCTTAATCATTTTTGTAATAACACCGCCATGTCATCTTTACCCCCTAGACCACAGACAGATGACCGATTTTCAATCAAAAGATTTAAAAGAAACACTATGTTGTAGCAAAAGCTACAAAAATCAATGCTCTGGTTGTACAGACTGAGACTTTTCAAATTGCCCAAATCATTTAGACATTGGGTTCTAACTAATCATAGAATCATAGAATACCAGGTTGGGAGGGACCTCAAAGATCATTTGGTGCAACCTTTCATGGCAAAAACAGGGTCTAGACAAGATGGCCGAGCAGCCTGTTCAGCCAAATCTTAAAAGTGTCCAATGTTGGGGAATCCACCACTCTCCTGGGGAGATTATTTCAGGAGCTGATTGTTCTCATTGTGAAAAATTTTCCTCTTGTGACCAACCAGAATCTCCCCAGGAGTAACCTGTATCCATTATCCCTCGTCTTTTCTGTGTGACTCCTTGTAGAAAGGGAGTTTCCATCTTCTTTTTAGCCACCCTTTAAATACTGGAACATGGTGATAAGGTCTCCCCAAGCCTTCTTTTCTCAAGGCTGAACAAACCCAGATTTCTCAGCCTTTCCTCATATTGCAGGCTTCCCAGTCCTTTGATCATCTTTTGTGGCCCTTCTCTGGACCCTCTCCAGCCTGTCCACATCTTTTTTGCATAGTAGGGACCAAAACTGAACACAGTATTCCAGGTGTGCCTTGACAAGCACCGGGTAGAGTGGGATAATGACTTCTTTATCTCTGCTGGTGTTGCCCTTGTTGATGCAGCCAGCATCCTGTTGGCTTTCTTTGCTGCAGCAGCACACTGTTCACTCATACTGAGCTGCTTGTCCACCAGGACCCCCAGGTCCCTTTCCACAGAGCTGCTCCCCAGATGGGTAGATCCCAGTCTGTGCTGCACTCTTGGATTATGTTTTCCCAGACCTTACATTTGTCTTTGTTGAACATCATAAGGTTCTTGTTAGCCCACTCTTCCAGCCTATCCAGGTCTTCCTCCAGGGTGGCTCTCCCTTCCAAAGTGTCCACTTCCCCACTCAGTTTGGTATCATTGGCAAAATTCATCAGGGTATACTTGATCCCATCATCCAGATCCCTTAGAAAGATATTAAACAGCATTGGGCCCAATATCGATCCCACTTGTGACAGGCTGCCAGTTTGAAAAGGAGCTATTATCCACCACTCTCGGAGGGCGGTCTGTCAGCCAGTTCCCCACCCACCACACAGACCACTTGTCTAGACTGTAACGCATTGGTTTCTCTAGGAGGAGGCTCTGGGAAACCATATTGAAAACCTTGGAGAAATCCAGGTAGAAAATGCTTGCCCCACATCATCTGAGCAGGTTACTCTGTCATAGAAGGACATCAGGTTTGACAAGCATGATTTGCCCTTGGTGAATCCATGCTGGCTTTTCCCAATCCCATGCTTCATTTGACTTGTGATAGGCCCCAGGAGGATTCATTCTATAACTTTCCCAGGGACTGAAGTAAGACTGATGTGCCTATAATTTCCTGGATCCTTCTTTAAGCCCTTCTTGTAGATGGGGGTGATGTTAGCCTTCTTTCAGCATGCTGGGGTCTCCCCTCATCTCCACCACTTCTTAAAGATTATGGGGAGCAGCCTCGCAACAATGTCAGCCAGCTCTCTTAACACCCTTGGGTGGATATTGTCAGGGTCTATCGATTTGTAGGGGTCAAGTTCCTGTAACAGTTCACATACCAACTCTTCCTTCACTGATGGTGGGTCTGTGTTTGCATCAACCTGGATTTTTCTCCGAAGGCCTGGGACCTAACAGTGCTGATAAAGACAGAGATGAAGGAAGTGTTGAGAACCTTTGCCTTTTCAGCATTACTGGTGACCAGCTCACCCCTCCTGTTCAACAGTGGGCCAATATTTTCCTTCTCTTTCTGCTTGTTTACGTACCTGAAAAACCCTTTTTTGTAGTTTTTGATATCTTTGGCCAATTTCAATTTGAGCTCAGCTTTCGCTTTTCTAACTGCATCTCTGCACACCCTGGCAATGCCCTTGTAGTTTTCAACAGGTATTTGTCCACTTTTCCATGTCTGGTATGCTTCTTTTTTTGGTTTTGAGCAGACTCAGAAGCTCACAGTTAAGCCACGGGGGTCTCTTGCTCTGCCCGCTTCCGTTACCTTTAAAGGGCATGACTGGTTTTGTGCTTCCAGGAGAGTGTTCTTGAAAACCTTCCAGCACTCGCTAGCTCCTTTATCCTCCATGGAAGCTTCCCATGGAATCCCTCCCAATCAACCTCTGAGCTAGCTGAAGTTTGCTCTTCTAAAATCTAAAACCTTTGTCTTAGCACTAACCTTCAGCATGCTCAGCAGGATCCCAAACCCCACAATATTGTGATCACTGCAGCCAAGGCTATTACTAACCGAGATATTACAAAGCAGGTTTTCTTGGTTTGTGAGTAGCAAGTCCAGCAGTGCCTCATTCCTCGTTGGCACATTGGTTTTGGTTTATGTGGCAGGGTTTTGGTAGCGGGGGAGGAGCTACAGGGATGGCTGCTGTGAGAAGATGCTAGAAGCTTGCCCAGCTCCAAGACAGACCCAGCTCTGGCCAAGGCTGAGCCCACCAGCGACGGTGGTAGCGCCTGTGGGATAACATACTTAAGAATGGGAAACCTGTAGCAGAGAGGGGAGTGGGATGTGAGAGGACACCCTCTGCAGACACTGAGGTCAGTGCAGAAGGAGGGGAGGAGGAGCGCCGGAGGAGGGGATGCCCCTGCAGCCCATGGTGAGACAGCAGGCTCTCCCCACCCAGCCCATGGAGGGGAGTGGGGGAGCAGATGCCCACCTACAGCCCACGGAGGACCCCACACCGGAGCAGGTGGATGCCCCGAAAGATGGCCGTGACTCCATGGGAAAGCCCGCACTGGAGCAGTCTGTGCCTGAAGGACTGCAGCTCACAGAAAGGACCCACACTGGAGCAGCTCTTGAAGGACTGCAGCCCATAGGAAGGACCCACGCCAGAGAAGTTCATGGAGGACTGTCTCCTGTGGGAGGGACCCCACGCTGGAGCAGAAGAGTGAGGAGTCCTTCCACTGAGGAGGAAGGAGCGGCAGAGACAACGTGTGATGAACTGACCCCAACCCCCATTCCCCGTCCCCCTGTGCCGCTGGGCGGGGGAGGAGGTAAAGAAAATTGGGAGTGGAGTGGAGCCAGAAAGGAGGGAGGGGTGGGGGAAGGTGTTTTAAGATTTGGTTTTACTTCCCATTATCCTGTTTTGATTTGATTGGTAGTAAATTAAATTGATTTTGTTTTTTCCCCAAGTTGAGCCTGTCTTTTGCCCGTGACCATAATTGGTGACTGATCCCTCCCTGTCCTTGTCTTGACCCATGAGCTTTTTGTTATATTTTCTCTTCCCCAACCCACCAGGGGGGGAGGAGCGAGTGAGCGGCCTAGTGGTGTTTTGTTGCCGGCTGGGCTTAAACCACGACACACATCTAAGATTTATATGAGGAAGCAGTCCTCTACACATTCCAGGAACTTGATGGATGACATTTGAGCTGCTGTATTGTTCTAACAAAAGTGGGGGTAATTGAAGTCACCGTAAGAACGAGGCTCTGCTGACCCAAAGGTTGCTTAAGTGACCCAAATATTGCTTCATTGGCCTTATTGTCTTGGTTTGGAGGTTGGTAGCAGATGCCTACTGTAAGATCCTCCTTGGAGATGACCCCTCTTCATCTTGACCCAGAGGCATATGATAGGGCTTCCAGAATTGCCATAGTTGACTTCTATATATTCAAGGTTCTCCTTAACATAAAGCGTGACTCCTCCACCTCTTCTTCCCTGCCTGTCTTTACAAAACAGCCTATAGCCATCCATCATGAACCTCTTAAGACACTTCCAATCTAACTGTAAGATCTAACTGCATTCAAACTGCTTCAGGAGTTTGAAACAGCATGCCTTATCTTCTGGGAAAAACAGTTACAAATTCCAGGCAATTGTATGTACATGCCAAGGCAACACAATGCAGACTAATGGTTTAAATGCAGATTCTGGATACAAATGTATTTATTAAGTTCTGCTTAACAGTCTATGCAAGAGGTGCATTAACTCTGGGGAATCCAGAGAGAAATGAAAGGAAAGAAAAATCTCTCTATAAAGATCTATACACAGATTGAAATGACTTAAATTCAACAAACACGACTTGCAAGGGAGAGAAGCATTCAAAAGGACAGTGACAAATAGTCATAGATACTGTATATACGTAAATTGAGACCATATCTGAAACTTTCTCATGCTGACTAGACAATCCTGTTGGATAGATAAAAAAAATGGCAGAACTCAGTCAAAATAAGAAATTAGCCAAGAAAGGAATTCTTAAGAAAAGAAGGAAGGAGTGAATAAAGAAAACCATTGGGAAGGGAAAGAAGGCTATCAGGAAGGGAGTATCTTCCCTTGACATGGTTTATATTCACCAGTATGAAGATACCATTTTGGTTCCTGTTTTCAGGTTTTACCTCCCACCCACCAAACAAGCAAGGGACTATCAGTGGAAGCAAAGAACACCAGAAGTTTCACGGTCAGAACTGCTTCAGCACTTGAACAAAAACATTTCAGGACTGGGAATTACATAAGAAGGGGTTCAAGTACACAAAACTACTCTTGTTATAGTTCTCGGAACAGCATATGCTAGAGTGACTGTTCATTCTTAGAAAAGAAAAGACAGATGTGTAGCTCCTAAATAATTAAGACTGCACATGAAGTAGAACTTCCACTTGAGTAACAGTTTAGAACAGGCAATTTGGTGGGAACAAACACCACCACCATTCTTAGACTGCCACTTTGACTATCAAAAAGCTTTGGCTTTGTGTCATAAGAAGATTCACATTTTTCTTTCCTTGAAAGGCCTCTATTCATGAATGATTAATGTCCAACAAAAGAAGTAGTTATGTAACTTTGATCAAACCAATACACATACAAATAGAGTTTCTGCTTCATGCCCATCTTGTTCACTGCCACAGCAAGGGACTACATCTGAAAGAGTAGCAGATAGCACACTACTGTATTTTATTAATGAGAGAGGATAAATCATTCAAAACCCAAACCAAAACAAAACACACACACACACACAAAAAAAAAACCCAAAACCAAGGCAGGTAACCTGGCAATGTGATTTCAGGAGGAGAACTCTGGATCATATTTCAAGCTCATAAAAAATTTCTGTAGGATTTCTGCAAATTCAAAAGAAGACCTACAGTCTCTGGGGGGCAGAATGTAAGACCTTCTACTAGTATGGTGCAGACCTTATCTACAAGGTTACCTTCTCGTTAATTTTCACTCCTATTTGAGTACCATTAGTAATCACCCATGGGGTTAACAGAAAAGCAATGTTATGAAATCACTCAGGATACTTTAATAACCACTTTCAAACAAATTGATAGTAGTTACAGCATGCTGAAGGCAATTGCTGGCCCAAAGTCAATTGTCTGTGAATCACTCTTACAAGTTAACCCCAACAAAGGCTGGTCACCCAATATCCCCTTAGTAAATGACTAGTTTTTGTCAGGCTTAAAATGAAAACAAAGCAAACCTTGGAATTTGTCTCAATACAAACACTTGTCTTGGTCTTATTTCTTTATTACTATTTTGTGATTAAGAATGGAATCCAAGGAAGAGATAAAAAAGCTGAGCCTCAAGCCTTAGGGGAAATGTTCTTGATTCATCCATTTTATTACTACAAAAACATATTTATTGGAAGCTACAAATGCAAATGGAAAAACAGAACTCTCTCACGCATTTTTCCTTACTCATGCACCTCTTTTAATGCCCATGAAGGCAGCAAAATTTAGTTTCAAACCTAAGCCCCTTATTTCTTTCAATTCGTCTTGAATATTCTCGTGCTGTAGAGCAAACAAAAAAATTCAGCAACCTTCTGTGCCACACATTCTCTCTTTTAGAGACTGAAATAAATTTTTCTTCCTATTAGCCTCATGCAGAGGTTCAGAACGTGGCTCTGAGTCCATGTATCAGCTGTAACTGTACAGCTGACAGTATACAGTGACTGTACAGTGACTCTTGGATCATTTAACCTATTATCAACACCTTCTGAAGCTCTAAGAAATGGAAGGATGAGAATAATCAGCAGGATAAACAACTTCAGCTGATGAATTTTAGACTATGAAACTAATTGGATTTGTAGCAAATGGTGCATACTGTGACAACTGCCTTTGCTACTGTCCTGGTTTCAGCTGGGATAGAGTTAACTGTCTTCCTAGTAGCTGGTATGGTGCTATGTTTTGAGTTCAGTATGCGAAGAATGTTGCTAACACTGATGTTTTCAGTTGTTGCTCAGTAGTGTTTAGACTAAAGTCAAGGATTTTTCAGCTTCTCATGCCCAGCCAGCGAGAAAGCTGGAGGGGCACAAGAAGTTGGCACAGGACACAGCCAGGGCACCTGACCCAAACTGGCCAACGGGGTATTCCATACCATGTGACGTCCCATCCAGTATAGGAACTGGGAAGTGGGGGCAGGGAATCCCCGCTCGGGGACTGGCTGGGTGTCGATTGGCGGGTGGTGAGCAATTGCACTGCGCATCATTTGTACATTCCAATCCTTTCATTTTGCTGTTGTCATTTTATTACTGTTATCATTATCATTATTAGTTTCTTCTTTTCTGTTCTATTAAACCATTCTTATCTCAACCCACGGGTTTTGCTTCTTTTCCTGATTTTCTCCCCCATCCCACTGGGTGGGGGGGAGTGAGTGAGCGGCTGCGTGGTGTTTAGTTGCTGGCTGGGGTTAAACCACGACAGCTACCTAAAGGTTAACAACAAAGCAAAAGTTTTACCATCCTCCCCTTGCTGATTAGGGTATTACTGTCTACTGCACAGGTGCTTTGGTGGTTTTTGTACTGAAAATGAAGACAGAAACCCACAAAGATGTTGCCAGTTTCAGACTAAACTGCCTTTTATTGGCTCTGATACTGTGGATCCTAACGTGCCAAGCCAAGATCTGTCCTCCTTGGCAGCATACAACAGCATAGACTTGAATGGGCATAGGCACACAACCTCATCTCTCTCAGTCCAGTCAAGGTCTTACTGGCTTACACTAATCTTCACTTCCAATGCTACTGCTGAAAAGGAGAGACCTGCTCTTTCTTCTCCAGTCCCCCAAATTTATGCATTGGTACTCCTCCCACTGTGCCAGCAAGTTTCTCCATGTCCAGCCAACCAGTTACAAAACAGCTGATACAACTACAAGTTTTCAGCAGAATCAGTTCCCTGATTCACATAAGCACTTAACATCAGCCACCCAGCTGAATAAAAAAAAATCATACCCTCACAACATAAAACAAATTGGACAGGGCTTATGTTTGTCTTTCTACTGGCTGCAGGAGGACAAGTGAAGTCTGAACTAGCAAAAAGCCTACCTCCTCAAAATTAATGTGTCATCACCTCCTGAACACATCTCAATGGACACTGAGTTTATACTAGCACAGTGCTTTGCACCATATGGTCAGCACACTCTTGTCTTGTTAGTGGGAACCCTGGATTCCTCTCCAATCCACAACCAGAATCAGGTACAGTCTCTCCCCACTCTAGGTTTTCAACAGAAGTTAGTTCAGGAGAGAAAATCAAGACTTTCACACAAATTCAGGTTAAACTGCAACTTATGCAGATAGTGAGAAGGAAAGCACGAAACCATGTGATTAAGTGTAATGTAAACTACAACTCCTGCAGCCATGCAAACTGAGAAATTGCCCATTCCATGTACTACTGCACCAGAGTGCCAGTATTTCAAAGCTGGTAGGGACACGTATCTTCCACCTACCACCAGCTGCCTGTTAAATGGGAACAGATCAGCAAAGGGAAAAGAGCTGCAATTCAGGAAGAGCTGTACTGGGGATAAAATGCTCCAAGTAAAGTCCCACAATTTCTAAACTGTTGAGACAAAAAGCCTCCCAGGCAGACTCTGCTAGAACCAGTTCCACATTCAACGAATGGGATCACCCTACCTCTTTAGATTGCTCTATATGCAAGTAATAGATTAGCAAATAATAGAGGGATTTATTGTAATGACTTTGTTATTTTTACCTCAAGCTACGAAATTCCTTCACTGTATCTCATAATGCTTATGTAATTCCACCTTTAGTATTCCCACATTTTCTACTTTAGTCAGTCTGCCTTGCTGTCCACAATACAAACATATTCAAAATGAAATTCAATTCTTCGTCCTGTCTACTGCCTCTCCACAGTTTTATCCCTGCATATAAAAGGTTAAATTGTCTTCATTCTGACGAAACGTAACTTTTCCCCTTTTTGTCAAAAGTTACTATAGATTTTCTCTGTATTTGTCATATGACATTGCTAAAAGGCCTGTAGAGATAAAAAATTATATGCAGAGTCATAAAGCATAACAACAATTTACAGGATGAAAACAGAATATAATACAGAACAGCAACAGTTAGGTATGTGGAATATCTGCATCACCGATAAAATATTCTAGCACCAAATGTGCTGTCTCATGAATTGCTGTTCTCTACAGATGGGTCTTCCACTCGCTCTACATCATCCAAGCTGAAATCCTTTTTCAGAGTAGCAAAATAAATGAGAACTTAAATCCTTTCAAATCGGGTATTAAGTTTGCGCATGATCCCACAGATGTACTAAGCAGTATTTTAACATAGCTTTTGCTACAGATAATTGCTTTCAGGCTAATTCTCTAAAATTTGAATTTGCTATTTTCATAAAAGAAAGGTGTTAATCAGGTACACATAATGTATGTAAAGGTAGTTTACATTCAGATAACAAAAAATCAACTGAACTGAAGCTATTTAACAGCTGTGCAAGTTAGGGACAAGGCTATTGAAAGGAGTGGAAAAGTCTGCCTTTTAAAAAAAAAACGAAAAAAAATCCAGGGATGACAAAAATACAGGTACTATAGTTCCAGAAAGTATATTATACATTGCTCAATAATGATTTCCATTGGAGTGTGAAGGTTGTAAGTGGCTGGCAAACCTAACTAACCACTGACGTGACAGTAAAGGATTGGTTCTGAGTACATAGTGCACAAAGACTTCAGATATAGTAAACAGCTTTTAAACAAATTTTTTTGTATTTTCTCTATATTTGTATGGGACTATTAATGACAGAAACCAAATCATTTAACAAACCATGAGCAGAGAGGAACGGAGTGGGATGTAGGCTTCATTTAATTTAGTAGAAGTTCCCTTCTACTCTCATTCACGAAGTTTTTTCCCATTCTTTTAACTCTCAATTGTTCTTTGCTAAGTCTTTATGTATTCCCCACAAGCAGCTCATGAAAAATATAACTCTAATATTCTTGCCTTCTTTAAAAGTAAATATCCTAGGGACATCCTTTAGGACTGCGTGGATGTAAACTTTGTCCTTGTTTATCTGTTCTCCCTTTTTATAACTCATTTTATTGCAGCTGAAGTTTGGCCTATGAACTTTCTGGGGCAAAGACGGTGATTCTTCCAGAAGACATCTGCCTTATTGCAGATGCTATAAAGCAATGAAAAAAAGGTGAACTCTGCCTCAGCAGCTCCAACTCATTATCACTCTGGAAGGCAAGATGATGTTTGCTTTCTTTCACCCTCTGTACTACTGTCATTCAAACAGGTTTTAAAATCTGCCTAATGAAACGGTAGAGATACCTAGTTATCACAGTTCTGTGTAAGACATAGGGACAAAAAGGCATCTGAGCAGAAGCCACCACTGATTAACACTGTTCTGCAGCCATGCTTCCCACAATGTAGCTGCCATTAGTTCATTTCTGTCTACTGCTGTCTGTGGAGAAGCCTGCTCATCTCCCTCACCAGCCCACTCTGCTGCTTAGCAGGACTTAATGAACTGGACTGGTGTAGTAGCTGTCTTCCTTCAGGCAGCATTCTCAGTGAAGTTAAAAAAGAATAAAATACATGAAATCCACAGGGTCTCACTTAGTCAAAATGATTCAAGCCACATGGGTTAATCCAGATGTGAATTTTCTACTACAAGTAAGCATTTGTTCTTCAGTTATAGTGGTTACTGTAAGTACCAGGAATCCATGCACACTATCACTCCCATGCAAACACAGTTTATCTTTTCCAGACTCCTGAAAAGATACAAAGTCTCTATAAATTGTGTAAACCCTTGAGCCAAACCACCTGAGATGAGTGCCTATTGAAAAACGGTATGTCATCTTCAAGCAACATTTAAAAAGAGCTCTCTTTGAACATTAGGAAGTTGCAATTAGATTCAAGATGTATGTGTGGTTATTGCCTAGTCCACTGCTTCTGCACTAGAGCTCTCTTGTCTTTGAGTGCCTGCTGTGCTTACAGTCCCATTGAAACAACACTTCTTGCAGCTGCTTCTGCTGAAGCTTCTGGAGGTGGCTACCCCATCTCAGCATGCTCTCTGCAGCTGCCATATTTGAGCTATCGATTTCCTTTTACATTACATCACAAACAAGGACATAAAACCAGCATTACTAGAAAATCCCACTGACTGAACTAGTTTTAGTGTTCCTCCACAACTTGTAACCATGGGTCACTACAACCACAGTACTCTTTCACTCTTCCTTCAGTTCACACTGTTTTTCTATCAAATATTTGACCAGCTGCTGCAAGTCACAGTTCATGAAGCTGGACTTCTGCCCATCACCCTCACCTCTGGATCTTGCTGCTGGAGGGGGCAGGTCTAGGGGTGTGTGAATGTCTTTTACTAAGTTGTTCTTTCTTCCTACAGAACAAAAATACCTTAGTGCTGCTAGTCTGCTTTGCAAGAAGCAGCTGTGACCTCCAGAGGAAAACTCTACCCAATGTTTTTCTTATAATAAGGCAATCTATAACTCAAAATAACCAGAAAGACAGACAAGTATTTATTTGTACAATGCAGATGTAATTAGAAATGGTCCCATAGACCTAGAAAAATGAAGGTATGCAGCAAAGAGCAGAAATATCCAGGGTGTATCTCTTCTTTCAGAAAGCTGAAATTATACTGGTCTATGCCACATTCTTTGGTCGGTCTTTTTCTTTGCACCCCAGAGCGATGTCTCAATACAAACTAAGGCAGCACTACATGCTGTTCTATATAGTGTTGGCTGTGCTTTTTAAATTATACATATCAATAGCTGTGCTATTAAAATATAAACAGTAGAACTTATCTTTTTCTGGCATACTATGCTGAATGCTAACATAAATGCTAGATCATTAAACAAGTGCAACTGATAATATTTTGTAATTTTTTTCCCCTCTTTATATAATTACTGTTCAGAGTTGGTAAAAGTAGTTTTCTTGTAGTTCTTTGAATAATTCATTCTTCCAGCTCAACTGCTATATCAGAATGATTTTCTGACCCAAGCTGAATCTGATCTCCCTTTATTTTCCAAAATTGGATTCAGGTGACTTCATGGCTTTCAATTCATTTTTTGTCCATTTCAAAACATTTATGCCAAAGTTTCAGAAGCGGTCGTGAATCCAAGTGCTTTGGTTCTTCTCTCTATCTCTCCAAGAAAAAGAATTTGAGACCTGTAAAGTTGGTAGTAGCCATTGCTCCAGGCAAAGCCAGTGCAGACAGTCATTTCAATATCTTTACAGATGTAAAAAGTGCTCAAAAGTCTGCCATTGAAGACATAGGTCCCAGTGCAGCAAAAACTCCAGTAGCGAAGTTTCAATGTCTGCAAGAATAAGTACCCTACGTGCAGATATGAGATGCAAGCCATAAGCCAATGCCAAAAGTGATGCAGCAATGCTGCTCATACATGTTTGCAAGGTCTAACAATAAGTAGCTGGCTTCCTTTATCCAAGCAAATTCCCTTTGCTCCTGGGCAAACTGACTCACGCTTATGATAAGCAGTTTTGAACAGGTTACATAAAGTGCTTGTAATACACTAAGCAGAAGAGCCGCAAGATATGTAATAATGAGAAACAAAGTCTAATTGTATACATGTGTGGCAGCCTTCAGATTACAAGTAGAGATTCTGGTAATCTAGTCGCAGGTTTCCACAACGAGTACACTATATATATCTGCTTTGATTTCTGGTATGGTTTTCTTTGTCACACTTAATGTGCTTTGACAGACCTGTCTGTGCCCCATTCTTGCCACCACACTAGTATTAAGCATAAGAATGCTACTGAAATCTGTTTTGTCAGGAAGCAGATTTAGGGACTACTGTGTGATGACATCGCAACACAAAAGCTGCATATGTGTCAGCAGCTTCTCACAACAAAGTCTGCAAAGTATCAGGAAGAAATAAAAAAAAAGTGGCTATTGCATACTCCAGACTTCAGTGATAAGACTGTGATGGATATCCAAGAGAAGCTACAGTCTGGTGACTGCATTTTGTTGCCAGGCTCCCTTGCTACCTTTGCTTAGGATCTTCAAGCGTGAAATGGAGCAAATAACTACAGCCTCTCTCCCCCCCCGCCCCGCCCCGTTTCTCTCTGAAAAAAAAAAACCCCAAACAAACAAAAAACCAAACCAAACCAAACAAACCCAACCCAAATGAACGAACCAACCAAAAAAAGCCCACCCTCAAAGAGCTGGCCACAGTTTGCATAATTTAAGATTTCTTTGATTTCAAAGTTATTTGAATCGTCTACCTTAAAAGCTGCATTGAATATGTATCTGTGAAGTTTCTCTTCCATTAACTAAGTTCTTTGATTAGAGTGGCTGAAATTTTTTAGGTGATATTCACACTGTAAACGTAGCAACTTCCTGAAATTTACAGATACAAAGAAAAACCAGGAGGAGTTTCAGAGACTGTAATGCTTGTAGCAAATGACGGCAGCTGAACAGCCCAATAGACCCACCTTAAATAACACCATTTTAAAGAGAGGATATGCAAGGGAAGGTTGTGGTTTTCAAAAGAAAACCAAAACCAAACAAACAGAAAGTTGTGTTCCATCATCTCTCAAGGACTTTGACTAAAGAATATTAGACAATTAAAAGCCAGAAGAGCATTTATGTCAGATTGCAGTGGCAGAAAAACCCAAAGTTAAAAAAACCCAAAAACCAACCCCCCCCCCCCCCAAACCCCAAAACCAGAGCTGAATGAAGAAGCATGATTCATAATAGAAACTGTGCCATTGTCTTGGTCTGTTTATGCATTTCAGAGTCTCAAAGGATATTGTAGCAATGCCCGTGCAAGGCCTCGCACAAGGTTTTAATAATATAAGATATTTTCTTGGAGCTCCAAGGTGTTTACATTCATGCAGCTGGCAAGTCAGATTTTCTTCTGCCAGGGAAGTGGGCCAAAACTTGACTATTGTAGGAAATTGAAGAAATGCAGATTTAATTAATTCAGATAAAGATGTTACCTACCTCTATTTTAGCTGAGCTGAACAAAATCATAAACAAAATATTGGAAGAATCTAAAGTCCCAGAAATGCAACTGATAGGCCTACAGACTACTTATTATTCTGGAAAGCTTTAACCTGGATGAAGTCAGAGATGCTTTCCTGGAGAAAGTTTGTTTTTACCCAACTGAGGTGAACTTTAAAACAATGAAAAACAGTCATTACTCCAGATGTTTGTAATATATGGATAGCTCTTATAACTAATCTACGTAGATTCATGACACGTTTGGAACATATTGCTACTGCACAGCAAATATACCAGAGATCAGGAATAAACTTTTCCATTATAAACAAGATTCCTTCTTCCCCCAGGATCAACAAGCAAATAATACCTTTGGGAACTCTCCCCAGGCCAAACTATGCTAAAGAGTTACAGCTGGCCAAAAGACACTGATGCATACATACAGGGAAAGGACAAGCACATTTTGAGGATTGCCCATTTTCACCAGTGAATGATTAAGATGCTTTTTCTTAGCACAGAGCTACAAACTTATTTATCACAGTTAACTAGTTGACAGAGATGAGCTGCGCTAGATGAGAACATCACCCTCAGCAGTGCACACCTTGACAGTACAAACAGAGTGCAAAAGGCAGAATTACAGAATAAAGAGGGAGTGGATTAAGGAGTCTTTAGTTACCATCACTTTTCCTGTTTGTATGCAATTTATATATATATATATATGACTTAAGCTGTGCTGACATAATCTTTGCATGCTATTATGAAAGATGAATGGACACAGGTTATAATTAAGTAAAATGCAAAATTGTTTAAAACAAAAGGTTATTTTGCTTTTTAGATCAGATTCAGGATCGCTCCCCCTCACCCCCCACCCAATGCAAGGAAAATGTAACCTTTCAGCAGTGCAGTATCAATGCATCCCTTATCCCTAAAGATTTCATTTTATTTTGGGCGTTATAGACATTCCAGCATGCATCTGAGTATCATGTAGTTTTTGCCACAAAGCGACTGCAGATCCTGAATCAGCAAGCCCCTTTGCAAGTGCTGGGAGAGGATGAAGAGGCACATTAGCATTTTGCTCTGTGAGAAGATAAAGAGCCCAAGGAATATTTTAAAGTGAACACCAAACCACACAGCTCATGACACAGTTACTGTTACTGAGTCCTCATGTAGAACCAGTGGGTCCCACAGCACGAGACAATGGCAGGATGACCTTAACTCTTCCTTCACTAATCTCTCTGCTTTGCAAGGGTGACCTTTTACCCAGGGTGAGATTGAGACTGAAACTGTCATCACATGTCAGGATGACTATCTCCCAGAATTATCACTAGAAATCCCTTGAATTACCCACATAAAACTTGACATCACAAAACTTTTCTAACGTCTGTGTTTCTGAACTACATGCTAGCTACTGATTCTGCTTCCAGCTATACTATTGTTCCGGTGAAACCCTCCATGCCCACATCTCATGACACAACTTCTTTGGCTACCAGACCTTTTCAGGAGAGCACATGGCCAGTAAGAATATTCCAGGTCAAAGATACATACCACTACCTCAGGTCCCATACCACACAGTCCTTCACAAACTTACTCAGTCCCATTTTAACAGCAGTTATACAGCTGCCCTTGTGCTATACATTAGAGGTCAAAGCAGAGCACAGAAAAAACCAGAATTGCCACAATTCAAGCCAAGGTACTGTCCCCTTTGCTTTTCTAAGCTGAACAGCACAAGCTTCTTCACCTTTATTATGGTTTGGTTTTGGTTTTTGTTTGAAAAGTGGAAGTGAAGCCTCTGAGCAATGAGTATGGGTTAGCAAGCATGGTCTGACTTCAGAACTGCATGAGTATCTCACCTAAGCGTTTCCACTGCGATCAACAGCAGTGGTAGATGGGAACAGGAACTGCCCGAGTAGCTGAAAAAGCACCAGCTGAAGAAACAAGCTCTTCCCCAGCCCAGATTTCTGGAGAAAGTGGCACAGGAAGTCACAGGACAGAACTGCAAGTATTTTCCAGCCAGACAAACCAAGTGCAACAACGCATGACTGGAGAACTGTAAATGTAATACCTGTATAAAAGAGTGAAGAAAAGTGATGTGGGCAATAAAAGACAGGCGGGGTCTTAACTGTAAACAAGACTTCAACAGAGCAAGATCTCCTTGTGAAAGTTACCTAAAAATATGGAATTAAATGGGAAATGGCATGAAATGCCTCTGTCAAACACGGGTCCTCACCCTGTAACCAACTTTCTAGACATATGCAGTGGATTCCTCTGGACTTCTGTAAAGAATATGAAACAATGTTACATGGAATATCTGAAGAAGGTGAGAATTGACAGGAAGTGTAAGGCTTGCAAGGAATTTGGCTTAAGAGGAGAGATACATTGTTAAAAGTTAAAGCATCAGGCAAAGACATGCTACCAGTAACCCCTGCATGGATAAATTGTGAGGTCAAAATTTATTAATTTTTTTATTATCAGAAAAAGCAGGAGCATAATGATAATATTTGGTAATAACACTAAACTATGGGGCATATGCAACACAGGATCTTGAACACAGAACAATTGAGGATGTAAGTATAAGAAAAGGAATTAAACTGGCATAAAAGACAAGTACAGACAACTGGTGGTTCAGGGGAAAGGGCAGAATTTGGAGATGATAGTCACAGTGATCTCCTGATGTGATGTGGTTGTGAATCCTAGGTTTTGTCAGAGATGTGTTTCCAGTAAACACACAGAAGAATTTGTGCCATGGTGAGATGTCTTTACAAGGATTCCCCTAGAATATTGTGAATTTAAGAGCTGAACAGAACAGAGAATAGCATGTAGGATGACTGGGGGGAATGGACACTCACCTGTGGTGGGACTACCAGGACTGGTCTTGTCTAGTCTAGCAATATAAAACTGCAAAAGTGTCCACCTCAGGCACTGAATTTCTTTTCCTTTCTCGTACTAGATGTCAAAAACAATTTAGACTTCAATATTTTAATGTCATAAGCTGGGAGACTGAACATAACCTATATCTAAAGAGAAAAAAAGCATTTTTTCAAACATTATTTACTTTCATTTCTGAGAAAATTATCTGGAATGTTAAGGTCACCCAGATACTGAAAATGTAGCTACCAACAAAAGGGGTGGGAAAAGAAATAGTAGCTTATTATTCTCCTTGACTTCACTAGCAGTGCTGTACGCAACACTCAGAAATGCAGGACCCTAACCCATGTTATATACTGTGCTAGACTACAGAAATTAAGAAAAAAAATCACCGCTCCTTTGAGGTGATCTGTCAAGAAAATTATCAAATCCGGCAGCTAACAATTTGATTGTGTAAATATGTATAGAAAAATGTGCATTTATAGCTCCCATTAGTTATCAGCAGTGCGAGGTGGACCTAAGTAATGCTGGTCCCTGACAATCAGTGACAGAAAAACAAAATCGAAACCAGTATCAGCTACTGTTACAACACCTAAATAGGCCTCTGCTGCTACCATTGATGCATGCTCCTACATTAAATATGTCCTCCCTTAAACAACATTTCTTTTTTAAAAAACAAAGCAAACAAAAAGTGTACTGTTTGGCAAAGCACTGAGGAGGTGGTAGGGTAGGTTTGCAGTCCAGACACATCGCATAAACATTCAAAGTGTTTGGGAACTTACTGTACTAAATTTCTGACAACAGTGTTTATGCCCAAAGGTGTATCTGTTGCTAAGGGCAAAGAATTTCCATCTATCTAGCAAGAGTGTATACTTCAAAGCTGTACTGAACAAGCTTTCAAATAGTCAGCTCTGCAGTGGGTAGAAATGTCTTATGATTTCACAGAAGGAATAAGGTACTTTCAAAAAAATCCATAGAATGTGTTTTGTTTGTTCTTGTATTTAGTCAGTTCTCCAATATATTTCACCTACAGCAGGTTTGAATTACCAATATGAAGGGAAAAACATGCAATGAAAATGTTGTAAGTCTTATTTACCTTTTTATATGTTTTCTCTTCATTTGGCTTTCCAGCAGTAACATCTCCATTTTCAGTAACAGACGACATCTAACAACAAGAAGCTTAAGTTATAAAAAAAGTACTTGCTTTAGAGAAGTAAGTGTTCAGAAAACATCATACAATTTGTTATCCATTTTTTGCTAAATTAAAACTTTTTAGAGGACAGCAAATCACCAAGATCAGTGACATATCTAGGATACTCCTGGAAGGATTTTCCAGGCATACTAAAAGGACAGCACTGCCCCAGGAACATATTCAGCATATGCCTGATTCTACATGACCCTCTATTTCTTTTTCCCCACACCAGTATGCAGGTTTGCAGGAAGACGTTGCAGTGAAATCTTGCTCCTCAGCAGACTGCATGAGATGATCTTGAAAGGTACAATGATGGTCAAAACTATGAAGCTTCTGGGCCAGATATCCAGTGGCATGTCTCAGAGGTCCAAGGCCTTTGGCTGCATTGACACGCTGTATCTCCTCAAAGGAGCAAGGAGATACTCAACATTGCATCTTATCATGGCTTCAAAGTAATGCTAGATCAAGAATAAACCAATAAGTTAGAGATCACTTGGGTCAGACACTCTTAAGTGTGGCTGCCAAAGTGAATAAAACAAAAAGCTACAAGGACACGTTTTAAAATCGTTCTAGATTTTGCGAACACTTTCACAATGGAAGTATACATACCCTTACGAACAACAGGACAAGTCATGTGGAGCTGAGAGCAAAGATCAAGCCATTCATGGGTGTTAATGTCTTCTAGAACCTATTAAAAGAAATATCTGTCTATCACTATGCCATCACAAATTTACATCTCGTAAAATAGCTTTAGATTTCTTTTTTCTACTATTCTTCAGCCCAAGCAAGAATCCAGCCATGAGTGATGCTTTTCAAGAATCATCTCAAATAACTTGGTTACTAATGGGTCATTTAATGTACTTAGAAACTAGTAGTATTACACAGGATAGAATCAGTGCAGTCTAATTTCCCTTTGCCCTACATATTTCACTACTGTGGTACAAGCAACCCTACAATAAAACATTTATGTAGAGCAGTAGACATACATGCTCTGGAGTGTTGTTTAATTACATGCTCTTTTCCAAAATTAAATACTAAACCTTATGATCTCCACACACTTGGGATAGCCCATATTTTAATCCCACCAAAGCCAAAAAGATAAGCAATAGGAGTGATGGTTTGGAGGACTGCACACTGAATAGTTGTAGATAACAAATAAACTCATTTTGGAAGTTTTCCATAATGGTAGTTACTATCAGCATAATTTCTGCGAGTAGTCTTGTTGAGGTCAGCTATTTCATAGTTAAAATGGTTTGACTAAACATATGAGAAAATATTACATAATCAGATATTATCTGATACCTCTTTAGAATCATGTCTCCCTCCCATCTTCCACATCTGTTTTAAGCCACATCAGTAAAGCTGTTTTTCAATTTAATTTGTCAACCACACAGGAAGCAAAAAAATCTCATTTGTCTTTAATCAGTACAAATAGCATCTTGTACATAACTAAAAATTGATTTAAAAAAACCCCCACATTCCCAGGCCTCATTCACTGAATTTAATTTTCCAGTAATGTGAAAAGTATACATAACACAACTAAGAAACCTTTTCATAAAAGGCTTCAAAACCATATTTTCCTCCTCTTCAGAGAAGCAGACTATTAACTGCACCTGAGATTAAAAAGAAAAAGGGACAACAAATAGAACTGGATTTTCTGAGAACAAAACAATGCCTCCTTAGAAAAAACTCTTTTAACATTACAGACCAGTATTTTCCTACTGCAGCTAGCTACATTCTTCATTGTAGCCTTCATGCAATTAATGTATCTTCATCACCAATTCCTTTACTTGGATGATTTAGATTAGCATTATCCTACACATCAGACTCCTACGTAAAGGCAACAACTCAGTTTTGATCGCTTTTAAAACTGAGTGTAGTTTATCTAGCTTACCTATATTCACACATTTAATATTAATTAATACTCATCCATGCTTGTAACTCTATCAGTACACAAACACGGACATCAAGAACTTCTGTTAAAACAGCTTTTGTAGGAAAAGAAATGTCATTTTAATCACTAGTAGGAAGATGACCATTTAACCAACTGATCCCTGGGTAAAACTACCAAAAAAACCCAAACTGTTTTTCTCCACACACCCCCAAGACTATCGATATAAGAAGATGTTCTACTACTCCCCAAACTTCCTAAAATATGATCATACATACTCAACAAAAGCCAAATATGAATGCAACATGGGAACTTTCTTTCAACAAGAAGTTAGCTAAAGAAAACACTCATGCCAGACATGGAAGAAAAGCCTGTTTGTTCCCAGCATAGTCAAATAAATTATTCAGGAACACTTCATTCATGTGAAAATACACTCCTGTAATACTGCCAAGGATAGGAAAACAGACAATGAGATCCCAAGTTCAGTAACCACCAAGTACGAAAACTCATACACCATGAAGAAGGTAAATTTTTCCTATCTATGCCAGTTTATTTCATTCCTAGAGGCATCTAGAATAGAATTATTCCAGTTCCTAATCTTTTGAGAAACAGAGCACACAGCTCTAACTTAACTGGGTTTGTGTTAAATCTCTTTCAAGATCTTCACTGTGACAACTGTCTCCTATTCCATGCTAATAATTTTTTTGCAAAGCAAGCATTACTTCATGTATTTTCTCCCTGCTCTGCAACTACTTGAAATGGTACAGGGTGCCTTCTCACGTGCTTTATATCGTGCATAGCAAGAGCTACTGTCTCAGTCCTGCTGAGGTTTAACAGTGAAAAGACAGGTCACAACTTACAGTCTTGGACCCACTTCCAGGCTAAGCTATAACTATTTATTTATTTATTACAATAGCAGGAAACCACTGTAGCTAAAGCATTGGATCTCTGCATGTATCTGACAAAGGGCAGGCTCACAATAAAGTAAGACTGGGGGGGGGGAGGAAAGCATACAGTCTCAAAAACACTGTTGGTATTCAGTGAAAGACTGGGCTATAAAAATCTCCTGTTTAGCTTCTTAGATGCCAAACAATCTACCCGATAACAAATAAGAGAAACATTAAAGTCCAGTAGAAATTTAAAGAGTATATTACCCAAATGCTCTTGAAGCGCCAACATTTTGGTCATGAGTCTTATTCGCAGCAAAATCTAGCTTGACATGTTCAGTTCCTGAGACACAAGTCTACAGCCTTCAGTTCCAACTTTCTGCTCAGAACATCTCCTTGTCCTAAATGCAGACTTAAAAGAATCACACCCACTCAATATATGCTTCAACCTTTCAACGAAAAATCTGTGTTTTACAGTTTAGTTTCTCACACTGGATTGTTTAATCGTATGCTTCTTAACTAACATGAACTGCAATTTCCATGATTCTGGGGAAAAAGTTGCATTTCCCCCTAAAGCTACAGGAGCACCTTTTTAATTTGTCTGCCTAGCCAGAAGCCTGCTACGTCAGCACCGCCCAGCCCACCATGCAGCCGGAGTTTTGAGAACTGAGGTGACACACAGCAAATGCGAGCTTCCTACCCAGCTTCTCTTTTTTGTTTCTGAATTTTTAATTGTATTTTCCTTATATAGCAGAAATTCACCTTTTACTGACAGCGTAAGGCATTCATTTTGCCAGATTATAAGTAACTATCTGTTTTTACACAACCTTAATTGCTTAGGCCCAGCTCACAGGAACAGGTACTGGTACTAACACTTGAATGGCCTTTCAGCTCAATTTCAAGTGAACTTTATAATTCTCACCTTCAATGAAAGCCAATATCCATGACAAATGCTGTCGTTAGGTTCCTACAGGCCTCACACATTTATTCATCCAACCAAAAATTAGTTCTGCCTTCTTTGCATTATCAAGAAAACAGTATTTGTTTGAAGAACGCATTTCTTAGCATCTTTAGATCATTTTCTTAAACAAATAATTTTTTAAAAGTACTGATAAAACATGCTATTTAGGAATCACATTCCAAATACAAGCCATGTAGCTTTACACTACAACTGCTGCCTTGTCCTGGCTGATAGTTAAATATTTTTTTTTTTTAACTGCCTTTCGTGACAGACATCTCCCCAGGTATACTGCTGGCAGGCTTCTACAGTGGCTAGTACATTCAGAAAGAGAAACCTCATTTCAAAGAAAATGTATTGCTATCTTTTCATCTGGCACAATCTATCATTTTAAATATGAGGAATAAAAGCAAAACAAAATGACACTTAAAATTTTCAGTGGACACAGGGAGAGTACTAGAAGTTAAAGAATACAAGAAGCAACTATGCCTGTCCGAGACCAATAGTATACAAATAAAATAGACTAGTGCACATTTTTAATCTTTAAGAGTCTGAAACACACAACTGGATTTTCAGGAGACACTTTTTTTTTTTTTGGTAAGTGAATGCATTGGGATGGAATACACAATTTTGGAATTAATCCAGAAATTTGGTTCTGATACTTCTGTGCATTTCAGATAACCGGTTTATTACAGATAGCCACTTTCTAATACTTAAACAGTTCTCTTCCTCCAGGAACACAAAACCCCCTCAGAATGGGGCAGCTGACTCCTCAGAAAAGCACACAGAATCTCATCTTAAATTCATACCAAGGATATTAAGTCAGCACCAGACAAAAAATGGAGATGATCAGAATAATCATTTTATCTGTCCTAAGTAACTGGAAGTTTTCAACACAAGATTGCATTCTTGACAATGGCAGTTTGTCAGTACAACAGGTAAAGATATTGCCAGATATTTCTAATTCTATAAATAGCATTTATAGTGTATTCCACTAAAAAGAGTCATCAAATTAAATTGCTTGGTAGCCCTTGTCACTCCTCTGTTACGACTTTAAAGCAGCATCTTTTAATACAACTATGAAAATCACAGCTATTTCATTTATTGCAAAACTCACTTTTACTGGTAAGATTTGCCCGGTCATACTTTTCCTTGTGGTAGTTGTGAAAGTAGCTTGACAAATCAGTTCCTCGAATCACTAAAAGGACTTGCAGTTCTATATGGCAACACACTTCCAACAAACCACTTGGGGGACAGAATCATACACTGCCAGATTTCAGCTCCAGTGTGAAACTGGAAATCTTTGTTACGCAGTGATGCTGGAAGGGAAAAAGCTTCTAAACCAAAAATGTTCCACAGCGGAGGTGATATAGAGAACGAACTGCTTATTGCTTAATGATCTAGCTCGTCTTGATTATCTCTCTGTAACTTTACATACTAAGGACTGGCGTTTGTCAAGGATTAAGCCTGTCAGAGACTGGTACTTGTCAAGGACTGATATGTCAAACAGAGGGAGCCATGAGCAATCACAAAACTTAATTAAATGTTTGATGAATTTACGATCTTGTTGAGAGGGCACAAGCAGAGGCCTTGCTTGAATAGATAGGGCCAGAAAAGATAAGAACTCCTGCCTTTGTTCTCATCCTTGTAGATAATTTAGCTTAAACTAGCCATATGGTTTTACATCACTAATGAAAACTTAGATAATAAGAGCACTAACAAGCATTTTTTAGGGACTAACATGCATTCTTTAGGATAAGATGTATCAAAACATGTAAAGGACCATACTGCACAGAATCACCTGAGGAGGGTCAAGTAGTAGACAAGTGAGGAAGACTAAGGAAGACCACCAGAGGACTCCTGAAGACCACTAGAGACCTTCAATGTGCCTGCATAAA
This sequence comes from Harpia harpyja, assembly GCF_026419915.1. Lineage (NCBI taxonomy): Eukaryota > Metazoa > Chordata > Aves > Accipitriformes > Accipitridae > Harpia > Harpia harpyja. The sequence goes on along the minus strand of NC_068969.1, from coordinate 78,499,404 downwards.
GGACATTTGCATATGCTAATAGTTTCCTGGAAAACTAATGAATATGTGTAATATTTCTCGGAAATCTAGTGAATATGTATGTAGAGCATATACTTAACCCGCACAATTAGACCTGATGGTGTGCAAGTTAGGAGGAGCTATCCCCCTTGCACCCAGTGCTGTAATAAACATACCTGCTTTCTAACTCTCCGTGAGTTGTAGAGTTTGTTTCCGGGCATCAGAGAAAATCCATCAACACATACTCATTAATGAAAAACTACTCTCTAAGGACTTGTCCTCTTGTGATCCCCTCCCTTCCCACTTCAAGTGCCCCAAAACCATTAATGGTATTCTTGCAGCTACTGGAGAGTAGCTCCAAGATCAAAAGGTACTAATAAAGCTAACTCCCCTACTTCCTTGGGATGATCAAGACTGGACCTCACACCTTCTCAGGCACTGAACAAACTTCTCTTGCAGATGATGCATTTATAAAGTCTACCTCCTGTCTGGATTCTCTGCCACCTAGTACGATACGTACACCAGCACCAGTTTTCCCAATTAGATATCAACTTGCCTTGTCTATTTTTTCATGAAACTTGCTGGTACTCTGGACCACTGTCAAATTTAGTTGACAGATTTAAGTCAACCAAAACCGGCAATAGCTTTCCTCTTCCCTCTCCAGTAGAGTTTGAACAGTAGGATTATTTATAAGATTATTTGCAAAGGAGGGGGCTTGGGACACACAAAACATCCTCAGACACACATACAAATTGCATACATACATCTTGTTTCCATAGGAAATCAAGTTAAAAATACCAGCATACTTCTGGGTGTCCCTGGGAACAGGAACTGAAGAAGGGACCTCAGAGGTTTTTTGTGTTGCATTATTTTCAGAACGCTCAGGAGGCAGCTGAATTGCTAACATCAGGTGAAAAGTATGACCTAAATTGATTTTATTATATTTTAGCTTCTTTACAGAGCTTTTCTTTATGCTTTAAAACAATGCTAACTATAATTTTCATTATTTAATTGCATTCATTCTGAGGTGACCAGACAATGCAGAGGGGTATTTAAGAACCTGCAAGCGTTGCTAGGCAGTGTGCCAATAAGGAGATGTAAACAAGCAAAAGGAAGCATAATTTGGTGTAGAGCACAGAGTAAGAAAAGAGGCAATATATGAAACATTCTACAGCTATCTCAACAGTCATCACAAGTTAACCCCCGCTCCAAAAACCTTATGTCTTTTAATGTCAGTGAACATTCTTTGTACATGAGTGTCTGGACAGTTACATAGCCCTCAAGTAAAAATTGAGGTAATGTATGTGGCCACTCAGTTATAAAAAAATACATATACAGTTCAGCTATTTATTTTTCTTTTTTTCTCCTCTTCCTCCTTGGTTTTGGGAGGTTTTTTTGTTTGTTTTTTTTGTTTGTTTTTTTTTTTTTAGTAATATCCCAGACACTAGTCTGTGGAATGGATTCCCTTCTTTACAGCAGAAGTCACGTAGCCATCTAAGATCAAACATACCTTTACGCCCCCATACCTGTGTCCTGGTTTCAGCTGGGATAGAGTTAACTGTCTTCCTAGTAGCTGGTACAGTGCTATGTTTCGAGTTCAGTATGAGAAGAATGTTGATAACACTGATGTTTTCAGTTGTTGCTCAGTAGCATTTAGACTAATGTCAAAGATTTTTCAGCTTCTCATGCCCAGCCAGCGAGAAAGCTGGAGGGGCACAAGAAGTTGGCACAGGACACAGCCAGGGCACCTGACCCAAACTGGCCAACGGGGTATTCCATACCATGTGACGTCATGTCTAGTAGAGAAACTGGGGGGAGTGGGGGCAGGGGGAATCACTGCTTGGGGATTAACTGGGTGTCAATCGGCGGGTGGTGAGCACTGTGCATCATTTGTATATTCCAATCCTTTCATCATTACTGCTGTCACTTTATCAGTGTTATCATTATTAGTTTCTTCTTTTTATATTCTATTAAACTGTTCTTATCTCAACCCACGAGCTTTACTTCTTTTCCTGATTTTCTCCCCCATCCCACTGGGTGGGGGGGAAGTGAGTGAGCGGCTGCGTGGTGCTTAGTTGCTGATTGGGGTTAAAGCACGACAACCTGAAACATCCAAGGAGTAAAAGCTAGTATATACTTTTAAACCAACATATCCTAAGAACAAAGTCAATGTTTACATATTGCAATGCACTAGACAATCATTAGAAATTCTGACAAGGCTTCAATTCTGAAAAATTATTTTTTCCTCCATGAGTTTTCAAATTCAGAACTTCAATCCGAGAGTCTTTAATCTATGTGATTCCTGTAATGCCTGTTAGCCTATTTAACCTCTAGTGCCAACTGCTGTGAGTTCTGTTCTTCCCAGAAGTGCTGAAGGATCTCTTACATCTTTCCAGACACCCACTGTGAAAGCAGAGCAAACTTTTTACTGCACTGTAGATACCACTGATTTATTCTGCTAAAAAAAAAAAATAAAAAAAAAAAACCAAACAACTATCTTTTCTGCCTATCTGGCAGAAAAAAAAAAAAAGTATGAATTGTAAAGCAGAGGGGGAAAAGAGTGAGGAAAAAAAGAATGGTTAGGTCTGTTACCTTTGCAAGTTCCCCCCGCCCCCAACTGGTTATGGAGGTTTTAAGAGTGATTGAAAGTCAAACCTTCTGGGTGAAATTTGCAACAGTACTGTTGTTGCATTGGTGAAAACTGGAAGAGCCTGGTCTTGCTAATTAATGCTAGGATGAAAAATTTCAGAGTGAACAGCTGCACTGAGCTAAAAAAAGCAGATCAGAAATTGTATAGCCTGTTATGCCCAGCAAAAAAAAAATTATTCCTAAGACAACCCTGCTCACGTTGTCCAGTTTCAAGCCACAATTAACCTATAAATCTAATTACTTTTTAAAATTTTGCCTCAAAAATAAGAGAGAGGTAGAGATCACAAGTAGTATGCAAAGTGATGAAATTCACATCTACAGTAAAATGGAAAAAATCTCCTCCTTATGGTCTTCATGATAATGTCAGGGCAGCACAAAGGCTACAGAGAAAGCAGCAAGCAGAGAGCAGAGAGCATCACAAAACTGCCATTCAGACTGTTCACCTAGTCTAAGTCACCTCAGCTGTTCACACCACCTTTATTTACCTACCTTAATAACACACATTAGTTTCAGTGCCCTGCCAGATCTTTCAGGCTCTCAGTAACTAACGCAAGTACAATGCTAAGATTCTGATACTGTTTGATTTCTACAGTGATCCCCTATTTCCACAAATGAAGCACAGTATTTGAATTTTTTTTAAAAAAGTGATAATAGGAGTACCAATTTTTTTTTTTAGTTTGCAGGCTGAATTTGAAATGTATTTTATCAGTGTTATTTATAAACTATATAAGTTTATATTGCAATGCTCTGATTTACTGCAAGAAGTGTCAGATCATCTACCCTCCTCCTTTAGCTTTCAGAAGGGGAAAACAAACAAACAAAGAGGTAGAAATTAGCAAGTATCACCTCCATCAAAGTTTACAAATACTCAGAATACAGTTTGATTACCTGGGAGATTTGACAACTTACAGGAGTTCTGCCCTCCTCCATTTAAAGTGGTACTCCTAGTGCATTAACCTGTTCTCTGAGGCAAAATGGACTACTCTATAAATGTAATATCCAGAGTCACAGAAACAGCCACAACAACAGTACATGCTATAGCTACGTATTTTATTTTCTGTAACAAACCACATTCTTTGTTTTGAAAATAATCTGCTGTGATTTTTCAGATGGAAACCTGCTTATAACAATGGAAATAGAACTGCAAATTTATTAAAGGAATCAAAGTTTAGAAGTCCTTGGAAACAGCATACTGTGCTTCTCCAGCAAAACACATCCCATTCCATTTGTAACTTCTGTATTTTTAAATTCTGCATCTCACAGGTGACTTGAAAGCCCTCTAGAACAGGTGGTTTGTTCCCCCCTCATGAATTTCCAAATTCAGAGCTTCATTCTGAGAGTCTTAAATCTATCTTACTACTCTACTGTCTATTAGCCTAGTTAACTGTGTCTTCTGCTCTTCCCAGAAGCACCGAAGGATCTCTTAACATCTTTCCAAACACCAACTGTAAAAGCAGAGCAAACTTTCTACTGCATAGTAGATGGTGTTCATGTATTAAGAACCATGGGACTTTTTCAAATCATGATCCCAGACCAGCAATCAGAAAGAACAAACATTTGATCCCTGACATAATTGACGTCACATTGTGTATTTTGCAGAAACTGCTAACAGGCCCTCCTTTTACAAAGTGAAATGGCCTCACTAATTTCTCATTATTTTGTAGCAAACTGAAAGCATACAAAGTAGAAAGGCATATTCGTACATAGCCAAAGAAGACTTCCCAATTGCCACTTAGGTTTTCATAATTGAGATTTCATGTGCCAACAACAGTAGCTTTTAGAAGACTAGCAATCTTTCTGTAAAGCCAACTGGAATTACAAATGAATAAAAATTGTCAGGATGGGGTTTTCTTTGAAACAAGTGAAAGAAGAAAACATCTGCACACTATATACAACTGCAAGAGAAGAAAATAGAAGTTACAGTAGTAACACAGTGAAGGGCACAGGGAGAAGACATTGCAGAGTCCAGAATCAGAGCTCTGCTTCTTTACTTTGGCAACTTTGATATGGCAATGGTCCTAATGTTACTAACACATGCCAGACATTGCACTTGGAGTTAACACCACTACATAATGCATGCTGTCCAATAAAATACTGCAGCATGTTGGGACAAATGGTTGATTAAGAAAGCAAAAAGCACAATCAGAGGGAAAATTCTTCTACACTTGCCTTTGACAGTACATAGAAACTTGAATGGCAGGGATCACATAACACAGTGGTCATGATTTTTGGAAGGAAAGCGAGGCAAGCTGCATCACTCACATAATCAGGAGGCAAGATCCAAGGGGACTGAATTCTCATAAAAGGGGAACAGGAGGTCCGTGGAAGTGTTACTTATTTTCTGAAGGAATGACACAAACAGAGGTGCAAACAATCCCACCTTACTGGGCGGGGAATATATACAAAAGAGGGATTTGGTCAAACCAACAACTTTAGTGATCTGAAACTCCAGAAAGAATCATACAAAAAAATGGAAAATAGGTCAAACAGATAAGGCTAAGTATAAAAAGCAGAGAGAACACACAAGATCAAAGGCAGAAAAGCACAGAACAAATTACTTTGACGAGAAATGTGTATGAAACAACAAGAACTTCACAGCAGTTGTAATGCTCTATTTTGAGACCTTTATCTTTTCTCTACTCATCCACCTTTTTCCACCGCAATAAAAGGTCAGCCACACTATATTTTTCTTCACCAACTCAAAATTGCTACACAAAGATAACTTTACAACAGAAGCACATAATGAAGAAAGATAATAGAAATTATTTGCTTAGAAGAACATTCAAAAAAAGATTGTTGAGTGGACAACACAGAAAAACTGTGGTTAAAATAATTCACATGCACTAAAACAGATGGCATAATTTGTTCATCAGTTCTCCACAGGCAACTTCTAAGTGAAATACCACTGGGAATTATTCAGCCCATTACCGTGTTAGCATGTAATCAATCACAACAAAGTTTGCAGAAGGATATGCTGTGGAAACACTGAGCTTCATGCTGGAGTGGATTATCATGATCTTCAAATTCTCTATGCTTTCTTACCCTGGGTTCTGCAAGTATAAATTTTCTACATACAGCTTTTACTGAATGCTAGCTAAGTTAAGCTTTTCAGCAGTCAGGTTATCTAAGAAATTCAAGTCTTTAAAATCCCATTTTTGTCTCTATTTGAGGGCCCTTCCGCACAGGTGCAAAAAGATAGTTGAAGAGTGAACAGACTACCTTGGAGGACATGATAGGTAATATATTGAGATTTTTTTACAGATTAGACAACTGTTTTAAATGTTGTTGGTATTGTCTTGAAGGAAGGGAAAGGTCTGGATACCCTGTCATGATTCCTCCTAGTTTCCATAATATCACCATGTACCACTCAGGCTGTGTATCTGCAACAATTTCAGTTGATCCAAGCTGGTGCTGCTAGGGTCCTGCCTTCCAAGCATGCATTTGCCAGCATCCTTACCATGGCGCCGGTGCTCCTCAGGCTCCAGGAGAACTCACCTAGACAACTAAACTAACAAAAAAGTAACCTACCAAAGAATATTAATCATCATGAAATTCCTTACAATGGCAAGCACAGCTTTTACATGGTCTCCCCTGAGATCAGGAAGAAACTTGGGAGGGGATGAGGAAGGTAATGCAACATGCCAGTCCTTTGGCCCACGTTGAATGAGAGATCGATTGTCTCAGTTGTTTCAATCACTCACATACCTTTGCATAACCTCAGAGTTGCAAGTCCATTTGTGACAAAACCAGGAAGAAAGACTGAGAGACACATGGAGAGAATTGTTAGCAGCAGTGCCCAGTGGGCTGGGCAACAGCACCAGAACTAAGCTTAAGCTTAGCTTAGGGGAAATATCTACAGTAACACATGGCTAAGGTTAGGTTCACTAATGTGTATTTAAACAGCAACTTGTTTTTCAGGTGGCTAGCTTGTGTGAAAAATAAGGTCACTCAGGAACGGATACAGATGACTGATGTAAGCGCTAAATTTGAAAGATATGTCTAAATTCATATGAAAGACACTTTAAGTTACTGTACCGAATAATAAAATCTATTATGACTAATTAAAACCGCCCATATTTTCCTTCGGGAAAGTTAAAACTGCAATTAGTAGAAGCTTTCCTTGGACCCCTCCAACTTAATTTTAGTTATAATTTAACAGAAAGCTCACTTTATTCTTGAAAATTGTTTTTAAAATACTCTCTTGTATCATTCTCAGCACAGAGCAACTCCTACATCATCAAAATTCCTTTGATTAGATTAAGAGCTCTCCGTTTCCTATAGAGCAAAAGTTCCTCAGAAAGCATTCCCAAATCTCCTGCAAAGCTATGGAAAGGGACACCATTATCCCATTTTATGAAACGCCCTATAAAGCACAAAAGCTGGAGTCTTCTTGGTCTAAACAAGCTTTCCAAATGTTTCTATTTAAACTACAGACAAAGCTTCAAGGGAGAAAAAAATAATTTCAGAAGCTGCATCAGAGTAGTTCAAAAACCAAGAGTAATGCAATAAAATGAAATTCTGAAACCACTAAAGAAAGAACTGCTCAGCATGTAAGGAAATAGCTGCTATTTGTCATAGCTTCTGTCTAGTTGTCATCAAACTGAGACAGCCATTTTACAGCCACTGGAGTAGAATTGCACCATTAAGCACACCGAAAGAACTGCTAGTATTTTTAAAGTTATTCCATTTTCCAACCATGTGGCTGCTTAAATGTAAAGGTTACTACTGCCTTTATAAGGAACCATATGCTTCTGTTCTCCCCATCAGTCTTCAATGGGCAGAGAAGACTGAGCAACTGACTACTTTTTTGCCTGATAGCAGCCTGACAGTATACTGAATTTGGCACTCATGTGAAATTATGATTATACTTGTAGTGTACTTTAAGAAACAAAACCACATCAGCATACATACCTATTCTACTGACATTAAGGAACATGAGGTATATCTTGGGAAGAAATATGTACAACTGCTTTAAGGTATGGAAACCTAGCCACAAAATTTTTAAATGGCGATACAAAAGTTTTCAACTAACCATTTTTAAGTAGTTATTTACAGCCAAATGAAGTAAGCGAATTGTTTTCCAACAGTCTTTCACTTGCCAAGCAAAACTGAAAAACCTGTCCCTGAACATTTTTGGCAGCAAGGAAGTAAAATGAAGTCATTACTAAATATTTTTGCCAGTTCTGAAACACTCCATTATTTTTTAGATGTGATTTATACTCCGCATTAATTGCACCAATATGAGCATTTTTGTATTAAAAAAATGCAAGTTCATAAACAATATATAAGCACCACCACAGTCTTCCTCCCCAGGAAGTTCTCTGCAAATGGCTAGCTGTTTGTTTTTTTTTTTTTTTTATAACCTAGGTGGAAATATTATGGGAAAATTAAAAATCTTAAGCTATCATTATAAGCAAAGGATACACCTGCACATAAATTAGCTTTTTCAATTAAAAAACCATAGTGAACACAATGATAATGGGACTTAAAACAAAGAGGAGACAGTTCTCCTCCAGCAACAAGAGCAAGCAGTGGGTGAGCACTTTGTAGCAGAATCATACACAGCCTGACACCACTGAATTTTAAAGAGAACAGACCAGAACCTGTCAGCTCTTCCAAGGAAAATGAGTGCGAGTTTTCCCACAAATGAAAGAGGTCTCTGAATTCTTGAGAGGCCTGAATAAGAATCTCCCTCCTTCACACAAAAGCCCTCTGAAAGACTATCTACACCTCTCAATGCATCATTATAACTGGGTTAGAAGGATCATTATGACTAGGTTAGAAAAGGCATACAGTATTATCTGTAAGTCAGTTAATGGCCCACACCATGGTTTTCAAAAGGTAAAAATACAGCTTTCAGCATTTGGAAAGAAAAAAAACCCATTAATTACACTTTTTGCCTAATGCATACTGTTGTATGAATCATTAACTAGAAAGAGAATAAAATTCCAACAGGAGAAAATATAGTCACTGGCTATGAATATTATAAAGTTTCCATAAACTAAAGTGAAAAAAAAAATCAATTAAATCAATACGTTCTCACAGGAACAGAGTGTTCTTACGATTTAAAATACACAATGTGATACTCCACTTTCTGATATGCCTTACCCGGCATTAATCAGGTGGAATGTCCAATTAAATAAATTAAATACCTTTTTCAGCCTATGATTTTACTGGTTACTGGGTTGTTATTTTTTTAGTCTGAGGTGACATAAATCAGTATGCTGAACGACGCATATGTTTAAATGTCTGTTAAATGTATTCATAGAAAATTGCCTTTCAATAGTTGCTGTTAGCTATGTGCACTCACTACCCCCTGACCCTCTCGGGTTTGTGTCTTGTTCCCAGGAATAAGGAGCCTGACAATTAGCTAGGTAAGAGAAAAGGGATTCTCATTAATATTTTGGACTAGCTAGCTATGCTTTAACTATAGCAAATAAAAAGCCTGGTCTTCAGTTTTGCTTGCAATATGATACCATTATAAGAACACTGAACTGCAGCCCTGCACTAGTTACTAAGGACCACGAAATAAAGGACAAGAAAATAGTGAGACAAATAAGAGCCAGCCAGGCTACCCTGCATGCTTACCACTCCTCATCATTCTAGCAGTACGGATGGCCACAGGACAGACACAGATGGCCCCTTCATTGCGCAAACAGGTGCAGCAGCAGGTCACAAAAATGGTGACAGTGGTGTTAATGGTTTTCTTTCAGAGCACTATATTATCCAAATGCTTGTAAGAGAAGGCCATTAGTTTAAGAAGCAGATTATGAGATCAGCTAAAAATCTTTACCAAGGTGCTCTGGCTGGGGTGTTTGTGTGTGTGTGCAAGTTAGTGCATGCACATGTGACAGTGACGGAGAGGAAGGCTAGACACTGTAAGATGCCTCACAAGGGCAGACTGAAGGTGCTGTACCACATTAAAAAACAGCTGCTGTTAACCAGCAGTGGCTAACATCGGTCTGGCATAAAAGCCAGAAAAACTGGACACTATCCATACCTCCTTTCAAAGTAAATGGCTTTCAGCAGAAAGCACGGGTTTGGACATTCAGGTCTAAGCTTGCGTTTTCGCTCAAGAGGATGAAGCAGTTGCTACAGTGATGCTAAGTGAGGCTATGATGGACAAAGACACACAGCCTTAACCCAGCAGCTGATGGCAAACCACTCTCCCCTCACAGGGGTAAAGCAGAAGTCCTGCAATGCTTTTTGGTAGACACTTCACTTGGAGTTTCTCCAAATCATGGAAGTGATAATGAGGTCTTCTAATTAAATAACCGTTGATTAATTGCTCTACCAAACAATTTGCCTGTGTTGGTACACCTGCCTCTGAACAACCTCTTATATCAATAGGCCCAGCAGGTCCCAAACTCACCCAAAGTGGTCTCTGCACATGTTTGGAAGGATCTCCTTTCATACTACCAAGTTTAAAGTAGCAGGAGTACTCTGCATAACAAATACAGTTTCGAAGAGCTGACAGGTATCAGGGTAGGTGGATGGAAGAGGAATCTATAGGGGTATTTCATACCTATATGGCATGTATCCCTGTGAGGCTGTGCACCCTTCTTTGCTCAGAAAGCAGCCAAGGCTATTGAAACTCAGTCTTTCTGGGCTAGCCTTCACTTTGCTCATTTCCTTTGCTGTGTTTATGTCCTCCCAGCAGGAAGAAAACTGAAACTAGCTGAAAAGCGTACTTTGGTTCACTTTGAAGACTTCCATGCATAGAGCAGACAGGAAGGGTGCAAGTGAACACAGTGAGCAATTTGGGATGGGGAACAAAGAAAAAAGAGAAAAACAAGCAAGAAAGGGAGAAACTCAGCAAGAGATTGTGCACAGTTGAACTGGGAGGACTGGGAAGCAATAGTGGATGAAGAGCAAGGGAGCCAAAGTAGAAGGGAATACATGGATAGGAAAGGCCTTCTGCTTTGGTCTATTAAAAAACAGGCATTCAGTCCATTAACTTTGAATAGTCAAAAGGATACTCAGGGGAGGGGAAAAAGTAAATTTTAAAAGTCAATAAACAGCTGGTAGTATAAAGTTATGTTGTAGGGTAGAGAGCAAAGAAAACAAACTTGACTTTTATCCCCAGGAGAATACAAGTATTTTTGTCCCAACGTACAGAAAGGTCAGTTCACTGTGAAGCACAGATACATACATTTATCTCACAGAAAGGGCTTGAGGTATTCAGTCCTGCCCCATTTGCCTGTTGTCAGGCGACTACTACCTATACAATACAAAATGGCATCAATCCATGGTCAAGATCAAGAAGACACATCGAAACAAACCAACCAGCCAAACCCAAAGTGCAGTAGAGCTTAGCTGCAGACACAACCATCGTAACTTGCTCCTGCGCTGCAGGAAAGCTTCAGGAGATGTATCCGCAAAGGACCACTGGAGGGGGCCTGTGCAAACAATCCAGAACTGGCTTGTGCCAGTGACCCTGTTATGGGTCAGCAGCCCTCAGCAGCTTGCTGAAGTAAATCACATTTGCTTTTATCAAGCTACTGTGAAAAGAAAGGATTGCCCTGCCTTGGCTTCATCACTTTCAGATATTTACCACGAACTATTATTAGGTGGACCACAAACTACAGACAGAAATTTATCCTTCACATGCAGTGAAAAATTATACATATATCTATACACACACACACATACACCCAACACTTCTTTTCATATTTTCCTCTGCTACTTGGTACCAACCTGCAGCTGGTGTACCTGTGAGAGATGCGATTTTTATTACCCTTAACTGTGCACATCAGTGCATAACATTGTGATCCCAAACTCTGAAACAGGATTTTTAGTTATACCGCATGACAAGCTCAGTGCTGTTAGGAAAAAGAGTTGGAGTTTTAGACAGCCAAAACAGAGAAAAATCAGTCCTACACACCTCTCTCAAAAAGTTTGGAGTCTTTATTAACTCTTCACACCTCTACTATCAACCCTCCTAATCTTCTTTCAGTAGGCATCTGAGTATCACTGGCTTGAAGACAACCACTTTATATCCTTTTCTGCTGTCATTTCTTTAATTAAGGAAAAAAAAAAAAACCAAAACAAAACACCACCATATATATGCATCTTTTAGCCACTGCATAGGTTGATGCATCTCTGTGAGGAATACATCAAGCACAGCAAAATTTGTAAATGGATCCATCTAAACTATTACCTGTATGTGTAATTTTGGCTAAACCAAAAGCAATCATACTAAGAATTCTGGTACCAGGAAATCGGAGCTAAACGAGATAATGTTTCAGCTCTATAGCTTAATAACCAGATGAAACCTTTACAAAAGCAAACAAATATACTGAAGAATTCAGCAAGATACTAAACACTACTTTGACTTTTTGCAGTATATGCTGTCAATATTGGGAAACATCCTCCTGCACTTTTATTTCAAATATATTGATCTTTTAGTAGCAGATGCTGGTAAAGCATATTTTAAAACCTTGTCAATTACTGTCCATATTTGTGATGAGCCTCCAAATGGTGTTTTACCATGCAAACCATACAGAATTGGAAGGCTAGGTGCACAGTGTTCTGTGGGGGAGATAATTTGATGGTTACAAAAGGAATCTTTGAGCTAAAGGAAGCAGTCAAAGGAGCAAGATGTGAACCTGTACTTAGTTTGCAAAAGTCCTGTGTTGCACTGTTCTTGCAAAGTGAACAAAGACACATGTTTCAGCTCCTTTCCTACCTCCATTACCAGAGGCCAAAATTAGCCTCACAGGGATGAGAAGTACAATCACAATACACCAGAAAAGGCTCAAATGAGTGAAGCTACTTCTGCAAGTGAAGTTACTTCTGCAACATGGTTTTTGGTAACAGAAAGCCTTTACCACAGACATCTAGGCTTCACACGCCCTTTCTTTTCCTCTGTCATTACACCATGCAAAATAGATCACAGATTAAAGACAACGGAGAATGTAAAGGTTGCATAGTATTTTTCTTCTTCTAAGTCACATACAAGTTTAACTATAGGCCCTGAGATGGAAATACAGGATATCACTGCTGTGATTTACCTGCATTTACATCTCATGGCCAACAAATAGCATTCATGTGTGAATTTTAGTATAGCAGTTTATAACCACAGAAGGAGCCCACCTTTTGTATTTTTGCACAGACCTCAGTCACATGGTATCTGTTGCAAGGCCCAAACACAAAGCACCGCACTCAACATGCAGTGCTTGAGGCCTCTGTTCCTTGTCCCACAGAAGAGGAGACACCATGCAGAAGCCTGAATTTTTCTCACAGTGCCTCATCCTGGACACAACGACCTAATTCCTAGCTACAAATATGTCATTGATCAGGTTTGTTCCTTCATGTGCTCATTGAAATTGTTAAAAGGTGATTTTTCAGAGTGCTATTTCCTATTCAACACCTGGACTATCTTGTAATTTCAACTGATCCACATTCCTGCTAGACAATTTCTACCTTAATCTCCAAATTTCACCACTAAACTATATTAATGCTCTCAGGATAACTTGAAACACATTTGTTTATCCCATTTTGCAGCTTGTTGTTATATAATTCTTATGAGGAAAACACGTATTTGATAATAAGGGAAAAAATACAGCATGATTTTTCCCCCACTCCCAACACTGTGTGTCAAATGAAATTCATTAATATTTTTGAACATGAAGACAGTCCATAAATACATTCCTAGTAGGCTTTTTGCAGAACACACCATTTTATCAGTGTTAAATTTGAGATATGAGTCCAAGAACTGCCTTTGCAGGTCATTAAATCATCATTTGATTGTATGCTCCAGTACATGTGATCCTATATGAGCAAACTTCATCACTGTATTCTTACACTCTAACCTTTTCACTGCACATTTTTCCCAACAGTTTCCTCCTATCACTTGTCACCATGCATCATTATTTCCATGGGCCTGTAATATTTGCAAAAATGCAATGATAATGTCAAGACTGACTAAGCGAATGACAAACAGTCCACATCCACTCCCTTGAGGTGTTTTTCTGGTCAACATTTATAAAATAATTAGGAACAATTTAAGTATCACAAGAGGTGGCTCAAAAATAAGAGAAGCAATATTGTTTCTGAAGAAACGTGTCTTCCTTAGTTCCTGCATCACTATGGCCTTAGTAAAATTACTGCGATGCTTAGCTGCTTGCAGAACCAGGCCCTGTTTAAAAAAAAGTAAGTGGAAGTACCTATGTCACAAACTGAACAAACCCCTCACCTTTACTGTAATAGCTGCAGAAGTATCCACATAGAATAGGAACAGCAAAACTAATCCTAAAGAAACAATGAAGATGAAACTACCCCATCCTGAAAGTCCACAGTTCACAGTGATCTAAAAGGGAAACTACTTGAATGTTTTTATTAGTTGTAAGTACAAAGAAAGGCTTAAACATGAAATTACCCTTTAATGAGAAATTCTCACACACTACCCCATCAACAGTTCCATCTTTGGATAAGAAACAGGTCCACCTCTTATGGGAAAACAGTCTATATTTTAGTTAGATAGCCAAGAACCTGGAGCCCACAGCACAATACAATATGTCTAATCATGGAAGTAGAGAGTCTCTGACATCTTTATCTCCTTTGCAGAAGCATGTCCTAACACTCCTGCCACTTTCCTTATTCCTCACCTCCAAAAAATGGAAATTATGTACAAGCCACATTACTGCAAGGATTAGCTGTATTTTAAAAGTGTTATTATTGTTGCTATCACCTGTTTTGATTTTGCTTTGGAAGAAACTGGACTGCCAAAATTAGGGCACATTCTGAACAACCCAGAATCATTGAATTCACGGCAGGCAGCTGATTTAACTACCCTGTTCTGCACCAGGACTTTAGCAGAATTGTGGTTTCATTCCTTCAGACTATTCCTTCAGACTCTTGTAAACATTTGTATAATATGGAACAGCTTAAAAAATAGTATCAGAACCCCCCCCCCCCATGTGTGTTTGTTAACTCTGTTGGTATGTTTGAGAACAACTGCCTTACAGTTTTCTCCTCTTATTCTGATTTTTCAGATACCCATTTCTGCCTCCTCAATTGTTAAGATATGAGTTTCAGCTGGGTTACCACTTATCATGCCATACATGAGAGCAGCAATGAAGACAGCAGCACACTACCTTTCAAGTTTGGCTATTTATGTTAATGCATTACATTTTTTGAGCAGAAAAATCTTGCCATCTCTACAGGGTGAAATTTATCTGTTTTCCCATTTCAAGGAATTTTGTAATACTCATGAACTTAAAATCAATCCAAAAAAAGTGAGACAGGTAGTTGAATATTGCTTCACTGTTCAACCGACGTCCTTGTTTCTAACATCTATTTGATGGGGTATTTGATGGGGTATAAGCATCAGCAACTAGAATTTTAGGAGATGCTGCTACATCCCTGTACTCTCCAGAGAAACCAAGCCACTTAGATTGTATTTTGAAACACACTTTGCTAAACATGTATATTCAATCTGATTTTATCTGAACATACTTATATCAAAGTAACTGCATATCCTGGGGAACAGGTCATCAGTCACCCTTAAAATGGTGATTTTAAGTTTCATTTAGATTTAGATTCATTTAAGATTCACTTAGAACTTGGAATGAGCTGTAATAAAAATATTTACATGAATTTTGTTCCAGTCACAAAGAAGGGATGGTTACAGCAAGTTTATGGCACTGAAAAAATCTTTACATTCACAAAAAGGAGTGAGAGGGGCATTGACATGATTAGAAGTGTTCTGGGAGAATCAGGCCTAAACATAAAGAAAAAGTAGTTCTTGAGTTCCCTTTACAACAAAAAACACTATGATACCATGTAGTAGCTAATTATAGGCTGCCTAGAACAACAGTAGAACATTTACATTTCATCAAATGTAATTTCATTAAAAGAAAAGAAAGATGTCAAGTTTGAAGTTGTGAACTTTCCATAGGCTTCTGTTATTTTTCACTCCATAATATATTGCTTTGTTGGTAAATGCACGTCTCAGTTTTGTTTCATTAGTTATTAAGAACACAGTAAAATAGTATCAGTTCAGTGTCTTCTAGTCTGACAAAATTCAGACCTCATGATTCTTTGTAAAAGTTACTTTTATTATATATTTACGTATACATAAATAAAACTAGCATTTATTCTCATATATATACTGCCCGTCTTCTCCCCCAATTTAGGGCATAAATAGTGAAAAGTCCAATATATTTCACATTTAACACAGGAGCCAGGCTGTAGAGATCTTTGTAAATGTCATCTCAAACAAGTATATTATGCAAATCCAAGAGACTAAGGAAAACACAAAGAAAAACACAAGACAGGATAGGTAGGTCCATCACTCCAGAAGATGACCTTGCTAGATAAAGAGCAGGCAGGTGACTTAGGGATGCATCCTGCTACAGTGCAGAAGAGCCAGAGAAAAAAAACTCAAGGCTTAAACATCAGTGTTTGCCAGCACCTGGGATACAGCTTGCCCATTTTGCTTCATAGCTAAGAACAACTGAAAAGAGAATGCTTACTGGTTTCATGCCTGCACAGCAAAGATCTATTAATGCTTCAACAATGTGACTTGAAAGAGTATTTTTCAATTCTACTGTCTGAATTGCACAAGTATGTAAGAATTCTAACTTGTTAACAAGAAGCTCTCTTGACTTACAACTTCAAGGAGGCCCTATGCACCTTATAAAACATCTTCTAGATTTCCTTGTAGCACTGGGACAAGTAGCAAGAGACAGAGTCACCCATGTGGATGACAGTACAGACACCTATAGCCTAAGCAACCTGTGAAGTTTCCACATTCAAAACTAGGAAATCATGCAATATGTGTTCAAGTTCTTATAGGGTCAAAATTAAGACCTAGGGGGAGGGGAAAACCTCCTTAATCATTCCTACATTTTCAAAGAAAGTGTGGCTTGAAAATACCTCCTTGGCAGCCCTTTTTCCCCTCCATAATGTAGTTCAAGCCAGAAAAAACTATACTGTAAGTATTCACAAATTTACTGTCATCACTTCCTTCTTACTAGAAACAAATTTGAATTTAAGAACATTGCTATTTAGAGCAGACTTTCAAAAACATAGGAAAAGAGCACATGCTTCTCATCTCTGTAAAAGCAAGTATTTAAGCCATAGGTAGGCATATTAGCCTGAAAGGAAATACACAAAGTGTAAACCCTACATGAGACCAGAAGGCTCTTCTGAAGTAAGCTGAAGAATATTTTTACACATGCATATACAATTTATATACATATATATATATTACATATACTGTCCACATTATATATTACATATTATACAATTTTGTTATATTATGAAGATGTTATACATACGTATACACTGCACATATATATACACACACAGATAAAGGGTTATAAAATACAAACAATTTGTTGCTAACATGCAGTGACAAATGCAAAATATCCTCAACAGAACATAACATCAGAACTGTGAAATGGAAAAGTAATTTGTTCCCATATAACTCTCTTATGCTAAAAAAGATGGATTTTTACTGAAAAGTAGTATCTAAAATGTTAGGAAACTAACATTTTTTTACTACATAATGAAGATACATTCTTACATATGAGAAGATATGTTCTAACAATATCTGAAATACAATGAGTATCAGAGCAAATACATGATTATATTTATTAAAATCATTGCATAATATGAATTATGAATCAGTGAATAACAGGTTGCCTCTCCAATGCTATAGCTGATGTTGGAAGTCTCTGACTTTTCATAAAAAGGAATTGGGTTTAACTTAGTCTTACAATGTATTCAAAATCATTTACAATTTTACTGTGTGGTACTGCAACTCAGTATTGGATCTGAGTAACTCCTGGCTTTCAAATCTCTTTATCTTTATCACAGCAACTAAACAGACAAATTACTTTGTGTTGCATGTGTTTAAGGCCTTGTTTAGCTGAACTTACTGTTGATTAATGGCATTCTTAGGCTGTATTGCTGAACAAAAGAAAAAATTCCTTGTCGATAGGAGGCATAGGAGCTCCAGTGCCAACCACTTTTCATGGACCAAGGCCAAATCAATCCAATTCTAGCTGAGCAGGAATGGGAATTTCTCTTCCCAGTGAAACTCAGATACCTGGGGATACAGTTTGCCCCTGTATACAGATTTTTAAAGAAGACCTTATTAATCATCTTTGGTGCTAACTCAGCAGAATGCAACACAGTGGAGATAAAATAATCTCACACATACCATTCCCAGGCTACCTAGAGCAATACTTCTTGCACATTGGCTTTTGCTACTGTTATCACCCACCTTTGTTATCTGCTATCAGTGCAACAAAGTTAAAACTGGAACAAATGGTATTTTTCTCCCTCTACGTTTAATAGCCATTGCATGCATCTGAAATGATAGTTCACTGTCTGAGGGTTTGCTAATTATTCAGTGAATGCCAGGTCTGATTCTCAGTTACACGCATACAATGCTGTGGGTCAACAGAACATGTATGGCAGAGTAGAATATATTCCAATTCTTTATAGGCACAAATACAAAGTAACCTAATAGAATATATGGCATGAAATACATTGTCAAGGTCCATTAAATAACACAGATGCTTCACAGTGTCAAATCTGACTCTGTGTGCTGCTGGAGTTTCTTAGAAACCCTGCAGCACAAGGAGGTTCACAGCCTGCATTTGCTTACCATGCATACAGACAGGTAACAGGCAGAGCACACCGCTCTACTACGGTACAGTGACAAAACACAGGAAACACACAACATGGACAGCAGCCCTCATCGTTACACTTTCTTATAGTCAGTACACCATATTTCTTCTTTTTTCAGTTAGCCCTTAAAAGTACAGCTCTTACAACTTTTTTTAGTCCTTAAGAGTCTCTCACACAAAGGGCTCAACCTTTGCATCCCTCACTTCTGCCAGAAGAAACTGCAGGGGCTCAACAGTTCTCATGGGGCAAGCCTGGATTTTCTCCTCATATCCCAGGTTTTAAGTGACAGCTTGTTGCAGAGTATTGAGTTGAACTTGACAATCTAAGTGAAAGTTTTAATAATAAGCAAAATCTTATTTAGCCTAGGCCTTATATACTGAACTTCATGAAATGTTTTTACGTTCAGTGCCTTATAGAAGAAATCTACACAACCAGAACCAAGGCTACAAGAACCAGCTGCAGCTTGCTGAACTACTCACTTCCACATACCAGCTAGCTTTAATTCTTCAATAAAATGCAAAGTTGCATCAGGTGTGCTCTATAAAATTTCTGTTTGTAACTTTACATTTAATTTTAATGGCAAAGACACAGTATCCAGCAAACCTCATAGAAGTTATAAGAAAACCAAAGAATTTTATTTCTCCCTCATCCAAGTTTGCAACCTGCAAACCTCACCCTCCAGTATTTTACTGACTTTGTAGATACATACTATATAGTATTTCTCAGAGTTTGCAAAGCCCTTTCTAAATATCATTTACAGTTGATAGAATTGGTGTTTATACTGAATATTTCTGAGGTCCCACAGAAAGACTCTGACCCTCCATCTCCCTGTGTCAAGAGCTGCTTCTTGTTTCAATTAGCAGAAGTACCACCAAAACACGCAAGTGAAAAATTGTTTGCTCCCAACCTTTTCAGCCTCAGCTTTGCTGCCTCTAAATCTAATAGTCCCCACTGATTCAAATGTATTCTGCATAAAAACATATGATAAACAATACTAAATGAGCATGGCAAGCAAACATTGAAGTATTTAATGTGGTTGCTACTGCAACAAAGTTTTAACCCAAGCAGTTACTAAATTCCAGTCAGAGGTTCATCACTAACATCCCTTAGAAATTATTGCAAACGGGAAAATTAAGTCTCATTTTTCACTATGCCTACTTACTTACCCCCTCAAACTACTTCATAAAAACATGCATATTTCTAGCAGTTTTCATATAATTTGTGATGCTTTAGCACAATATTACAGTGTTGCAAACACTGAGAAAAATGTTTACATTTCAACAAACAAGTTAAAATCCTGAAAGAAACTTACCATCCCTGTAATTAGACCTTAAGTTTCAAGTTAAATTCTTTCTGCTTTGAAGATCTACGTAAAAATGAAGACATTGCTCAATAGCAGCCAACAAAAATATCCTAAGGCACCTTTTGTTTTTAACTCAACTTTTATGAGCCACACTTCTCATCATGCACTTTATCATCATTTGCAGGTATAGCACAGCAAAACTAAATTCTTCTACTAATGTCATGCTGTGACCAAAAAAACCCCAAACCCAAGCAAACCACTTATAAATTACTTCCTACCACAGCCTGTTATTACACATCTAGCTTCAGCTGAAGGCATCTGAAATTGCCACTGGCATTTTAACCTCCAGTTTAACCATTCCAAACAGACAATGTACTCATGTGCTTTCATATTTGCTATAGCTAATGATGCTATCCTGATACTGCACATTAAATCAGGCATATACCAGACATTGAAAAGATAGATCAGGCTTGCATGGACAAATAAATTAGCAGATTAAGGGAATTTCAGATCATATTTGAAATAAATATGCATAAATTCAACTCAAAGTTCTATACTAACTGTGTGAACAACATATGAATAGAGCAGATAATTTCAGGTTAAAATAATCTGAAAATGATGATTTTAGATTCAAGCTCTTCCTTGAGCCCCTCCTAACCAAGGGGAAATCCCCCTGAGTTTTGCAAAGAGCTATGAAGTGCTTGACACTACTGTCCCCCACTGACTTCAAGGCTTCTCTGATCACAAAGTCAGCCTGGCACAGGGATGCAGTCAGAAATAGGTAAGATTCAGCTCAAGTAATCAGTGCAATAATGACATATATGGAAAAAGTTTTGAAGATAGTTTATCATAATTGCTGTGGTGTGTATTTTCTGAAATAAACCACTCCAGTGTTTTGGTAGCCTGCCTCAGGGTGAGGAAAAAAAAAATACATCAGTCTACAGTATCTCCCTTTTGAAAGACAAATGTACAATCAAAGTTAGATTATGACATAGCAATATATGTTATTATTTAAAATAACGAAGTTAAGCAACTTAGCTTCCAGTACACCATTAGTACAGATGCTTTTTTTTGTATTACTACAATTCTCATCAAACACCTTAATTCAATAAAAAGATGTTTGTTCATTAGCCATTTTTTTTTCAAACAGAACTTTTAATTACTCAAACACAATCTGATGCAAGAAGAATGAAACATGCAAAGCTACACTTTGTTGTATAATATCACATCATGACCAAAGAGATTAGGCAGTCCCTCAAACACAGGTGACTTTCACAGTTCCTTTGTAAGTTAAACATAGATCCAAACCAGCCAAAGATTATGTATGTGCATCAGTTCTTTATGGTAATACATTACGGGTACCCCAGATGCACATCTCCTCGCTATCAGTCATCTGCATCAACACTGCACTGATGTCTCCCCTCTGCCAGCCGTGTTCAGGGGCACATCTGGCCATACCATTGTGCCACAAGGCTGATTTAGGGCACCAGCAAGGCTGCCATTGGGAAGACTCCTAGCAAGGGCCAGAGTGGTCTTTGCCCACATAAAAGAAATGTGGGCAAGTATGGAAAAGCTGTTGCCAGATAGAAGCCCTGTTGCGTCAGGGCACACAGCTACCCCTAGCAGGGGCCTCCCCTGCTCACCCAAAGAATACCCAGACTCGGATCTCACCACTTCAGCTCCTACATTCGTCAGAGGGAGCGGCTGTGGATGAGAAGCCTGTGCAGCAAACTAACAAAGGGAACACGAACAGTGGCACCACAGGAAAGGGTCTTGATTAGGTTTCAACATTCTGTGGTCATAGATCATCACCTCATACCGAACTTGGAACCTGGATTCAAGTGGTGAGATGCAAAGGGCAATTCTGAATTACAGGTAGTCTCTGCAGTGTGTGTGCACAAACTGGGAGGAGTCAAGGCAAGTGCTAAAGGTAACTGCACTTAGTAATTGTGCAGATGCTCATGGCTGCTTACTAGTTAATGACTAGCATCCACATAAGGTCAAACAGCTGTTAAAAAAATTACCATTCTTACATCACAGGTAAATAAATTCAAGCACCAAAAAATGAGGTAGGATACTCCTATGATGCACAACTGCTTTAGGCCTGCACCAAAGTCACAGTCTGATCACAAATGCACTTAAACTACAGTGATCTTTCTTGAGCAGGTTCAAAGATGAGTTCTGCAGTACACAACCACTGTAGGGATCCTTACACAACTTTTCCTGTGGAGAAACTAAGGTAAAGAGGGTACTGCTCTCTGACAGTCAGCGTGACATGCCAATCTTTGTCTGCATTTTCCACCCTGTAGAGTTCCTGTCACCTCTGTGACATAAAGCACATGAAGCAGAAAGAAGCTGGGTAGGTTCAGACATTGAAAAGACTTGTCAAAATAAACTCAGAGGTCAGTAACATACAAGACATGCGCTGTTTGGGCTTTGGTACAATGGAGTTCAAATCCCAAAGAAATCCAAATAAATCTAGAAACTGGAGCCCCCAGAGACAGAGCAGACCATGGCTCTTTTTTTACTTTCTAAACAACATTTCTAACTATTCATATAGTAAGAAAATACTGTTAATGTACATTGCTGAAACACAGAGATAACAATTTCCTTCCTTGGTGTTGCCAGGTACATTCATCTTACAACACAATCAGCCTTCCCACAGCAAGCACAGTATCTTGTAAAATTAGTAGTGAGACAAGAGTGTGCTACAGACCCCCCTTTATAACCAAGCCTACACAGAAAAGGAAAAAAGTGAGAGTACTAATTAGCAATGGAATAATTAGTTTAATGACTTGCTGGAATGCTATGGGAAAGAGGAATGTAACTGATCAGTTCAGCTGCTAACAGAAGTCAATAATCCCAGTTTGAGAACCAGTAACTCTGAAGAGTGGTTCCAAATGTGCTTCTTCTTTTACCCTGAAGCTTTGTATGCTCACTCTTGGCTAATTACAGCACAAGAGGCAGGCTTGCGCTCACATAATAATAATAAGCTAGTCTGCTGAGGTAAGGAGACATAAATGAGGGAAACACTGCCTTCATTGCAGGCTGTATAGGCTGTAGGTGACTCAATGTATTCATTTGCCACTCAAAACCTCTGGTTTTGCTACTCTGCTACACACACCTAGTCAAATAACATAGACGGTCCTAGGTGGGGTCTGTCTGTCTGCATTAACACTTCAGACTCCAACGTAATTGTATGCAAAGCACATGACAAAAGTCACACCTAGGTATACACCAACACACAACAGAAAGTGGTATGTTCTCTAGCACAATAGTAACCTAAAGAAAGAGAAGCAACCTTGTAAACCCTAAACAAAGGCACGCGACAGCTTTAAAAAATATCCAGTCTAGCTAGGCACTGGTATGTTTCTTGGCTATTTTGCATGAGAACACCACAGTACGCTGAATCTGCTGTTAATTTTAGGCACTTCTAATATCTCATACTTGAATTCCATTATATGGACACCAAGCAATAATATTCTATGTGTGTTTTTCTGCCTAGAAATCAGATGATAAACTGCCTCTTTGACAATGTCATCTCTGCTTTCTGCATATGCTAAGAATCACCATATTAACATGACTGAAGATTAAAGCAGTCCCAGCAGCACCACATCTCTGTATGGGATCACCACCACACATTTCAGCATAAGTCTAAGAATCAGAGAAAAAGTGATCATGAAAGACTATGATCCTTACTTATCCACATTACCAGTAGTTTCAAACTATTTCTAGTGTAAAGACCAGCAAAGCCTCGAAGCAAAGTAAGGTTCCAATTTAGATTTCTGTTGCCATTCAGAAATACATAACAGGGTTCTTCCCATTTGCAATACTTTAGTGTCCTACTGTAGTGATCTGTGAATAGCTGGCAAAAGGTTTATAGCATAAACAAAACCTGGTAACATGAAATGTACAAGTATCATTATTTAAGGAGATGACTTGTTACCTCATCATGGTTGTATTAAAAACAAAACCAGGAGCTGTGGACTCCCATGAAAAGGTTTTCTGTTTCCTAGCCAAAAACCTCTTCATAATACTTCCTTTGTTTCTGTGTTGAACAAAGTGACTGAACTTGGTAGGAACTCTCTCTTCCCTCCCAGAACCTTCCACTAGCACTCTGAATGTGAAAGCTGTGTTTCCTCAAAGTGTGTGCAACCTAGAGGGGGAAATAAAGGACTAATGTACCAGTCCCTCAAAGGCTTCACTGTGTGCCTGCCTTCATGCACTGCAATATTCCTTATACAATTATCCATACTGACTTCCACATAACTCAAAATCAAGCAAAGACACCAGTTTTGGCAGAACCTGGGTACTCAAGTTTGACTTAAGGGTGTGCTCCTCCATGCAAGGTAAGCCACATGTGCTGCCTTCTTTCCAGACTACTTATCCAGCGCTCTGAGGGGTCTTACACGAGACCACTCTGAGCCACAGAAATACCACTTTATTCCTCTGCAGCCTGGTGACCAGGAGCTGGGTGGGCTGGGTAAGAGGCAAGCTCCGCACCACACAAATTGGGACCATCCCCTCTGCTCTCTCAACAGACACACATAAACCATATCACAAAGAAAAACGGAGGAGATCCTAATTGGCACCTGCAGGTGTGGATCTGCTGATTATGCTTTGCACTATGAAGATGTTAAAGGTGCAGTAATCTTTACCTTGACTCATAAGCCAAAAGACTACACTGCGTGGCAACCTCTCCGTCAGCCAAGAAGGTAAATTTTCAGCCCTCCAGCCTCAGATAAACCTCTCCTAATATGGTCAGCAGACACACTGGAGAAAAAAGGCTGAAAAGGGTTATTTATCGCCTTAGCAATATTTTTTTAGAATTATGCATACAAAAATATTTATATAGTCAAAAAAATAAGTACACAAGCCCTCTCAAATCTGTAAGACATTAGAACAAGAGAAGCACACACTAAAGACAAAGGTCTGTGATAAAGCTGACACATTCCTTACTGGACCTCTGAATGTCAAACTTGACACTGAAGTAACCTTAAATACTAAAGTGATCAAAAAACCTTCACTCAGCACTACTGAAAATAAAGTTCAGTGTTCTTACCTGAGATGGCTTTAGTTCTTTTCCAGAAGTTAAAAAAAAGTCACTGCCCTACTGTTATCAATGATTGGCAGACAAGCAAACTGCATACCACTGCACACACACACCTTCCTACTGACGAGAAAGCACCAACAAGCCATGTAGCACTAACTGCCACACGGTAAACCTGGGCATGGTCTCATACAAACACTGCATTACTCTTAGGCAAAAAGCCTTGACTCATGACACATTAAAACCAAGACTTTAATTAGGTACAAAAGGAAAGAACATCTGCAGAACTTTCAAGGCAGAAAGTTATTTTAGCTGTATCCAGGGAATCCCAGAATCTTTCCATTTAGTTCGATCATCCTCTGAAGATTTTCATACATAGCTGTAACAGGAAGCCCATGAATTTCTAACCTCCTTTTTAATAATCCTACAACTTTACAGCTTGGGTTAGGGAAGGTACATAACCATGAAGACTGCTATCTTGACCCAGAAGAAACATTTCTTCTAATCTGAGACAGGCAGCAGTGGTGGCTGCAATGGATTTTTACATTACCCAGACAAAAACTTGGCTGCTCCCCATTTCTCTGGATCTTGAGTACTTAAGATGGTTTACCAACAACTGAGTTTGCTGGGGAAAAAAAGGCAAACAAAGAAAACACATTTCCCAAATTTTGTAAGCCAACAGATTACAAACTGTCCTCCAAATCACTCAGAGACCAGCAGAAACCTTTAGTAAACTAAAAAAAAAAAAAAAAAAAAAAAAGACGATCATTTGACACACAGCCTGTGACTCTACTGTTGCCTCAAAAATCATCAGTAATGAGCAAACCACAGTTTGAGAAATGCTATCTCATGCAGCTAATCCTCTTCATGAACTGAAAAAAAATCAACCTTAGATTTGGGGAAGAAATAACAGTTTGTAACGAATCCAAGACAAAATGCTTATTGGCTCTCATGGTCTTCTGGCAAATGGCAGGAGAATTCACAAGAGTTTATGTAACTAAATGGGAGTGCCACTTCAGCACCGGGAAATCTTTCTACACACGCCAGTCTGCAAAAGCAGCAAACTAACACAGGACAGAGGCCAGCACAGGCTACAAGCCCCAGTACAGACCTGGAGCTCCCATCAGCTTGCCACCCTTGGTACCTCCCTGCTCCCCCAGATGCTGCTGCTGGGACTAGCTATGCTGAGACCCGGAGAGTGACAGGCACACCCCTGCTCCAATTAAGCTATCATTTAGCTGCATGGATGTATCCTCTGGCTGACTTGCACTGGTACAGAGGCCAAGAACTTCTTGTGGAAACAAACTCAACAGGAGAAAAAAGCAAATTACTTTCCCAGCTAGAGAGGAATGGGAAGTTCTGGGTACAAAAAAGCTCAAGGAGAATCTGGCCCGTTCATTCCCTTTAAAGACCCAGGTCTGACCATGGGCTCTGCTATGCTATGGCTTGCTGGCTTGCGGCAACAAGACAAAAAGCCCTGATGGGCACAGAAAGTGAGATTTAGACTATGATGCAGACTGGGGA
Source organism: Harpia harpyja (assembly GCF_026419915.1). Classification (NCBI taxonomy): domain Eukaryota; kingdom Metazoa; phylum Chordata; class Aves; order Accipitriformes; family Accipitridae; genus Harpia; species Harpia harpyja. The sequence goes on along the minus strand of NC_068969.1, from coordinate 78,473,236 downwards.
CACGGTGGGGGCAACAGCTGTTGCAACCAAGCAACAGGTTTCTCTCTCTTGACTAGATCACAGGAATGCCAACAGCAATCTTACAAACTTTTCTCAAGAGCAAAAGAAGTGAACAAGTCTCACTCTACTAATTTCAATTCTCTTCTGTCTCTCCACTGCTGTTTACACACCTCCACAGCACAGCTGCACAAATGGTCATACCAGCAAACAGCACCAGTTAAAGAGTCAGTTGAAAAATAGCTGCCCTCCACACCAATTTCTTTTGTTCTTACAAAGTTATTTTTAACTCAGATCAGTTCACTGATCTGATATTATCACAAAGCCTCACCAACAGTTGTGCAACCACAGTCAAAAAAGTGGCAACTGCCATACCAGTTGTAGTATTTTTAAGTCAGCTTTGGTGCTGAAGGCAACATCCCATTAAACTGCACTGCTCATCAAGCTATAAACTTAAATGCTAGCAGTTTCCTTCGGTGGAAACGGCACAGCGCTGTTTCTGGAGTTGTGAACAAGATTTAATAACTGCATTTGTAAATTACAGCAATATTTCTACTATTGAATGGTATTCAATTTTTTAAGTATTTGTGTAATCAAACCATCTTTGTATTTGTGTCCACTATACTTAATATAATTCTGATCACAAACTAGCAGCTCTAGTCAAAGGACACCAAGACAGGCTTTCCAATTTATATCTTCACGTGCCAGAAAACTGCCAACTCAGGAAGTTTGTACAGACGAAATGAACCAAGTGGAACCCAGTTCCAGATCCCTGGTACTTTTTTCATAGGATGAGTTTTATGATTCACAGTGAATTGGTCTCTACTAAGAGAGGATAAAAATCCTCTTATTAACACTGGGCTGTGACCTGCAGACATGCACTTCTTACACTGCATTGGATGAATCTTTCAGCCTCTGTGTCTCAGCTCCAGGGTGTGTAATACTGGTGTTCCCTGGCCTCAAAGAGACATTTTAAAAGGTGTATCACTATCCATAGAATTTGAAACACTACAGTAACAAGGATCACATAAAAAACAAAGGGGGGCTGGCTGCGTGGCATGTAGTCATACAAGACATGAATCTCGAGCTAAAAGAGCTAGCAATAAAAATGAGCACAGTTAATAAAATGGCCATCTTCCAGCACCTGCTTTACTAAGATGGAAGCATCTTATGGCTGTGCACATACACAGCACCACACAAAATTTTACAAGTAATTTACTTGACTATGATGCAGACCATAGCCGTGACATACTGAAGAAACTAATGCGAGCTTACTATTACTTTTAGTTTTTAAAAATGTCTTATTTCAAAATACAAAACACAAGCACATCTGGACAATGGTGAAAATACACAAGGCACTTGCAACACCTACAGATTCTCCCCACTTTGCTGATCACACTAAAACAGCTAGTTTTACAGCAAGGAGGAAATAACAGTAAAATGGTAGAGCTTGTACCTCACAACAGGCTGATATGGTTTTCTAGTTCACAACTGAAGAATGAAGAGGGAAGGTAAAAGATGGGATTTCCAGCTCACTCGGGGAGGACTTGAAGTTTCTTCCTCACACAGAAGGAGAAAAAGCTCTTTCTGGACTGTACAAACATGAAGAATAAGACAAGATGCATGACCTCGTAACCACAGCAGGAATCTGCAATGACAAATCAGACACTTCATCTATTTAGGGAAAATAAAATTCAGAATATCAGTGGTGTGGGCCCATAACAAGCAGGTACAGTACAAAATGGATTCAAACACAAATTACATCTAGAAGGTGAAGAATGGTCCAAGCTGTAACTAACACTGGATGGCAGGGAAGGCATGAGGACCCTCTTCCCTCCCAATCCACTGTCAGTAAGAATTCATTTAGAAAAGCATTTCATTGCATTTAACTTGTGCAGAGTTAGCTATTCAGTTCTAAGCAATATGGGGTTTTGAACATTACAACATACACCAAACTGCTCATCTATATGCTTCTAAGTGCACATTTTATTTTGCCTGATTAGTGAAGTTTGCTTTTTAGGTTCCACAGCATATAAATTTCACCTATACCACCTTATAATTACAAGCAGTAACCAAAGTAACCACACTGCAATACCACCAAGTACACATTCTGCAATCCTGTAAGACAAACACTGAGGCAGGCTATCAGCAATTGTTAGCACAACACCGTATCCTGCAGGGTGCTGAAAACAGAACAGAAGCTGTGCTAGCTCTTATCTCCCCTTAAAACCAACCGGGAGCTGGAGGCAGAAGGGAAGGCAGCGCCTTACAAACAGCTGCCCAGGTCCTAAGGAAAGGCTGTTGCCAGCTTCTATCCTAAAGTAGCCAAGAACGCCAACACACGTGAAGTGCCTTGGTTACACAGACCATAAACACACAGAGGAGACATTGTACGCATGGAGCTGCAAGAATCAGTAACCACGTTTTCAACACTATATGGACCACATTATGCAAGCCACAGAGAAAGTATTTTTTATAGTGTCTAGCCCATTCTGCTGGTGTCAAAAGTAAAAAAAAAAATCCCTTCGCTACCTCCAGGCTAGATAAGAAACAAAACTAAAAAAAAAAAAAAAAAATCAACACCATTCCACAAACACATGCAACTACAACAAACCATGTAAGCGTATGCTTATTTTTAGGCACGTGTTTCAATTCTCCTGCTATCAAGAAGACCTAAATACGTAACTAAAGATTATAAACAGCCCTAAACTAGCACCAACTGAAGTCAGTGAAAGAAACCTCCTGCTGTTTTTAACGCTTTAAGGATCAATTCCTAAACTTAGAATATGATTTTCCACTCACTGTTTTATCTAATTGGGGGAGTGGAAGAATCCAGGAAACAGATGAAATACAGTAAAATAAAAGGAGTGAAGAGGAACATTTTTACAATCATGTTTTATTTTTCCCTCAATATATTTATTACGAGAAACTGACCTCTAAAAACAAAACATTTAATTATTTGTGTTCAATTTTGGGTTTTGTGAATCAGTTTTGAGATGGCTACAAGGCAAAAAAGTACATTAAGGATGGGAGAAAGCATCTGGGTGGAGGAAGAGATGTGAGAAAATTAAGAATTATTTATGGGTTTTAGGTTCTGGAACAGTCAGAGTAACAACTACGTTAGGCATTCATCAGACTATGTATTCTGTGCTTTGAAGATGAAAGAATTTTGAGAGACCATTTAATGAACTTTATTAAAAAGCATCTCTACCATAATAAACCATGGGATAAACATCCTATAAATTTATGTTGAGACATAAAAAACCCAGTGGGTGCTAGAATATACATTCACTAATTCCCAAACTGCCAATGCTCCTTATGTTAGGTTCATTTTAAGAAGAATTTCTGTGCTTTTAATTTTGATCTGAGCCCTCCTCCACCTTACATTATCCAAATGTTAGCTCAAAACATTTACATAAATAAGTAACTCTCTGGCAAAATAGAAGGAACAAAACCACTGTTTCTTCACCTGAAGCAATATCCTTTTAGAAGCAACGTGAAACAAGTATATTTACATTTCCTTTGGGAGAGCTAACATAACATCCGCACAAAGTTCTCCTAAAGCAACAGCACATACCATAGCTCCGTTGTAAAGAAGCAGCATTAAAAAGAAAAGGGTGGGGGGGGGAGGGGGAACCCACCACAACCTGTGATCACCTAAGCAGCGTATTGGAAACATTGCTACTTTAGGAAAGCCACTTTATGGTACTAAGAGGCAAGTTTACTACTCAAAAGAGTTGCCCGCTGCCGGAGGCTATTCCGCAAAACCAGCATCTTGGACAGAAAGGTCTCGGTGCAGCCCTGCTCTCTCTCAGGGGCCGCAGCGGCGGCGACAGCAGCAGTCAGCAGTCGCCCTGCGGAGCGCGGCCGGACCACGGCGACGGGCTCGGTCGGTCGGAGCCGAGCTTAATCCTGGAAGAGCCAGCGCCTAAGGCATGCGGGAACCTACCCCTCACAACTCCCTCGCAAGCTGTTGGGTTTTGGTTTTGTTGGGGTTTTTTAGGTTTGTTTTTTTTGTTTGTTTGTTTGTTTTTTTCCTCCTTAAGAAGCTACAGTCCCACAATTAAAAGACTTAAAAAGTCCGTGGAAGTTCACAGAAAAAAATCCGCCCCAAACAAACAAACACACACAGAAAGCCAAGAAATAAGAGGCGTTTTCGGCCAGTCCTTCAGGCTGCAGCCGGCACGGCCTCGGGTGCAGGCGGGGCTCCCCAGCGGGGACAGGGACCAGCCGCGCCCGGCCCGGCTCAGCACCTGCCCGAGCCCAGCTCGGGGCGCCCGCCGGCCCCCAGCGCTCAGCCCTCAGCCCCGCGCCGCCCGGCTTCCCACACACACCTGCTCCCTGGGACGGCCGTTGGGGGGGGGGGGTGTGGAATTAAACAGCCCTCAAAATAAAATCAGACACGCGCGGAAGCCCCCACGCCCCGCGGCGAGACGGCCCGCCCCACAGCAGGGGGAAAACAAGGCAAGAAACGACACAAGCACTGCACGTACGGCTGCACCTGCCTCACCCGCCGCCAGCCTGTGACGGCCTCCAGCGAGGCGCCCCCCGCCCGCCGGGAGGCCTCGCCTCCCCTCCCCGCCCCGCCGCCTCCGGCGCCCCGCCGAGCCCCCCGAGGACGGAGTGGAGGCCGTGCTGCCGCCCCCGCCGCCCCCGACCCGCCCGGACGGCAGCGCCGCAACTCTCTCACCTCCAGCGCCGGTGTGTGGCTGCGTGAGGCGGGCCGGGGCGGCACGGCGCGGCGGGCCGCGGTCCAGGCCCCGCCCGCGGGCCGGCTCCTCCCGCCCGTCCCGAGGGCCGAGGCGGCGGGGGCCGCTCGGTGTGCTCCCTGCACGTCCTCCCCAGCCTGCCCGCGGGCCGGCGTCCCCGTGGCCCCGGCTGCCTCTCCTCGTCCTTTGCCGCCTCTTGCTCTGTGCTTGCGAGCGCTCTGGGGACTCTGTGGGGGCCCAGGGCGGGTGAGCAGCAGGTGGTTGGGGGTCCGGGGTCCCCAGGAGACACGGCTGCGAGGGGTCGTGAAGGGCTGCGTGCTGCTTTGATGTGCGAGGCCGTGGTGGCCCACTGAAGTGTGACAGCACCCGTTGGCCCGTTTTTGGTAGGAGGGATTCTGCCTCCGCAGCCAGCTGGCCATTCCGGGCTGAGCCCGTCAGCCTGGACCGCAGGGTGACCATCCGGCACGTGCTCGCTTCCTTACCTCTCGTTTAATTTCTCCAGGATTGCGCTTATTTGTCGCATGTGAGCTCCCAGTGCTGCTTCTCACATAAAACTGCTTTTGGGCTGGCCACCCGGATGCACGTACGCCCTAAGCAGAAAAACACAAGAACTGTCACTGCAGCATCTGGCTGGGCACCCCCATCTACGCTGAGAAGGCCGAAAATCCAAGTTGTTAATTCTCCCGTCACGTACTTTCCATGTTCAAGTTTTGCAGGCCTCAGGGAGGTATTGAGGAGGAGGGCAGTGAGGCAGGCTATAAATCGGTGCAGATGAGTGAAGGGAACTTCCCAGAAGGGAAGCTGGGAGAACGAATATGCAAAGATTTCCTGCTGAAGAAAATGGGGGGTTGGGAGGACCTCATCTGCAACACTGCTGCATTCAAGGGAATGTCTCTTCTACAGGGGCCTGAGCTCTTCTCAGGGAGCAGAGTGCTGGGGCTGTACCCCGCCACGCAACCTAAGGCTGCACGGGTGGCTGTCCCTGCTCGTGAATGGTTACAAACCCTTAGTGTCTGCTCAGGACCTTTTTATTCCTGGTAGAATAGACTACTCCCAAGCTACACAAGATGAGTGCGTAATAGCTGTGCATTTATAGCTGTAATTACTGATGTCGGATACGCTGACTCATGCAAGTTGAATTCCAAGTGCAGAAGGAACTATTGTGTGTGTGCACGTGTGAAAGAAATCACATAGCATTTCAACGTGCTACTTCCATTTTGTTCCATTTCGATCAAGGTCCTTACTTCACTGCGGTTTTTATCTGCAATGGTATTTATAACAAACGATAGCAGAGCAACTACATCACACGTTTACTCAAATCAATGTGCAATAGTCACACCACTTAAATGATGATGGCCTCCTTAGGTCAGAGCTGCAAGAGAGATCTCTGGTAAACTAGCTTCTGATCTCATCCCCTGATGCTTCAATTCTGCTTTTCACACCAGTAGAAGTACAGTGGCTCATATACACCGCAGTCAGATGTGCCATCTGGCTCAGCTCTGAACCTTTAGAGTGGATGACACTTTCTTAATGTATTCAAAATCTGCAGCATTAACTAGCTTGTGGTGATACAAGTATTTGGAACATGACAGAGAATAATCTAATACCGTCAGGGCTTCTCAAAATTTCCTTTCAGATATTTAAGGTGGACTGCTTCACGTTACATTTCACCTCAACCAGCAAGACTGAACTGTTTTACAGAACTCTTCCAAAGGAAGTTTTAAGAACTGCAGACAGCAGTGATGCTGGTTATACGTGGCGAACAGGCAACACCAAGTCCCAGGCCCAAGAAGAAAAGCAGACAGAACCCCTGATTCCTCTTCCTGCAAAAAAGCATCCTGAAGTAGGAGAGAGTTTCTTCCTTCTTTCTTCTTTGTGCTGAACCAAACAGGTACCTGAATGTGTTTTTTTGACTTACTGTCATCGGGGGAATTTAAAACTGAGAGAGAGGTTCTGATTGCTTAAAGAATCACCTCCAATTGTATTAGCAACAGAAAAATGATTTAATAGAAATTTGTATAAAAATGTGACTTCACAGAATTCGTTGGCAAGGTTCACTCTGTTACTTAGTACATGGATAAAATGACCGTCCCGTTGAGTCACGAGGTTCAGAGAAGACACCCTTGCTTTCTAAACTCCTGTCGGAGTCTAGGTGCAGCTGGATTGACTCCTAGTCCCAGACCTGGTCAACAGTTTATATCTAAAGGAATTATGAGTGCAATAGCAGCCTAAAATTCATTCACAGTTGAATAAAAATCACAACAGGAATTTAAGTATAAACTTGAAAGTAATAACTTGTATCTTATAATGTACTTGCTATAACTTACTTAATATCTTATACTTGCTATAACTTACTGATAACTTATAATGTACCTACCATAACTTACTTGCTATAGACAATTCAGGTTAGTACACATGCATGCACAAAGACACTAAGAGAAATACATATGAGAGAGTAAAAGAGAGAGAAAAGGAGATATACCTGTTAAAAATTCGCCTCAAGGTCAGTGAAAATATTCACGTCAAATGCTTTGGCATTTGTCTCAACAGGCGAAGGCTCAAGCCTCAAGGAGCGAAGAGAATCAGCACAAGTTGTGTCGGCTTTTGGCGACAGACCTCCAATTTTCACAAACAGGAAAGATTGTGGGCTCTGAGAGGCGTCCCACTTGGAGGGAGATGCTGGTTGGAGCCCGGTGTGGTCCAGGAGAGCTCAAAGAACCTCACTTAGAGCTGCTGTTTATAGGTGCAGGAGATGATTGTCTTTCATCACTAACAAATTTCTAGAATCCCAGCTGCGCTGGAAAATTCTGAGACTGTTTAAGAATAACTCAAAACATAGATACAGGATGCTGCAAGACTGTCAGGGGAGGATTGTAATGTCTCAGGGTTGTTATGAGAAAGCACTGGCTGCAGGTTGTTATTAGAACTGGCTATCTCTACTCCTGTCCCCACACCTTTGCCGAACAGTAGGGGTCCTTGAAATGCACAGTGTATCTCCCTGTCTTAGCTGTGTAAGAGTTCCTCACACAGTCAAGGGTCGCTTAACTGCCCAACTCATTACACTTATGCTAAGGCCTAGCAAGCCTTCCAGAGTTTGTAAGTCAGCCTGGAGAGGGGGAAAGAAATGCACCACCACACTCATGCATGCAGTCAGTAACAGTGCTATATGATGTAAGAAAACTGTCAGTAAATGACAAGTTATGAATCTCAATGACCATTTTCTTCTCCTCACACTGCCAGGGTGGTAGCTAAGTGCCCTGGGGTCTGACAGCAGCATCCTGCACAGATACATGAAAACCAGCCTGATAAGAGTTGCCACTAGGTGTGGTAGTAGATTGCTCCTTACAATCTAATTTTCTGCAATTATAATTTTGGTAGATTGACCTGCACTAAATTCCATGCTAGTATTTTATGCTGCTTACATCACATGAGCTAGCGAGGAAACTGCAGAAAACTGGAGCCGTAAGTGGTAGTCCAACACATTTTTCACATTCATGTAGTCACTCTTTGATGGGATTGATGGTGATGTTTGTCATAACGCAACCACCCTGAGGGGTCATGTGTTGGTAAAGGTCCAGGCTGTCAGGCAGGTCTGGATCACAACAGTGCCCAGACCCACCCCTGACTGCCTTACTTCCACACAACTGTTAGAGTGGGTGTATGTGCAATAACAGACCAATGACTGTAAGACAATCTTTGCAAACAGGACATAAAAGTACCGATTGAGCTCCAACAGGGAGGGAATTAAACCAATCAAATATCACAATTGCCAATGTATGTATACTTTATTAAGCATCTAAATACTCACTAATGCTTGCTATGTTGGATTTAACAGATCTAACTCTATTCAAATAACCATTGATAAAGACAGTTATGCATTCAATGGTGATAAGAATAATGATAATACAAATAACACTCACGAGTGCAATTATGGTGATTGGCAATGTCATACAGTCAAGCGTCCCTGGCCAGGAGGATGTCACCACATTAGTGAGATCCTCCACTGGCTCTATCCTAAAGTCAGCTTTTAGAGAGTTGCTTTACCTACGCACAATTACTTGTAGCTGTGATCCAAAAGCAAGCCACAAGCCACAGGCCTGCTTCCCTAGAATTATGTCAAGTTCCGTAAAGCAAGTCAGTTTCCATCCTTCAGAGTCAGGCACCTGCTGTGGCAAGAGGCTTGTGGTTTCATGTTAGTGATATTTACAAAGCCAGGGGAGGGGGGGGGGGGGGGTGTAAGTCACAGTCGGTCACCACATTGTTTATGTAGAGGACATTTATGTTCAGGGCTTCAAAATATTAAAACATCTCACAGACTGTATTTCTTCCACAAAATATCTGAGACGAGAGAAATACTATTATTTACTTTTATAAATAGGTGACCAAAGACATGTATTGGCAATACACAAAAGTCAGTTTTAAGACTCATAGTTCCAGGTCAAAAGCACTGTGGCAGAGTGATGATCTGGTATAAACTCACTTTGCTGGTTCAGACTCCTTCAGACAGTTTATATGAATTAGCTTTATACTGATGAGTTTTTTACCTTTCCTTCCTCATCAGCTTACATTCTTGACCATGTAGGGAGAAGTGTGATTGTGTGCCATTGTGAGCCAGAACAAGTTTATGCTACTGGGAGAGCCAGTGGTGCACAAGTCCAGGATGAATTTTGCTGGAACCATCAGCAGTTGCAGCTGGATCAATTTGCCAATGCAGAACATTTAACATTTTTATTGCATCTTCACATTGTCAAAGCATTTGCATAAGGATGGCCAGGTAGAGTGCTCAGTCACTGCTGGATACTTATGTGAGTTCCAGTTGTCTCTAACAGAGGAGTGACATCAGGTGATTAAAGTAATTTTTTTGTCTTGAAATCCATAAGCCACTGCTGATTTGAGCTACTGAGTGAGTTCAGCATAGAGTCCAGCATCATACACAGATAGTACTTTAGGCCCCCATTAGTAATTTCATTTTTATGTTCCTTTGGTTTTACATATCCAGTAACCATGGACCAATTTCCTGAAGGAAAGTTGCACATAGGAAGATACACTTTCCTCAGCATTCACAAAAAAACCAAAACAATAAAACAAAAACCCCAAAGCAAAAAAAACTAAGAAAGGATTTCTAGAAATCTGAAAATGCAGTAAGGGGCACCTTAGAGCCTTCTGAGTAACAATAGGTAACAAAGCCTTTTGCATCAAAAGCCTTCCTCTAGATCATGACTTATGCAGGAGTTAAAACGCAACATGATGTTTCAAGACTGACAATTCTGTGATATGTTAATTTGGAGAGGTTTTTTTTTCTAGAAATATATAGAACTACAAAGAGTTCTATTTTGCTCTCCTATGTTCCTCTCCCATCATGTCTTTGAAGAGTATGCAAGGTTATATTAAAAAAAACCCACTGTTTTCCAGTTCTACTGATCTGATCAGCTTATGAAAATAATAAAAAAAGGATATATATTAAAATAATGTTAAGCATGTTCCTTAAGGATGCACTTTACAGGAAATCAAGATTTATTGGTCCCTTATATTTGTGTGAATATTCAAGGGCAGTTTCTCCTTTCTGTCTAGTAATTGCAGATATCTTAAACTTCTTATATTCTTACTTACCTTCAAGGAGATATGAGCTATGGCATATCAGCATGTCAACACTAAGCCTGAATTTTGTTTGCTGAAATAAGGGCAGGGGAGAAGGCCTTATAAAAGGGCCCTGAATGCTTTTAAGGAAGCAGACCTTTTTCAGTTTGGATTACCAGGATTTCTGATGACTGCTTTCAGAAAAGCGTAAGTCTTTGGCATCTAAGAACTGATTTCTCAGTACCCACCCCACCGCCTTTCTTTTTTTTTTCTCCATAAGCCGTGGAGATAACTGAGCAGAACTAGTCACTCTAGAAATCAGAGGGCTCTTCATACAGATACTCACATGAGCCTTAGTAATTCAGACATTTGTCTACAAGTTAGCAAATCAGTCATCTTCATCCCTGCCTTAGAGCAAAACTGTGGTCTTTGTACTGTTGATATTATTATTCTGAACAGAACAGGTGCACTTTTCTGGAAGCAATGACATATGGGAAACTGTCTCCTCCCTGAATCTCTTCCTGTAGTCCAGCCAAGTTTAAAAATAAATTCAGTCTTTCTGGATTCCTCATCCATGACTGCGTCCTCTTAGCCACCCATATATCCTTGCACTTGTCCTAGTTAGTTCTGCGATAAGCTGGGTTTCTTTGGTTGTTCTTGTAACTATGAGGCTGCAGAGCATGTGTATATGGTGCTGACAATGTGTAAGACAGGACTTCCAGTCTCAGTGTTGCCATTATTTCCTGTTTTTTTTAAGACAATTACATAATCTAAGCCAGGTCCACAAGGGAAATTGCATGTAAGAGGAAAGAGGTTGTAAAAACTTCTTTAAAAGTGAAAGAGGGAGAAGCATCTGGGTGAGTTAAAATGCGAGCACTGCCAACCAGAAAGCATGCAAAGTTCTGGCAGATAATGAATTAAATTAAGTTTTGCCACACGTTCACTTGAAAACTGAGCAGTGTTGAGCTCTCCTAGCTGTCAAAAACTAGATGACATTGATTCTGTTTCCCAGTTTAGGACATGTATCTGAAGTAATCTAATCCTTAAGAAGAACAGTCTGTGGTGGTGCATTTCTTCCCCCTCTCTGGGCCAATCTATGAACTTGCGAAGTCTCAGTAGGCCTTAGCATAAGTGTTATGAGTTGGGCAGTTAAGCGTCCATTGACCGTACCAGGAACTCTGGTACGATATAAACTGTTGACCAAGTCTGGGACTAGGAGTTGGCCCAGCTGCACGTAGACTCCGACAGGAGTTTAGAAAGCAAAGAGATCTTCTCTGAACCTCGTGACTCAACAGGAGGGTCTCCCCTACCTTTTTACATTCCTGATCTCTGTACAAATCATCAGAAATCAATTCTAACTTGATTTTCATTTGCTTGTTTCCCTTTTACCCTATTGCATCTTTGGTCTCTGTATACATAATTTTAGTTTGATTCTGACTTAATTTTCCTGTGTGTGTTTCATCCATGTATTAAGTAATAGAGGAAATCTTCCTATGGAATTCTGTGAAGTCATACTTTTATAAATTCCTATTAAATTATTTTTGCTAATACCCTTGAAGGTGATTCTTTAAGTGGTCCGAACCACTCCATTTTGTGATACAGTCATGGAGAAATTCTAAACCAGTTTTTTCCTGTTGAGTTTACTGCTTAGAGGATATAGATGCAAACTGGTGCAAAATCTTCAGAGGAGGGGAAGAAATTAGTAAAATGTTAGAGTAAATGTTGTCTGAACATTTTTATTGACTACTCTTCTAGTTTCACACCATTTAAAATAACATTGCAATGACTGTAGAAATGTCATTTTATCTAAAAGGATGATTTGAACTCATGCTTTTAAAAAAGCATTGGATTTAAATTGAGATTACATTTATAAATGTTTTACATACTCACTAATGATACACTCATTAATTTACAATAAGCTGTGTTACTGGAGTATAAGAATTCTGCTTCATATCTGAAGCAACCTGGAAAATGAAAATTCCATTTGAACACAAACTAGTATAAATGTTTGCACCTTTAAATTCTACAAAAGCAATAATTACACAAAACAAAGGAAAATGTAGGTACTAGCATGTTGCATGCACCCTGCAGACTTCTGCTGGCTTTTGTGGATTTCTACTTCTCAAAGCTATGCCTTCTTTTTGAGATACTGAATCAAAGTACACTCTGGTCTGAGTGTATGCCTCAGGTTTCTCTGACAATAGAGTATAAAATCTCCCAGTTCATTGGCTAAGCAAGATTGTCATTCAGGGAAATCAAATGCCAGTGCAACATCTTCCATGTAGAGATGCCTTCTCCCATGCTGGGGATTCTGTCTCTTCTGATAATGAACCGTTTGTTCTCAAGTCTTTCAGTGCTGTTTCGTTTTTCCTTTTAAAGAGTATCTCACCTTTAGAGAAAAAATGTACTCAGGATTCATGTCAGGGAATTTGACCATGAGGTGCAAACCCCAATTTTCAATGGGTTTTGGTACCATTTTACTTATCAAATCCTGCTCTTGAGGTGCTGTGCACATGGGTGTATAGCTCTGCTCACATACATCACTGGGGAGGAGAAAATTTAGTTTCTAAGAGTATTCAGAAGTGCATTACTCATGTATCAGTGTGATATCTTACTATTTCAAAACAAGAAATTGTATCTGGCTTTTGCATGTGCAGGCAGTTACATGAAAGTTTTATTCCACTCATTTCAGAAATCTTTTCAAAGTGTGGGTCCTGACCAATTAGTATCAGGTCAAGAAAACATGGTTTTATTCGTTAGCTAAACAGGAGCTCTAAACCCTGAAAAACCTCTGATAGATGGAGGCAGAGACCAAGTCCACATGTTTTTTTCCAGACACATTCGTTTATAACTGCACAGGAACAGAGTTCCAGAGTATTTCTCTTTCTATTATAGTATCACATTATCATAGAGAGAAGCAAATGCCGGTACGTACTATTCTTGTGGTAAGGCTAGCTGCTATGGGCTGTCTATATGGCACAGTGCAGTGCTATGCAAATATACTGAAGGCAACTCTGGTACCAGATACAACAGAGTTGCACTAGCACTTAATTAGCCCAGCCAAAGGGCGATACTAACATAGTTACACAGCTAGGGCTCCAAAAGCAATGTCTTTCAGCACTTTCTCTACATGGTGATAATTAGGCAGACTGTGACTTTGTAACACTGCATGAGATGCTGCATTAGGCTGTGTGAGAGATCAAGCAAATGTTCTGTAGTTAACAAGCTGCTGCTTCTAAGTCTGACGTGAGTAAGCATGCACTACTGTGAATTTTCTATTAGTGGAAAATGCTAAAAAAAGTTTTAGTAATTGTTCCTGGTCAGAAAAGAAAGAATGAAATAATAAGCATAACAGAGAACAAACAAAAGGAGGAGCACACAAACCAGAAGCTTGTAAGATGTTGAGAATTCCTTCTTCTCCTCTGCCTTCAAAATCCAACATATTCAGGAGAATTTCCTTTGGAGTGTCTGAATCTTCTTGTGACTCCATCCAGAGAAAGGTATATCTGGAAAACCTTTAATAACAGAGAAGCAACACATCTATCATGATGCTTCAAGTATTCTGTCCCTCAGTGAGCTCTCTGCATTCAGATCTCGATGTCTGAACAGAAGACTGTCAAAGATAATGAGACACTGTGCTGAAGAAGAGATGTCCTTATGCAGAGGTCATCAAAGAGCTGTAAAGTTTTGACTGTATGTTCTTGAGTTGCACATATGACATAATTGCTAGCATTTATCATACTTCCAATTGGGATACCTCCTGAAAACACTGCTATATAGGATTATGTTAGAAGAAAATTTTTTCTTTAACCCACTAGTTTTGCTATAGATAATGGTGTCATTTCTGACTCAACATTTCTGCTGAACTTCTCTGTGTTATCACTGTATATTGGTATTCAAATGTTATTTAGGAACAACTTTAAGAGAAAAAACAAGTAGCTGGTTTTTGATTGCATTGTAACACGTAGAAAGATTCCAGTCTTGTTTCCCTTCATGGCTATTCATTACACTCATGACTGCAATTCATCTGTTTGTATCCTAAAATTGAAGAAGAATTTGAAGAAAAGGCCAGGAAAATTTGATAAGGCATAGGTCTGCTTGTCTATAAAAGCTGGATGCCCTTCACCTGAAAACACCTGGCTATTAAGGAACCGGTATCTGCTCCATTTATTGCAGAGATAAGAGAGAAAAAATATGATAGGATCACATTCCTGTTAGTGCTCTCGGTTTCCAAACTTCATTTGAGTTCTTCTTTATGCATTAAAAGAAAAGCTGTCTTCATTTGATGTGAATTATACCATCAGGAGAAAAGAGCTGCCAGGGCAGTAGGAGACAAGTAATTTTTAAGAAAATCTGTAAGGAACAGAAAACCTGTTTCTTTCACCTATACGTATGTTCGAGGTGTCTGACCTTCTTAAGCTACACATAACTAAAATAACAGAGCTCTGTCACTTGCTACTGCCTTGGTTATAGTAGTTAATGTGTTTTTGGTAGGGTTTTCACCTTTCTACTCAGTAGTCCCTGTAAGTACATGTATAGGCTCAGCCAAATGAGAATTGAGGTGTCCGTACGTACCTCAGGGCAAGGTTATTTTGCTCCAGAAATTCTTTACTAAGTGACTAATTGTCACCGAGTTCTGTTAGCAATGAAAGGGCCATTTCTGCTTCACACTAAGATATGATGACCTTGAATCTTCATCTGTATGGTTGATTTCCCATCTGTTTATACAGCCCTGTAACTTGCTGTGGGCTTCTCACAGAGATACAGGCTCTAACCCCATGCATGGAATTGCAGGAATACTTCAGATAATATTTATAATTTTCCAGGAGGAATATGATTGTCATTATGATCAAATAGCCAGTATTATTAATTATAGTAATCTTGCACAATCAAGATCAATCCAAACTTTGCTATTGAGCTGCTAATACATTGCTAAAGCCTGAATTTGCAAGAGCTTTTGTGCATGAGTAGTCTCAAAGATATTCTTTTTCCAGTGGGGTGAAGTCAGATTCCTACAGTGGACAAGCAGGGGGAGAAGCACGCTTGAATTCCGGCTGGTATCTCAATACAAGTCTCATAGCTATATCACTTGCTTGGATAAACCACAGTGAATATATTACCTGTGTTCAGTGAGTCTGAGGTAATGTTGAGGTTCTCATCATATGTGCCTCTGGACTCTTGAATTTTCTCTCTTAAATTGTGACTCCTTTTATGAAACAGAAAATGGATTAATCTCTGTAGTTGTTGCAGACAAAAGACAAGTCTTTGAAACAAGACCACAGTCCCACTCCCACATACAAAACACTGAAGAATTAATGGTCAGTAGGAATACTTCAAAAAATGTACATAAAGCCTTGAAAAACTTACATCACTGTGTCTTTTTTCATGTATGTCATCAATATTTCAGTTTTTTGCAATTATTTCCATTTTTATTCTTTTTTCTATTCTTAATGTTCATTATTTTTTCAGTTGATTCCTATATTCTCCTCAGTTTCTCCTTGCATGCTATTTTTCACTGTAAATAGTTAACCAGATACTTCAGGTTTTGTTTTGATTTGTGGAAATACAATCTCTCAAAGCTAGGTGTTGTGGATTCCTGCAACTTTTGCCTATTCTTCTAAGAAACACACATATTCTATTCTCTAGTAGGTTAAAAATGTGCAAGTTTATTTGTTTTACTTAAACTTCATAAACTGTGTTGGCTTTCTGGGTGGAGCAGTGATTAACAGCAAAATAGGAACTAGCCAGGGACTTTTTCATAGTGACTCCCTTCTTTGAATGTTGCACTTAGAAACACTTCCTGTCAGTACTTCACTTTCTCACTTAAAGTGATGTTAATAATCAGAAGCTAAAATGCTTATTACTTTTACTATTAAAATGGGGTTGCCAGCTTCCACTTAAGAAAAGACCTACAAAATTATCTTAAAATTCCTGCTGCTAAATGCCAGGCACTCTCTAAAAGCTGGAATTTATGCAAGCAGAGAACTTCCTTGCTCGAACAGCTGCAAAGTCAAGTTGCAATGATGCAGCACGCTTGTTCTT
This sequence comes from Harpia harpyja, assembly GCF_026419915.1. NCBI lineage: Eukaryota > Metazoa > Chordata > Aves > Accipitriformes > Accipitridae > Harpia > Harpia harpyja. The sequence continues at coordinate 78,456,911 of NC_068969.1, read as the reverse complement.
CCCAAAGGTAAAGAGAAGAGAACTTGCAGTGCTTTATTACTTGAAACATCATGACCTGGAGTTCAACAATGTGCAGCTTTCCATACACAGGGTTGCTAAATCTGTAGTATTATATATGTGCATAAAAAGACGTGACAATTTTTTTTTTGTTTAGGTTACAGATCATCATGTTACTCTGGTTTGGTGTTCATTTAGATGGGACAATGAGTCCAAACTGATCATTTAACCTTTGGGGATGTACTTAACATTGTGTTAGGTTCTTCAGCATTGTTGCTTGTGTTCCCAGAGCTGTAGAGAAATTTTGAGATGCTTAACACTGAAATAATTAAAAACATTAGACAAAGCAGTTAGCATGTTTAAAAATAGATGTTTTCTTATTGTGGAGATCTAATCAATAAATTGTATACCCAAGTGCCCCATGTGAAATCCATCAGAAAACTGATTATTTTAAATCCAATCTTTAAGTCTATAAATGAATATCAGTGTGATAGCTGAAAGATGCTTGCCAGGCAATGAAAAACAGGGTGTGGAGTTGGTGGTCTTTTTTCCTGAAGTTATTAGTTAGTTAACTTCTTTTCAGTCAATGTTCCCATAGACTGAAATTCCACACGTACTTACCCTTAAGTTACTAGCCATTTAATACTAAGGCTGATCTTTTCAGGGAAGGGATGAGGTATTTTACTCTCAGTTCTGTAGTGGTAAAGGCAACAGGAATTTAGTCTTGTTTGTTGTCTCCAAATTTACTACAGTGTGTTTCAGAGCATCAATTTTTTTAATATATTTTCAGGCTACTCCAAATTATCATTTCAGTTTATGTTTCTTAAGATAGCACTACCCCTGTTGCTGATGGTTTCTTGTCTGGCAATCAACAAGATGACATCCATTCCCATGCCAAATGAAAAGGTCAAAAAGAAGTTATATACAGCATATTTATTATCATGAACTACCTGCAATTCTTCCCACTGTGAATCTAGTGGTAAATATTTAATCTGTTAGTATCCACCCCCAAACCCATGCTTTTTATTTATTAAATATAGTAATTTCTTAAATATTTTTATGGTAGTCCTATAGCACAGGAAGTCGATAAAACCTTACTGCAAACACTTAGCTCAAGGTAAAAAAAAAATAGCCAGAGTCAGAGCATTGTCATAAACTTTTATTTATGAGCATTTTGTGTTTCAAAAGTAATTGCTGAAGTAAGCAATGGCTTAAGTGCTTTGGATTGTTTCTTTGACCTTGTTATTAGTTATTTCACTTTCACGGTGATAGTGAAATTATGATTCTCATTTGTAAACTCCCCCTCTTAACTGTGTTTGAATTGCATCACCATGTTAAATAAAAACATTGCTTTCTCATACCCACAGTGCAATCTGACACGTTTTGAGTCAGCAATTTGTTTGGTGGATAGAATGATTTTGGTGACAGTTCACATTTGGCACACTGGCAGATTCTTGGAGAGTGTGGCTCAATGAAATCAGTGTCTTCCAAGCTTTTCAGCAAATGTCTAAGGGAGTGGGACTGGAGTAATGTCATGTGCCACAGCATTTATTGCACAGCAGAAAGAACTTTTTTTTTTTTTTAAAAAAGAATGATTTGGGAGGATGGAAAAGTTTATTATTCTCCTGGTAGACTTTTTCAGGCCACTAAGGATTTGGTCCTGCTGCTGTTCAAATTGATAGCAAAATTCTCGATTATTTTGGTAGGATTAAACCCAAAAGCAAATGGAGTTCTGTAAAGCTACCAAAACCATAACATAAATGTAGGAAATACAAGCTACGATCAATTTGACCTAGGGGTTTTTTTTGGTTAGTAACCGAGCACCTTGCACAAGGTTTTTTTTTATCTTTAAGACAAACCAGAGACTCAAGTGGAAAATCCAACATACAGCCTTATTATGGAATTTGTCACAGCTGAAAGTCTTGAATACAGAAATAAAAGCACTGATTACTATAAACTATAAATGCATTTTCTTCCAATCCTCTTCTGTGAGAGATATTAGTCATCAAAGAAGTCTTTGAAGGCTAAATTTACAAGGTTGCAACTTAAGCACTCAGTAAGTTTCCATCTGATACAATTTCAGAAGAATGGTAGTAGACTAAAATGTTTATTATTTGGTGTTTAGAACTGAAGGTACCTGCTGGCTTTACACAAACATTCAGAAGTAGAACTTTTTATTTATTCAGGAAAAATGACGTGTTAAAGGGAGTCAGAGCACTGTGTACCAGTATGCCTCTGCCTTAGTGGTATCACCCTGGAGGATTTAAGTATTGTGAGTAATGAATTGCTCATTTAAACTGAACAAAGGAGTAGGAGTTTGTCATACAGTGTCTATACGGGAAGAATCAGAATAAGTACAACTACAGTCCATTCACCTAGTAATCAAAAGCTATAATTAATTTAGGAATGGATTTGAACTACTGAGATAGAAAGAAATTACATGCCATTACTAAACCCATGGCCTCATTAATTCCCAAGATTTCTGATCATTGGAATTAAGATGAAAGATGTCAAGAGATTCCACATGAGAAGGGATGTGTGTATGTTGAGAGGAGACTCTTTTTACAATTAGGTTAAGAAAAGAGCATATACACAAACATGAAGCAGTATATACATACCAATTTGGCACTGAGAAAGCCCTGAGAAAGTAAGCAAAGAGTGCTATAGTCTAGTTTGGGGCAAAATTCTTTTTAATTAAATCATAGCTATTAAGTCTTAAGCTGCACAACTGAAGAAGCAGAATAATGCTTTCAACTGTTCTTTCTAAACAATTTTCCGTCAGTAGCCAAGTTTTCAAGAAGCAGCCTTCATTTGAGCTCTCAGAGTATACAAATGTCACATAAGTATAGTTAGAAAGGTCAGAAACAGCATTATCCCCATATTGTCTCTATCAAAGTGCAGAAGTGACAGAGTACACACGGCAAGCAGGAAACATGTCAAGAACTTACTAGCTGCAGCAGCTGTTCTTGCAGAAGTTCAGTTTCTCTTCAGGCTAAATGCACTGTCACTATTTAAAGGAAATACTAAAGAACAAATCAGCATTTTTCCAGTGTAGCCACATGCAGTGTCACAACCACCAAAAAAGACTCTTAGTTGAACCTTCTCAACAGTCTCCTTCCTAATCAGCTTACTTTTGCCAACTTCTTATCTGCACAAATTGTCTAAATCACTTTTTGGGAAGAAAGAAGGGCCACAACCTTTCTTCATTAAGTGTCTAACTTAAGGCAGCCATTCAAGTCTTCCAACCCTTCAAAGTGCCTCAAGAAGTGAGCTGAGGCCACCATTCTATTCCACAAGAAGCCCAGTTCTCTGTCATATGCTCCCATTACCTATCTGCTAGTCATACGTGAAGGAGTCAAGGAAATCTGGCCTTAGGACCATATTAAAAGCTCACTCAACATATGACAAATCTTTTGACAAGCAACTCCCTTAGGCATTTTTGAAAATGTGCACACATGTTTTGTCTTTTATTACTGTTTCATCTTCTTATAGAAAGAATGTGAAAACTGAAGTGTTTTTCATGAGTTGTTATTTAAAATAGAATTAAAGTAGCCATTTGTCTGGGTGTCAGTTTTATCCTATTGCATTATTAACCCACATTTTATAGTACTGGCCATAAATATAAAAACTGTGTTATAAACACAAGGGAAATTGACAGGTGAGGTTAGGCAAATAAATAAAAGAAAAAATAATATTAGGGAAAGCAAAAATGGAAGTAGAAGAAGAGACTTGTAGACCGAAAGAAAAAGAAGTATAGGTACCTTGATAGGAAAAAATAAAAGCAGAAGCACTGTTTCTCTGTTCTTGCTATCCATGGCATAGAGCATCCATCCCACAACTCCTCAATTGCAGAGAAGCTGCGATGATTTCAGCCTACTGTTTCATACCTCCACCACTTGGCAGGTATTATTAAGTTCAAATTAACATGACAAAGGAAAAAAACCCTTTATTTCTGAATGCCTAGGCCTCACATAGGACAAATACAGTAGCTAGGCAGATGCAAATAAATTAAGAAAATTGAAAAGGAACTAGAAAGGCTGGAATGATTGCTGCCAGTAATCTGAGTAAAGGCTTGAACTCGCTCATCTTGTACATGTAAACTTCTGCCTTGACTTAGTATGAGTCTTGTCTGCATTTAAGAGCTATATGGTTATATAATTAGCCAGAACGTTAATGGTACTGATGCTACGTCCTCCCTAGTACAGAGAGAGTTTCATTCCAGCTGCATTTTGACAGTAAGGTAGTTCCCCCAGAAACCCCAACTCACAACTTGCAGGCAAAGAGCTGCCCTCTTCAAAAACTGAATGAAGTTCAAATCAAGTTTAAAAACCTATTTCTCTGCTAAACTGTGTGAAGGATGTGGGAAATGTTTCTCCATACTTTCATACTTTCATGTCTTTTTTTTTTCAGATACACAATGGGTTGTTATTAGGGGGCAAATGCTTGTAATGGTGTGCATGTGCAGCCCTAAGTCCTGTTTTCAGATGTGTAAAACACTGTCTTTTTACAGTATTGTACAGACTCTCCAGGGGATGACATGTATACAAGGCAAAACAAGGAATTTTGAGATTGATGCTTTAGAAAAACAAAGATCAGATTTTCCTGTTTGATATACTCATGGCACTCCTAGTGAAGTATAGGGAAGTTAGGTGTTACATCAGAGGACAGAACCTCAAAAAATGTCTTTTTTCCTCTGCTTACAAATATAAACAAAATGAACTCATTTCAAACTGATGCCTTTTTAATCAGAGTGATATTTCAATGCTACACATTGAGAAAAACACATCATCTCATGTTTGTAATTTGGAGAAGCATGTGAAAGGGGTGAAAAGAGGCTAAAATTATCCTAATTTTAATGATACAGCTTATAAATCACAGTATTTTGGTATCCAAAGAAACAACTCTGGGCTGTAACTTGTGTTTGATTTTCTTCTCCCTTGCTTCTTGTAGGGTCATAAGCTGCATGCAAGACGACTATGAAGATTATATGTTTGAATGAGGAGGCCTTTACACCCTTCTTCACACAGGTGCATGGGAGTACCTAGAAGGCAATCTAGCCTATCAGAATAAACTTACCTGCCTTGGAAAAACAGAAAATACTTATGAAAATAAAGGTGGCTTTGAGATACTGAGAGCTTATATTTCTTTCCTCGCCCAGTCTTGGATAAAAATTTCAGAAGTATCCAATGCCTTACTACATTTCCCAAATGCTTAGCAAGTGTAATTGGCATAGAGTAAGTTTAGTAGCTGATACAGAGCGTAGTGTTCCTGAAGTATTTTGTATAACACATTTTCCAATAAATCTCATAATTGTCAAATATTAATAAGCAGGGTACTGAATGTCACAAAGCAGAGTAGCAGCTTTGCTGGCAGAGCAAAGCTTTGGCAGAGAGGAGAGAATCATTTTCCTAACACAGAAAGTAACCATAGCTGGGAAATGAGCAGAGGAAAAATCCACCTTTACTCTAAATATAAGCATAATTTAATGTCCTCTAGAAAAGCAATAGACTATTATCCCAGTCATCAGGTGCAACTTATCAGCAGAGGCTGTGCTACTGGTAGACTGACATAGTTTTAGGTAATTTGAAAGTATTAATCTGTTTGGAGACAACATTTCTGGAATAGTACTCATGTAGTCTGGTTACCTGAACACAGAGGGACTTCTTATGAGGCCACTGAGATAATTCTGTGTGCTAAGGTGTGAACTTCTACATTTCTAAATGTACTTCCTTAAAAATCCAGTTCAAAGTCAAAACACAGCATAATTAGCTGCCACAGTCCCTGAAACAACAGCTGGGTTATGAAGGTGGTGATTCTGTAGCTTTATCTAATGCAGAGTGCCCTGAACAGTGAGACTATTAGATGGGTTGCTGCAAGTGCAGTCGCCCTGCACAGATGTTCCCAGGTGCTGCTGGTCCTCTGCGGACTCCCGGCATGGCTGCCTCCTCCTCTGTCCCACCTCCTGTCTTTACAGGAGGTGGCAGACTTCCAGCTGCCTCGGCGCTGCTCTTGTGGGCAGCTCTCCCTTCAGCTCACTGAAACTGCCCGTTGTGTTATTGGGAGTGAATCTTTTAGTCATGTGTGCTGGTTTTGGCTGGGATAGAGTTAATTTTCTTCATAGTAGCTAATACGGGGCTATGTTCTGGATTTGTGCCGAAAACAGAGTTGATAATGCCGAGATGTTTTCATTACTGCTGAGCAGTGCTTACATAGAGTGCAGGTCTTTTCTGCTTCTCACCCCATCCCACCAGTGAGGAGGCTGGGGGTGGCTCAAGAAGTTGGGAGGAGACACAGCTGGGACAGCTGACCCCAACTGACCAAAGGGATATCCCATACCATGTGACGTCATGCTCAGCATATAAGGCTGGGGGAAGAAGGAGGAAGGGGGGGATGTTTGGAGTGATGGCATTTGTCTTCTCGCGTAACAGTTATGCGTGATGGAGCCCTGCTTTCCCAGAGATGGCTGAACACCTGCCTGCCAATGGGAAGTAGTGAATTAATTCCTTGGTTTGCTTTGCTTGCGTGCACAGCTTTTGCTTTACCTATTAAACAGTTGTTATCTCGACCCATGAGTTTTCTTACCGTTACTCTTCTGATTCTCTCCCCCATTCCACTGGTGGGGAGTAAGCAAGGGGCTGTGTGGTGGTTAGTTGCCATCTGGGGTTAAACCATGATATCATATTGGTGGTGCAGCTGTTTACAAGAGAGAAGGATGGAAATTTTCAGAGCAGTGATTCATTTCATTTTGCAGTGCTTGGGTGCCTGAGGTGAGAAAATCCCCCCCCCCCCCGGGTTCCTGAGTATGTAAGAATGAGATTTGTACAATAAATTATAGGAATAAACTGCACAGGAAGTTCTGCATGGTGTGCACTGAACTCCACAAGCAGAACTGCAGGTATTCCCCTGGGATGCGTAGCCTATGCAAAATCCCCACAGCACTTTTGTCTTATGTGGCACTGTACAAAGAGGTAGGGGAGAAGTGTGCAGGAGAAATGAGGTGTGGGAGAAACTAGGATGCCACACATTGTGCATGCTCACAATATTGTTCTTGCTGGGATCAAGAAGGCTCACAGGGAAGCATATAAAGCTCTGACTACAAGTACCCAGTATTTTTAAAATGGCATCTACCTGCTGGGGAACACAGGCAGTAGCCTGGGCTAGATGCTGCAAGAGGGGCTGCTCAACAGCCCAAACCCCAGTTATAGTAGGCAGCACTCTGGCAAGGCCTAAAAGGGGCAGATCAGCATGACACTGAGCCCAGGCTGTTACTGCTTCTGAAGACACAAGGCTTTCATGGTTAAAAAGGTAAGCGGAAAGTGTTGATGTCTGCAAGTAGCACAAGGGGCATAAGGTTGTACCTTCCCAAGGCAAGCCTTGACTAATACAGAAGGGGATATGTATAGTTGTGGCAAAGTGTTTCTCAGGTAGTACCGCTATACTGTAAGCAACTGTGTGGTCACAAAGTGCCTCAGTGGCGTAATGGAAACAGATGCAACACATTAGGATTTATCAAAAGATAATCCAGTTGGTCTGTAATCTGTAAAGCAGTTATAACCCTTCCAGTTTACAACCCATTCCAAGAACATGATGCAACATCGTCCTGTTGTCTGAAGCAGGCAGCTGTTATGCAAAGGTTAAATAGCTTATTGGGAATCAACAAATACTATTCTTAGCAGGTTTATACAACAGTAAGTGACTGTTACAGCTTCCTTAGTTGCTGTCAACAGAGAGGTGTCTTGCTACTGCAAGGTGTTTGCAATTACATTGAATTGTCTACAGTGTCAGTCTGTAATTAAGAATGTAATGTAGTTATCACAGAGTGAAACTGTTTGCCTTATCTAATGGGAAATGTGATTAGATGACTGGAAGAATACCTCTGATCTGTCTTGTAAACACCTATGTTCTTCACCCACTTCCATATACGGAATATATGCTTTGGGTATGTCCAGGAGGAATCTGCTTCACACTTTGATACAGTATTGCTCCATTGTTTAAAATGTTATATTTAATCAATTATTTGATTTAAATATTGGGTATTTTCTCTGTTAAGACTCTCTTGCCATCTCAGGTTGGCTGTTCCTTTTCTTACGTGCCATAGGAAACACAGTCAAAGAAGGTATGTTTCATTAGATGATGCCATGATCAAAGGCATAACCAAATGACTGGAAGATCATACAAATTTTGGTAACAAGTGCTACCGATGTCCAAAAAATTCCAACATTACAATCAAAGCAAAAGGCTTTACATTTTCCCCTGTCACATTGCTGAAAGTAATTCTGATGTATAAAAGCATGCAGGTCTGAGGAGAAACAGCTGAATGCCTATTATTAATGAATTTGTTTCAGAGTTGTAGGTTGCATTCCACAGGCTTTATCCTCATCCACTAAAACCAGTAGGGTTTTTTCTTTCACTTCAACAAGCACAGGACTTAGTCCCTTGTGACATTTCCCCTGTTTTCTAATTACTAAGCTACCTCATGTGTTGAGCAAAGCAGTACAGTTACGCCATTACCCTGCCTAAGTAAGCTGTGGGGATAACTTAAACAGAAACTGCTCAGTAAGAAACTGCCAAATTAATTGCGACTGCTTTCTGTTACAGAAAAAAAATTAAATCGCAGATGTTGTCATTACCATCACTGGTGTCATGACTGCTGTTCACCAGTGTCATTACAGGAGCATGATTGCTGCAATTTGATTGCTGGAAAGTCACATTACAAGTAGCATGGTGGACCAGGCTATTTGGCAGTTTTACAGCATGTTACTATCTTTGACACAGAACAAGACAGTACTAGTAATGCTATTGGTGGTTACACAGCCATCTGCAATAAAGGAAGCATACTAAGGGTTAGCAGACCTGCTGCTCAAAGAACATCCAATGTAAGGCACACAAGCAAATAAAGCACGAGCCAGGGAGGCATCTGCTCACAGGTGGAGTACTTCCCAGAACAGATGGGTATTCAGGACCATCTCAAGTAAGGAAAGGAAATTGGCATAAGCTTTTTTTCAGTTTCTTTTTAATGGGCTTATACAGTATTTTTATGAACAGAGCTAGAGTACAATACTAGGAACTAGGTAACTTTTATTAATCTCTCACAAACCTGTGAATATGGAAAAAGATGAATAAAATAAACAAGCAGATGTATGGTGGCAAGTCGCCAGGTTCAGGTGAATTCTCATGTGAATATGATTAAAATTCAGCAGTGGCTCTGGCTCCCATGCTTGCTAGTTTATTTAGCAGTCTCCTAGATTGCTCTCAAATTCCAAAATTGATGGGTAAAACTATTTCACTGACTTTAGAATGAACAAAACCAAAACTGGGTTTCCTGTAAATCTGCTTCCCTAACAATCACTGATTGAGGTTCAGGGGTGCTTCTAACCACCAGTGGGTCAGAAAAGATTGTTCTTTCCCCCTTTCATCCTCCTAGTCAGACAAATAGTGAATCTTTTACAGAGTTGTGAAAACAACACGTTCAGCTCAGTCATAATGGGAAAATAATTTCTCAGAGAAAAGGGGGAATGTGCGGGGTTCACAGCCAATGCAGATTTAGCTGGGCTGGATGGCCAGAGGTAGCCAAGAAACATTGAAGATGAGCTGGGGCAGCTGCCTTCCTGCCCCCCATGAGGGCTGCAGTGCGGCCATGCCTGTGGCATGGGTGGTTGAGGAGGAAAGGCCCATGACCTTCTTTCTTCGGGCATTGTGGCAATTTCAGGAAATAGTCCATCTGCTGCCTGCATGCCCTTCTGCTTTGTCACAGCTTGAGATCTGTGAGCAAAGAGCACGATACACGGTTTAGGAAGTGTGATAAGTATTTCTACTACTCTTTTTTCTTAGGTGTTGCACCTAAAATATCACTAGTGTAAAGCAAGCACAACATATCACTAGGATCTATTAAAATGCACAAAGAATAACTCTGTACTTTATAATTTAAAATACAGCACTTTCCTAACAAGTTACTTCTGTAGGTATGCTTACTGCCTATGGAAAGAAGGGGTTCCCTGGGAAACAATTCCCTGCTCAACATGATGTTGCTTCTGTATTTAACCTGTAGTTTATATCTGGGGAGGACACATAAGGCATGAGAGAAGGGGAATGATTTTTTCTGTTTAGTTTGTGGAGGATTTTGCATTGCATTTTTCAAAAGGATGAATGTGAACAAATGTGAATAGTTCACAAATGTGAACTATTTAAAAAAGCTATGACTGAAGATCTCAGCCATTTTCTCAAAACCCAACATGTTTAAATAACATTCATGCTGCTACTGAGTTTTACAGAAACAGCAACCAGTGCTGAGTGGTTAACCAGAGAGTAACAGTCTGTACATGGAGGTGAATATAAAGTTTTTCCACATTTCCTGCTGAGACCTTATCTCATAGCTTATCACACAGACTAAATAAAAATGGAATTTAATTGACGTCACTTCACGCTAGAATATTAATAGAGCCAGAAAATATCTGCCTAAGGACCTTGCTGATCTTAATGACTTGTGTGATATCTTATCTAGGGAAGAATTTTATTCTTGCTCACATCACAATCTGAATAAGCAAAATAAGGAAAAATAAGGAAATATGTTAGGATATAAGTTCCAATTAAAATTTTGCCTCATGAAAGCTGTATCTATAGAGTAAGGAAAATGAGTTGCTTTTTCTTAAACAAATCTGTACATGAAAAGGTGGTCATCCTATTTACTGCTTATCAATTAAATCCCCCCCTTGTTTGGCACTATTTTTAATGTGTTCATGTGCTGAAGTAATCAGCCTTTCTGCTGTAAAATGTTCAAACCATTCTTAAAGTTTACAGTTGCCATGATATTAACATAAGAGATTTTATTCTGCCATTAACCCTTATTAGTTCAACAGTATTTGTTATTTGATTGTATAGTCCTGTGTGCAGCTTGCAATTACAAATCCCCTGGCAATATACGAATGCATTCTGCAAACCACTGAAGACCTTAGAAACCTACACATGACACCATCTGCTTCATCGCTTTTCTCAGGAAAAGCACGGTGTCTTCATGGCTCAGGCAGTTCAGAACTGGGAAGAAAGGGCTGCTTTGGTTAAGACACAAATCCATATAAATTTGCAGCCTAGCATTACTTAGTTCTGCATTGATGTGGTAATATTTCTGTTTATTTTTCATTTTGACTTTTTATTATCAGTCACATCACTGTACTTCCTTGTTTTAGCTGAGAAGCACAAGTACCAACAGAGCCTGAGAAAAGTCCTTTCTGCCTTTTCAGGTTGGATGGGAAGCACAGTCTCATAAGACTGAGTCCTATTTTGGTCTTGTAACCAAAAACATTTAAATAGGTAGGGAGGAGATTTAAACCTATGCATTGTATTTCACAGAATCAGAGAATCACGACTGGTTGATGCTGGAAGGCATCTCTGGACATCATCTGGTCCAACCCCCCTGCCCAAGCAGGGCCACCTAGAGACAGTTGCCCAGGACCATGTCCAGATGGCTTTTGAGTATCTCCGAGGATGGAGACTCTGTAGCCTTCCTGGGCAACCTATGCCAGTGCTGAGTCACCCTTACAGTGAAAAACTGTTTCCTGATGTTCAGAGGGATCCTTCTGTGTTTCAGTTTGTCATTGCCTCTTGGCTTGTCACTGGGTATCACTGAAAAGAGCCTGGCTCCATCTTGTTTGCACCCTCCCTTCAGGTATTTATATACATTGATGAGATTCCCTCTCAGCTTTCTTTTCTCCAGGCTGAACAGTCCCAGCTCTTTCAGCCTTCAGTCTTCAGACACTTCTCCCAGGTGCCAAGATCAGTCAAAGATTATTGGCAGTGGCCTCACAATGACATCTGCCAGCTCCCTCAGCACTCATGGGTGCATCCCATCTGGGCACATGGACTTACATAAGACCAGTTTGCTTAAGTATTCCCTGACCTGATCCTCTTCTACCAAGGATACATCTTCCCTCCTCCAGACTTTCCCCATGGTCTCTGAGGCCTGGGATTCCTGAAGGCCAGCCTTGCTAGTAAAGACTAAGGCAAAGAAGGCATTCAGTACTTCAGCCTTTTCCATGTCCTGCATAACCAGGTCCCCGTCTCATTGAGCAATGGACCCACATTTTCCCTAATCTTCTTTTTGTCACCTATGTACTTACAGAAGCCCTTCTTGTTGCCTTTGACATCCTGGCCAGATTAAATTCCATTTGGGCTTCAGCTTTCCTAACTTCCTCCCTGGATGTTTGGACAATGTTTCTGTGTTCCTCCAAGGTTACCTGTCCTTGCTTCCACCTTCTGTATGCTTCCTTTTTGTGTTTGAGTTTGGCCAGGATCTCCTTGTTCATCCATGCAGGCCTCCTGGCATTTTTGCCTGACTTCCTATTTGTTGGGATGGACTGCTCTTGAGCTTAGAGGAGGTGATCCTTGATTTCTTGGGCCCTTCTTCCCTCCAGGTTCTCATCCCATGGGACTCTTCCAAGAAGATCTTTGAAGACGCAGAGTCCGCTCTCCTGAAGTCCAAGGGTTGTGATCTTGCTTTATACCCTTCTCACTGCCCCCAGGAGCATGAACTCCACCATTTCATGGTCACTGCAGCCAAGGCTGACTTTGACCTTCACATTCCCAACAAGCCCCTTGTTGTTGGTGAATATGAGGTCCAGCGGAGCACCTCTCTTTGTTGGCTGAACTGATTTTGGTTGAGTTGTATTCAAATTGAGCTTTCAAATATTGAAGTTGCAAACATGTGTTGATGATCTAGAGTAAGTTTAATGTCAAAATGTCATGTTGGTAGATGATTGTCATTATTGAGACAAATCAAGTCATTGAGGGGGGCTGGTGGGGAAAGCAATACCTAACATGGGAGAACTCACTGGTGGTACCACTTGTCACAGGCAAAGGCAGCCAGTCCCCAGCTGACTGTACACATCTTGCTTCTGCAGAAACTTAGTTCCTACGACCTACTGGGCTTACAAGCATCTTCCCAAAAAGCTGTTTTTTAAAACACTAGTCCAATGACTCCTCAACAAAGGGTAGTAATAAAATAAAAAATAAAGCTAGTAAAAAGGGGAAAAAAGTGTCATTTGTCTAACACAGGAGTGCATTATGACTACAGAATGCAAGAATTATGTATGTGAATGAAAGTTGGATGTGCTTTTAAAATTTGCTACCAAAATGATTAGGTCAGTGTCCTGGTTTCAGCTGGGATAGAGTTAACTGTCTTCCTAGTAGCTGGTACAGTGCTATGTTTTGAGTTCAGTATGAGAAGAATGTTGATAACACTGATGTTTTCAGTTGTTGCTAAGTAGTGTTTAGACTAAAGTCAAGGATTTTTCAATTTCTCATGCCCAGCCAGCAAGAAAGCTGGAGGGGCACAAGAAATTGGCACAGGACACAGCCAGGGCACCTGACCCAAACTGGCCAACGGGGTATTCCATACCATGTGACGTCACATCTAGTGTATAAACTGGGGGGAGTGGGGGCAGGGAATCGCCGCTCGGCGACTAACTGGACATCGATCGGCGGGTGGTGAGCAATTGCACTGCGCATCATTTGTACATTCCAATCCTTTTATTACTGCTGTTGTCATTTTATTAGTGTTATCATTATCATTATTAGTTTCTTCTTTTCTGTTCTATCAAACTGTTCTTATCTCAACCCAAGAGTTTTACTTTTTTTTTCCCCTATTTTCTCCCCCATCCCACTGGGTGGGGGGGGAGTGAGTGAGCAGCTGCATGGTGCTTAGTTGCTGGCTGGGGTTAAACTACGACACTCAGCAAGTCTGAGCCTCTTTCAGTGGATTTAGGTCTTCTTCTTGAGAAAGCTGACCAGTGACCAGCAAGTCTTCATTAAATACACCACTGTTGACCTGGGGACAAAGGTGTCATATTTTACAGTACTGCTAAGCTTGCCAGGCATTAACTACCCTAGCTGTGTAGGTGCCAAACAAGTACAGCAGGTGAGCAGCTCTTTACTTAAAGTGAAAGTGAAGCTGTGCCCGATGCCCAAATCATGTCTATCAAGACATGCAGTTGAGGGCTTTTTCCTATCAGGCCTCCAAAAGGCTATTTCTACAGGGGAAAA